>NC_092775.1:61245158-61870158 GCF_047496795.1 Chiloscyllium punctatum
TCATCAGCAGCCTCTGCTCCTGCATGCAATTGCTGAGGTAACTGTCTGGAACCTGGAGTGTGCAGATTATACTACGTGAAGCCAGGTCTTAACCTTGTCTACTTATTTGAAGTAAGCTATCCTTTTGCATCTGAGACAACTTCAGGAGAGGTCACCTGCCCTCTGGTGGAAGCAATGCACCATCGTAAGAGGATGTACTTCCTTGGAGAGGCAGGGCATGCAACAACAAACCCAAATATGAGCTTCTTTGGGCAAATTATAAAAGAACTGTTAAAGCTGTCAAACAAACCTGCTAAAGATGGCAATAGGAGCTGTCGAGAAAAGTAAAAGAGATGTGTAAAACCGTTCAGGCATTTAAAAAATAATGCTGCCCATTAATCTTTGAAAAATATCTACTAAGCCAAAGCAAAGTTGTTTTCCTTTTCAATCTGACCATTGAGATGAGTATGGGAATTTTATTTTTAGTTTTCCACAACTGATTTTAAATTAATCATTATTGTGGTGGGCTAGCTTCTATTTCAGTTTGACAGCTGGCAAAAATTGGCTTTGGACTCTCTGATGTGGGTCTATGAATTCCAATATTTTCAGTATTTTTCTTTTAATTCCAATGTTTATTAATCTAGAATGAAATGTTTCTTTTTTTCTAAGGTTTATTGAGGAGAAGGAATGTAAGAGTATTGAACATATTTATATGAATGAGACTGTTTTTCAATATTTACTTTATATAACAGAGCTTTTCTTTCCCCTCAACTACAGCTCCTGAGGTTTGCTCATGGTCAATATTACACGTGTTGGCAAGTGAAAGACAAAGGGCCTTGGGACCCTTCAACCACAGAGCATCAACATCGACTTCACTAGTTTCCCTCCCCCCACCTTATCCCAGATCCAACCTTCCAACTCAGCACTGCTCTCTAAACCTGTCCCTCTTCTTTCCCACCTATCGACTCCACTCTCCCCAGTGACCTATCATAATCAACCCCACCCACATCCACCTATGCCTTCCCAGCTACCTTCCTTCCAGCCCCACCCCCCCATTCTCCTATTTATCTTTCAGCCCCCTCCCCCCAACACGTTCCTGATGAAGGGCTCATGTCCGAAACTTTGACTCTCCTGCTCCTTGGATGCTGCCTGGCCTGCTGTGCCTTTCCAGTTCTACATTTTTCAACTCTGATCTCCAGCATTTGCGGTCCTTACTGTCTCCAAGTGAAAGATAAAGAGTGTTAGTGGGGGCTTGATGTGGCATGTTGTCACTATATTGGCATGGTGTGGAGGATGGGTAAAGGGGTATACATTGACATGGAGACTATGACAGTCATGATCGGGGATGGGGAATGTGCCGAAAATATGGTGCTGGAAAAGCACAGCAGGTTAGGCAGCATCCGAGGAGCAGGAGAGTCGACATTTTGAGCAAAAACCCTTCATCAGGATTGTGGAGAGTGTGGAAAGTCTAATGGCCAGAGGGCATCAAGAGAAATGCTAACTTTTTAATTGTGTGAAACTACACTGTCTTCATGCATCTCTTGTTTAAGTCTCTTTGTTTAGAAACAAATTATAAACACTGTAAAATTCATAAATGGGCTGCTATAATCACATGACTGGAATTTGACAGAACCCTCCAGAACACACTGTAAATCAAAGTCAGCTCGTCCATTAAAACCTTTAACTCCTGGAGGGGTAAATTGGAGCCTTTTGTTACTGTAAATTTCCTAGAAACATCCTGACTCCCCATGAAAACCACAACACAAAGGAATTGCAAATTACTACTGTCCAGAAACAGAATGGTAATTGTATTCCAATTAATTACTAATAGATAATCATTGTAATCTTTTCATCTCACAACAGCCATTATGAGGATAATCAATGTATCCAAATTCTTTGACTTAGCAGAACTAATCTGTCACATGACTGGAACCTGCACATATTAACTTGAATAAGCAGGTGAAAGTGATTTCTGCAGATGCTGGAGATTAGAGACAAGAGTGTGGTGCTGGAAGAGAACAGCAGGTCAGGCAGCATCCCCAAAACGTCAATTTTCCTGTTCCACGAATTGAATAAGCATACAGTTTTGACTTTCAGCTGCTGCTGATGATTAAACATCATGAGAAATCCCTCACTTCCACTCTTAAAAGTCTCATCTTCAGAAACAATCTTGACCTTCACCTGTCAAACTGGGTGGATTCTTTAAGTATGCTCTTCATGTAGCTGCCACCGATCTGTGTCTGACCACTCAGAAAAAGAACTGCTACAAGATCAGCCAATTCATAGATTCCCAACTGGATATCGACTCAGTGGTTCTAAATCATGAACTAAGACAAACATTTTCATTTTATTTTAAAGAACTTTCAACTTCCTTCCTTCCCTTTCTCCCTCTTTCTAATTGACTGAACACAGCCCAGTCCCTCACACAAACCAGCTTCCTGTCCATTGACTTTGTCGATACAACCTGCTGCATCAGGAAAGCAACCAAACTGCGGTGTTTTTTTCCAACTCCACATTTTATCAACTCTGACTTTCTAGCCTCTGCAGTCCTCACTGTCTCCAACATAATCAAAAACCTTTCCCACCCTCTTCCATCCGACAGAAGATATAAAAGTTTGTATCCACGTACGATCAGATTCAAGAACAGCTTCCTCCCTGCTATTATCAAACTCCTGAATGGACCTCTTTAATGTTTATCTGTCCTTGCCTCTTCTCTTCTTGGCAGCTGTAACAATGTATCCTGTACTCTGTTCTGTTACCCTAATGCACTTATATAGTACGATCTGTCTGTAACACATGTAAGACAACATTTTTTACTGTATATCAGTACACGTGACAGTAATAAATCAAACCAAATAAAATACATGCATAAGAAAATACAAAGGAGCAGGAGTTTACCTGGCTCCACTATTCAAATTCTATCATGGCTGATCTCACCTCTACTTCAAATTCACTTTCCTGCCTGATCTCCAAACCCCTTCGATCTATTACTAATTAACAACTAATCTGTCTCCTTCTCAAATTTACTTCAAGTTGGAACATCCATCGTACTCTGAGGTAGTGAATTCCACAGATTCACCACCCTTTGAGAGAGGTAAACTCTCTGCACCTCCATTTTAAACTCCTCATCCTAAAACAATGATCTCTCATTAGAGATAAAACAAATCCTCTCTTTGTGTACATTGTTAATCCTCTTTACCATCTTATATACTTCAATAAGATCTCCTCTCATTCTTCTCAACTCCAGAAAAGGTCTAAATTACTCAATTTCTCGTCATTAAACAAACCCTTCATCTCTTAGATCACACAACATCAGCTTTATTTGAAATCACAAGCTTTTGGAGTGCTGTTCCTTCGTCGGGTGAAGTGGTGCATCCCTCCAGTTCACCTGAAGGGGCTACGCTCTGAAAGCTTGTGATTTCAAATAAATCTGTTGGCCTATAACCTGGTGTTGTGCGACTCCTGACTTTGTCTACCCTTGTTCAACACTGGACTTGTCATCTCTTATATGCCTGGGCATGTGAATGAAATAATAAAGCAATTTCATGTTCTGAACGCTTCATAAATTAAGCCAGCAAGGATTTTTTGGTTGGCTTATTTGCAAGGATGAAACTTAAAAAAAAAACAAGGGTTGGCAAACATGCTTTAGCCTACCTTAGTAAGAGACAGGAATGAATCAAACAACAATTGGCTTAAGAGCAGGAAAGTAATCATAGTGTAAACTCACTACCATCCTCCCTTTGTGCATGACACGGGTGAGACCTAGAGGGATTTTGTCTGTTAATCTTTATAATAAACCATGGACAGTTTTCCAGCCATCCCACCTCACATTGGGCACTCTCGTCCAGGTCTTCCCAAATCATCCACCTTGACTTCTACCTCCACTTCCCACGACCCCTCCCCTATCACCAATACTTCACATAGCCACTTTAAAGGTAGGGTTTGCAGAACCGGGAATTATCCTGTCTCTGCACAGCAGGCCACTGAATGAAAATTAGAGTCAGTGACAGTTTTGATACCGTGCCAAAATGTCCAGAGTGAGATTTGAACTTGCAACAATCTGACATAGAGCAGAGTGGAATCCGCTGAGCTAACAGTGACCAAAGTCACAAACATGATGAATAAATGAGTATCTGTTTAATGAGGCATTTCCAGCTCACAAGTGCATAAAAATATACATGCATGTGAATAACACAACATATAGTGATGGGGGTTGGTTAGCTCAGTTGGTGGGATAGCTGGTTTGTGATGCAGCATGATGCCAACCATAGCTACTGTGAAGGACTCTCCTTCTCAACCTTTTCCCTTGCCTGAGGTATGGTGACTCTCAGGTTAAACCACCACCAATACTCCCAGCCTCCCTCTCTCTATGATTAAATACAAGCCCCATGGTCTGGTAGGATTATGGCAACTTCACTTGACTTTTATTTATCACAAGGTCTATTTCCATGCCTAGTTGAGTCAAGCAGAATGGAAAGGTTTGTACCTGATTGGACTGTTTGTTATGTCAGGATCCCGTGCAGTTATGGAGCCAATGACACTCCCAACATGGACGTCCTCTTGAACGTCAATCACATTTGCTTGCGAGATGAACATTGGAGGTTCATTGACATCTTTCACCATCACCCTGACGCTGGTCCAGTCCTTAAAAGATCTGAGGTTCTCAAACTGAGGGTCAACATGTTTATTCACTGCCTCTAGCAGCAGACTGTGTATCCTCTTGGTTTCAAAGTCCAGTGGCTGAAAGAAATACAGCAACAGCTTAATTTTAAGAAGAAATGTTATTGATCATTTACATGATATGTACCATTCCTTTTATCATCACTTAAATTACTAATATGACACAAAGGATCTCCTAGTGAAAAGATGCACACAATCCTTTTGGGGCGAACTGTGTTACAGTTTGTCAGATATCAAATAAATTTGCAAATATTTTTTAGATGTTATACTATCTCTAATTATTGAATAAACATTTATTATCAAACACTGGAAGTTTTTGCATGTAAAAAGGCAGCTAGCACGATAAGAGACAGCCAATCATATTACTTTTGCATAAGTGCATGCTGTGCATCAAGTTGGTCATGAATTGACTCATTTCATTTTGTTCATTGTGACAGGTCACATGATCCACCTGCCTCAATGAACATCCACCATACACAACATTGCAGCTAAGATAGTTTAGTTCGAGAATCAGATTCTTGGAGCCTTAATTATTAAATACTGTCGTGAAATTTATAATTCAGTGCTGAGCAAAATTGTCTATTATATCCACCCCTGATTTGAAGCTTGAGATTTGTTATGTCTCTTCAGTGAGAGTGAGGGTGGGTGTCGGAGGGCCCTATGGGAGCAGGGTTGGGGTGCTGGAGCTCCACTTTTCTTTCTTTACTCTTCCATGGGATAGGGGCATCACTAGCAAGGCCAGAATGTGTTGCTGTTCACTAACCCCCCACAAACTGAATGGTTTACTAAGCCATTTTGGAGGGCATTTAAGAGTCAACCACAATGCTGTGTGTTTGGAGTCACAAATAGGCTGGAAAAGGTAATGACAGCAGATTAAAGGATATTAGTGACCCAGACATGAAGGGTTTTTACAATACTTTCATAGTCACCCTCAGACTACATTTTAAATCCCAACTTCTTAACGGAGTTCAAATTTCAATATTTGTTGTGGTGGGTTTGGAATCCATGACTTCCAAGCATTAGCCTGGGTCTCGACCATTGCATCCCCTCTAGGGGCCTCCTTTAAGTAATATTGGGTACACGTGTTAGGATTTCTCTATTAACTCATTGGGAATGAGCAAGGAATCCATCTTGAATGAAGGCTGAAAGCCTGAAGTACTTGGCTGACAGTGGGAGTCTCCAGAGGCCCACAGTCAGGACAATCCCAAGATAAGGCATACTGTGTAGCAAATCATTCCATGCTGCACCGACTCTCTGTGTAAGGAAACTGTTACCTATTTGTTCAGTCATAATTTTTAATTACTGACTCCTCACCATAAGGAAATATTGTAAGGAAATAGGTTTTGCCTTTTAACTATTGTATAAACAATCATAATTTAAAATGAAAATCTCTTAAATTTTGTTTAGTCTTTTTGCGCTGTTGGATATAACAGGCCTCGTAGAATGAGCCAACAGAGGGCATGGGCAACCTCATGTTAGTTAATACTTTCCTCCAGGTGCTCTGGTTTCCTCCCACAGTTCAAAGATGTGCAGCTCAGCTGAACTGGCCACGCTAAATTGCCCATAGTGTTCATGGATGTACAGGTTAAATTGATTAGCCATAGGAAATGCAGGGTTACAGGGAATAAGGTTGGCAGGGGGGGTTGGGTCTGGTGGGATGCTCTTCAGATGATCAGTGAGGACTTGATGGGCTGAATTGCTTGCTTCCACACTGCAGGGATTCTCTGAGTTGCCGGCCTTTTGTTTCCTTTTGCATTGTGTCCAAATTTGGAAGCTGCACCATCATGGGAGAAGAGGCTGATCCTCTGCTCCAGAGACTCAATATTCTGACAGTCCACCGTGAATTTCACTCCTGGGTCAAGTGAACAGAGATAGGACATTTCCAGGGTCCACAAATCAAACCCAGGCAAAAATCTCCTTGATGACCACATTGTCTTTCCAGGGTGGCAGTGTTCCTCAGAATGCAAGCCCCCTGCCACGACTAACCCTGGAACAAGAGTGGGAAACGCAGCCAATGTTTGCTGGGGGGAGAGCCACACTTAGTTCCCACTCATGCCATCGATTAAGCATTGCCCTAACCCCTCCACACCAAATTAACTATTATCTACCACTTCAAATGGCTGGCTGACACACAAATATAAGTTTGCTAATGAGATCGGTATTATAAAAAAAAACTCATTGACAAAAGAATCAATGCACTGAAATTCCTTCAACTAATCTCCTATGAAAACAAATACTTTTATTCTAATTTAGATGGTAGCTTTGGCAGTTTTTCTGCTTCCGAAGGGTTTACGCAGTTTTTAGGCACATTATTGTGTAGTCGTTGAAATTCCAAAGAGTACCTATAGACCGACAACCTCCTGACAACGTTGCCTACCCATCCAGTTCCTGCCATTAAAAAGACCATATCCACAAGAGTATCTCACCTCTCCAGAAGGGTACTCTGGCTATCCAAAATAAATGCCATCAAATGGATCTGTTCTGACCAGGTCTGCACTGTGCACACTGGGCTATAGAAAGTGGGGCAAGTCCAAGCTCGATAAAGGCAGCTGGCCATTTAAATACCAGCTCCCTTTGTATCTCACATTTTAAAATAAGGGGATAAGATTAGTCTCAACTCTCAGTACAAACTCTGATGGCACATTAGAGAAACATAATATGGTTGTAGCTTCACTCTCTGACTCCCCTGGTTCACCACATCTCAAGATGTAGGCCGTTGGCATAAAATAGCTCAGTGACAGATTATTCCCCAAACGAACAAAACCAAATTAAGAAAGCAGCCTCAAAATGATGCAAACAGAATTAATTCTATATTTGCATCAAACAAATACTTTGGAGTAATGGTGCATTGTGTCCAGTTAGAAGGTCTAGGATTGGACTCCAGAGTCAATACTAAAGGGCAAAGACCAATTGGCATGTTAATCATTTTCTCTTCGGCCCAGGGTGCTATATCAGCTGATCCATCCAACTTTCTACTCTTATCAACCTAATAATGTTGAATTCTATTCACAGGTGGAAATTTCTCAAGTCTCTTTAGTACTTTATGTAACACGGAATAGAACCAAGTACTGGCCTGTAGAGGGATTCACATAAAAGTGTGTGTGCTGGGAAAGTAGCTGACACTTTACTGTAGACACGCTCCATAACATTGCTCCTAAAATGGGCTACAAGCCATAATGTTGAGGCAGAAGGGGGATGGAGGGGAAATATTTAAAGTTCCTGAATGAATTGAGATGAGAAGTAAATATTAAATAAAGAATGACATGACAAGTGTCGTTTAACTTTTATACTACAGGAAGAACAAAGTCACGAGTGTGTTGCTGGAAAAGCACAGCACAGCACAGCATCCGAGGAGCAGGAAAATTGACGTTTCGGGCAAAAGCCCTTCATCAGCCCTTCCTTCGATTTTTCTGCTCCTCGGATGCTGCCTGACCTGCTGTGCTTTTCCAGCACCACACTCTTGACTCTGACCTCCAGCATCTGCAGTCCTCATTTTCGCCGACAGAAAGAATAAGTCAGATGAAAAGTAGGCTCACACTTTGTTGTGTACATTGGATAAGGAAGCAACAAGAGTGTGTTTTATATTTATGCATATTATCGGAGGGGATGAATAGAACCTATACCTGTTTATGGAATATTTCACACTTCAAAATGTTGTAAACAGAAGAACCAAGATTCAAACACAGGGGAAAATCATTGCTCACCATTCAAGTTCCGGATTTCAGTTTCCTTCTTTTTGCAAAAAAATTACTTGTCTCTAAATGAGATCTTAAGTGCAATTTCACAATTACTGACAGTTGGAAATCAAGCTACAATATTATGATATCCTGTAGATATGAACCCTAAATTTGCAATGTCCGCTGAAATGAAAATAAATGAAATTTAATGAAATAAGGGGAAAAACACACATGAAGTCTGGCAATTACCTAATGATTTGAAAGATCACTGGTTTAATGTGTTGCTGTAGGCATGTGTTTGTAGTAAGTGGTGGTAATTCAACAGTAACGGACTAACTGGTGTTGTAACTCTGAAAAAGTTAGGAGTTCTGTTTAAAACAGACACCGTGAATTCAGATGTGATAAGAACTATTTACCAGTTAACAATTTGTGATCGTCATGGAATTGTGCTACATAAATAGCATACTGCTAACAAGATAGAGAATTAGAACTGTATAGCACGGAAACAGATTTTTCGGTTCAATTCGTCCATGCTGACCACATATCAGAAATTAACCTAGTCCCATTTGCCAGCATTTGCCCCATATCTCTCAACCCTTCCTATTCCCATCCAGATGCGTCTTAACTGCTGTAATCATACCAGCATCTACCACTTCCTCTGGCACCTCATTCCTTACGTGCACCACCCTCTGCGTGAAAAAGCTGCCCCTTATGTCCCTTTTAAATCGTTCCTCTCTCACTCTAAACCTATGCTCTGTAGTTATGGACTCCCATACCCGAGGAAGAAGACATTAACTATTCACGCGATCCATGCCCCTCATGATTTTATACAGTGACAGACAGCAGCGAGCCTGTGGAAGCTGGTCAGAGGTCCTAGTTTGATAATTCCAAGAGATAAACCTCTTTCCAGGGAGAGAGAGACATGGTCTAATGGGCAATTAATCAAACTGGCTGTTGTCAATGACACAATTGTGATGTTTGACAGTAATTAAATGATCATTTGCTGGAGACTTGATAGTTAAAAGTTTGAATGCATGGCTTCTATGTCCGGAAAGACTGTAAAGAAAGCTTGCCTTGGAGCATAGTTATCTAGCCCTGAATTGGGAGTCATCTGATTAGTGCGTAGAGCTGGGGACAGAGGAGGTTGATCATCAGCTATTGTCTGACTCTTGTAAAAGGGTTCACTTATGACAATAAGCATTGTCTGGGTAAGATACTTTGCAGTATTTTGTGTGAATAAAGAACATTGAATATACTTCATTGTTAGAACTGTTTTGGGTTATTGATATCCATAGTAAATCCAATAGACCAGGGAAAGTGGGAATAAATTTTATATTTCTATTCTCTGATTCATGTTATTTTCTGTTACAAACAACCATCAACATTTATGACAGGACAACATGGTTGCTCAGTGGTTTGCACTGTTGCCCCACAGCGCCAGGGATCCGGGTTCGATTCCAGCCTCGGGTGACTGTATGTGTGGAATTTGCACATTCTCCAGTGTCTGCGTGAGTTTCCTCCAGGTGCTCTGGTTTCCTCCTACAATCCAAAGATGTGTAGGTTAGGTGGATTGGCCACTGTAAATTGCCAATTGTGTTCAGAGATGTGTACGGTAGATGTATTAGTAAGGGGCAAATTTAGAGTAGTAGGGTAGGGGATTGGGTCTGGGTAGATTACTCTTCAGAGGGTCCATGTGGACTTGTTGGGCCGAATGGTCTGTTTCGAAACTGTAGGGATTCTATGATGATTTGCAAAGTAGCAAAACAGTAAAACAAAGTTGGATGATCAAATGTAGTTGATATACTTTTATAAATGTAAATGGTGAAGTTTGACAAATGAAATCAGTGTCCTGCTGAAATTTTTAGTTACTTTTGTTTAATGGATACATTTCAGTCAAGATAAAAGGAAAACTCCCCTAATCTCTTCAGATATTAATGTGGGAGTGATGACATCCACTTGCATAGGCAAATGGGCCTTAAATCCTGAAAGATAAGAACTCAAATCATGCAGGACTTACTACCACTGGGTCCAAATCCTGGAATTCATACCTTAATACTATTTTTGGGTCAATCTGCAGCACATGGACTGCAGTGGTTCAAGGCTGCTCATCACCACTTTCTCAAGGGCAACCAGGGAGAGACAGCCAGCAATGGCTACATCTCACAGGTGAATAAAGAAAAATTCCTTCATTGCAATATTGAAGAGTCAGCCTAGGTTGGCAGTGGGTCTGTCCTATTTCCATTTTATTCTATTTTACCCAAGAGAAAGCTTCGAGTAGACTACTACTTTTGAAGTTAAAGAAGGACAAAGGCAGCATGATTCGCAGGAAGACCAACTCCAGCAAGTTTTCCACAAATCCTGACCTGGAATTATATTACTGTTGCTGATTCGAACATCTTGCAACTCCCTTCTAACACCTTTGGAGGAGGCTGCAACTCTCAAGGGCAATTAGGAAAAGGCAACAAATACTGGCCGAGCCAACAATACCCACACCTCATGAACTAAAAAAAATCTGGAAATATAATAATCTAAGACTTTTCATTTGCTGCTGACAAAATGCCTTTATTAATAACCTTACTAAATAAGTCTGACTAGCCTGCCCTTTTGAACACAATAATGATGAATAACTTCATTATAATGTCCTATATTTGCACTTTGAGAATGGGCAACAAAACTAAATAAAAGAGCACCACTTTCTGACATGTTAATCCCTGAGTAAATGGTAGCAATGTCAGGGGTGTAACAATTTAAACATACTCCTCCCTGTGTTACAGGAACAGATGGAGACAAGATAAATGAGGAGCGGTGTTGACTCTTAGTTGACATATTTAACTGGAATCAGCAGTGCTCAATGACAAGAAAGCAATTTAAATTCTTTTTAAAGAAGCAAATTGCTTCTACATTTGGCTTCAATGTTTGGATTTCCAAATGTGTCTGTGGTCGAACATTAACATTGTTAGATGAATTGTGTTCTGCAGAGAGAATTATAATTTTTAGAACCATCAAATTCAATAGTAAATG
Organism: Chiloscyllium punctatum; assembly: GCF_047496795.1. Classification (NCBI taxonomy): domain Eukaryota; kingdom Metazoa; phylum Chordata; class Chondrichthyes; order Orectolobiformes; family Hemiscylliidae; genus Chiloscyllium; species Chiloscyllium punctatum. The sequence continues at coordinate 61,256,516 of NC_092775.1, forward strand.
ACTGTCATTTTATACTTTGCAGTGTCTTGTGATTTTACAGAAGGCTCATCGTTTGCTAATTAGAAAACTGATAATTACAGTAAAGCTAGAAATCTTCCTGCTCGATTAGCAATCTGGACCTGATTTCTTGGTATTGCAATGCAAACACTATCAGTTGACATGCCTTGTGTGAAATGGTTCAATATTAACAGAGTAATATGCCTTCATTCCACAGAAGGTTTTTTTTGATAAATGTTTTTACTAAAGTGCAGCATTAGTTTTCACATTTATATGTTGCCGCACCGTTCTACCTCACCATATTTGAGATCGAATTCTCTACAATTGCTAAATTATCAGACTTCTTATGTAACATTGAATCTGGGATAAACAGAAATTTCATGCAATGAAGTATTGAAATAATGAAAGCTACTGCTTTCTGTAGCCTCCTGTAAACTCTCATTTCTTGCTGCCAGTTCCAGTCCTTTCCCTATCAAAGATCTGAGTTAAATCAGACATTTTGCAACATTGGAACCACATTTAACTCTGAGCTTCATTTTCGTTGATGATATATTTGTGAAATCCCTAAAAATGCCCATCTCCACCTTTGCAGTAATGCCTGACTTCGCCTCTGTCTCATTATTTTTCTTTAAATTCATTTGCAGGATGAGGGCATCACTGACTAGGCCAGCACGTATTACCCAGAGGGCAGTTAAGGGTCAACCACATTGAACAGTGTGTGCTGCTCCATTCCCTATTCCTGCCTTTTCTTTCCCTAGACTTGACTATCCCAATGCATTTATGCTGGTCTCTGATATTGCACATTCTCTAATCTATAGGTCACCCAATTTTCTATTGGCTACGTCTTCATTTCCGATAAGTCTAATTACCCTATTCCTGTGCTTGCTTACTTACATTAACTTTTGACCTTGATTTTAAAATGCTCACCCTTGTTTTCAAATCTTTCCAATGGACTCTCCCTTCTCTATCCTTGTCATATAAACTCACAATTCTGCACGATATCTGCACTCATCCATTTGAAATCTCTTGAGAAACCTTGATTTTAATCACTCTCACCATTGGTGGCCATGCCTTTACCTTTCTTGATCCTTAAATTCTGGTAAACACTTCTGTCATTTTCCTGCATGCCCTCTAATATGTGAAGAAATCTACAGATCTGTTTGGAACATAATGATTGAGCTTTCAAAATCCTCTAGGGCAGAGGTGAACAGGAAATCCGTTGTTCAGAGGTCATTAATATTTGGAATTTTCTACCTCAGAGAGCTGTGGGATTGAATCATTGAATATACTTAAGGGTGAAACAGGCAGAACTTGAATGATAGGTGAATCAAGGGGTATGAGAAACTGGCAGGAATGTGATTTTGAAGTCTATTCAGATCAGCCATGATCTTAATACTTGATCAGGGTTGATTGGTTGCTCCTATGTATAGGAAATACTCTTACTCTGGGAGAAACAATGGCGAATGAACATCCTCCATCTTTTACCTAGTACCCAACAAGAAAATCATTAGGGCCTGTCTTGATGGGAGCTTTAGGTAAAAACGAGGACTGCAGATGCTGGAAACCCGAGTCTGGATTACAGTGGTGCTGGAAAAGCACAGAGCACAGAGCATTTTATCTCTCGACTCTGCAGGCTTCCTGCCTCTATTCCTGATGAAGGGCTTTTGCCCAAAACGTCGATTTTCCTGCTCCTCAGATACTGCCTGACCTGCTGTGATTTCCTAGCACCACTCTAATCTAGACTCTGGTTTCCAGCATCTGCAGTCCTTGTTTTTACCTGGAATAGCACAGCAGGTCAGGCAGCACCCAAGGAGCAGGAAAATCAAGGTTTTGGGTGAAAGCCCTTCATTGGGAATAGAGACAGGGAGCCTGCAGGGTGGAGAGATATAAAAATTTCCCTGCTCCTTGGATGCTGCCTTGATGGTAGCTTTATCCAGGTCCATGATATAGAGATACGTCCAAACACAATCTTGAAATGAATCAACAACTGCTTCTGAAGATGCTTTACTCAAATGTCTTGCGGGCTTTATTAAAACCAGTAGCACTGATCCCGGAGCACTGAGTCTGGTACTTTTTTCCAATGTTATGCTCAAGAATTATGCCCTTGCATGAACAGTTAGTGCTAAGCCACTGTAAAGTATGCATCCTTTTCTTTGATATCCTGCTGTTTTATATCTTGTATCCAGAGACCTCCAGGAGAGCCAGTCCTTAGCTGTAAATCGATCATGTCTATCATTTTGCATGCAACAATCAATGGCCAAATTAGTTTCTCTGTCACTTTTCCACTCGTCAATTTTGCAATGATTATGGCCAGATGGAACTTATGAAACAATGCCAATCAAACTCTGATACATCATAATAAAGACGTGACAATGGAATGGAACATTCCTCCCTCCCATCCCCTATTCCTGGCTGAAGTAAGCTCTCTTCGAGACTATTGTATTTAACACCTGGTCGAACAAACTTCTTGAAGGGAAACAGATTAGCAGCTCTATCTTATATGAATTTTTAGTCCAACTATAACAGACTGCAAAGCAGCAAATTGTATTGGCTGAGTGCCATCAGAATCTGCCCACATACAATTCTAGCACAAGGTACAGTTGAAGAATGGCATGTAACAGAAGACTGTCCTTCACATCTGGGATATGGGATAAGAATGGATGGTCAAAGCTAAGCCAGATTCTAATGAAAAGTTCGACAGCTTTTCTTCAGAATATTTCACGATGATGAGTTTTAATTGTACTGATGCCTCCCCTGGAAAGTGCACCATTGCAGCAATAGTCAGTTATAAGCCAGCAGAAGAAAACCCACAAGGTGAATTTTTGCCCTGAATATTGAACAATAAAATCTGGATGAGGCTGAGGTGATGTTAGGATGAATAGCAGCAAAGCCCATACATCACAGCTAAAGTTAATTACTGACAGTTGTGCTGATTTACAAATGAGACTGCTGAAAAAAAAAATTGATGAGTGCAGTTTATTTTCTACTTGATTGGGAGTAGATTTGGACAGAGATTTGTATTCCTTGACTTCTAACTTCCACCCGAGTGCAAAAAAAACAGTATAATTGCCATCTCTGACTCATTATAGCATTATATCTGTGGGAGTAATGGTACACACTGGAACACCACAGCCATTTTTTAGTTAATTATTAACACTGTTTGAGTGGCATTGCTCATGCTAAGTCAAAGGATAAGGTGTATCTGTCATTATCAAATATCATACTACACAATTCATTACTCTGCTGTTAGGAAGAGCATAATAGTTCAGTTCTGTTTCGAATTGCTATAAATTGGCACGAGATTAATTAGACGCTTATTGTTGAGGCAGCCTGATATTACAGACTGACAGTTGTGTTGGCACTGCCTTTTAAGTAGTAAGATAATACAACAAGAAATGGGAGATTTTCTTTAAAATTAATGTTCGTGTTTAATGATTGACACCTCTCCATTTAATTATAATTCACTGGCTGCTTTATATCAATATGACATTTTGTCCAAATCATGTGCAAGCATTACTGAGTCTTATATGTAACACTTTCAAGTGTGTCAGACACAGTAGGCAATCTTTTTTATGTTTTCAATGAAAACACTGTAGTCACTTAGAAACTGCTTTATAAAAGGTCCAAATTAATTAAAATGCTAAATGTGAATAAACTGTTTTAATTTGTATGCTAAATTTACATAGTTCAATCCCTTTCATTTAAGTTGCACCATCAAAACTTTGGCTTGGCAAGTGCTTTATAAAGCAGGGCACAATATGTTCTTTACTGATTCAATAACCAAAGGGTATTAACATTCCTGCCAAATGGTCCTTACCCTTCAGTATGCCTCCAGGGTAGGTACATTTTATGACTAATGCAATACCTAGATCCTGTACTTGTCCTCGAGTCAATAAACAATGATAACTGGGATAATTAGTTCTTCTATCAGCACAGGGAACACATGCATGTCTCATTATTCTCCAACCCTGAATTTCTTATTCTCTCCCTTTTGAACAACACTTTCTAACGTGTTCATTATTTGGAATTTTTGAGCTGGCAGGTAATTTAGTGCTGCTGCTTTTATTTAGTAAGGATGCACAGGTCTGGACCCCCAATAATAAAAATGTGTCTGCACACAATGTATTGTTTTTGTGATTCCATTTTTCATGTTTTGCAGCCACTTTCATTCAATGGTACTGCCTCTATCTCTGAGCCGGAAGGTTATGAGTTCAAAGCCAACTCTCGGACTCAAATACATCATCTAGACTGACATGCCAGTATAACACTAAATGGGAGTGTTGCATAGTTACAAAGAAATTAGGACAGAGTTTTACGGTTCCCTGATGGGTAAGGTTCCTGATGACCTGTTAAAATTCTCTAGGTCACATTTCAGGCACTTAGTCTCCCACCCCTGAATTTGCCATGATTTCACAAGTGTCCTGAGGTGGGGTGAGACCCATGGCAGTCCTAATGTGGCCATTTCCTGCCCCATTTACAATTTTTCAGTTAGCAGGAAGTGGTAATTTTATGTGCTTTGGAGGGTTTGGTTGCTACTTCTAATCTTCCTTTCGACAACATGTTTTAAAAATAAATCATTCATGGGATAAAAGCAGCACTGGTTCAATGAATATGTATTGCCCCAGAAGAGAGTTAAGAGTCAACCACTTTACTGTGGGTCTGGAGTCGAATGTAAGCCAGACCAGGTGAGGACGGCAGTTTCCTTCCCTAATGGACATTAGTTTATTTGACAATGGTTTCATTGTCATTATTACACTCTTTATTAATTTTTTTAAAATTCAAAATCTCCCATCTGCTATAGCAGGTTTCGAATGCAGGTCATCAGAACATTACCTGGGTCTCTGGATTAACAGTCCAGTGATAATACCACTAGGCCATCAGCTCACTTACTAGCTCTAAAGATCTGCTTCATTATAGACAGGATAGAGAGCAAGAAGCTTTTTCTCAGAGTGGAGGACTCAATTACTAGGGGTCATGAGTTCAAGGTGAGAGTGGAAAAGTTTAAGGGAAGTATGTGTGGAAAGTTCTTTTCGCAGAGGGTGGTGGGTGCCTGGAACACATTGCCAATGGAGGTAGTAGAGGCAGACATGATAGTGTCATTTAAGACGTATCTGTCCAGATACCTGAATGGGCAGAGAGCAGAGGGATACAGGTCCTCAGTAAATAGGCAAAAGGGTTAGATAGAGGATCTGGATCAACGTAGGCTTGGAGGGCCGAAGGGTCTGTGCTTGTGCTGTAATTTTCTTTGTTCTTTGTATTAACAATGGTGAACTATGAACCAGTGAGTCCCAGCAAGAAGAGACATTTGGCTTAACACCAAGATCTAGTTTATTGCAACAGGTGTAAATTACATTGTTTAGTTAAACATAATTACTAAGATTAACAGGAATCAGAGCTAATATGTCTGACCCCATCAAGATCTCAAGCCAGACTCTGACTCTCTACCATCAGATTGGTTGGAGTTCAATGCATTGTTGAGCATCAATCCTGACAAAACGAGTCCTTTATATAGCAGGGAATCCTGCAAAGGCTGGAGAGGTTGTGTGGGGAATTCTCGGCAATTTAACCACATGGGACCTTGTGTGAACAACAGGAAAGGGTCTTCTTCATAGGCCCCCATCCCCTTTTCAAAACAGAGAGGGCCTCCCTTAGGATTGACCACTCCCCAAGTGCCCCCATTTCCAACCTGCCACTGTCCCCATCACCTCCCAGTGGGATGCAGCCCCCTGCTTCTGGTGGCATTGCTAGAAGCAAAAATACATGAACAGAGAGATCCAGGATCCATGAAAGCAGGACGTCCTCCCAAAATGAGTGACAGAGCCCATCACCAGCCAATGAATGCTCCTCAGATTGTCTAGGACTACCCACCAGAGTGAGGGTGAGTTCCTACAAATTTTTTAGTAGCTTGCTAGCTGTTAGCTATCTGAGAATATGCCAAAAAATCTAGAACAAGAGCTGATTTGCTTATTCACATGTATGCAAAATTTTCCCCTACACTCTGTGAGGAAGTATTGTCCTTGTATCCTGGTTAACATTTATGACACCATTGCAGCATAAGATATAGGAGCAGAAAAAGGCCATTCAGCCCATTTATTCTGCTCCACCATTCAATGGAATCATGGCTAATCTCAATACTCAATTCCATTTTTCCTGCCTTTTCCCCTTGATTCCCTAATTGATCAAAAATCACTCTATGTCAGCCTCAAATATAATTCACAACTCAGCCTTGACAACCTGCTGGGGCAAAGAATTCCCAGACACACTAACTTCGGACAGAAATTCCTTCTCTTCATGTTCATGAACCACAACCATGAAAAGAGACTAACTAGTCATTTGTCTAATTGTGGGATAAAACACAGAGCATTTGCATTGGGTCATCTGTCTGTATACAATCAGATACTAAGTCCCAAATCTTCTTTAAATACAAGCTAGTTCTTTCTTTATCTAAGCTGCTTATTATAACCATTGGATAAAGGAGCAGTGATGAATAAAATCAAAACGTTCATACGCTAGCATCCAACCTTTCTATTTCTTACCATGCACAAGTGGGATAGTTATTATTTAAATGGTTCTAACATCAAACACAAGACATGCGTAAAGAGATAGTGAGTACATTGAGACACTGGATAAGATCTTATTAGAGACAGTCCAATTATCATATTTTTTTCCTTATTCAAGTGAACTGATTGACTGTTGGGAGGCTGCAAAAAGAGACAGATGATTCCACACACACACACACACACACACACACACACACACACACACACACACATATCCAACTTTCATTCCTCATTTGTATTCTTCTAGATCTAAGGTTGGCCAACATTTTGAAATCTACTGATGGCAACACATGACATGAGCACTCTCCTAAGCTCTCACCATGTGCTTCTGCACTACGTCCAGTATTCTGATGTCTACAGGGCCTTACATAGCCAAAGCAGCTCATACAGTGTTATGTGCTCCCATTATTCAGCACTCCCTACTCAATATTCTGACACATGCCTGTTGTACAGTGATCACTGAAGAAAATTCCGATGTGTTACAATTGTCTGCTCTTCTTAATAGAGGATTTTCCCAGCTGCAAAATTCTCTGTGAACATCGCTTTAATTTGTGATCCTGACATGACTTGCTCAACTCCCAATATTCCAAAATCCTATTTTTGTTAATTCCCATTGTGCGTTCAGAAAGGAAGTTCCACCCTTTTGAGTCCATGATAGTGAAGAAACAACAAGATAGTTCCAAGGCAAGACAGTGTGTGGCTTGGAAGAGAACTTGCATCACTTGTTTTTGTGTGACTAGGCATGTGCTTTCACAGGTTTGGAAGGTGCTACCTTGGTGAGGCACTGCAGTTCATCTTGTAGATGGTACCCACTGCTGCTACTGAACATTAGTAGTTTAAGGAGAAAATGTTTAAGGTGAAGGATGACATGTTGACGTAGGGTGGCGGAGTTCAAAGTTAGGTGGCATATTTTTAAGGTGCCAGTAGAAAGATTTAAAAAGATCATGAGGGGCAATTTTTTTTTTTACAGATAGAGTCGCTCATGTGTGGCATGACCTGCCAGAGGAAGTGGCGGATGGGGTATACTTCCAACATTTAAAAGACATTTAGACAAGTATATGAATAGGAAATGAATGGAAGAATATGGGCCAAGCACATGCAGATGGGAGTAGTTCAGTTTGGGAACATGGTTGGCATGGACTGGTTGGATTGAAGGCTCTATTTCCATACTGCATGACTCTGTAAGACCAAGTGATGGTTTTAGCTTTGAGTGTTGCTGGAGCTGCACTCAGCCAGGCAAGTGGCTCAATTCCCACCTCAGGCAACTGTCTGTGTGGAGTTTGCACATTTCCCTGTGTCTGCGTGGGTTTCCTTCGGGTGCTCCGGTTTCCTCCCACAGTCCAAAAATGTGCAGATTAGGTGAATTGGCCGTGCTAAATTGCCTGTAGTGTTAGGTGAAGGAGCAAACGTAGGGGAATGGGTCTGGGTGGGTTGCTCTTCGGAGGGTCGGTGGAGGCTTGCTGGACTGAAGGGCCTGTTTCCACACTATATGTAATCTAATCTAATTACTTCCATCACACTCCTGACTTAAATCTTCTGGATGGGGATAGATATTTGAGTGACGGACAGATATTTGGGTGTCAGATGAGTTATGTGCCATTAAATTCCCACTCTCTGAATGGATCTTGTTGCATTTGGTATACTTTCCTTCATTGGTCAGAGCACAGAGTGTAGGAGTTGGGAGGTCATGTTGCAACTGTACAGGATATTGGTTAGACCACTTTTGGAATAGTATGTGCAATTCTGGTCTCCTTCCTATCGAAAGGACATTGTGAAATTTGAGAGGATTCAGAAAAGATTTACAAGGGTGTTGCAAAGGTTGGAGGATTTGAGCTACAGGGAGAGGCTGAATAGGCTGGGGCTGTTTTCCCTGGGGCGTCGGAAGCTGAGAGGTGAGCCTATAGAGATTTATAAAATCATGAGGAGAATGGATAGGATAAATAGACAAGGCATTATCCCTGGGGTGGGCAAGTCCAGAACTAGAGGACATAGGTTTAGAGTGAGAGGGGAAAGATATAAAAGGGACCTAAAGGACAACCTTTTCACACAGAGGGGGATGTGTGAATGGAATGAGCTGCCAGAGGAAGTGGTGGAGGCTGGTAGAGTTACAGTCTCAATATCAGAAGCTTGGCCGTTTGTGCTACATTCCCCTGAGAATCAAATACCCCCCGCTCCCCCGCTCCCGCTCCCCCGCCCCCCCCGACATTTTCCACAATAGCTCAACTGTTTCATGAAATCCCTTTGACTGAAATTAACTAGCTAAAGACCACCATCTGTGATGCTGGAGACATCAGGAAGAAACTGACATGAATGGGCACTTTTGGCTCAAAATGTCTGCAAATGTTTCAGCTTTGTCTTTTGTGTGATGAGCTCCCATATCATGTGTGTTACGGTTCCTCTTTGGAGTGGCTATTTAATTGTCTGCTGCCATTCACAACTGGACATGACAGGAATACAGATCCTTGATTGGATCAGTTGGTCATGTGATCACATTGTTCTTCATATGCTGGTTCTATTACTTGACATGTAAGTAGTACGATTTTACAGTCGCACTAAGTTGGTAGCCTATTCTTAAGTGCTACATGGGCATGTTCTCCTGTGCTCTTCATTGAGCCAGGATTGATCTCTTGACTAGATAGTAATGGTGTAAGTGAGAAGAGAGGAATGGACCAGGCCAAGAGATTATAGATCACAATTGAGAAAGCTTCTGCTGAAAACAAATGAGGTGATATGTAAAACCCACTCTTTGTAACTGCTGTTGATACGGCTTTCAACTTGGCCAATAAGTAGGTGTTGATTGAAGTCAAGAATGTTGTTAGCCTGCTCGAGTTAATTAGTTTGCTGAACTTATATTTTCACAGTAAAATAACTCCTGAGACATTATCTCCAACTGCAGCACTCGTATTGACATCAGTGAAAACAGTGTGGCAATGAAACACAAATGAAGCCAGTTCTCAATAGAAATGACAGCAAGGCTCCCAAAAAGACTTTTTTTTAATTTGCCACCAGTCCCACACACTGAATTTTGCAATCTATTGCATAAAGAATAAGAGAAGGTATTAGAGAATGGGTCTAAAATGGATAGGCACTCAATCCCACTCTCACTTTAAAAGCTTTGGATAAACTTTATACACAAAACTTTTACGTATCTGTCAAATGCACCAATACATGGAACATCAGTGCTATATTCTGCCCCTTGCTCTTTCTTAAGTAGTAGCCTTTAAAATTTGTAATTTTTTGTCAAATGCGGCACATTATCTCGTAGGAGAGGAGATAATGAGCAATAGACACAGAACACAGGAGACCTAGGGCACAGCTAACAAGAGGGAATTAAGAAGCCATCGAGAAAAGAGAGAGGCAGCATGTCAGAGTAATGGGGGGGCACAATGTTTACCAGACTGACGTGTGGCTGCAGTGATGTTTGTAACATTTTTAAGCCACATCTTTCCAATGAAAGCAGGCTTTTGTGATTAAATCTAGTAAAAACAGTCAAATCATGTGAAAATCAGATTGTACATCAGTTTAGTCACAAATAATTTAAATAATGGAATAGGTATGAGTCAAATGGAAATCTTTCCTCTCTCTCTTGGCTTCCCATGCATTGTGTCACGGAGATAGGAAAGCCTCGGAAGCAAGGCTTTAAACCTGCTGCGATGTTTACTTCTGCTTAATAAAAGGGATTTATATAAACACTGGATCATTGATTCTGTCACATAATCAAACCCCAATGATTGCTGCTGTTGTTCAAACAGTACAGTTCTGCCAGCCTCAATCCAAGTATACTCAATTCGAGTATACTCAACCTTATAGTGCGGAATCGTATCGTGTGGAAGCAGGCCCAGGGCTTTTGCCCGAAACATCGATTTCGCTGCTCGTTGGATGCTGCCTGAACTGCTGTGCTCTTCCAGCACCACTAATCCAGTTACTCAATGTGTCCATACCAGTTGACAAAGTTGAATCCCACTTTCCATCACTTGGGGTTTGTAACTTTGCAGATTATGACATTTCACAGGCATAGCCAACTCATGTTTTAAATACCATGTAGGTTTCAAGCTCAACCATTCTTTTGAGCAGTGAATTCAAGATCCTCAACACACATTTAAAAACTACCTTAAAACACCTCTCCAATGCCTTCTTCTCCTACATCCATTTGATGTACTTATAAAGGGGAATGTGCCCTTTTCATCCAGGCAATCTATATCTCTCATAATTTACCCAGACCCATCCTAATTTTAAACACTTTAGTTAGGGCTCCCCTTAGCCATCTTCATTCCAAAGAAAAGACCTCTTAGCGATCCAAACATGCTTTGTAACTGAGGTTCTCCAGCCAAGGCATGGTCTTGGTAATTTAGCTACATTTCCCCTCTTTCATTATGTAGTAAACACAGGCAGGTGGTACTCCAGCTGTTGAGATTTGAGCAGAACCTTCCTGCTCCTATATTCTATGCTTTCTTTCCCACCTTATCTATCTGTCCAACTACCTTCATGTTGTGTGGAGATGCACTGTAACCTCCTTCTGTTCCCCAAGAATTCTCAGTATCCTTCTGCATATTGTGTATTCCCTGGGCTTCCTAACTTTCCCCATATGCATTACCTCACACTTGTCTGGATTGAACTCCATTTGTCATTGTTCTACCCACCTGACCATTCCTGAAGTTTGCAGCTTTCATCTTTCTCATCAATTTGTTTCATCTTCAAACTTCTGATTTCCTAATCACAGGGCTGACAATGTGCTAGTAATACATCGACACAATGGAAAGGGGGTACACCACTCCTGCCAGTCTTTCTCTTGTGGCAGGAAAGCTTCCTGTTAGTCCAATCCTATCCAGCCACCAAGATTAAGTGTCATGAATGTCATAGGAAAGGAACTGTTCAAGACATTTGTCAAGGCAACCATCGACCTTTTCACTTGAGATGCAAAGTTTTGAAAATAGACCAATTCAATCTCGGTTAAAGTCTCTTCCATCAAGCAGAATATGTACAAGCTTAAACAGACATGCCAACAGATTCAAGAATGGCTTATTTCCCACTGCTATCAACCATCTGAATGGACCTCCCAAATTTTAAAATATTGATCTTGCTCCTTGTACACCTCTGCAGCCATAACATTGTATTCCTCACTCTGTTCTATGATCCTAATGCACTTTGTGTTGTATGATCTGCCTATACTGCATACAAAAGGTTTCACTGTACCTAGGTACTGTGGCAACAACAAATTAAATTAAATCAAGAAATGGAAAGAAAAAAATTGAATAAAGGGGCAAGCATTTCCATTCTTTCAGCTATATCACTGTGGTTGAAAACAGTCTCAATTTCTCCAAAAGTCTTCTGTTAGATTGCAAGGTACAGGAGGAGTGACATTAGCAGCACAAGGTCAGATACAACTAATTCTTAGTTGCAATGAATGGGAGATTATTGACACCCTGTCAGTCATTATGAATCAGCCTCATTTTTTGTTTTATTAAAAATGTGGAACTATTTGAGTGGGAGCAGCGGCCGAGGAAAAACGAACCCGGGAGACTACAGCTAAGGTAAGACAGTTTGTTTCAAAATTACTTACCTGTAGCGGGCAGCGGAAGTGAGGTTGGAGCGCATAGATGGGCGGGAAGGCAAGTGATTAGTATTTGAGTGGGTGTGTTCTAGACCCCAGGTCCTACTTCCGTAGGGCCTCCCTCCCACCCTCCTCCTCTAACCTAACTTTAAAGTCCACAGGTTATTGACTCAGTGTTCTTGTTTTTGGAGACAGTGTACAGTCATGGCAGCGCAGGCGGTGGAATGTTCCTCCTGCAGGATGTTTGAGGTAGGGGTGACCACCGATACTCCTGCCGACTTCGTGTGCAGGAAATGCAGTCAGATCCTGATCCTCACCGAACGAGTTAGGGAACTGGAACTGGAGCTGGATGAGCTGAGGATTATTCGAGAGGCTGAGAGGGTGATCGATAGAAGCTACAGGGACATAGTTACGCCGGAGAACAGAGGTAGCTGGGTAACAGTTAGAGGTGGGAAGGGGAAGAAACAGGCAGTGCAGGGTTCCCCTGTGGTCGTTCCCCTAAAAAATAAGTATGCAGCTTTGGAAACTGTTGGGGGGGACAGCCTTGCAGGTGTAAGCTGCAGTGAAGGGGTCTGTGGCTCTGAGATTCAGAAGGGAAAGGGGGAGAAGAGGAGAGCGCTAGTTATAGGGGACTCTCTAGTTAGAGGGACGGACAGGCGGTTCTGTGGACATGGGCGAGACTCTCGGATGGTTTGTTGCCTCCCGGGTGCTAGGGTCCGAGACGTCTCGGACCGTGTCTTCAGAATCCTTAAGGGGGAGGGTGTGCAGCCAGAAGTCGTGGTACACATTGGCACCAACGACATAGGTAGGAAGAGGGGTGGGGAGGTCATTCAAGAGCTCAAGGAGTTAGGCTGGAAGCTAAAAGCTAGGACAGACAGAGTCGTCATCTCTGGGTTGTTGCCGGTGCCACGTGACAGAGAGGCAAAGAATAGGGAGAGAGTGCAGTTGAACACGTGGCTGCAAGGATGGTGTAGGAGGGAGGGCTTCAGATATTTGGACAATTGGACTGCATTCTGGGGAAGGTGGGACCTGTATAAACAGGACGGGTTGCACCTGAACCAGAAGGGCACCAATATCCTGGGGGGGTAGGTTTGCTAGCACTCTTCGGGGGGGTTTAAACTAATTTGGCAGGGGGATGGGATCCGGACTTGTAGTCCAGCAAGTAAGCTAGCTGTGTGTCAGGATGTCCAAGACTGTAGGGAGGCTGTGGAGAAGGTAGCACTGACAGGGACTACTTGCGGACACAGAGATGGGCTCAAGTGCGTATACTTCAATGCAAGGAGTATCCGAAATAAGGTGGGTGAACTTAAGGCGTGGATCGGTACCTGGGACTACGATGTTGTGGCCATCACGGAAACATGGATAGATGAGGGACAGGAATGGCTGTTGGAGGTTCCTGGTTACAGATGTTTCAGTAAGATTAGGGAGGGTGGTAAAAAAGGAGGGGGGGTGGCATTGCTAATTAGAAATGGTATAACGGCTGCAGAAAGGAAGTTTGAGGGGGATCTGCCTCTGGAGGTAGTATGGGCTGAAGTCAGAAATAGGAAAGGTGCAGTCACCTTGTTGGGTGTTTATTATAGGCCCCCCAATAGCAGCAGAGATGTGGAGAAACAGATTGGGAAACAGATTTTGGAAAGGTGCAGAAGCCACAGGGTCGTAGTCATGGGCGACTTCAACTTCCCAAATATTGATTGGAAGCTCTTTAGATCAAATAGATTGGATGGGGCGGTGTTTGTGCAGTGTGTCCAGGAAGCTTTTCTAACGCAGTATGTAGATTGTCCAACCAGAGGGGAGGCCATATTGGATTTGGTACTCGGTAATGAACCGGGACAAGTGGTGGGCTTGTTAGTGGGTGAACATTTTGGTGATGGTGACCACAATTCTGTGACTTTCACCTTGGTTATGGAGAGAGATAGGTGCGCACAACAAGGAAGTTTTTACAATTGGGGGAAGGGAAATTACGATGCTGTAAGACAGGATTTGAGGAGCATACGTTGGGAGCATAGGCTGTCAGGGAAGGATGTGGTGGAAATGTGGAACTTTTTCAAGGAGCAGATACGACGTGTCCTTGATATGTATGTACCGATCAGGCAGGAAAGAAATGGTCGTGTGAGGGAGCCTTGGTTGACGAGGGAGGTTGAATGTCTAGTAAAGAGGAAGAAGGAGGCTTACATAAGGTTGAGGAAACAAGGTTCAGACAGAGCAGTGGAGGGATACAGGATAGCCAGAAGGGACCTGAAGAAAGGGATTAGGAGAGCTAAGAGAGGGCATGAAAAATCCCTGGCGGATAGGATCAAGGATAACCCCAAGGCATTCTATGCGTATGTGAGAAACCTGAGAATGACGAGAACGAGGGTAGGTCCGATCAAGGACAGTGGTGGGAGACTGTGTATTGAGTCGGAAGAGATAGGAGAGGTCTTGAACAAGTACTTCTCTTCAGTATTTACGAACGAGAGGGACCGTACTGTTGAAGAGGAGAGTGTGAAACGGACTGATAAACTAGAAGAGATACCTGTTAGGAAGGAAGATGTGTTGGACATTTTGAACAACTTGAGGATAGACAAGTCCCCCGGGCCTGACGGGATATATCCTAGGGTTATGTGGGAAGCAAGAGAGGAAATTGCAGTACCGTTGGCAATGATCTTCTCGTCTTCACTGGCAACTGGGGTGGTACCAGGGGACTGGAGAGTAGCGAATGTTGTGCCCCTGTTCAAAAAAGGGAATAGGGATAACCCCGGGAATTACAGGCCAGTTAGTCTTACTTCTGTGGTAGGCAAAGTAATGGAAAGGGTACTGAGAGATAGGATTTACGAGTATCTGGAAAGACACTGCTTGATTAGGGACAGCCAGCACGGATTTGTGAAGGGTAGGTCTTGCGTTACAAGTCTTATTGAATTCTTCGAGGAGGTGACCAAGCATGTGGATGAGGGTAGAGCAGTGGATGTAGTGTACATGGATTTTAGTAAGGCATTTGATAAGGTTCCCCATGGTAGGCTTATGCGGAAAGTCAGGAGGCATGGGATAGAGGGAAATTTGGCCAATTGGATAGAAAACTGGCTAACCGGTCGAAGTCAGAGAGTGGTGGTAGATGGTAAATATTCAGCATGGAGTCCAGTTACAAGTGGAGTTCCGCAGGGATCAGTTCTGGGTCCTCTGCTGTTTGTAATTTTTATTAATGACTTAGATGAGGGAGTCGAAGGGTGGGTCAGTAAATTTGCAGATGATACAAAGATAGGTGGAGTCGTGGACAGTGAGGAGGGCTGTTGTCGGCTGCAGAGGGACTTAGATATGATGCAGAGCTGGGCTGAGGAGTGGCAGATGGAGTTCAACCCTGCCAAGTGTGAGGTTGTCCATTTTGGAAGAACAAATAAGAATGCGGAATACAGGGTTAATGGTAGGGTTCTTGGTCAGGTGGAGGAACAGAGGGATCTTGGGGTCTATGTACATAGATCTTTGAAGGTTGCCACTCAGGTGGATAGAGTTTGTAAGAAGGCCTATGGAGTATTATCGTTCATTAGCAGAGGGATTGAATTCAAGAGTCGTGAGGTGATGTTGCAGCTGTACAGGACTTTGGTTCGGCCACATTTGGAGTACAGTGTGCAGTTCTGGTCGCCTCACTTTAGGAAAGATGTGGAAGCTTTGGAGAGGGTGCAGAGAAGATTTACCAGGATGTTGCCTGGAATGGAGAGTAGGTCGTACGAGGATAGGTTGAGAGTTCTCGGCCTTTTCTCGTTGGAACGGCGAAGGATGAGGGGTGACTTGATAGAGGTTTATAAGATGATCAGAGGAATAGATAGAGTAGACAGTCAGAAACTTTTTCCCCGGGTACAACAGAGTGTTACAAGGGGACATAAATTTAAGGTGAAGGGTGGAAGGTATAGGGGAGATGTCAGGGGTGGGTTCTTTACCCAGAGAGTGGTGGGGGCATGGAATGCGCTGCCCGTGGGAGTGGTAGAGTCAGATTCATTGGCGACATTTAAGCGGCATTTGGATAGGTACATGGATGGGTGCTTAATCTAGGATAGAAGTTCGGCACAACATCGTGGGCCGAAGGGCCTGTTCTGTGCTGTATTGTTCTATGTTCTATGTTCTATGTTCTATGAATTGTTTTACTCACCAGCTAGAGCAGAGACTGAAGTTGACTCGGTCAGCTTCAAGGAAATCAGACTTTCTCGATGAAATATCTTTGAGGACCATGGGAGATATTTTTCACCTCTTACTGAAGAAGGACTTGAAATAGTAGAAATAGGACGCATTTGGGATTATAATTATCAGCTATAATTTTTGGTCCTTTCAGGAAAAAGTGGAAGAGATCACAGAGATCGACAATCTGATAGATGAAGAGGGACTGGATCTTACTACACTCTTTGCTGAGAGTTCTAATAATACTGAAGTCTCTTCTGCATCTTTTGAGGGATCATAGTGCAAAACAAGATGAAAATGTCAATTTAATAGCTGGATAGCTGGTTAGTTATGCAGAGTGATGCCAACAGCGTGGGTTCAATTCCCACACCAGCTGAGGCTACCATGAAGAACTTTCCTTCTCAATTTCTCCCCTTCGACTGAGGTGTGGTCACCCTCAGGTTAAACCACCACCTGTCATGTCTTTCTCTAAGGAGAGATCAGCCTACGGTTAGGTAAGACTATACTTTACCTTGCCAGTGATGACATGCAACAACCATTGCAAACAACAAAATGAAAGTTACCCAGAGAAATAGAGACTCGAAGCCCAAAGTGGATCCAGCTAAAATTATTTCATCTAGGAGTTTAGAAAAAAAAACGTAAATATCAACTGGAATTAGAACTGAAAATATTTTCCAGTAATTATTGCCACAACTGAGGTTGGAATAACTGGTTTGTAATAACTTGGCCCATATTTGTCTCCTTGTTTAAAACAATGCTACAATAAAGCAAGCTGAGTACTCTACTGAATTTTCCCCCGAAATGTCCAGTGTCATTCCATTTGTTCTTTTTGCTCCTTGTTTTCTCTTTGGTAAAATATTTATGATTTTGTCAACTTTCTAATTCATGCAAAGAATGAAGATTGCTGTTCTTCACTGTATTTGCAATCCTCTTACACTCTATAGTGTTATAGAGATGTACAGCATGGAAACAGACCCATCGGTCCAACTTGTCCATGCCAACCAGATACACTAAATTAATCTACTCCCATTTTGCCAGCATTTGGTCCATATCCCACTAAACCCTTCCAACTCATATACCCATCCAGGTGCCTTTTAAATGCTGTAATTGTACCAGCCTCCACCACTTCCTCTGGCAGCTCATTCCATACATTCATCACCCTCTACATGAAAAGGTTGTCCCTTTATAAACTTTGATAATGTCACCCCTCAGCTTCTAACACTCCAAGGAAAATAGCCCCAACCTAATCAGCCTCTCCCAATAGCTCAAGCCCTCCAACCCCGGCACCATCCTTGTAAATCTTTTCTGAACCTTTTCAAGTTTTACAACATCCTTCCTATAACAAGAAGACTAGAACTGAATGCAATATTCCAAAAATGGCTTCACCAGTGTAGGCTTGTGAAATCCAAGCTTAGTGTCTTGCAGTCAGTAACCTTAGAGTTACCTCATTTAGGTTTCTTCCTAACTTTTAGTAGCACTCTTCAATACATCCCTGAACTGCTTTTTATAACCAATATGTCTCAATATAGAAAAACAAAAAGCAATTTGTCAAACTGAAACCTTTCTGTGGCCTCATCAATTACAAATATCCGTTTGAGTTCTTTAATCAAAATCCATTTAATTTTGCTTTTAATTTAATTTTAGAGACCCAAGCATGAACATGTATCTGTTTACTACAAGGATGGTTTTGGTGGTGAATGGCATTAAAGATGTAACTGGAGTTACATATAGGACAGGCTGAGTAAGAACAAGGGCTTCCTTCCCTCAAAGACATGAGCAACTTCTGTGGATTTTCACAAACTGGAAGCAGCAGGCACAAAACCAAATAAATTCCAGCTGACACAATACAGCAACACTTCACAGGAGGCTCCACAGCACCAAGGATGTCACCTAGAAAATGGACAAAACATCTGCAAACCAACTTCCCAGCTCGGTGAACATACCCATAACAGCACCTGAGCTACAAATCTTTGCACAAACCTTGATTTTCACAAATATTTCACTTTTACTGTTGACATTGATTTTTTTTCAAATGGTATTTTTTAAATATTCTAAATCTGACATGGACAGACTTAGATCACTCTTTCCGGATTTTTGTCACACACACACATCATCTTTGGATTCAGTGGTTTACCCTCGCTTGGACAAAGAGAAGGCAGATAAAATGCATGTGGATTGTTAGGCGTGGGTGAGTCATGACGTTTACAGGGATGATACATTGATCCAGTTATTACAATGAGAAATCATCATCAGTGGAAGTTGCATGGCAGAAATATAGACTGGCTCTTCCAGAGAGACACACCATGTGTGCACCCAATACTTTTATTATTAATGTCTTGTGATGGTCATCAAATCTCTCCATCACTCCATGAAGTAGCATGTCCATGGTCTCAGAAGATCTCATTCAACAAACTCAATCTGGCTGCTCTTCCTCTAGGATGTCCCCCTCTCTCTAGCACCAGGTTGTGCAAAGAGCACTGCACACAAATACCAGCAGGGGGAGTCTGCCTGAAGCATGATAAGCCATGATTGAATGGCGGAGCAGAATTGAATTGAGTTTATTGTCATGTGTACCGAGGCTCAGTGAAAAACTCAGTGGAAGGAGGAGGTGGGTCTGAACAGGGTGGGATGAGAATGCTGGCGGCCTTTCCTTGATAGTGGGCCTGCTAGATGGATTCTATAGATGGGAGGTTGGCCTTTGTGATTGTCTGGGCTGAGTTCACCACTCACTTGAGTGGTACAGTTGCCATACCAGGTTGTGATACATCCAGACAGAATGCTGCAGATGGCACATCTATAAAAGTTGGCAAGGATATTCGCCAACATGCCAAATTTCCTCAGCTGCCTGAGGAAGAAGAGATGTTGTTGGACCTCTGTTACCAGTGCATCCACGTGAAGAGTCCAAGAAAGCTTGTTGTGGACAACCGTTCCCAGGAGCTTGACACTCTCCGCTCGTTCCACCTCTGTGCTGTTAATGCATAGGGGGAGAATGAGTAACATCCCGCCGAAAGTCAATAATGAGTTCCTTGGTTTTGCTGGCATTGAGAGCTAGATTGTTCTCAGTGCACCAGACTCGATGACTGAATAGCCTAACTTCTGCTCCTATGTCTTATGGTCTTGTAATGCTCCTTATCTCCCACCTGGGCAGCCTACAGCCCAGAGGACTTAACATTGGAGAACTCAATGTCAAATAACCTTCCTACCCAGGCCTCGATTCCTGTTCCAGACCCACCTCCTCCTTCCACTCCACCTACTGACTTTCCTTCCAGCTACCAACCGAATTCATTCCTCCCATTGATCAACCATTTCATACCCATCACTTGTATTCACCTATCACTACCTCACCATTCTGCCCCTTTCTCCACCCATTACCCTTCCCCGCCCCCCCCCCCCCAACTTAATGTGCAGCTCCACCTACCCTCACCACCATTTACCCAAAATGTGGACTTCTCCACCTCTTCATGTTGCCTGGCTTGCTGTGCTCTTCCAGCCTCCTCCTTGTCTACTTTGGAGCATAATGCATAGCTACTTCTGATTTGCTGAGGCATCAAAACCTCAGACTTACAGTCTGCTCAATGATAACCCTCTTTGTGCTGTGGCTGTCAAGGTGCCTTTGCTCAACTTCTGTTGTCAGGTGTCATGAGTTATTTCTTAAAAAGATAGCCCTCATTTTCTAACAGCTATCTTTCTAAAACATCAACTCTGACATCCAAAAGTTCCTCAAGTTATATGAACCATGGCTGCCTTCTGGCATGTACATACAGTGTTCATTGTTGCTGGTGACACCCTACTTGAGCATTCATAGAGTGATAGCCTTATGCTAATGAATATGTAAGGCTGGTCTGCCAACATTTTCATGCTGACCTGGGTGCAGTCAATAACCCGGTGATCCTTTGACTAACTTGTCACTTCGGCAAACCTCCTGGCTATTGTGATTCATTGTGAACTCCAGGAATTGTTCAGCTCGTTCGATCATCTGTCGGAAACCTGATGGGTTGAAAGCTGGTGACTCAACAGGTCGTCTGAAAAAAAGCCACATGCAATGGGAATTGTGGGTCACAATCATCTCGAGATCCATTTGCATTGGATGCTGCCTTCCTCACATAGTTAGAACCTATCGCCACAGCCAGTATGTGATAAAGAGATGTTACTGTTGACATGCTAAGCCCAAGTCTCCTCCAGCAGTGTGGCTCCGACTTTGTCAAATGGCACATTCAGATCCTCTTGCAAGCTACTTTTTAAGATGACTCCGAGGCTCAACCATTGTGCCCCTTCACTGGTGCCATTGGAGCAGTATCAACCCTTCCAGGTGGCTTCTCCACGTGAGCTTCTTTCCTTCTCCCTCTTCTCATTCTCCTCCTCTCCCTGTCCTCACTGAGGGACTGTGACTCCTCCTGAGACCACCGATCTCATATTCCCCAAACACACAGGGTGTAGAGTGGATGAGAATGTGCTGCAACTTTCAGTTGTCCAATCTTCACAAGTGTAGGCAAATGCCAATCTTTCACCGGGAACATATCATATTTTCCAGCAGACTGTCTACAATTGATCCCAGTTGCTGCATTAAAATCTACCCTGACAAACACAATTACTTAAAATCCTAACTGATTGGCTGCAGTTTTGGAAATCAAACATTTTATTACAACCTAATGAACTGAATAATTGAATTGACATTTTTAATATGGTGATCAGTTTCCCAATTTTAAGGACCACCTTTTCATCACATTATAACGTGCCAACGTGATGACACAAGATACCTATTCAGTATGGCTGCAGAGTGATCCTGTTCTGGAATGGTAATTTTCTACTCAGTACTTTTCCCAGAGGTACTGCGACTGGTTTTCAATTGTCGGTTTTTTTGATTGCTTACTAACCTCAAGAAAGGTGAACAGAAATCTTCGCAGCAAAGGCATTCGCCCAATCTCATCAAGGGGGAAGGTACACAAAACAAACACTTCTAAAGTATTCAGCATTGTCTCACATTATTACACATCTGGAATTAAGAAGTAATGGGAACAACATCCAAGTGGTTGAACCTCTTTTGATGATGAACTCCGTCTTGGTACAACAACCATTCAAGTTGAAACAGACATAGCTATACACATTTAATATTCCGTATGAGTCTACTAAATTAGATATTGACCTAGCAAACAGACGGTAGTCACTGTGCACATTGATGGTGCAAACAGGCTGATTTTGAGTGCATTTATGAGATTGTTGTACATAACAATGTGAGCAGGTGTTATTTAGGTGAAGGGGCACCGATTATAGTAACGAACTTATATTTTGATTGGGGACTTTACAGCCTGTAGTCTTGACATTAAATTCTGAAGCTCATCACCACTGCCTCATTCTGTCAGGTAGCAGATGCTAATAATCATTCCACTGTTACAACTTTACTTCTCCAGAGTCCATCCTTTGGCTATGTATTGGCTCATTAACAACACCTGTTGTGTTTGCCCATCATTCCTGTTCTCATTTCGAACTTCACCCCTAATGCAAACCTTGCTTTGATCATTACCCCCACCCCTCACCTTTTACTCTGGCAACACTTTTGCATTTGAATTATTTGATTACTACTTTTTTCCTTTTGTGATGAAGTGTCATCAGCCTTAAATATTAACCCGTATGCTCCCATAGGTTTCACCAAACCTGCTGAGTGTTTTCAGTATTTTCTGTTTACACACTTCCTCAGGACTTGCACAAAAACTTCATGTTGAATAAAAGTGGGGAGAAAATGTGTTCATTGAAGAAAGAGCGTTGGTACTGGGAATGAGAATAATTGACAATTTTGAACGTTCAGTCGTACCACGGCACAGGTACAATTTTTTGCCAATCCTTGTTTCCATCTAGCCGTCGTTACTAGCCAATTCTAAGGCAGAAATAGTTAGACTTTAAATAAATAAGGTTAGTGAGTGTCAGCAGAAACAGAGAATACAAGGGCCTCTTGACTTACCAACTTACAAATGCTCACACATATAGACGCAATCTTACACAGGGATGTAATTTAAAAAACTTTTCATATGAACCATTTCCTGTCCTTACGATTGACTGCTTCTCAGCCTTTTGGCTCGGAATATGCGTAGTTTCTGTTCTTATCCTTCATATTATCCTCAATTGTGCTCTGACTTGTGTATAAAACAACTTGCAAACAGACTCCAGAATGGAACTCATTCGCAACCTGATGTCTGGTAATAATTTGATCAGCTGTGGTCTTCAATGAAGTGCAATGTACCGTTGGCCTTCTCCTCTTCCTAAGACATGCATGCTTGCATTTCAATGAAGTTGATCAACAGTGTTCAATTAAGGGAAAGATTTGTTCTATGTCCACAAGAAGTTCAGTTGAGGTTGTCACAAAATCATTTCATGTGGGATCATTATTGTCCTATGAAAACAACATTTTAATTCTGTCTGCCTGAACTGGATCACTGGGCCAAAATCCTGCAGCTCCCTCGCAACATACAGCACATGGACTGCACAGCTCAGTAAGGCAGCTCACCACCACCTTCTCAAGGGTGACAAATGACAGACAATAAATGTTGACCCAGTCAGTGAAGACCACATCTCATGAACAAATTTTAAAAAAAAACTGTTTTTGAACTTGGCCCATTTAAAACATTTTTGAATTCATTTGTGGGACATGGGCGTCGTTGGCTGGCCAACAGTTATTGCCCTCCCTATTTGCTCTTGACAAGGTGGTGGTGAGCTGCCTTCTTTAACCACTGCTCTCGCTTTGGGTTGACCCACAATGCTATTAGGGAGGGTAATCCAGGATTTTGACCTAGCGACAGTGAAGAAACAGCAATATATTTCCAAGTCAGGATAGTGAGTGGCTTGAAGAGGAACTTGAAGATGGTGGTGTCCTATATATCTGCTGCCCTTGTCCTTCTGGATGGAAGTAATCGTGGGTTTGGAAGGTGCTGTCTGAGGATCGTTGGTGAATTTCTGCAGTGCACCTTGTAGATAGTACACACTGCTGCTGAGTGTCGGTGGTGGAGGGAGTGGATGTTTGCTGATGTGGTGCCAACCAAGTGCTCGCTTTGTTCTGGATGGTGTCAAGTTTCTCAAGTGTTGTTGGAGCT
The DNA here is from genome assembly GCF_047496795.1 of Chiloscyllium punctatum. Classification (NCBI taxonomy): domain Eukaryota; kingdom Metazoa; phylum Chordata; class Chondrichthyes; order Orectolobiformes; family Hemiscylliidae; genus Chiloscyllium; species Chiloscyllium punctatum. The sequence continues at coordinate 61,279,849 of NC_092775.1, forward strand.
GCTCCCATCCAGGCAAGTAGGCATCTAGGCATCACCCTCCTGACATGTGCCATGGCCAGAGGGCATGAAGAGAAATCTTGAAGACAGTTATATTCTTGTTACATTTTCATGTATAAATCCTGCTTCTTTTAAAATGGACAACCTTGCTGAGTTCAAAATGGCCAAGGCTGATAACATTTCCTGAAGCAAGGACTTAGAGAGATGATGCTTCCAGCCACTCTGGACAAAGGAAAACATCAAGTTCCATTACATCAAAATGAGTATCAGTACTTTTACAGCTACTTCATCTCCTCACCATGGCAACTCCAACAAGGGAGGTAAAATCATCAGCCTTCCAATTAGCCCAACAAGATAGGTCATCATTACACGGAATATCTGCTTTTGACACATGACTGAAATTTAAGTTCGCTGAGTTCAGAAATTCTAAGTCAGTTGCTGACCTAACATCATGAGAAAAGCAGCTCAAGGCATCAGCAGATGAAAAGGTTCCCTCTAACCCCCTCTCAAATGTCTTAACTTCAGGAAGAATTTCAGATTTGGCCTATCAAACTGGATTAGTTCTCTGCATACTAGAAATATTGTTGTACATTGGACTGCATTTATCCATATCCCTACTCCCATGAAAGTACAAGATTAGCCACTCCCGACTGAACATTGAATCACAGGATTCTAAATAATCTCAACTGGTATCAACAACTTTGATTTTTCTAAAAAAAATCGGAAATTCATACATTGCAATTCCTTTTCTCTTTCAACTCTGTACACTTGTGTGTGTGAATGAAGTAGCAAAGTTTTCCTTGCATTGTGAATATTTGCTGATAAGCTGTACCCTTGATCTCATCTTAAAGGATTTTGCTATGGGTTTATTTCAAAAGTTACAATCTGAAAACCAGAGTTTGAGGATCACCTTTGGACGTGCGACCTAAGAGAATAGTCAAACAATACTTCATTGTCTTAGGCTCAAAACGGGAAAAGCAATCATAATTTAAAACCACCCATTCCCCTTCGGTCCATAACAGTAGTTATCCAGCTGAAAAACATGGAGACCAGAGTCACCCACTCAGCCTGCTCCACCATTCCATTAGCCAAAGTAGCTTACTTTTAAAAACTAATTGACCTGATTTAATCCTTCATTCTTCAATGCCCTAGTTCCCAAAATAAATACCTGCCTTACTTTTAGCAAGACTCTTTAATAATTTCAGAATCCCTTGCCTTCTGCAGCAGTATATATCACATTTTCACAACCATTTGTGTATTGATTTCCCATCTGGTGTCACTTTTAACCTTGTTTAATGGAAATTGAAGATGTGTGTCTGAAGGGGAACTGCCTGAGAATATACCCAATCCTTCACATTGGGATCACCTAAAATTGGACTCCTTGGAGATTGATAGTTGGCCATCCTTCAAAAATCTCAGTACCCGTCAAGCATTTACTTAGGAGAAAGGAAAGGCCATGGGATTTGCTCTGAAAACATTAGCGTTAGTGATAGGGAGTCAATGTTTCCTTTGCTAATATCACTCCAACCACTGTAGAATAATAGAATTCCTACCATGTGGAAGCAAGCCATTCAGCCCACACCAACCCCCAAAGATCATCCCACCGAATCCTTGAAACCCTATCACCATTTGAAGTATATAATTAAAGGTTTTGTTAAATAGACAGAAAGAAATTAATTCTTTGGTGGGAGAATCTAGAACATGGAAGCTTACCCATAAACAAAGCTAAGACACTTCTTTTACAACAATTCATTGGATTATTGTGCTGGAAATCAATCTCTGCTATTCTCGAAGCCAGAACAAAAGTTGAAGATTTTTAAAAGTACTCAAAACTCCCCAGTTCGCCCCACTTTGAGACCAGGTGGATAGAGAGCACAGATCAGTTTCCTGTACTTAACATGAATTATTATTAATTTCATAAAAAGATTCTAACTACAGATAAACATGAATTATTGACATAAGATTGCACTAGTTAAAACTCTATCCCTTGTTTAAAATTCCTCCTCTACACACACACAAAGACAAGCACAAAAGAAAGAGGGCAGAGGGAAAGGCTGGGAAGATAGTCCAATGGTCACTGACCAAGGGGTTTGATGAGGTGACTCTTTTACTGATAAGCATGCTGTTCTCAATCCTCTTTCTCCAGATACTTGCACTTTTTCCAGGAAGCACAGGATGACTAGTTCACACTTGTAAAAGTCTCTGACTTATTAATTAAAAGTCAGTGCTTATAACAAGCAATAAGAGGAAATAAACTGGCCACCTTCAAGCTTGAGAGGTGAAGGAAGAAACACAGCTCATTCCCTTCTGGAAGCTGGATAAATCCTGTCCAATCAGTCACACCCCAAAGCTGTTCAGCTATCGGGGAGCCAACCAAAGAGTCACCAACAGGCAGTGAAGGTGGAAGACCCCATCTTCAAAGGCTGGTCACCAGTCCACAGAGACTTGTTGCTGACTGAAGCCCCATTTATACACAATCCCTCGACTCCAGCTTGTCAGTAACCAGGCTTCCTCAATGCTTGATAAAGCAGCTTTGTAAACAATACTTACAATGAGTGTCAGATAACTTGTTTTTGAAAAAGTGAAAACCATCATCAATCTTTGCTTGTTCTCAAACAGTCCTCTTCATGTTTGAATGAATAATTAATAGTCGCATATATTCCACAGCGAGTAAACAGTAAAATACAGTGAAAAGCTTTGCCATTGTCACCACGATTCGAATAGTTTTAAGAATAAGAAAAGGAGTAGCTTGAAAGAGAATCGAACAGTCCCTGAGCCAATTCATCATCAATAATGCCTTCACCGCCATCTCTCATTACAGCTGTCTACGTTGGGCCCAACTAACAGTGAAGTGCCACTCTTCAGGCACCATCTTTCACGCTTGCCATTACCTCGCACCCCCCACCCCCCAACTGTGCCAGAGTCACATCCTTTGCCACTGGGCCAAACATGATTTAGTTGTGATGCCCTTCCACCACCCCTCTGCTGCTACCAGAGCTGGACCCAACCAGTGATGAAAAAGTCACCGATCCTCAGGTGCCACCTTTTCCCGCTGGGTCCACCTCACCTCTGCCCATGTAGCAGCCATTAATTCCATTGCTAGGTCCTGCACTCACCCTGGAAACGTAAATAGGAGCTTACTCACTGTTGCCACGAGATCCATGCCCACACTTCATTCCACCATCAAAATTATGGAAATATAAAAACAAAATATAGTCTTTACACTTTATACAAAGAACTGATGAATTTTAGAACTCTCACCCCAACATGCTGTTGAAATAGCATCAATTGAAAACGTAAAATTTAATTTGTAAGATTTATCAGACCAAGATTAGAGAGTAAAACAAATGGATGGAGTTAAGGTGCGAACCACTCAAAGTAATTGAATAACACAACAGGCTAGAGAAGCTGAATGGTCACCTCTTGAGTCACAGAGTTATTGCAGCTCAGACGGTGGCCAATTGATCCTTGGAGGCTTTGTAAAGCAGTCCATTGAGGAATTCGCTCAGTTCCATTTTGCTGTTCTGGAGCTGTAATTCTCAAGTGCTCATCCAGTATCCTTTTCAAATTATTGATCTACTCCGCTCCTAGCTTTCTATGAGGCAGCGAGTTTCAGCTTGTAACCTTTCACTGGATGATCGAGTGTCTCCATACCACCTTATTTGCCCAAAACCTTCATCGTGTCCCCTAATCCTGGTGCCATCAGCTCACAGAAACAGCTTTTCTTTGTCTAACTTCTCTAAACCTGTCTTAATCTTGTACAGTTCGTCCAATTTTTATTTTGTCAATCTTCTCTGTTCCAGCAATAACAACCCCAGTTTCTCCAACGCAAACTTGCAGCTAAATCCCTCATCCTTGGCACTATGCTGGTAAATTGTTTCTGCAACCTCTTAAGGATAACTGCATACTTCAAGTGCAGTGACCAAAACTTAATATAATAAGATAAATGTGGCTTAACTAGAGCGTTCGGACAAGTCCAGCATAAATTCCCTGCTTTTGTACTCAATATCTCAAGTTATGAAGCCAATGATGCCATATGCTTTGTTAGCTTCTTTCCAGATATGTTGAGCCTCCTTCAGTGATCAATGCACATAAACCTCCAGGCTATCTGTCCACGCACAGTTACAACTGCACCATTAAGTCTATATTTCCAAACGCAGCATCTCACTGACACCTCTATTAAATCCATTCTGCCACTTGCAACCCATTCGGTTAGTAGGTCTAATAGCTTGTTGCAGTCAGTTTGAATTACCCTCACTACTCTAAGTTTGGAATTATCAGCAAATGTTGAAAACTTATGTGTTTTACCACCCAAATTATTTACGTACAATAAAAAGAAAAGCAATGAAAAGTTTTATATCGTGGTGCAGGAGATTAGTGACACTATACAACACTTTTCAATGTATTTTTGTAACAAAATGCACTGACAATAAATAAATTCAAAAATCATTAAATCAAAGATTCCTACTTCACTTACATTTCCTTTAAAAAAACAGTCGATACAAAACTAATTTAAAATTAAATTTCATAAAATACATCTTTTTCATTGCGAGACCGGGTTGATATATCATGGGTCAGAGCACAGGACGCTGACAGGACGGACAACAAAGAATGAAGTAAAGCCATTATTAAATGGTGTCAAATTTATTTTATTAAAGGGGGAAGAGATTGTGAGGGAGGTGAGGAATTCTCAGCTGAGATTTTGAGAAAGAGTGAGTTACTGCAGCTTCAGGCGAAGGGAAAATACTTGGATAAATAGCTGGAAAGATAGAACAGGAACATTTAAATTAAATTATGAATAGAGAGTATAGTTTAGAAATGTGCCATTGACGATTGGAGTAGGTAAACACAAATTATTCACAGAGAATTGTCCTCTGTATTGTTAATGGAGGAATTTACCTGTTTATTCTAAATGGGTTCATTTTGAAACAGTTAGCAGGAAAACTTCACTTGAACACACAGGCTCTCTGCACATCAATGTCACGGTAGCAATATCCAAGTTTAAGTGTGAACCAAAGTTTAAACATATACTCCCCATATAAAACGACTCATGCAACACAAAACATGTTTGCCTCACAACTTTTCTCACATTAAGTCTATGAATTTTATTAGAACCTGTCACTCATGCTACCTTGTTAATAGGAGAATCTCTGCCCTTCCTGGCTGATAAACTGCCCATCTCCCAAGCAGAGGTAATGAACACAACAGAGGGTGGTGAGCCAGGGAATTGGATGAGGAAGACTGCATTCTCACAAGGATCAAAAAAGCAGAGAGCAAGAGAGGAAAAGTCAAAATCAACAAAGAAGCTTTCTCATCATTATCACAGATGCATGAGTTGTAGTGCCCAGTGCCAATCTGTTATTCTATACCTACTTCTGATGCAGAGCAGAATAGAATCTTAATTAGAATTCTCCCCTTGTACAGATGCAAGAACTGCTTGTCAGGGTTTGTTGTGGTGCATTGTTTCCTATCTGGTCTGATTAATAGCAATGTGTAGGAGGACAGTAAACTGCATCCCACAGATTGTCAACTGTGGCTCAGTCAGTTGCACTGTTGCTTCTGAGTCATAAAGGGCCAGGTTGATGTCTTACACTTGAAACTTGAAAAAGGAAGTCCAGAGTAGCACTGTGTGTAGTACTGAGGAAAACTGTCAGGATTGGAGGTATTGTCTTTCCGAAAAAACTTCATACGGAGAACTCAGCTCCAGGCATTTTTTCAAAGATCCCATTGCACTATTTGGAAGAGCAAAGTTCTCTCTGCTTTTGTGGATCAATATTTGTCCTTCAACCAAGATCTAAAACAGACTTTTTTTTTGATATTTATGAAAACTGTTTTAATGGGTTTGCTGTGTATAAATTGACTGCTGTTTCCTACATTGCAGCTGTAACTACATTTCAAAAGAACTTGATTGGCTGCAGAGTGATGGAAGAATGTTCAATACAATGGAAATACATGATTTCATTAATTATAGCTGTTAGTCATGAGAACTACATTCACCTGAAAAATCAACTTGAGAGTTGGACAGAGCTGAGAGTCGGACAGAGCTGAGAGTCACCTCTCACTATCTGAGACTATCAGGAGGCACAGTGATTATCAATGCTACCTCATAGTGCCAGGGACCTGGCTTTGATTCCAGCCTCAGGTGACTGTCTGAGCGGAGTTTGCACATTCTCCCCGTATCTGCATGGATTTCCTCTGGGTGCTCCGGTTTACTCCCACAGTCTAAAGATGTGCAGGTTGGGTGGATTGGCCCTGCTAAATTGCCCATCGTGTTCAGGGATGTGCAGGCCATGTGGGTTGGCCATGGGAAATGCAGGGTTACAGGTTGGGGTAGGGAGATGGGCCTGGGTGGGATGCTCTTCAGAGGGTGGTGTGGACTTGATGGACTGCATGGCCTGCTTCCTCACTGTAGAGATTCTATGAGTTCAAATCCAGCCCAGAATAACGGAAAAGAAGTCTCATCTATCTGCTGGCTATCAGGATACTGTGTGAGATTGGAGAGCAACAGATTCCATTACATGTAAAGAAAAGGTTGCAAAAGCCATTAACACCCTGACACTAGAGATGGACAAAACTAACCTATGGGTTACAAAAAGGAGATTGGTATTTCTTTTAATGTCACAGCCCTCTATCGGCATATAAATAGCAAAAAGGCAGATAAAAGGACGAGTAAAGCCAATTAGGGACTGACAGGGATTTATACATGGAGGTAGAAGGCTTAGTTGATGTATTCATTGAACACTTTGCATTTGCCTATGCAAGGGGAGAAGATGTTACCCAGGTCATGGAGAAAGAGGAGGTATGTTAAACATGAAATGGGTTTAAAATTGTTAAGTACGACATTATGTGTGGGCTTTGTGCTTAAATTTGACAAGGCACAAGAACTGAATCAGATACATCCAAGGATTCCGAGGGAAACAAAAATGAAAATTGCAAATACACTAGAGAAAAAAAAAATTCAATCTTCTTAGAATCAAAGGGTGATGCTATAGAAAATTGCAAACATTTCACGCTTGTTTACGAAAAGGATGGCCCGACAAACTCAGCAGCTCCAGGCCAGCCCATTTAATTTTAGTTGAGGAAACTTCCAGAAACAATAGTTCAGGATAAAATTAAATAGTCACTCACACAATTTCAGGTTAAATTAAAATCGGAAGCCTGCTTGGATTCATAACCCTGCTGGTGCTCTGAGGCAATGGAGAGAGTTATTGAAGGAGGAGAGATATAAAAGGTATTTGTTATGTTTCTCCAAAAACAAACTTGTTATACATTCTGGAATAGAAGGGTAAACAAAAACATAGAGACAAAACTGGCTGAGTGACAGGAACCAAATAGTAATAGTGAACCAAATAGTTTTTCAGACTGGAGGTGGTTTGGAGTGGATTCTCCAAGAACCAGTGTTGGAACTCTTGCTTTTCCTGGCATTTATTACAGACCTATACCTTCGTGAATAGGATAAAAAAAATCAAATTTTGCAGATGACAGAAAGCCTGTAATCATTACGAACTGTGACGAGAATACTGGAACTTGAAGGGACACTCACTGACAAGTGGGTGAAATGGGGTAAAAAGATGGCAGATGAAGTTCAGGGCTGAGAAATATGAAGTGATTCATTTTGGAGGGAAAGGCATAGTGACAAAACGAAGGGCACAGTTCTAAAGGGAGTGGGGGCAGGAACAGAAGGACATTGGTGTAGGCGTGTCTAAGACATTGAACATGGCATGACAGATTAATTGAATGGTGAACAAGGCATACTGCATCCCAGGCTTTATTATATGCAATTCAAATATAAATGTTGTGTGAAATGTCAATGGGTCACAAAATCAATCTCAGCTGGAGCACTGCATCCAGACTGGGCGTCAAACCATGAGTACAATATGAAGGCATAGGGGAGGGTGTGGAAAAGACTGATGAGTATGTTTGCAAGGAAGAGGGTCCCAAATTGCACAGATAGATCAGCAAAGAACTTCTTCCCAGGAATAAAGGAAACTGAGAAAAGATTTGACTAAAAAGTGTTACAAAATCATGAGGCATGAGGACATAGTCGAACGGGAAAGAATCTGTTCCTGACTTGCAGCGGTATTGCCGTTCCTTCACTGCAAATGGAACTGAGCACTGTGAAATCATCAGCAAAAACTCCTCCTTGCTTCATTCATCGCACTTAGTTCTTCTTTCTGTGATGAGGTCTGGAGCTGAGTGGTCATGGTGGAACCAGTGTTAAGTTCATACTGAGAACTGAAATCTTTGACTAACATGGGAACCAGTGTGGAAATGTTTAATTCATTCACGACTCTAAATTGGTTCTTAACCTTGTATTATCTAGTCTGCTTAATAGTATTAAAAGGCCAGTTATCAGAAAAGAATGTTAGGTTATTAAAAACTGTCAAAGGTGCTGCCTAATGATGAACACAGACATTTTGATGACCAGGAAGGTTCTTCTGCTTGAATCCCTAGCTAATCCCAGCTAGAAAAATCAATAGACATTAGTTGGGAACAAGAAAGCTCAGTGAAACTTTGGGTTTTCTGAAAACTTGTCTTGCTTACTGTAAAGTCTCCTGTATGAAAGAGAAGGACCCTTGGTGGGTTATTCATTGTGTTCTGGCATTTCTGGAACCTGTCCTCCATAAAAGACAACAAAGGAGAGGGGTAAGTAGATTTAATTTCTTTCTTAGCAATTTAACACTATTTATACATCATGGAAAAGAAAAATAATCTCCCTCTGCAGCACGATGGCTCAGTGGTTAGCACTGTGGTCTCACAGCGCCAGGGACCCGGGTTTGATTCCCACCCCGGGTGAATGTCTGTGTGGAGTTTGCACATTCTCCCTTGTGTCTGTGTGGGTTTTTCCGGGTGCTCTGGTTTCTCCCACAATCCAAAGATTGTGCTGGTTAGGTGAGTTGGCCATGCTAAATTGCTCATAGTGTTCAGAGATATGTAGGTTAGGTGCATTATAGTCAGGGGTAAATGTTGGGTCATTGGGTAGGGGAATGGGTCTGGGTGGGTTACTCTTCAGAGGGTCATCATGGCCTTGTTGGGCCGAAGGACTTGTAGTGATTCTATATTAAAGTAACAAAGGTTTTGACGCTTAATTTCTTCATGAGGACAAGTCTGAATTTTCACTGCAATAGCTGGAGGAATTTAAAATCAATTAATAAATCTGGACTATAACTAGTCTCAGTTTCATAGTCAACATTACTATCATTAATTGATAGATAAAAAGAATCCATCTTATTCACTGATGTTCATGAGGGAAGGAAACCTATTGTCCTTATCTGGTCCTGTCTACAGACCCACAGCAACATGGTTGACTCTTACTGATAACAAAGAAATGTTGGAAATTACAGAGGATCAGGCAGAGTGAGAGGAGCTAATATTTCGAATCTAGATGACTGTTCACCTAGACCTCTATTAAAGAGATATCTAGACTCAAAACATCAGCTTGCTCTCTCCCCACGGATGCTGCCTGACCCGTTGTGATTTCCAGCATTTTATGCTCCTATATTCTGGTTGACTCATAACTGCCCTCCAAAATGGCCTAACAAATGCAAGGGCAACTAGGGTGGGCAACAAATGCTAGGCTCATCAGTGACATACTTTATTTCTTTTATGGAATATGTGTAAAATTAGCTCCTCTTTTGAATTGTGGTCAGTGTTCCAATGTCAAAAACATTTTGCAAATAGCTTTAATGGCAAATCAGTCTGTTTTTAGGTGCTGGTAGAGGAATAAATATTGGCTCAAGACACCAAGAAGAATTCACCAGCTCTTTATAAAATAGGATCAGATCTTTTACTTCTCCCTGAGAGTTGGGGGGGGGGGAGCCTGGTCTACAATCTCATCTGCAACACCCCTGCAGGTCATGTTCTGCTGCAACGTCAGCACACAATATTCTGACTCTGAGACAAGAGTTTCTTGGACCACTGACCCAACTGGGGGCTGGGGTGGGGGGGGGAGCAACATGCTACAGCAGGCACCAGAAGATCAATAAGTTGAAAGAGAATCAGTTTGACACTAGTATGGACTAAATCTTCTGGGAAAAAGAGGAAAAGAAAAATAAAGCAGTTTGGGAAAAACCTGAACCTTTTTAGAATGTATGATAGGCTTATTCCTGAAGCAAAACCTTGTCTTTTGATTGAACGGTTACTGTTGCTGGGATTATACTTGAATCATTGTGCTGTCTCCTTTTCAAAGGCGCATATTGTCATTAAGGTCAAGTTCCTCTGGGTATCCAAGTTGTGTCAGCAAAATCAAATCTGTTTAACATCTTAAATATTCTATCACAAGAAGAATACTTTTTAAAAAAGCCCTTGTACTACTACTTAATGTTAAATTAACATGGAAGCTAAACGACTTGCAGAAGGACAACAGAACATTAGAGTTGGGGAATTATTCAGAATGCACAGTTACTCTTTTTAAGTAGGAGAACGTTGTAAACTAACTTGACCAGAAAAAGATCCTACAGACAATATACTCAATAACATATGTGCCATCTTAACCCTGAGTCTATTTGAATTAAATTCCAAAAAACAAGGCATATTAAGGTATTTGTCAAAGCCTACTGTTTTATATTTAAACCAACATGGAGCTGTGAGCTGCTATTAGCTCTGCCGACCAATCAATAATTCAATACCACCTAGTTGATATGTTCACCAGTCAAGTCCTATTGGAACCCAAGTATCAGACTTAATGCTAGAACATAAAGGCAGACTTACAGGCAGTCAGATTTAAGACAAAAACTGCTAAGTTTCTCCAGCAACTTCTGTTTTTGTTTTAGATTTCTGTTTTATTTAAGTCTGAATTAGAGATCATGGTACTGAGTCAGAAGTAATGCTGTTATGAAGTTGCAAGGAAGCTGTTGGTGAGAGAAAAAAAGTCATTGTCAGGTTATCCCCTGCTTGAAGAGACAAACCTTGTAGCGATTTAAAGACCAAAAAGTCACCAGATGGTGCCCTGCAGCTGGGATTGTACTCTGGCATCAAATGAATACTTTACCAACAAAGGGAAAAGATGCCAAAGCTTTGGTGACAGAGGCAGACAATAGAAGGGTTTAAAATTGATTAGGAGGTGGGATTGGATAGACTGTCGGTACTTAAAGTTGTGAACACAGATGATTCCAAGCTCATGAAAGGTAGCATAAGTGGAAATTTGCAGAGGGACAAGCCAAAACCTTTTAACCTTTCCTAGATTCAGGGTGCTGCCAGAAGTCGAGAAATGCAAACATTATAGCCTTGTTCAAAAAAGAGTCTACAATAGAATGTCAAACTTGAAAAGGTGCAGAAAAGACTGACAAAGATGTTGCCAGAGTTGGAGATATAGGGAGAGACTGAATAGACAGGGGCTGGTTTTCCTCGGTGACTGAGGAGTGGCCTTACAGAGGTTTATAAAATAAGAGGTGACCTTATAGAGGTTTATAATATGAGGGGCATGCTTAGTGTGAATAGCCAAAGTCTTTTCCCAAGAGCAGGGATGTCCAAAACTAGAGGACATAAGTTCCAGGTGAGAGGGTAAAGATTAAAAACAGACCTAAGGGGCAACATCTTCATGCAGAGGGTGGTGCCGGTATAGAATGAGCTGCCAGGCGGTGGAGGCTGGTGCAATTACAACATTCTTAAGGCATCTGAATGGGTACATGAATAGGAAGAGTTTAGAGGGATATGGACCAAATGCTGGCAAATGGGACTCGATTGATTTAAGATATCTGGTCAGCATGGACAAGTTAGACTCCATGCTGTACAGCTCTATGACTCTAAGCTGAGCAATTACAGACCACACAGCTTTTCTTCAATGACAGAGAAGGTGGATGGAACAATTATTCAGGATGGAGTTAATAGTCATATGGATGAAAAAAAATAGGTTAACTCAGAACACTTATGGAAAAATCATCATGTTTAAATAACTTGCTGAAATTTTTTGAAGAGGTAATGTGGATAATGTGGTTGATGTGGTATACTTGGCTTTCTATAAGGCATTTGATGCAATACCACACAACAGATTTGTGAGGAAGATTATAGCTCATAACATAAGTGGGAGCTGAGAAGCAGATACAATATTGGCTGAGGATGGAAACAGAGAGTAATGGTCACTGGATATTTTTCAGGCTGCAGAAAGCTCTATAGTGGAGCATCCCACGGGATCCTTCCTTTTCCTGATTTGTATTAATGATCTAGATCTTGGGTGCGCATACGTCACCAAAAGTGACAGAACAGGTAGACCGAGCAGTTAATTAAGCATACAGTATTCTTTATGTGCATTATGTATATATGAGTGCGGAGATATGGGCCAGGAGCAGGCAGGCGGGACTAGCTTAGTTTGGGATCATGGTCAGCATGGAGTGGTTGGACCAAAGGGTCTGTTTCTGTGCTGTATGACTCTATGTATGAGACACAAGTTGGACCTCAGCTGAAGTATGGTGTACAGTAGTGGAAGTCACATTTTAGGAATGATGTGAAAGCATTGGAGAGTGGGCAGAAGAAAATTATGAAAGTGGTTACAAGATAAGAAACTTCAATTTTAAGGATAGATTGGAGACATTAGGACAGATTCCCATGAAGAGAACACAAGGAGGGGATTTGATAGAAGAATCATGATAGGTATGGATAGTTATATGGTTGGAAACTTTTCCCTCTCATCAAAGAATTATATGGCATAGAATCAGGTGATAGGCAAAAGAAGAAAACATGATCTGAAACAAAACAATTTCACACACGTAGTTAAGGTTTAGAATGCACTGCCTGGAATTGTGGTGGAGGTATTATTTGCTGGGGCATTCAAAAGGATTTTAGATGTTAGTTTCATAGAAACAATATGCATGGTTATAGGGAAAGGGCAGGAGAAGGGCTCCCCTCTCCTGTTCAGTATTCTGCTCTCCAGCCCACTTGCTGTCTCCCTAGTTGCCCCATTCTTGACCCCTCACTGCCCCACTTTCACATGTTGACCTTCTCTTTCACTTCCAGGAACAGTGACTAGTGAGGCAGCAGGGCAGTGAGTGGGAGGGAGGCAGGCAGAAAGAGTTCCAATTGAGGTGGCTAAGTGTTTGGCATTGCGCAGTGAGCAAATTTCAATCCCAAGATTTGAATTTGCTTAAAACTTTTGAAGAAAAGGTCATTTTGTTGCTGATACTTCTCCTGATGCTTGTTCAGACAGCAGGTATGACATGAAGGGCCAAGTGACCACCTTCAGCATTGTATCAGTTCTGAGATACTAGGTAGTTTCAGGAGGATCAAATCTAGGGGCTTTTAAAAGGACTATGGATGACTTAGAGTCATAGAGATGTACAGTATGGAAACAGACCCTTCGGTCCAACCCGTCCATGCCGACCAGATATCCCAACTCAATCTAGTCCCACCTGCCAGCACCCAGCCCATATCCCTCCAAACTCTTCCTATGCATATACCCATCCAAATGTCTCTTAAATGTCGCAAGTGTACCAGCCTCCACCACTTCCTCTGGCAGCTCATTCCATACACCTACCATCCTCTGCGTGAGAAAGTTGCCCCTTAGATCTCTTTTATATCTTTCCCCTCTCACCCTAAAACTATACCCTTTAGTTCTGGACTCCCTGACCCCAGGGAAAAGACTTTGTCTATTTATCCTATCCATGACCCTCATAATTTTGTAAACCTCTATAAGGTCACCCCTCAGCCTCCAACGCTCCAGGGAAAACAGTTCCAGCCTATTCAGCCTCTCCCTGTAGCTCAGATCCTCCAACCCTGGCAACATCCTTGTAAATCTTTTCTGAACCCTTTCAAGTTTCACAACATCTTTCCGATAGGAAGGAGATTAGAATTGCATGCAATATTCCAACAGCTATCCTGTACAGCTACAACATGACCTCCCAACTCCTGCACTCAATACTCTGACCAATAAAAGAAAGCATACCAGACACCTTCTTCACTATCCTATCTAACTGCGACTCCACTTTCAAGGAGCTATGAACCTGCACGCCAAGGTCTCTTTGTTCAGCAACACTCTCAAGGACCTGATTATTAACTGTATGTGTCCTGCTAAGATTTGCTTTCCCAAAATGCAGCACCTCGCATTTATCTGAATTAAACTCCATCTGCCACTTCTCAGCCCAGCTGGTCCAGATCCTGTTGTAATATGAGGTAACCCTCTTCGCTGTTCACTACACTTGCAATTTTGGTGTCATCTGCAAACTTACTAACAGTACCTCTTATACTCGCATCCAAATCATTTGTGTTAATGACAAAAAGTAGTGGACCCAGCACCAATCCTTGTGGCACTCCACTGGTCACAGGCCTCCAGTCTGAAAAACAACCCTCCACCACCACCCTCTGTCTTCTACCTTTGAGCCAGTTCTGTATCCAAATGGCGAGTTCTCTCTGTATTCCGTGAGATCTAACCTTGGTAATCAGTCTCCCATGGAGAACCTTGTCGAACACCTTACTGAAGTCCATACAGATCACATCTATGGCTCTGCCCTCATCAATCTTCTTTGTTACTTCTTCAAAAAACTCAATCAAGTTTATGAGACATGATTTCCCACGCACAAAGCCATGTTGACTATCCCGAATCAGTCCTTGCCTTTCCAAATACATGTACGTCCTGTCCCTCAGGATTCCCTCCAACAACGTGCCCACCAGCGAGGTCAGGCTCACTGGTCTATAGCTCCCTGGCTTGTCTTTACCACCCTTCTTAAACAGTGGCACCACGTTTGCCGGCATCTCACCTGTGACTTGACTTGGTGAAACAGGAGAAAATAGTGGCACAGTGGCTCAGTGGTTAGCACTGCTGCCTCACAGCACCAGGGACTTGAGTTGAATTCCATCCTCGGGTGACTGTCTGTGTAGAGTTTGCACATTCTTCCTGGGTATGTGTGAATTTCCTCCAGGTGCTGTGGTTTCCTCCCACAGTCCAAAGGTGAGCAGGTTAGGTGGATTAACCATGGTAAATGCAGGGTTACAGGGCTAGGGTGGGGAGGGAGTGGATGTGGATTGATCTGGGTATTATGGTCTTTGGAAGTGGACTCGATGGGCTGAATGGCCTGCTTCCACACTGTCAGGGTTCTATGATTCTATTGAAGTGCTGGACGAATTAGGGATGTTAACAAAAAGCCTATTATCCTGTGGAGAGTGCAGCATAACGTATAAACATGATGTGGGTCCATCTATCATATTTAGGCATAGAGTATTAGAATGGAAATTGTGCTTCATTGATGCCAGTTTTATTTTGTTGATTAAAGTGAAAATATTAACTGTTGTGCAATCAATTACATTGGTCACTGTAAATTCAAATCCCTTTTAAAAGTTTCAAAATCTACCAGAATTATAACAGCTGGAAGTGAATCATTGTTTACTGCACTTAGTCTGGATTGGTGAAGAGAATGCACTTGATTACTCTTAATGGATTGTGTACAACGAGACACATAGACCTACGTATTCATACTGGAATCATGAAGTATGAGACCTGAAAAGACATAATGGATCATGCAGCCTGCTGTCTCATTAAAGACTTGTTTCTGCATTTTAGCAACTGCACGTGCTTGTGTGTAAGGAAATAACATGATAAAGCCGAATAAGAAAGCATTTCAACACATCCCACATACTATGGTTTTGTATCCTGGTAAACAATGCTGCATTTGATGTCATTTTGAGGATGATTCCTAGGAAGTAGACAGAAATGTCTGAAACATCCATGATAGTAAATAGTGTTAGATCAGAAGAGAGATTGTCACTATAACCATTCCAATGAGTCTAATGCTTGCATCTTCCATGTTTCTGTGCTATCCCTACATTTTACAGGCTGGATTTTGATATGAGAAAGAGGTAGGAGATCACTTACTCCAAATGTCAGCAAGGATATTAAACAGAATACCTTGTATAATTCACTGCATTATGAACCTTGTGCCATCTGAAGTGAAAAACACCTTGACCTACAAAGATGATGGATATGCTGCACATTACACTTTCCTATTTAAGAATAAGAGAAAGCAAAAACAAGGAATTATAGACTAGTTATCCAAACATCTGTTGTCAGGACATTATTTGAGTCTATATTGAAAGATGGAGTGACAGAACACCTTGAAATTTTGCAGCTGGTCAGAGAGAGCCAGCATACAGTTGTAAACAATAGGTCATGCCAGAAGGAGCTGAGAAATTCCTTGAAGAGCTAACTAAGGTAGTGGGCAGGGGACTTTTTATGGAAATTATTTACATGAACTTCTGGAGAGCATTCCATAACGGAGTAGCTCCCAGCGAAGCATGGACAGAGAAAGTTGGCATCACTGGTGCCATGATGTATGCCTAGAGAAGGAAGCTGCTGCCGACACACCCCATACCCACATGTAGGGTTATGTCACTGACATGCAAGGAATCCTCGCTAACCTCACTCTGCCTGTAGCCCTGTTCAGCATCCTGGTTGTCACGCAATTTGCTTCCCACCTACTCACCCCTTCACTCAGCGCCTCCCCCTCTTGATCAGTATTCTGCTCGCCATCCCACTCGCTGTCTCCCGACTTACCCCACTCTTAACCCCGTCACTGCCCTTCTCTTTCGAGGGACAGTGACTAGTGAGGCACCAGGGTAGTGAGTGGGAGGGAGGCAGGCAGGAAGGGTTCCAATTGAGGTGGCTAAGTGCTCAGCGTTGGGCAGTGAGCAAATTGCAATCCCAAGATTTGAATTTGTTTAAAACATTTGAACAAAGAGTCATTTTGTTGCTGCTTTTCTTTGATGCAGCCACCTTACTACTGTATTGTATGCAATGGTATCACAGGCATAGTGACTGCATCAGTGCTGAACAAAGCCTGTGTAGTTGCAATATCAATAAAGTTTGTCATAAGATACTATTGGTTAATGTTCAAGTGGGCAAATCACTGTTCTAGTTGGATGATTGGCTCAGCAGGAGGAGACTGAGGAAACAGAAAGTAGGGAATGCTAATTGATAGATTACATCTAGTGGGCATCCCATGAGGATCTATGTTGGGGCCTTACTTATAATCTAGAGAAAAAGCTACTTGTCCAACTTTACATGAGGATTAGCAGCTTTGCAAGCAGTCAACACAAAATTACAAAGTGCTATTCCTAGATTCAGAGAATAGACTAAACAATGGGCAAATAGGTTCCAATATGGAGAAGTTTCAACACTTTGAACCTAAAGAGGGTTAGCAAAAATACTTTTGAATGGTGAAAAACTACAAGCACGAGAAGTCCGAAGTGCTATTGGACCTCGTGTACATAGGATATTAAATTGGCACACCTCGGCAAAGTACAAATACAATCAGCAAGACAAATGAAACTCTGCCCTTGAAATCTAAAGAACTCAATTACAAAGAGATAGAAGTCATGCTTCAGCGATACAAGGCTCTAGATATACCAGATCTGGAGACAGTGAGCAGTTCTGTGACTGAGAGAGGAAGGACAGATTGGCATCAGACCTCTGAACTCTGAAGGTTAACTTACAAGGACAGATTGCACAAACTAATGCAGTATTCACTTGAGTTTAGGAGGGTAACAGTGATTTGATTGAAATTTTCAGAAACTTATAGGATGGAGCAACATGATTTGCCCTGTTCCGAGACCCAAGGGTTATAGAGTATCACCAAAGTTTACATGTTAAGCCTTTTACAAATTCTCTACGAACCCCCTAATATTTTCTACAGACCCCCCCCAATAGCAGTAGAGAGATTGAAGAACTCATAGGCTGGCAGGTTTTGGAAAAATGCAGATGTAACAGGGTTGTTGTTATGGGTGATTCCAACTTTCCCAATATTGGCTGGAACTTCCTTAGTGCAGATGGTTTGGATGGAGCCATTTTTGACAGGTGTGTTCAGGAGGGTTTCCTTACTCAGTATGTAGACAGGCTGATGAGGGGAGAGGTTGTTTTGGATTTGATGCTCAGCAATGAGCCAGGACAGGTGTCAGATGGTGACAGTGACCATAACTGCCTCACATTTATCATAGTCTTGGAGAGGGAAAGGAGCAGTTACCAAGGGAAGATATTTAACTGGGGAAAAGGAAATTATGACGCTATCAGACAGGGGTTGGGAAGTACAGACTGGGAGCAATTGTTCCACAGAAAGGGCACAGCAGACATGTGGAGACTATTTAAGGAGCAATTGTTGTGAGTGATGCACAAATTTGTTCCTCTGAGACAGGTAAGAAGGGGTAAGATTAAGGAGCCTTGGATGACGAGAACAGAGGAGCTTGTCATCAAAAGGAGGAAGGCAGCTTTTGTAAGATGGAGAAAGCAAGGATCTAGCACAGCTTTATAGGATTACAAGCTTGCTAGAAAGGAGCTCAGAAATGGACTGAGGAGTGCCAGGAGGGAGCACGAGAAAGGCTTGGCAGGAAGGATTAGGGAGAACCCAAAGGCATTTTACTCATATATGAGGAATAAGAGAATGATCAGAGAGAAAGTAGGGCCGATCAGGGATAGCATAGGGAACTTGTGTGTGGAGTCTGAGTAGAGAGGGGAAGTCCTAAATGAGTTTTTGCTTCAGCTTTCACTAAGGAAAAGGACCTTGTGGTGAATGAGAACTTTGAGGAGCTGGGTTACAGGCTTGAACAGATCAAGATTGATGAAGTTGATGTGCTGGAAATTTTGGCAAATATTAAGATTGATAAGTGCCCAGGGCTAGGTCAGATTTATTCTCACTTCTCCAGGAAGTGAGAAAGGAGGTTTGTAAGCTGCTGGCAAGGATCTTTGCTTCCTCACTCTCCAAGGGAGTCGTACCGGACGATTGGAAAGAGGCAAATGTTGTTCCTCTTTTCAAGAAGGGTAATAGGGAAATCCCTGGCAATTATAGACCAGTCAGTCTTATGTCTGTGATCAGCAAGGTTTTGGAAAGAATTCTGAGGGGTAGGATTTATGACTATTTGGAAAAACATAGCATGATTAAAGGCAGTCAGCATGGCTTTGTAAGGGGCAGATCGTGCCTCACAAATCTTATTGAGTTCTTTGAGGAGGTGATGAGACATGTTGACGAAGGTCGAGCAGTGGATGTGGTGTATATGGACTTCAGCAAGGCATTTGAAAAGGTAGACTCATTCATAAAGTCAGGAGGTATGGGACATAGGGAGATTTGGTTATCTGGATTCAGAATTGGTTGGCTGACAGAAGGCAGAGAGTGGTTGTAGATGGAAAGTTTTCTGCCTGGAGGTCAGTGTTGAGTGGTGTTCTGCAGGGCTCTGTTCTTGGGCCTCTGCTCTTTGTAGTTCTTATAAATGACTTGGAGGAGGCGGCTGAGGTGCGAGTTAGTAAATTTGCAGATGACGTAAAGGTTGGAGATGCTGTTGATAGTATTGAGGGCTATTGCAGGCTGTAGCGTGACATGGACAGGATGCAGAACTGGGCTGAGAAATGGCAGATGGAATTCAACCTGGATAAATGCGAAGTGATGCATTTTGGAAGGTCGAATTCGAATGCTGAATATAGAATTAAAGACAGGATTCTTAGCAGGAGGAACAGAGGGATCTTAATGTTCAAGTACATAGATCCCTCAAAGTTGCCATCCAAGTGGATAGAATTGTTAAGAAAGCATATGGTATTTTGGCTTTCATTAACAGGGGTATCGAGTTTAAGAGCTGCAAGGTTTTGCTACAGCTGTATAAGACCCTGGTGAGACCACACTTGGAATATTGTGTCCAATTTGGCCATCCTACTATAGGAAAGATACAGAGGCTTTGGAGAGTGTGCAAAGAAGTTTTACCAGGATGCTGCCTGGATTGGAGAGCTTGCCTTATGAAGAAAGGTTGACA
This sequence comes from Chiloscyllium punctatum, assembly GCF_047496795.1. NCBI lineage: Eukaryota > Metazoa > Chordata > Chondrichthyes > Orectolobiformes > Hemiscylliidae > Chiloscyllium > Chiloscyllium punctatum. Next base: position 61,299,559 of record NC_092775.1, read on the forward strand.
AAGCTCGGAATTTTCTCTCTGCAGAGAAGGAGGAAGAGAGGTGACCTGATCGAAGTATACAAGGTAGTGAGAGGCATGGATAGAGTCAATAGCCAGAGACCTTTCACCAGGGCAAGATTGACTGGTGCGAAGGGTCATAGTTTTAAAATAGTAGGAGAAAGGTATAGAGGGGACGTCAGAGATAGGTTCTTTTAGCCGAGAGTTGTGAATGCATGGAATGTGTTGCCAGCGATGGTGGTGGAAGCAGAGTCATTAGGGACATTTAAGCGACTGTTGGGCATGCACATGGACAACAGTGAATTGAGGGATGCATAGGTTAAGTTATTTTGTTTTACATTAGGAATAATCCTCAGCACAACGTTGTGGGCCAAAAGGCCTGGTCTGTGCTGTACTTTCTAGGTTCGACGTTCTAAATGAAGTCAAGGAATAGTTCTGCATGAAAAATGTGGCAGAGCTTGGAACTCTCTCCTACAAGTGCACTTTCCAGGATTAAATTCCATGTGCCACTCTTCAGCCCATTGACATCTAAGGCGTGCCTCCTCTCTGACTAGCATATCGCCAATTTTCCTATCATCTTACTGATCATATCTCCTGCATTTACGTCTACATCATTAATGTACTAAACCCTGTGGTACACCACTGGACCCATGCTTTCAGCCACAAAAACACCCTTTGGCCATTTATGTTGGCTTCCTGTCACTAAGCTCATTTTAGATTCAATTAGACAAGTTGCCCCATGGATTCCACGGCCTCTCAGTTTCTTAACCAGTCTCCCATGTGAGACTTTGACGAAAGCCTTACTGAAATCCATTAAGCACTCAGCTCATCTACATACCACCTCAAAAAAATTCAATCAAATTTGTTCGACATGATCTCCCCCTTACAAAATCAGGCTGACTAGACTTTACCAATTCATGCCTCTCCAAGTGAAGATGAACCCCTAAGCCTCAGAACATTTTCCAATAGTTTCCCTACCACTGAGGTTGAACTCACTGGCCTGTAGTTTGCTGTCTTACCCTTTTTTCAATCATGGTACAATGTTAGCTGTCCACCAGTCCTCTAGCACTCCTCCTGTTGCAAGAGAAGACTTGAAAATTAATGTCCCAGCCTATGCAATCTCTTCTCTTGCCTCCCACAGCACTGTGGGATATACCTCATCTGGGTCTTGATTTTCAAGCCTGCTAAAACATCCTTCCTCGAAAAGCTGATTCATTTAAGCATATCAGAGTCTCTTCCTCTTTTTGAGGCCTACTTTGTCCTTCTCTATTGAGAGAGATATGGCATGATATTTACTCATGAAACATTATAAATGAGGCAGTGTGTTTTGTACAGGCTTCAAGGTATTCAAGATATTCACAATTCTGCAAAATGTCCTCACAATGTGAGTCTTGGCAGTATCCAAAGGGTTTTTCTGCACTGCAGATGAGGGGATCACGGGACTTTGCATCCTATACCGTAATCAGATATTCTCAAGCAGCTCATCAGTGAGAAGAAAGGGTTAAAACTTCATTTATTTAAGAGATTGTGTCACCTTGTGAGATGAAGTGAGCAGTCACCATTCCAATCCATAGTCCAGTTTGTTAGGGCTTCAGAAGAAAATGTAACTATTTTCATCAGTGGGGTTACAGGCTATCAGTCTCAAAAACATTAGACAGAATAGGTGGGAAAATGTCCAATCGATTCGGTCAGTTTGTTTTTGAACCTCGAAATCAGCTTGGTTTAGGGGCAGGAGTGACAGCTGTCAAAACAAATCTTTGCTAATAGCACACAGGCATCAAATCAGAGAAGGCTGCTGGTGAATATGAGAGAGAAATTCAAACAGGAAACTTTGAAAGCATTGCCTTCAAGATCACTTTGTAAAGGCAAGTCACATTATTAAAGAAACGGAAAACACTATATATAGAGAATACCTTTTATATCTTCAGGGCCTCAATAAAAACCTCCTGGAGAGTATTCACTGTTGTGATGTAAGATAAATCAGTGTATCATTCTGACCAATTCTATTGCTTTAGGTTTATGAAACTAATAATGATTCCAGGTAGGTCCTAAATCCAATTCACTTGTTCAATTGATAGTCGGAGGCTATTTTGATGAACAGAATGCTTAGAACAAGTATCATAAATTCATGATGGGGACATTAACATTTAAGATTGAAAAGAAGAGAAATTTCATTGCTCAGAGGGCTAGAAATTCTCCATCACATGGTACCATGGATTTGTCATCAATAAGTATATTTGAGCCAGAAACCAATATGGCTTGGGACCTTAGAGAACACGAAGGAAGGAAAATGCAGCTCTTGTAGAAGTTCAACTTGAATCATATTGAACATCGAAACAGGCTCAAGGGGCCATTTGGTTTCCTCCTGCCCTGATTTCTCATATTCTCACACAACAGAGGAATTGATACTTTATGACTGTGTCAACTCTTTGAAAGAATAGTTCAGCTCATCCTGTTCCCTTGGTCTTTACCCAGGCTCTGCCGTTTGTTTTCCCGTCTAGTATTTATCCAATTCCTTTAATAAATGTGCCATTCATCCTGCTTCCAATACCCTTTGGGGTAATGAGTTTCTCAGCAACAGATTACAGAAAACAACTCTGTGGATCTCCATTTTTGTTCTTTTCTAATTTCCCTTAAATGTATACTCTCTGATTGCTAATCCTTTTGCTACAATCAGTCCTAATTCACTCTATCAAAACTCTTTGCAACTATGAGCGCCTCAAGTAAATTTTACCTTCACTTTCTCCATTTAAAGGAGAGCAATCCCAGCTTCTGAACTCCCTTATCACTGGCATCAGCCTTAAAAATCAGCTTTGCATTATCTCAATGTCCTTGGCATCTGTCTTAAAGTGTAGGGCCTTTAATATAATTCTCCAGAGACTTACCTTTGTATGCCTAGCTCAGACTTATTAACATTATTAACTACTTTATTCAAAGATTTTTGCACCTGTGAAACTCAGGGTCACTGTTCCTTTAAATAAAGAATGAAAACCCACCAAATAAATTGTCCACATTCAAAGATTTGGACATTCTGTCTTCAGAACGCATATCCCTTTCTGAACATTTCTGTAAAGCATTGCTGAATCTCTTATGTTTTCCTACATTAAAGATGCTACATAGTAGCAAATTGTTGTCATTGCCATTCTTTCAGCTGCAATAAAAGAACGATGGACTATGGGGAAACCTAATGCTGGTATTACAAACAGTTGTGTCCTGCTGAGCTCTCATTGCAATTCTTTGTCTTCTTGTTCAATCAGCCTACACTTGGGTCAGCTTTTTCAGAGCCATTGATCATTTTCTGCTCACGGTCTAGGATGGCAAGGACGTGATTGATTATCCCTCTCGGATGTGCCATTCAGCACGCGACCTACGTAAAAGTGTCTGTCGAATGTGACTGGGTTAAAGAAATAGCTCGCATGTTGCCTTCAAGATAACTTTGCAAAGACCAGCTTCATTATTAAAGTTACAGAAAACACTGCACATATACAGCACCTTTTTATAACTTCAGGGTCTCAATGAAATCCTCTTGGAGAGTACTCACTGTTATGATGTAAGATTCTATTGCTTTAGGACTATGAAACTGATTATGATTCCAGGTAGGTCATAACTTCAATTTATTGTTTCAATTTCAGCATGCAGACACACGATGACCAACTTGTGACTGAAAGTTCCCTTTACTTACAATCACAGCACAGATGATTATTCCATAGCTGAAGGTAATCAGTACATGTATCAAGCTGCTGCTTCAGTTTTCTCTTCGTCTGTCGACCACAAGAGCTCGCACCAATCGTTCATCTGTTCCAAATGTTTTCCTCCTCTGTGAAGCTAAGTGGATGTTCCGTTCAAGCAAGACTGTTAATCAAATATACAGGGCCCATCTGTTTGAAAACCACTTCTTTCATTGCAATTTCCATTCCCCCAACAGTGCTCAATCCTTTGTGCATCTTTTTATTGGAATAGGTGCCTGCAAGTCTCGACCATTCGGTCAGACGTGACGATTGTACTCACCACTCTGCTGTGGAAAATGCTGAAATGACGTCTTGTCCCACTGATCACCACTGGAAATGTCCACCTCCCATGTCAGATCTCCTAGAAAATTCTATTGGATCTTCCTGGTCAAATCATGCTCATCTTCTCTTGGTCATTTAGCACTCTCCTCACCAAATTTGGCGGCGGCTACTTTTGTTCAAAATGCCGCAGCCAACTGATGTGCAGCAAGAATCTGCAGGCTGCAGTATGAGACAAAAAGAGTAACTGCTGGAAAAACTCAGCAGGTCTGGCAGCAGCTGTGGAGAAACATTAGAGTTAATGTTTCAGGTTGAGTGACTCTTCCTCAGAACTGATGGTAGGTATGATAGTAATCGCATCATTTGTTGTTGTGATGTTGGTTGAGGGGAGGCGGTCTCTAATAAGATGTGGGAAGACTTAAAAAAACCTGACAGGGCATATAGGACTTGAATTCATTGTATAATCCAAAAAAAAAAGTACTTTCCACTGACATGAGATAGCATGATGAAGTGATATGGCAATACATACTGGTGATCAGCCACATTCACATTGTGATATATATGTTAGCTCCTGTAACATAAAGATGGAGCAGGGAGACACATAGTACTGAAGCTTTAATTACAGCACCCATCTACATCAGTACATTACGTCACAGACATGACTTGGCTCAAACTGGATTTGAATTGACCGTTCAGCGTAGCCCACTTCCCTGAGTGGGTCATGCTGCAATAGGACATGGTCAGTAAGATGGAGACTGAGACCCTTTTCACATTAGGGCATATGCCTTATCTGCTGATGTCAGCATGACCATGCCCCTTAAAGGTAGATTGTCCATCTGCTTCGTGACATCACCACACCCACAATGCAGCTCTCTGCCAGTACTTCAGTGTCAGCGTGGTGAGATATTCAACATCCCTGCAATGGGGCTTGAACGCACAATTTGTTATGTATGAGCAGCAGGAACGCTACTGATGAAAATACAGCTAACATGCATCTGTCTCAAGTTACAGAATCAAAATACAAGGACTGTGGCTAGGTTTTGCCTTTGTTTCATGCAGAAATGTTACTGTATTCCACAAATAGTTAAAGGCCTGGCCCCATTCACAGGCAGCTTTGATGTGTGTTGTTGTTGTTGTTGAAAACAAAATGATGATGGAATGAGATTGGACACAAATATCCTGAAGAAAGTACACAAGTCGCAGAACCCTGGAATCAGACAAACTGAGACCTCAGCAAATCTTTCCAACGTCGCTTATCCCTTTAAGCAGTTCCTTTGATGCTACCATTGGAGGTACTGGGAGCTTTTTTGAATAATGAAAGCAATGCTATTTTTGGTGATCCCTGTCACTTTCAATCTTTAGCTGTCCAACACACTCTGTACACCACTCTATCTGCTATAGGTTCTGATAATTTGCTTATTTCATAAACAATCAGTTTGAGAAATCGCCTCAGTGCAGATAATACAAACAATGTAACCCAATATTGATTCTGGAAGCTTTCAGACATTTAGAAAGTTTGAAAAAAACCACAATTTGCCAGGATGTCGGTGCTGTACCTGTGATAATGGTGGCTGTCATTAAGGTCTCTCAGCAGTAGCACCCAAGCAGAGAAACAAATATATTTGTAAATCTTCAATTAGAAGAATTTTCTAATTCCATAATGTAATAGATTCATAGAGCAGAACCAAAGTGAAACAAAATTCAATAAAACCTGTTGAAGTTCCATTATGTAGCCTGCCCAATCTACGCACTTTGATTTGATAAATATGGCAACTTTATCTGCATATATTTCTTCAATCTTATATGGTAAAATATGGGATGAACCTTTGTTTGCTCACTAGTATATTTCCAAACAGGCAGCATCTGAGGAGCAGGAGAATTGACGTTTCGGACATAAGCCTTTCATCAGGAGTGCGACTTGTCGTCCAAGGGGGCTGAAAGATAAGTGGAGTAGGAGGGAGGGGCTGAGGCTGGGAGGAAGGAAGCTGGGAATGCAACAAGTAGATGAAAGTGGGAGTGAAAGTGATAGATCGGAGAGGAGGGTGAATCAGATCGGTGGGAAGGAAGATGGACAGGTAGGACCATTCAAGAGGGCGGTGCCAAGTTGGAGGTTTGGGAGTAGGATAAGGGGAGGGTGGAGAAATTGGGAAACTGGTGAAATCGGGAAACTGGTGAAATCCACTTTGGTACTGTGTGCTTGGAGGGTCCCAAGGTGGAAGATAAGGCATTCTTCTTCCAGGCATCAGGTAGTTAGGGTTTGATGATGGAGGAGGCCCAGGACATGCATATTCTTGGTGGAGTGGGAGGGGGAGTTGTAGTGTTCAGCCATGGGGCGGTGGCATTGGTTGGCGTGGGTGATTCACAAGTAGGTGGCCTGTCTCCCCAATGTGGAGGAGAATACATTGGTTGCAACGGACACAATAGGTGATGTGAGGAAGTACAGGTAAATCTCTTTCAGATGTGGAAGGATCCTTTGGGGCTTTGGACAGAGGTGAGGGGGTAGGTGTGGGTGCACATTTTGCACTTCTTGCCGTGGCAGGGGAAGGTGCCGGGAGGGGAGGGTGGGTTGGTGGGGGGGGAATGGACCTGATAAGGGAGTTGCAGAGGAAATGGTCTCTCCGAAACACAGCTAGGGGTGGGGAGGGAACGATATCCCTGGTGGTGGGGTCTGTTTGTAGATGGCGGAAATAGCGGAGGATGATGTGATGTATATGGAGGTTTGTGGGGTGGAAGGTGAGGACCAGGGAGGTCCTGTCCTTGTTGCAATTGGAGGGATGGGGTGTGAGGGCAGAGGTGTGGGAAGTGGATGAGATGTGCTGGAGGGCATCGTCGACCACGTGGGAAGGGAATTTGTGGTCTTTGAAGAAGGAGACCATCTGGGATGTTCTATGGTGGAATTTGTCCTCCTGGAAGCAGATGTGGCAGAGGCGGTTGAATTGGGAATAAGGGATAACATTTTTATGGAGGCAGGAACTCCCAACTCCTCTGCCAATCCACCAACTGCCACAACTACCCGGACTACACCTCTTCCACCCAGAGTCCTGTAAAAGCGCTATTCCTTATTCCCAATTCCTCTGCCACTCTTGCATGTGCTCCCAGGAGGACCAATTCCACCATAGAATACCCTAGATGGCCATGAGAATAGAGTGGTTCTGGTTCACTTTAGTGAAGGAAACTGTCATCCTCACCTGATCTATCCTATATATGACTCCAGACCCACAGCAATGTAGTTGACTCTTAACTGCCTTCTGGACAATTAGGGATGGACAATAAATGCTGGCCTGGCTAGCGATGCCCTCATCCTGTGGATAAAATTTTTTTTAAAATCTACTTGTGTGCTCCTTCTCCAATGGAAGACAGATGTGTTATATTTATTTAACTCACTACCAACATTCTTTGGTTCCATATGTAGATGGCCCCCATGGTGCGGAATGAAAACTACTCTTTCCCTGGTTACCCACTTCCCCTTGATACGCTTACAGAATGATCTGGAGGGATTCTTCCTAATTTTACCTGCCAGTGTTTCTAATGTCTCCTCGTTACTCTCCTCATTTCTTTCTGAAGTTGACCCTTGCGCTCTCTCTGTGCTCCATTGGGGCCTCTGTTGATTTGTTTCATCAGTGATCAACATTTCGAGACAATTTGAACATATTCCTAGTGATACTGAAAACCTTTTGGTTTCACAATGTTAGCATTTTCCCAATACTGTCAGAACATGGTGGAGGAAATCCAACTGCAGCCAGAGCTGGAACAACACAAAGTGGCTGTTGGAAATCACTCTGATACTTAAGAAAGGATGCCAGATGAGTCGTTGATTGAAGAGGGAGTAGAAATGCTGAGATAAGTTAGATGAAGTGGGAGATGATAAATGGGAAAGTATATGTGTCGTTCAGACAAGCTGACCTAACAGATTATTTGTGATCTGTGCATTGCAGTATTCAATTTCAGGAAGATTATGGCTGTTTTAGTATTCTAAAGGTACTCAGTGATGATGGATTGTGTCAACTGGACCAAAGTAATAAAACCACAGGCCCACCTTCCTCATTCATGGGAGGGTGCTTGTTATCATGGCCTAGCATTCCTGCTTCTGAGCTAAGTTCTGGGTTCAAGTCTTGTTTCAGGACGTATTGGCCATGGGGGGGGGGGTTAGTTCGTAACATGGCAAAAAATTTGATTGTCAGTCTGTAACTCCTTCCAAGACACCTACGGCAGGATGTAAGGCCAAGAGAAACTCCGAGTGAGTCATGCTTGATGGAGAGAGATACCCCAAGAGCTACAAGCATCTGACTTCAGGGAAGTGACCCGTTCCAGGGAAAACAAGCCAAAGAAAACAGCAGTAAGTGGCTACCTTGTCTGGTTCATGAATCTTTAAATGTAGGAATTTCTCCGAGTCAAAATGGGATGGGGATAAATTTGCAATTCACATGTGTGGAATTCAACAGGGATATCATCCACCAAAGGCATTGGCTTCCTGTGCAGACCTTGGAAGCAGATAGCAATGATTCACTCAAAAAAAATGTAGTCTATTCCCTCCAGGGTGAGGTGGGGTGGGGGGATAGGAGGAGCGGGGAATGTGGGGAAGGATATATGTGGTAATTGGAAGATACTTAGGAGCAGAAAGGTACCTTTCAAGCTATGGTTTCCATAGGCTCCACACGTCCTGTCAGGGTCTGTTGTGGAGTGTTGACAGACAGTGATTGTTCTGACTAATTGACAGCTATATTATAGGCATACTACCAGCCAGACAGTGGAAACTTGTCAGAGTGTATCTTTATTTTGTCTGGCACTCCCTACACACCACCAGCAGATGTATTTTACTCTCCCCACCCCTATCAGTGTTCCGGAAAGACCATTCCAGCTGTGTCTCCCTTGTTAGATCCACACCCATCCCCCCCCACCCGCCCACACCTCACTCCCAGCACCTTCCTCTGCCACCTCAAGAAGGGCAAAAGCTATGCACACATCAGTCCCCTCATCTCCATCCAAGACCCCAAAGGATCCTTCCACATCCAACAGAAATTTTCCTGTATACCAACTTAATCTACTGTATCCATTGCACCCGATGTGGTCTCCGCTACATTGGGGGTGACGGGACGCCCATTTGGAAATCATTTCAGAGAACAACTCTGGGACACCCCACCCACCAACCCCACCGCCCTGTGGCTGAACACTTCAACTCTCCCTCCCACTCCATCGAGGTGGTCCTGGGCCTCTTCCATCACCACTCGACACCTGGAGGAAGAACACCTCATCTTCCACCTTGGGATCCTGCAACCACATGGGATCAATGTGGATTTCAACAGTTTCCTCATTTCCCCTCCCCCCACATTATCCCAGTCCCAAGCCTCCAACTCAGCACCAACCTCCTAACTTGTCTATCACCTTTCCCATCTATCCGCTCCACCCTCCTCTCCGACCTATCACCATCTCCCTCACCCTCATCTACCTCTCGCATTCTTAGTTACCTTCCCTGCAATTCCACCCCACTCCCAGTTATTTCTTAGCCACCCCCACCCCCCCTGTCCCCCCAGCCCACAAGCCTCATTCCTGATGAAAGGCTTATGCCCGAAACCTCGATTCGCCTGCTCCTCGGATGCTGCCTGACCTGTTGTGCTTTTCCAGCACCACACTCTCGACTCCTGACACATTCAGGTGTTCATGTCCATCTGAAACCTTTTTCTTTTTACTCTAGACCATTACAGCGTAATTACCTGAACAGCATGGTGTCTGCTTTGAATGTCTCTTTACCACAAAATAACACATAACTTGCTTCAACCTACACTGGAGTGATTATGTAAATCTTTTCTCCAAAGTGCATACACGCATTTATGATACATGCTCAGTTATTATTTCTAATTTTTTCAATATTGAGCTCACAGAGGTTCATGAGCTAACATGGTGAGTTGAACACACTGTGATTGGAATTATTTCCAACCTGTAAAGTCAAAGGGAAATCTCAGCAAATATCCTGTGACTCACTCGCTAACCAAGGCTCATTATGGAATCAGATCAGTCCTCAGGTTAGAGAGAGCTCCAGGGCTCTGGGCAGGGAGCTCTTACCTTTCTCAAGATGATAACCCCTTCTTGTGCCTCCGTGTCCGTGATAACGCTGAACCGATCAGAACCGTCTTCCTCTTTCAAGGTGTAGGTCATTTCTGAGTTTAGGCCTAAATCGACATCTTCAGCCTTCACCCTCCCCACTGTTGTTCCAACAGCTGCTGACTCAGGCATACTCAGCTGGTACAGCTCTGCAAAAGAAATGGAGCGATTCTAGCATTTTACCCATCCAATGAGGCATCAGCTGAGATTTCACCCCCTTCCCCTTCATGCGTTCACACACCGTGAGCTGAAAGGGTGCTCTGTCAGCATCCTTCTCCCAAACTAAAATCAATAACACTTCTTTGCAAATAAAAAGCCAGAAAATATAGAGTCATAGATTTGTACAGCACAGAAACAGACCCTTTTGTCCAATTCCTTCATGCCAACCAGATATCCTAAACAGATCTAGCTCCATTTGCTGGCACTTGGCCCACATCCCTCTAACCCCTTCCTATTGCTACCCACCAGATGCCTTTTAAATTTTGCAATTGTACCAGCCTCAACCACTTCCTCTGACAGCTCGTTCCATAGGTGTACCTCCCTCTGGGTGAAAATGTTGCCCCTCACGTGCCTTTTAAATCTTTCCCCTCTCATCTTAAGCCTATGCCCTCTAGTTTTGGGCATCCCTACCTTGGGAGAAAGAGTGTCACTATTCACTCTATCCATGTCCCTCATGATTTTATGTACCTCTATAAAGTCCCCCCTCAGCCTCTGACACTCCAGGGAAAATTGCCCCAGCATATTCAGTCTCTCCCTTTAGCTCAAACCCTCCAATCCCAGCAGCATCTTTGTCAATCTTTTATAAACCCTTTCAAGTTTCACAACAGATGAAAGCCTGGTTTGTGTGTTGGATTGGGCTGTGCTCACATCTCTGTTGTAGTTCCTTGCAGCCTTGGGAGGGGCAGTTGCCAATCCAAGCTGTGATGCATCTAGATAGGATGCTTTCTATATTGCATTTATAAAAATTGGTGGTAGTTGAAGTGCCCATGTCCAACTTACTGCAGCTCCCACAACTCAAAAGACATGTAAATAATTCCAATCCAATTATCGATGGTCCAAAGGTTCTAAATAAGTTTAACAAAACAGTGGAATTCATACAAAGAGCCATGACAGGATGTGAATTCTGATCCTGGTTTTGTGAAGGAACATTTCAAGAATCTCAACGGTGAAGTACTTCTCCATTAACATTCATGTTCTTTCCCATTACAGATGTATTTTGCATCTTGTTTCATTACCTTACCTAATAGACTGTCTTCTATCATAGACCAATATATTATAGGTTGACAATATTTAGTTCCAACAGTGAATTCAATGAAATTGAATCTGGGTTTTTTTAAGGTCAGAAATAAATGAGCAAGAATTAGGTAATAGTTCCTAAATGACACTGTAAATTTTTGAAAATATACACAATAAATTATAGACTTCTTATTAACTGCTCCCTAAGGGTGATTCCACTGCCTGGCACTGCACCAATTTCAAAGTGCCACCCAATGTCGTGGGTCAAGCACAACAGATGGCACATGGATGAATTCCTGGATTGTTACCAGGAACAATGGAATCACACATCAGCACACAATGGAACCTTCAAGAAAGCTTGAAAATGAACTTCAGGAAAAGTTTCAACTGAAAGATATTATTAAGCTGTACAGGGTTCAGAAGAGATTTACCACGATGTAGCTGGCTATGGAAGATTTGAGTTAGGAAGAAAGGATGGACAGGCTGGGAACTTTTTCCCCTGGAGCATAGGAGGTGGAGAGGTGACCTTATAGAGGTATATAAAATCATGAGGGGTATATATAGGGTCAATGATAGGTGCCTTTTCCCTCGGATGGGGGATTTCAAGACTAGGGGACACAGGTGAGAGGAGACAGATTTTAAAAAAAGACATGAGGGGCAATTTTTGTTCGACAGAGGGTGGTTTGCGTGTGGAGTAAACTTTCTGTGGAATTGGTGGGCGGGCAGAATTACAAAGTTTAAAAGACGTTTGGATAAGTTCATGAACAGGAAAGGTTTGGAGGGATATATAGGTTTGGAGGACCAGGCAGGTGGGACTAATTTAGTTTGGGATTAGGCTCAGCATGGACTGGTTGGACAAAGGGTTTATTTGCGTGCTGTATGACACTCTGACTCTATGATGGTCTTTCTACCCAGCTTTGAGAAAACCATCTTCCGGGAAGTGAAGATTTGTCAACTCCCAGTTGTATGGAAATCAATAATAATTATCCAGAGAGAACAAACAGGATAGTTTATTTCAATTTTTTGTAGCATGTGTTCAAATAATTTCTGAAAAGCTCAAGTGAAAAATCAAAGATTCTACTTTTATTGTAAGTAACACCAGGAAAATCATATGGAAAGGCACAGTCTAGAGAGTCCACATTGACAAACACTCCAGGAGTTTGGAGTCAGAATGCTTACCTTCTACTCTTGTGGAAAGAAGTCAATTAGGGCCAGTGTAGGATTCTCACGGAGTGATCATACTTAACCAACTTTAGAGATGATTTTGAAGAAATACCTGGTTTATAAGAATCTCCAACATGCATATGATACATGTACAGCGTTGTGATACATGGCACGAAAGACACTGTGGCAACATGGACAGAAAGATGGCAGGAGGGCAAGCAGAGAGGAAGCACAAAGCCCACACAGTGGCTAGGGAGAAGTATTAAGTACATTGGGAGTTTGCTGCAGGTATTCCTGTTCAAATTGTGCATACAGAATCTGGATTTAGAATTTCAGGGATACTGTTGACCAATTTACGAGGAGGATAGGGTGGCAAATTATCTAGAGAAAACCATAGCAGGAAAATTAGCATACATGTGGGAGCAGTTAAGCACAAGATAGGTAAATCCAGGAAGAGAAGTCTAATTGTGCTTAGTGTGATGACATTACTAATTCTGACTGAGTTATAATTTCATCCAGAACTAAGTTGTATAAGAAATGGATACGGAACACTTTTACTGTGGGGTTTGTCATGTGGTTGAGACTGAGGTGCACTGTTGGGATAAAGTAGAGGATCTGAATTTCTATGATTTATGTCAAACATTTTGCTCAGTAAAAAATCATTTAAAAGAACACACTTATTTTATGTAATTGCAATAAACTATCCTGTTTCTTCAGAGGCTTTGTTGTTCTCCCTGGATAATTTTTTCAATTCCATATCAGTGGGAGGTGGAAACTTCAGTAACCAGGAGGTAGTTTTCTCAAAGTGGGGTCAGAAGGTCATTAGTTGAAATCTTGCCTGAAGTTTATTTTCAGCTTTAGTGTGATTAAGATGTGTAACTTGTTACCACGGCAAATGATTGAAGCAAATCAGGTGTTTACATCCAACAGGAAAGCAGATGAGTACATGAGAGAAAGAGGAATAGAAAGGATTGCTGCAGGGCTTAGAGCAGGCAACCAGACGGTGAGGAAATACCAGTGGGATATAATGACCAATACAGATGGGTTTGGCCAAAAGGAAGTCACAACATCGCAATTATCAGAGTCTCTCACTGAAATGGTATATTTGGAGCAGTGTCGACAGTACATGCGACTGCGTATGTAGAAATGGGATTAACAATGACTTTTGCAGTGGGGTTGTCAAGAAAGGTAGAAGTTGCTTCTTGATGTGCATGGTCATGGGCTTCACAGAAGTGAGTATTCAGGAATGACACTTGTGTGTACAGAAGTGGGGTACAGAGCGCAGGTACAGGAGTGGGGTACGCAGCACAGATAGGGGAATGGGGTACACAGCAGCGGTACAGCAGCAGGGTACACAGCATGGGTACAAGGGTGGGGTACACAAGATGGATAGGGGAGTGGGGCACACAGCAAGGATACTTGAGTGGGTTACACAGCACGGGTACGACAATGGGGTATACAGCGCGGCTATTGGATTGGGGTACATGGAGCAGGTATAGGATTGGTATACACGGTGCGGATACTGGAGTGGAGTACACAGAGCAGGTACAGGGGTGGGTTACACAGCACGGGTACGACAATGGGGTGCACGGCGCGGCTATGGGATTGGGCTACATGGCGCAGGTATGGGATTGGTATACACGGTGCGGGTACAGGATTGGGGTACATGGCGCGGGTACAAGGGTTGGGTACACAGTGCAGGTATGGCAGTGGGGTACACGGCACGGTTATGGGATTGAGGTACACGGCGCGGGTACGTGAGTGGGGTACATGGCGTGGGTATTGGAGTGGGGTACACAGCGCGGGTACGGAGTGGGTATTGGAGTGGGATACACAGCGCGGGTATGACAGTGGGGTACACAACACAGTTATTGGATTGCAGCACATGGCGCGGATATGGAATTGGGGTACATAGCATAGTTATTGGACTGCGGTACACGGTGTGGATATGGGAGTGGGGTACATGGCATGGTTACGGGATTGGGGTACAAGGTGCAGGTACGGCAGCGGGGTACATCACATAGTTACTGGATTGGAGTACATGGTATGGTTACAGGATTGAGGTACACAGGGCTGGTATGGCAGTGAGGTACACAGCACAGTTACGGGTGTGGGGTACACAGTGGCAGTACGGGATTTGGGTACACAGCGCAGGTACGGGATTGGGGTACACGGCACGGTTACGGGATTGGGGTACACGGCACGGTTACGGGATTGGGGTACACGGCACGGTTACGGGATTGGGGTACACGGCACGGTTACGGGATTGGGGTACACGGCACGGTTACGGGATTGGGGTACACGGCACGGTTACGGGATTGGGGTACACGGCACGGTTACGGGATTGGGGTACACGGCACGGTTACGGGATTGGGGTACACTGCGCGGGTAGTGGAGTGGGGTACACAGCGTGAGTGCGGGTGTGGGGTACACACAACACTGGTAGGGGAGTGGGGTACACATCACGGGTATGGGAGCGGGGTGCACAGTGCAGGTAGGGGAGTGGGGTATACAGCGTGGGTGCTGGTGTGGGGTGCACACATAGTGCGGGTAGGGGGGTGGGGTACATGGCACAGGCACGGGAGTGGAGTATACAGTGTGAGTATGGGAGTGGGGTACACATCACGGGTACAGGAGTGGGGTGCACTGTGCGGGTAGGGGAGTGGGGTACACAGCAGGAGTATGGGAGTGGGGTAACAGCATGGGCGGGGGAGTGGGCTACACAACATTGGTACGGGAGTGGGGTATACAGCGTGGGTAGGGGAGTGGGGTACACAGCACGGGCACAGGAGTGGTGTACACAGCACGGTTAGAGGAGTGGGGAACACAGCACGGCTGGAGAGTGGGGTACACAGGACGGGGTACAGGAGTGGGTAGGGGAGTAGGCTACACAGCATGGGTAGGGGAGTGGGGTACACAGCACGGGCACAGGAGTGGTGTACACAGCACGGTTAGAGGAGTGGGGAACACAGCACGGCTGGAGAGTGGGGTACACAGGACGGGGTACAGGAGTGGGTAGGGGAGTAGGCTACACAGCATGGGTAGGGGAGTGGGGTACACAGCACGGGCACAGGAGTGGTGTACACAGCACGGTTAGAGGAGTGGGGAACACAGCACGGCTGGAGAGTGGGGTACACAGGACGGGGTACAGGAGTGGGGTACACAGCGTGGGTAGGAGAGTGGGCTACACAGCGTCGGTACAGGAGTGGTGTACACAGCATGGTTAGAGGAGTGGGGAACACAGCACAGCTGGAGAGTGGGGTACACAGCATGGGGTACAGGAGTGGGTAGGGGAGTAGGCTACACAGCATGGGTAGGGGAGTGGGGTACACAGCACAGGTAGGGGAGTGGGGTACACAGCGTGGGTACACAGTACGAGTATGGGAGTGGGCTACAAAGCGCAGGTACAGGATTGAGGTACACGGCGCGGTACAAGGGTGGGGTACACAGCACAATTATAGGAATGGGGTATACGGGCTCGGCTACGAGAGTGGGTTACACAGCATGGGTACGGGCGTGGGGAACAGGGCTAAGGTACTGGGGTGGGGTGTACTGCACAGGTAGAGGATTGGGGTACATGGCACAGTTACGAGAGTGGGGTACACGGCACAGGTATGGGATTGGGGTACACGGCATGAGTAGGGGTGTGGGGTACACCGCGCAGGTAGGGGAGTGGGGTATACAGTGTGGGTAGAGGCGTGGGGTACACAACGTGGGTACGGGAGTGGGGTACACACAGCACGGGTATGGGAGTGGGGTACACAGCACGGGTAGGGGAATGGGGTACATAGCGTGGGTACGCAGCACGAGTATGGGAGTGGGCTACACAGCGCAGGTATGGGATTGGGGTACATAGCGCGGTACAAGGGTGGGGTACACAGCACAATTATAGGAGTGGGGTACACAGCTCGGGTACGAGAGTGGGTTACACAGCATGGGTACGGGCGTGGGGTACAGGGCACGGGTACTGGAGTGGGGTGTACTGCACAGGTAGAGGATTGGGGTACATGGCACAGTTACGAGAGTGGGATACACGGCACAGGTATGGGATTGGGGTACACAGCACGAGTAGGGGTGTGGGGTACATCACGCGGGTAGGGGATTGGGGTATACAGTGTGGGTAGGGGAATGGGGTACACAACATGGGTACGGGAGTGGGGTACACACGACATGGGTATGGGAGTGGGGTACACAGCGTGCGTAGGGGAGTGGGGTACTCAGCGCAGGTAGGGGAGTGGGCTGCACAGCATGGGTAGGGGATTGGGTTACATACCACGGGTACGGGAGTGGGGTACATAGCGCGGGTAGGGGAGTGGGGTACACAGCGCGGGTAGGGGATTGGGCTACACAGTGCAGGTATGGGAGTGGGGTACACAGCACAGGTTGGGTAGTGGGCTATACAGCACAGGTATGGGAATGTGATACAGAGCACGGGAAGGGTAGTGGGCTACACAGCACAGGTACAGGATTGGGGTACACGGCGTGATACAAGGGTGGTCTACACAGCACAATTATAGGAATGGGGTACACGGCTCAGCTACGAGAGTGGGTTACACAGCATGGGTACGGGCGTGGGGTACAGGGCACGGGTACTGGAGTGGGATGTACTGCACGGGTAGAGGATTGGGGTACATGGCACGGTTACGAAAGTGGGGTATACGGCACAGGTATGGGATTGGGGTACACGGCGCGAGTAGGGGTGTGGGGTACACAGCACGGGTAGGAGAGTGGGACTTTAATGTTTGTATAGGAATTGGTTTCAAAACAAGTGTACAGGAGTGGGGTTCCTAGTGTCTATAGGATAGTAGTCAACAGTGTGTTCATGTATGAGAGGAGGTCTCACAGCGTGTGTATAGGAGTGTGTCAGTATTCTGCCTGATAACAGCGCATTACACAGTAGAGGTGAATGTTGCTCTGAGCTCCGATAAGCACAGGTTCTTGCAAATATAAGCTTGAATTGCTCACATTTGCGTTCGACAGAACAGCATGGTAGTAGAGATGTTATGTTGATCATCACCTTGTGCAAGCCACTGTTGGAAGTGAAACGAATTACATAAAACAAATATGTTCTTTTAAATGTTGTTTTGCTTAGAAGCAGTTAAACATAAATCATGGAAATTCAGATCATGTACAGCGTGGTTTGAAATAATGTAAAGGTTCCTCCTCTATTTTATCCCAACAGTGCACTTCAGTCTCAACCACAGGACAAACCCCCACATTAAAAGTGTTCCATATCCATTTTTTAAACCAGTCATCGTGAGGTGGCATTAAAACTCAGTCAGAATTTGAATTGCAGTTCTGTCACAAATGGAATTATAAAATGCTTACAGAGAGCTGGCAGGGACAAAGAGTGAGGCCCACACTTTGGCTGACAGCAGCAGCAACACAATACCAGGAACAGAGAGGTAGTGGCAAAGAAAAAGACCTGTAAGGGTGATAAGTGCAGTATAGAGGTAGTGACTACACCACCTGGAGGGCAGAATGCATTCCCACCAAGAGCCACAACAAACAGTAACATCGTAGGAGATCGGCTGAGTGTAAAACTGTAAGAAGACAGGCAGCCCAGGGCTGGTTAATATAACGGGCAGGGCAGGGACAGGGAGTGGATGGGATGGGGAGGCTCAGAGGTTGACCAATGGCACTATGACAGCAATGGGTCTTTGCTCATGTTACACAGTGGATCAATGTGGACCATGCTCATTGTTTTGGCGTAGACCCACAAGCAAGCAGGACTACCAGCTCTGAGGATAGGACAGGGTAGGGTGGGGACAAGATGCGGCAACAATATGTACATACATGTCAATCCCCACTGGTGCCTGGTCTCCAGTTGTCTTAGCTATCCCTCACATTAGATAATGACTTTGCTGCATCAGGTCAACATGCAACGACCATCCCACTTTAAAAGATTCCATGTTTAGGGATATTCCACCATCTAAATATGAAGCCTAGGGCCTGCAGCATTGAGATCTCAAAGGTAACCCCAGCAGTGATGGACATCACACCTCTACCACAGCTAGGGAACACTAGCACTGTGGCACTCACCCCTCCATGGGACACAGCTGGTAGGAGGTGGTCAGCTCAAAGGACAAGGTGATGGATATACCGTCTTCTGAAGGACAATTTGGAGGAAGAATATCAAATCCATGAATTTGGGTTTGTCTCAGAAAACGTGAACTGGTTGACTATCTCATTGAGCCCCACTGAGGGTCAAATGGATGCCTCAAGACCCTCCAGTCTACCTCGATGCAGAAGCAGTTCATCTTCGGCACCACTATGTATGCGTTGAGAGTGTGTTGCTGGAAAAGCACAGCAGGTCAGGTAACATCCGAGGAACAGGAAAATCAATATTTCGGGCCAGGACCCTTCATCAGGAAGAAATTCTGATGCTGCCTGACCTGCTGTGCTTTTCCAGCAACACACTCTCAACTCTGATTTCCAGCATCTGCAGACCTCACTATCCCCACCACTGTGTAAGCCCCAACACTAAAAGCCTTCTTCAGCAACAGTCTTGAGTTCCAAAGGGAGACAAGTTGATTCTCCTTTGTGATTTCAATCCCAGAGTTGAGAGGAACACAAACTTCCGGGTAGCTTTGACTGCCAGGAAAATAATTGGGAAGGCAATCAAGAACAGAGTGCACCCCCTGACAAAATGCCAAGAGTGTGGGCTGGTCCCGATAAACACCTATTTCACCAGACAAGCAAATCGGAGACCTCATGGTAACACCTGGCTTCCAGACATTGGTACCTGCATTAATTACGTCATTGTCCAAATGAGGGACCACAAGGATGTCCACATCACCAGCACCGTGACAAGAGGTGATAACTGTAGGACCAGCCGGCACCTGGGCTGCCTGGCCCAGAATTGGCAATGCTAGGGCAGGCACTGATGCAAGAAATTCAATTTTGATGGACTCTAGGACCTACTTGGAGAGTACCTCACAGGTAACCTGGCAACACCCAACATTCAAGGGCCACAAAATATCCCACTGGTCTGTCTTTAAATCCATCGTAAGCAGTACCTGCCTGGGGAATCGAGATTCCTCCAAAAGGAAACATCAAGATTGGTTTAATGAGAATGACCAGGATATCCAGAAGCTACTAAATCATAAGCACACCAAGTTCTTAATCTGTGCAGTTGAGGGCTAGAAATTCACTCCACAGGCAAGTGAAGGCTGGGGCTGAACAAAGAAATTCATGATCTAAAGATGGTGGCAGAAGGAACATGAGAAAACCAACAACTTGCTGGATAACACACATAGATTCTTTAATATACTCAATACCATGAATGGCCCAAGCACCCAAGGACCCACCCCACATGCAGCTAAGAATGGAATGGAGTGGAGGACAGCAAGGCAGGGTAAAAACAATGACTGCAGATGCTGGAAACCAGATTCTGGATTAGTGGTGCTGGAAGAGCACAGCAGTTCAGGCAGCATCTGAGGAGCAGCAAAATCAACATTTCGGGCAAAAGCCCTTCATCAGGAAACAGCGAGGCAGTCAGCTCTGATTAGAAGGATTGAGAATCTCCTCAACCAAGACTCAGTCCACAACATGGGTGTCCTGGACTACATGCTTCCTATCCCCAGCTCAACACAACCATGAGGCTGACAAACCATCCAACAGTTGAGATCCAGAACAGCCTTCAGTCCAGACAGATCCGTGCAGAGGTATTAAAATACAAAGGTGAAGCACAGTTAACATCATTACGTGAACTCATCTACATCACGTGGGAAAAGGAAAGTGTGTCAGGGAAATCTTGGAGATCCTGTAATTGTAACCATCATTAAACAAAGAGAACACCTTTCATCATCATTGAGAGAGAAGATAGCTTACTCTGGTTGAATCGAGGAGGATTGTCATTAATGTCGGTGATGGTGATTGTAACAGTAGTTGATCCAGACAGTCCACCCAGCTGTCCAGCCATGTCCTTGGCCTGAATGACTAAGACATAATGGTCCTTCTTTTCACGGTCCAGGTTAGCTACAGCAGTTCGGATTATTCCTGCACAAAGCACAAAGAAGGGGAAAATAGATAAATTGTCAAACTTTGTAGTTTCTTCATTTTTTTAAATGGTACGAATCCTTCACAAAGGTTAAGAACTTAGCCGAGTTTAATGGTTTCTGGGAAACTGACCAGAACAGCGACACTGCCTTATAAGTGTGACATTATATCAGATAAATTTATTAAAAAACAATCGATTTCCAAGATTGATGTCACAGAATGGCAGACAATCAACCTATCTTATTCATTCATACAATCTGAGTATTGCCGAAAAGGGAAGCATTTTGTTAAAGTTGTTCACTTTGTGATCAGGACGTTTGCAAGATCACCAACGTAAAGGAAGTAACACCTTTACACTACTTGGGGAGTATGTGCTTAATGGTTGAAAAGTAGACTCTGATTGCTACAGGTCTTTCCATGGGGAAAGTACCAGTTAGGTGATGGTTAACAGTTAACTGTTTTGGTTAAAGTTGAACCAGGCAGGTTAACTTTGATTGGTCAAGTCATTGCCTGGAAGAATGAACCAGAGAATGATGGTCACCTGTTTTGTTATATTGTAACAATTGCAATACATGTATGTGTCCTGTCTGTAAAGAATAGAACCATGTGTATTCATGTATGTAGCTTAAGTGTTGTGCCAATTCTTCAGTGTTAATCCTTAATACACTTATGATTATTTAATGAATGTTGCAAAAAATCACATCTAATGTTAGGCATTGTGTTGAGTTTGACCAGCACTGGTTAGCTGGGTGTGGTTGATGTCATTCTTGATAAAGGGCTCCTGCCTGAAACATCGATTTTCCTGCTCCTCGGATGCTGCCTGACCTGCTGTGCTTTTCCAGCACCACTCCCATCTTGACTGTGGTTGGTATTATGCCTGTTGTGAAGGGACATGCTGCTTGATATGATCCACCAGTTTTTGCAAAATGCCGCTTAATGTGTGTGATAAGCAAATGGCACAATCTTGTTAGTGATGTTGACCACTAGGACTGTTGCAGAGTAACAATGTGAAAAAGAAAGCTAGCTTCAACTGTTGCTTTGAAATACTAAGAGATGAAATAGGTACTTTGCAGGACTGAAAGAGGCATCTTTTGGCCTGTTCATTGACTGGTTTATAGCAAGTAATTATCTGATCAGGATACCCAGTACCTTGCAGGATATCTTGGATGCACCAGCTAATTCAGCAACAAACTTGCAGAGTGAGCAAGCGTCTTGGAGCTAACTTGTTCTTTTGCTGATGAGATCAATTTTATAGCCTGTGGAATTGTCAGACTTACATTTTCCAGTAGAGGTAGGCATGCAGTAGACAGCTATTGAGAATCCTTAGCACCGAGCTATCAAAGAAAGGAAGCTAGTCTGACTGCCCCATTTCAAAGGAGGACTTGGGTGCAGGACGTAGCCCAATAATTAAATCCTGTCATTATTATGCAAATCAGAATTCATTGAACTGATGACAGAATCATTGAATCCCTTCAGTGTGGAAGCAGACCATTTAGCCCATCAAATCCACACTGACCCTCTAAAGAGCTTCCCACCCATACCCACTCCCCTGTAACCATGCATTTGCCTTAGCTAACCCAGCTGGCCTGCATGTCCCTGGACACTATGGGCAAATT
The DNA here is from genome assembly GCF_047496795.1 of Chiloscyllium punctatum. Taxonomy (NCBI): domain Eukaryota; kingdom Metazoa; phylum Chordata; class Chondrichthyes; order Orectolobiformes; family Hemiscylliidae; genus Chiloscyllium; species Chiloscyllium punctatum. Next base: position 61,321,679 of record NC_092775.1, read on the forward strand.
TAGTATGGCCAATCCACCTCACTTGCACACCTTTGGATTGTGGGAGGAAACTGGAAAACCCACATAGACAGAAAGAGAATGTGCAAGCTCCATACAGACAGTCACCCAAGGGTGGAAGTGAACCCAGATCCCTGGCGCTAAGGAAGCAGTGCTAAATACTGAGCCACTGTGCCGCCCCTAAATCTCCTTAGCTTACACATAGTCAAGTTAAATTTTAAAGACACATGTATTCCGAAATGGGTGGTGTTATAACATAATTCCCACGGTGTCTAAGTTTCACAAGCATCTTTGTTGGGATCCAAGAGGAACATGTCTTTGATGAAATGACACCTAATCTCATCGCACTTGCATATTTCCAGTATGTGGAGGATAGGTTTGTTTTATTGAATTCACAGCTACATGCAAGTATTTCATGGCACATCTATAGCTGTCAAGTCAAATACACATTATTCCTCTCACATAAGAGGGTACTATAGTATGTGACTATGAGGATTGTGGTGTGATGCCAGGTTAGTCGGCCATATTTCTTCTGATTGTGCTAAACAGCTTGTTCTTTCTACTCTTCACAACAGGCCACTGTTAACCACATTAAGCCATGGTGCAAAATGTAAAACACAGTGCTCAATATTAGACATAATTCTCCAAATGGACAGCACTTGCTAAACAACTCTGAGTGTGCAAAGAGAAAAATCACATACCTATATTGTACCTGTTCAAACTTAACAAAACAATGGCCACTCTGTGACCCTGACTGACAATCTTCTTATGCTAAAACTGGCCTGAAAATTGGGTGTCAATGTAATTTTTAGCATGTTCAGGGTTGTTCCTCAGGATCATGCCTTGTCCAATCAATATCACGGAAACAGAATTTAAACAAAACCTGACGGTTATCTGTCAGTCAAACTGGTGCATTCTCCAGGGCAACACCTCCACCAATCACAGTTCATAGCTCAACCATTCAGCACATGTATAATCAGTGATGTGATTCCCCGTATCATTGACTTTCTTGTGAATGTCTGAGGAGTACAAGACAAAAATATTTAATAAAAAATGTACACGTTTTTCAGCAACTCTCAGGTCCTGTTCTACCAAACTATTTGGACACAACTCCCACAAAAAACAGGACAGCCAGAATAAAGGAGCATGACAAAGGAGCTTCATGTTGGGATCTGACACAGGAATGAGCTGCCAGCAAAACTGATCAGAGCATTTTCCAAACTCGAGCAGTGTTCATATCTGTTAACATCTAGCTCCTTTGGACACCATCTCATCAGTTCTTCAATGACAACGTGTGACTGGGGAGAGGTTGCTCAATCCTAGACATATAGCTTTGTTTTCAGGTGGACACTAATTGTAAAGCCACGAGCTGACAATTCCATACAAACTGCTCTCTGCTGCTGACTTGCCAAGGAATATTCTGTTTCTGCCATAAAACCAAAATAGCTGTCCTTTTGTGAACTTCAAAAACAGCCAATTAATTAATGAAAATGATACCACTGATGAGGCCAATGAAGCAAAGTGTGGTATATGTCAATTTAATGCATCAGTAGATGAAATAAGGGAACAGCAACCCCCAGATTTAAATGAAACTTGGAAAGTGCACACAGGAAAAAGGTTGATATAGTCTGAAGGTAGACAAGCAGGAGGCTGGAAGAACACAGTAAACCAGGCAGCATCAGTAGGTGGAGAAGTCATTGTTTCAGGTGTAACCCTTCTTCAGAACTGGGGGTGGGTATAAGGGCAGCTGCAGATAAAGGGGGTGGGGGGGCTAGGGCGGTGAGCTAGGGATTGGTGAAGACAGGTAGACAGTACAACCTGATTGGGCGATGGGAACAATAAATCTGGTTGGTGGCTGGGAAGAAGAGTCGAAGAGAAGAATGGAAGGGAGGGGGAAGGGCTGGGAAGGAGGTCGGGAGATGGGAAGGGAGGATATTTGAGATTGGAGAATTCAATGTTAAGTCCTCTGGGCTGTAAGCTGCCCAGGCAGAAGATGAGGAGTTGTTCCTCCAATTTGCAGTCTGATTTGTTATGGCAATGAAGGAGGTCAGAAAGGGAGTGGGAAGGGGAATTAAAATGGACAGTGACGACTGGGAGGCTTGGTCGACCCCTGCGGGCCCACTGAGATGCGCAAACTGTTCCCTAAGTTTACGTTTAGTCTCCCTGATGTGAAGACGACCACATTGGAAGCACCGGATGCAGTAAACAAGATTGAAGGAGAGGCAGGTGAACCTCTGTCTTAGCTGGAAGGACTGTTTGGTGCCCTGGATTGAGGTGAGGGGGTGGGTGGGAGATAATAGTTCAAAGGTCAGTTTTGTCTTCAGTAACAAGATAGTTCATTAAACTCTCCTATTTGCCAAGATCTCAGAGATAATGCCAATTTATCGCACAGCTGTAATGACATGGGTCCTGGGTGATATTCAGAGAAGATTATTGAAAAATTTTCAATTGCATTTCAAAAAAGTCAGAACACCTCCACATCATCACATCTTTACCTGAAGGCTAATGTCAAATTTCATGGGTTACAATGATTTCTCAGTGGTGTATTGTGCACCGGGGAGTGGGGGTGTTTGGTGGGAGGATGTCGAGGTGTTTAAGAGCGTGGGAGTACAGGATTTATGCAGTTTCAGTTCAGGAATTATACAAGTTGGTACCAAGCCCTGATTGACTTGACTGGTTACGACAGTACTGCTTTTCAAGGTCTGAGTGCACACACTCCTTCATGCACCCACAAACAAACAACCACAACAATGTACATACACCCACTCACACACACCTCAAACATCACACACAAACACCATACATGACATATGTTCATATGGTATTCACATCCACAAAGACATTGCTCACCTCTTCCATTTCCTTTGACATTTGATTCCAATCAAAATAGCACATTTGTAATGAGGTCAGAACAGGTGAATCCTGTAATTCTTTTGAAAATATAACTAATCCAGAGGCCCTCTTGCCTCCATTGATAGTGCCCTTGCCTCGAGACTGGAGAGGCCTGAGTTCAAATCCCACCTGCCCAGAGGTGTGTAATAAAATCTCTGAACAAAGAAAAAAAAGAGTGGAACTAATCCAGGGATTAATTTGCTCAAACTCATAACTTTGAAATTGAGTCTATTCAATATGTAACTGCTTCTGGGATCATAACAAGCGATCCAGAGGATATTTGACCTCAAAAAGGGGTTCACTAGACTGGAAGTTTTAAATTGGCTTTCCCATCACAGATGCTGCCAGACCTGCCGAGTTCCTCCAGCTATTTATATTTTATTTCTTTCAGATCTCCAGCATCTGCAGTTTTATTTTTGTTCTATACTACTCAAATTAAATCTATTGCACCAAAAGTCTTCAGTGTTCAGGCAAAAGAGATCTGTTATGGAAGTTAAATAAAGGGATTATGCTTTTTCTGACACAGGTAGACTCTCAAAATCTGCAATTCTGACCATGCTGTATTTTGAGGTTTGTCAAATGTTGGGCTGAGTGCTTTGGGTGGTGGGCAATTTGGGTCAAACTGGATTGTGGGTGGTCAAGAGTCAAGGTTCGAGAGTAGGAACTGACCAGCATACAAGCTATGAGATAGATTAGAGATTTTTGGGGATCGATGGGAAAGTGAAAATTGAAACATAAGCAGATCAGCTCGGACCTTATAAAATGGCCAAACAGGCTCAAGGGATGGACTGCTCCTATTTTGTATGCAAGTCACAAGTTTCAAATAGTGTAACACAATAAAAACTGGTACATCTGTGTAGTACCATGGGAATGCTGAACTATTGAGTTAAAAATCACACAACACCAGGTTATAGTCCAACACGTTTAATTGGAAGCACTAGCTTTCATAGCGCTGCTCATTCATCAGGTGGTGGCTCTGAAAACTAGTGTGCTTCCAATTAAACGTGTCGGACTATAACCTGGTGTTGTGTGATTTTTAACTTTGTACACCCCAGTCCAACACTGGCATCTCCAAATCAGAACTATTGAGTAATGGGCAGCTGTGATGTCCTTTGTATAGGATACTGAGTAGTGACATCATCTTCCCAACAGAGTCTCATCTTCACTACGTTAAGAGGTGCATGGCACATTCTAAGTATGTCTTCTCAAATGGCGGTGAAATATCTCATGGTGCTATACAAAGAGCAAGAGAGTTTGCTCTGATGCCCTTGACAATACTTATCTCTGAAACAACATTTACCAGATTATCTGGTCATTAACAAATTGTTGCTTTTGGATTCATGCCATGCTTAAATTAGCCATGATGCTTTCACCTTTCAACAATAATACAGTTCACTGGTTTCAGAGTGCTTTTAAACTTGTGAACAGTGCTGTATTGAAGTTTTCTCTTACTATTCTTATTTGCTTTTATTTTGAAGGTAATCAAATTGTCATCAGGAACAGAGCAGCTCAGAGCGATACATCAAAGGTCTCTGGGCGTTTACATTACAATGCTGTTTGATTGTCCACTAATACAGACCCACTAATTGAATCTGCAAATGCAGTTAGAATGAAGGGTTCAGCTCGAGTTGTTGAACACTTCTGCAGGTGCAGTATTAATTAAATTATGCGTTAGACATGCAAATACACACATGTGCAGATGGAAAATTCCTTTTGCAGAGTTTCCAGTAGAAATGCCTGAGAAGACTGTATGGCATTTGGCAGCAGCTGAGAGCAGCAAATTAGAAATTCAAAAGATGGAAAAGTGAGTAAACTGAGAGCAAACAGATTTTGTTCATCAGGCGCAATCCATCATATGAAAAAGTCCATCTGTGTGGACACAAACGCTCGGGATTTACATAGCTACAAAGCACAATATTGGAGGGACATATTGCAGCTCAACAGGTAGTTCAGTGACAACTGAGTCAGAAAGTGATGGATTCAAGTCTCACACCAGATATCTGAACATGTAATCCAGGCTGACATTTCAGTACTGAGGGAACTCACCCTGACTCTGTTAGATTGCCAAGGGGCTTTCGGCTCTCTTGAAGGGAGGAGTGCATGCAAAATAATACATGGCATTATTCTGAACAACAATTGAGTTCGTCCTGGTGTCTGGGTTAACATGCATCTCTCTCCCTACATCACTGATCACTGTGATTGTCTGCAGCGTAACTGTGAGTACACTTAAAAAAATCATTGACTGTAAAATATAAGCAGGAATGTGGATCTGCATGCTCCACTGGAATCCATTTACTTGGGCCATTTATTTAATATTTACTCTCAGGATATGGCAAGGCCAGCATTTATCACCTATCCCAAGATGCACTTGGGACAATGGTGCTGAGCCTACTTCCTGTACTCAGTGATAAAGGCAAATTGCCCAAGACAGTTAAGGAGGGAGGTTTGGGCTTTGGCTCAGCAACAGTGAAGAAGTTGTGATCGACGTCAAAGTCGGGGCAGAATTTGAAGGTGATGGTATTTCCATTCACCCCCTTTGGTGCTTGTTCCTCCACGCAGTGAAAATTGTAGGATTAGAGCTGATGACGAAGAGGTTTTGGCAAGGTACTGCCAGGCAATTGGAAGAGAGCCACCTGCCTTGCTGATGCCCCACTATAAACGACAACTGTCTGACATGACATACTGTTGCTACTCGATGCCTGTTGTCTCTCTTAATCTTCCATCTGCTTGACTTTCCATAAGCATCAAGCTAATTTAAAATAGGTTCACCACCATCCACATGCGCTTCTAGATTGCTTCCCTCATCAGCCGAGGAAGTACATTTACAAGAAATATTGAACTGACTGTGTAAGATTGCAGTGTTTTCTTTGTTGTAGTACCACTGGTTGATATACTGCAGACAACATTAACTTATCCTTATCTCATCTCAAACTCTGCCCACACGACAGGGAAATACTAGAATACTTCGGCCCAGCACAGCCAATAATGTGGCATTGTAAGCCATCAGCAGCAGCAGAATTGTACTCCAGCACAATCTGCAACATCATGATGCTTCCCCTTCCAAGATTCCCAGCATTTTCCAAACCCACAATCACTTCAATTGAGAAGGACAAGGGTAGCAGATACAAGGGACACCACCTCTTGCAAGTTCCTCTCCAAGCCATTCACCACCCTACCTTGGAAATATATCACTGTACCTCCACTGTCGCTGGGTCAAAATCCTGGAATTCCTTCCCCACGAACATTAGGGGTCTATCCACGGTTCAAGAAGACAGCTCCCACCACCTTCTCAAGGAAAACTAGGGATAGGCAATAAATACTACCAGCCAGCCACTCCCATGTCCCATGACTGAATAAAAAATAATTCATATTTTCAAGCCAGTGGTTATTTTTTTTAAAAATGCAGTGTGTGAGGCACAGAGCAGAATACAATCTATCCAAATTAAAAGTATGAACATTCTGTGATGATGTTGCTCCTTTAACAAGGTTATGTTGTCTGAGGTTTGTTTGTCAGAGGGGTTGTAAAGATAGAGGTTCTGATGTGTCTGGGTTAATCTACTTGGAAAAGCTTTCAAATAAAGAAAAACACTTGTACAATGAAAAAGAAATGGTCAGTTCTCCTAGTACAGCTTTTCTCTCGTTTGTTTTGGTTTCAGCAGTAGGACTGTTCTGTTTGCAGCTGGTCAAGTTTAAATGGTGAACCCAGAGAAACTGCTGGACCCAAAGAAACAGCTCCATGTTTATCCTCTCTCACTCTCTCTGACATCTCTCCTGTAAGAACCTGTGTTTGATTTTAAGTTTTTTGCCCAGGGGGTGTTTATGGGATGTTGCAAGTATTTGGAACAGCATCATTATGTTGCAATACTCGATTGGGGTTTCAAATAGTTATGTTATTCTATAACCTGTTATCTTTTGTTCACGTCTAAATAAATTCTGATTTGGTTAAAACAGAGTGCTTGGGCCATCTGCATCACTCCTGGTACATCCACTATCCATCTGCTTAAAACAACAGAAAAGTTAGACTCTGGGCTACCTTCTTGAAACATTCTGAGGGGTCTGGCCTGGTCCATAATAATTCTCAGTAGCACTATACTGGCAATCAAACAGCAAACTTGGTTATTCTGAAATGAGGAAGAAAGAACTCTTTACAATCTACTCAAACTTCCAGTGAATGAGCAACTGCTTGGATCCTTTTCGTAATTGCTTGGATGATTGATCCGATTTGGGGATAAATTAGTTTGCCATTTTGCTTTTCTGACAAGGTACTTTTTCTTTTTCTCCCTCAATTGTCCAGCTTTCTTGCTTTTCAATGGCTTCTTCAAGAGATATTTCAGTCTTTGTGCACTGTTGTAGATCAATAGCTTTCCCTTTGTCCAAATGTCCCTTCATCACTCTTGCAGATTATCTGTGTCTCCATCCCTGGATTGATTTGGACTCTCCCTGCCTTCCCTTTGGATTGATCATTTGTAATGATAATCAGCATTCTTGTCTGGTACCAGTTAATCTTCCAGCACAAATACAGCAATTCCATTTAGCCAACTGAGTGGAAAATTTCCAGGTATACCATGGTCACAAAACAGCAGGACAAATTCAACCTGGCCAATTATCATCTCCTCAGTCTCTTCTCAATCACCAAAGTAAGTAAGGTGCTAGTGACGGTGCTATCAAGTTACAATTAGTAATAACCTGCTCAGTTTTGGTTCCTTCATGATCACTTGGCTCCAGGCTCACAGTTTTGACCAAACTTGGACAAGAGTTACTTTTTTGGAGGGGAGAGTGATTGCTCTTGACCCAACAGAGCCCGAGCAAAATTAAAATCAATGGGAATAGGAAAGAAAACTGGTTCGAGACGTAACTAGTACAAAATAAAATTGTAGCTATTGGATGCCACTCACCTCAGCCCATGAACATCGCGACAGAGCATCCTCAGGGGTCCTGTGCTCAATGATTGCCAGTTTTATCAATGGAATGTTCACTGGATGAATACACAGGTCTATTCACAAGTTCTGAGTTAACTGAACAATCTATCCCTGCACGCAGCAAAATTTGACCAAATTGCAAACCAGGGCTGACAAGTAGCAAATAACGACTGTCCCAAGGAAATGTCTAGCTATCTTCTTCAATATTCAAGACTATTTTTACTGTTACTGAAGTCCCCAGCTTCAACCTTCTTGGGGTTACCATTGAGTAGAAATTCAGTTGGCCAAGTCATATAAATACTAGCTGAAAAATGTGTTGCCCTCGATCTCTGCATAGCCAACTGCCGCCATGACATTAACTGCCTCAACCTCTCCACCCCTCTCACCCACTCCAACCTCTCACTCTCGCAATGTGCAGCCCTCCACTCCCACCCCAACCTCACTATCAAACCGGCATACAATGGAGGCGCGGTAGTAGTTTGGCGCACCGACCTTTACACCGCTGAGGCTAAATGCTAGCTCGCGGACACCTCCTCCTACTGCCCCCTTGACCATGACCCCACCTCACACCACCAAACCATCATCTCCCAGACCATCCATGACCTCATCACCTCAGGGGATCTCCCAACCACCGCCTCCAACCTCATAGTCCCACAACACTGCACCGCCCGTTTCTACCTCCTGCCCAAAATCCACAAACCTGACTGCCCCGCCTGACCCATTGTCTCAGCCTGCTCCTGCCCCACCGAACTCATCTCTTCATACCTTGACATGGTCCTGTCCCCTCAGTCCAAGAACTCCCCACCTACGTTTGGGACAACACCCACGCCATCCACCTCCTCCATGATTTTCGCTTCCCTGGCCCCCAATGCCTTATCTTCACCATGGACATCCAGTCCCTCAACACCTCCATCCCCCATCACGAAGGCCTCAAAGCCCTCCGCTTCTTCCTTTCCCGCTGAACCAACCAGTACCCTTCCACTGACACCCTCCTTCGACTGACTGAACTGGTCCTCACTCTGAACAACTTCTCTTTCCAATCCTCCCACTTCCTCCAAACCAAAGGTGTAGCCATGGGCACCCACATGGGCCCCAGCTATGCCTGGCTCTTCGTCGGATATGTGGAACAGTCCATCTTCTGCAGCTACACTGGCACCATCCCCCACCTTTTCCTCCGCTAAATCGATGACTGTATCGGCGCTACCCTTGTGCTCCCTCCAAGGCCCCTAGAGATCCTTTCATATCTGTCACAAATTCACCTGCAACTCCACACACATCATTTACTGCATCCACTGCACCCGATGTGGCCTCCTCTACATTGGGGAGACAGGCCACCTACTTGTGGAACGTTTCAGAGAACACCTCTGGGACACCCGGACCAACCAACCCAACCACCCCGTGGCTGAACACTTTAACTCCCCCTCCCACTCCACCAAGGACATACAGGTCCTTGGACTCCTCCATCACCAGACCATGGCAACACGACATCTGGAGGAAGAGCGCCTCATCTTTCGCCTAGGAACCCTCCAACCACAAGTGATGAATGCAGATTTCTCCAGCTTTCTCATTTCCCCTCTCCCCACCTTATCTCAGTCCCAACCCTCGGACTCAGCACCACCTTCCTAACCTGCAATCTTCTTCCCGACCTCTCCGCCCCCACGCCCTCTCCGGGCTATCACCCTCACCTTAACCTCCTTCCACCTATCGCATTCCCAACGCCCCTCCCCCAAGTCCCTCCTCCCTACCATTTATCTTGTGCCTGCTTGGCACACCCTCCTCATTCCTGAAGAAGGGCTTATGCCCGAAACGTCGATTCTACTGCTCCTTTGATGCTGCCTGGCCTGCTGCACTTTCCCAACAACAGATTTTTCAGCTCTGATCTCCAGCATCTGCAGTCCTCACTTTCTCCTCATATAAATACTGCAAGTACAAATCAGGGGGTTATATTATCCATCTCAAGTGAATCACCTCCCAACACCCCAAAGTCTTCTGACACCCACAAGTCAGGGTTATGATGGACTACACCATCCTTAACATTCAAGTCTGTTGACACTAAGGACAAAGCACTCATCCACCACCTTAAACATTCACTCCCACCACAAACAGAACACTATGCCTACAGCCTGCATCATTCACAAGATGTGTCACAGCAAGCCACCAGCATCTCTGTGATAATGCTTACCAAACTTGTAACCTTCACTATCCAGAGGGATGAGGGCAATAAGACAAGCTCCCTATTCCCGTCCAAGTCTCACCTCGGCCTGACTTGGAAATATATTACTTTGGTTTTTATTTGTCATTCTTGTAATGCGTAGTAAAATCCATTTTGTATCACTATCCATATGTGTTGTGGGAGATAGCAGCTTGTTGACATTGTAACATTCAAAAGCACAGGATGGTCCAGTGTTTCAAACATTTGTTCCTGCATAGTAACAAGCATGGGACTCCCTCGGAGAGCTTTGAAGGTGACCTAGATCATTTAAAAGCTCAGTGAAAAACAGTTCAAGGGATACTCTGCCTCTGCCAAGTGACAAAAATTGTTTTAGTGAGGAGCAGGGAAGAGGCTACATGCAGCTAATGGCTGGTTTTGGCTTTGCAGAGTTACTGCCAACAGTAGCTCTGGGAACCATTTGATAGTTTAGTGCAAGGAGACAGGAGGTTAGGAAGTCTATAAACTGCATTTGTTTGATGGAGTTGAAAAGGATTGGTGTTCAGAGAAATTCACGAGCCATGCCAGCCTTGCCAATCTAAATCCTTTGGTTGTTCTGTGGAGCTTGGGATGCAGACTGGTGAAGCCAATGGGGACATGAATATTGGGCAGTACCAAGGCCAAGTTTTACCCCCCACCCTGCCATTGATTGAGAACTATTTACAGGCCAAAGATTAAGCAGGAAGGCCATTAGGCTTAGTAGAAGTGATTAGTGAGAACATTTCACAGAAAAATCTTGAAAGGTGAATAAGAGGAACCTCGATTATCTGAACAGGACACGGGTGGGGAATATTTCATTTGGTTCATGGAATGCCGGATAACATAGGTAGTCAAGCATTGGGACCTCCCAATCTTGTTTGGATAATCTGAAATTTGATTATCCGGATCATCAAATGCCAGATAACATAGATAATTGAGATTCCTCTGTAATTGGAATCCCTTCTGAAGGGGCCAAAGTTTTGAGATGTTATAGAATCATAGAATCCCTACAGTGTGGAAACAGGACCTTCGGCCCAACAAGTCCAGACTGACCCAAGAGTAACCTACCCAGACCCATTCCCCTAACGTCTTATCCTATATTTAATTTGACTAATGCACCTAACCTACACATCCTTGAATACTATGGTCAGTTTAGAATGGCCAATTCACCTAATCTACACATCTTTCGATTGTGGGAGGAAACCGGAGCAGCCGGAGGAAACCCATGCAGACACGGGGAGAATGTGCAAATTCCACACAGTCAGTTGCCTGAGGGTGGAATCGAACCCGTGTCCCTGGAGCTGACCTCATGATTTCTGTTACGTAATGTAGTCTGCAGGGGAGTGTGACCATTGCTTATCTATTAACATAAATTGACCTCATTTCAGATCTGACTGTCAGAGTGTAAATCGCATATATATATTTTAGAATGCTTTTCTTTTGTAACTCTGTTTCAAACGTTTAATTTATTGAATTTTGTGGCTGTATTCTGTTAGTAAGCATCTGGGACTGAAAAATTGTCTACTTTTAACAAAACAAGATTGTTACCTAATTTGGCATTAGGCAATTGTTACCTAATTGAAGCTGCATTCATCTAGGCACGTGAAGAATATTTCATCACAATCCAGACTTATGCCTTGTCGATGATGGACAAGCTTTGGGGTGACAGGCTGCAAGCAACTTGCTGCAGAATTCTCAATCTCTGGTTTGTTCTTAGAGGAACTGTATTCAGATGGTAGTTCCCAGTTCTGTTTCTGGTCAACAATAGTCCTGGGATGTTGATAGCTTGGGATTCAGCAACAGTAGTGCCATTGAATATTAAGAGAAGATGGCTTGAATTTCCATTTTATCGATGCACTTAATTGACATAATGGTCACTGGCTACTTATCAGCCTAAGCCTGAATGTTACCCAGATCTTTGAAGGCTTTATTATCAGAGGTTTTGTAAGTGGCACTGATCACTGTGCTTTCATCAGTGAATATCCTGATTTCTGAATGTATTAGAGGGAAAGTCATCAATGAAGCATTTGAAGATGTGTCTAAGATGCCACCCTGAGGAACTCCTGCACATATGTCCAGGAACTGAGATGATCAGATGCCAAACACCACAACAATTATGTATTGTGCTAAGTATGACTCCAATCAGCAGAGAATTTTCTAACTCATTCACATTGTTCCATCATCAGTGCTGTATTTACATCTTGGAATCTCCTACCAAATAACACTCAATGTAATTCCACCACACAGACTGCAATTGTTCAAGAAAGGCATTGTCTCAAGAAGGCAATTCAGAATTTGCCAGGAACTCCCAGAAACCTTAAATGAATAAGAAAATTAATTTACTGCCCTGATTGTTACTGTAATATCAGCACCTGAAAGAGGGCACCAGATCAAATGAAGTGTCATTTACCAGATGAAATCAACTTAATCCATTGATACTCACTGAAACTGTGCCAGCCCACAGAATACGTCAATGGTCCAATGTCTGGCACTTGCATCTCTAAGTCAAATAATCAAGGGGTTTGAGTTCCCATTGACTTAAGACTCAAAACCTCGGCTGACATTCCTGAGGGAATTCCGCTCAGACAATCTTTTGAATGAGACATTAAGCTGAGGTCCAGATTTCCCCGTTAAGTAGATGGCCAAATTTCAGAAAAGGGGCTGTGGAGATTATTCTGGTGTTCTAGGAAATATATATCAGTCAAGCAACATCCCAGTTTACTATAAGCAAATGAACTGCCATGGTTCCTATATAATAGCTGCGAATACACTTCAAAAGTAGTGTAAAGCACTTTCCAATATCTTGAAATTATTATAGGTGTCATGGGAGCATAAGTTCTTCCTCTATATCACGTTCTGATATATACCCAGTCACCCACCTATGCAACACAATTCTCCAGGCCTCTCACAACTGGCACCTTCTACTTCCATTCTCGACAGTTTGTCTTTATTTCTTGACATTCATCCAGATTTTCTTTTCACCTTGTTGTAGTATGAGGCCATAACTGTTGCTAGGAGACAGGTTTAAGGGCACTGTTGTCAATGTTTCCTCATCCAAGTGGCTGCATCCTCAAGCAGGAAGTGACTGCAGTTGCTAATTATAACTCTGCTTTTCTATTGCTTTCAGGGAGACTTTGCAAAGCGGTCACCAGATGGGGAAGGAAAGATTATTCCAGCTCCCTCACTGCCATCTACCCATTAATAGTTAGAGAACATTGAATGAAATTGGACTGACTTGTTACAATCAGTTCGTCAGTACAAGCGAAGTCCACATTGGATGGTTAAATATCTCACGATGTTAATCATTTATTTACTGATATATCGTGGCCATTTAATCTAATGGAAAAACATCTGGCCACACTTGTGCATGGCAGAAATTCACATTGCAACTGCAAAGCTGCCTTGCTGTTAGCTGATTCCTCAACAATGATTCTTGCCACCCGGGTTGAGCCTAAGTTATAACTTAGCCTCAGTGTAAATGATCGCTTCTTAGCTTTAATCAATTCACAGTCTTGTCATTGCTGAACTGCAATATACTTGAAACACATTGTAAAGTGTCTTATGTTCTTTTATTGTATTAACCCTTATATCCGGTGTGTGATAGATACCTAATCATTGCTTTCTCATCTTTTTGAAGTGTGGATATTTAATTTCCAAATGATTGCCCTGCTTTCTAGAAATGTTAAATCTTGCGACTGCTGTTTGGGCTTGCATATCCTGCTGTGTAATTCCTATAATTCATGGCTTATTAGTTCAGCAATCTGTTTATCACATATCCTTCAAACCCACATGGAAGCACAGCTTATTTCACTGTGTGGCCTCACATTTCAGAATATTTGACACAATCATGGCCAATGTGGAGCAGATCATGTTATCATCCCAATGAAATCAAAAAAGATGCAGCAATGGATGATTAAACAAGTCAAACAAGTAATATGACAAATAGTTCTGGGTTTGTCTATTACAATCTTGACAAAGTTAAGCTGGCCTTTCATCCATACCCGTGAACTGTCTTCAATGGAAGGAAGGCAGGAATGCCAATCCATTTCTAATACAGCTCATATAAATTAAATCCAAATATATGTTGGGCTATGACAAAACTGAGATTATATTCTTCTTTTCTCTTCACAAAACTAGTGATGTGTGAGGCAGACAAGTACACCTTTATGTCTGTTTCCAAGGCTAACATTTCTAGGCTGCTCGTTGGATGCTGCCTGAACTGCTGTGCTCTTCCAGCACCACTAATCCAGTATTTGGTTTTCAGCATCTGCAGTCATTGTTTTTACCTAACATTTCTAGGAACTGATCGCTGGCCTTCTGCAAAGTGTGCAGCTTAGGGGCACCACATCATATCAAACATGTTGAACCTCTCCCACTCTCACCACCTGCAAAAAGCATACCAGAAAGATGTATAGGTTGATAAACAACTTATTTGGCCAAGTGACAAACAATCCTTCTTTGCTAACTACAACCTGGTGTGCACTCGAACTGAGAGCTTTTGGCCCAGAGATAGGGATGCTCCCCCCCGTGCCATAAGAACGCTTTAGAATACATTAACGCAGATGACAGTGAGCTTCATCAATCCAAATATATCCATGAATTTATTGTGAACTGTCCTGCAGCCCCACATCAATGAAAAGATCCGTGCTGTTGTCAATAAGTACACCGAGGTAAGCTGCCCGAGCCTTCGCCCTCTTCGATGACTAGGTTCAGGAAAGCATGTCTGTGCTGTTCACTCTGTGGATTGGTCGATTAAATTCTACAAACTGGTCTTGGATTTATGGCATTTTGGTCCTGTATTCAGCTTTTTTTCAATACATCCCACAATTTCTTTGTCATTTAGCTGTGTTGAACAGTCTGCTAGCCTTGTTTCTGTGTTGTCCTGTTGAAGTTACCATAATCAAAATTGAACATCTTAAAGGATTTCCTTTACAACTTTAGCATTTGAACTTCATCATGTTTTTTGATTACTATTAGATGAATGTTGCTTTATTCTTTGATTCTTAAAAAAGGCATGGGAAATCAGCAGCCGATTGGCACTTGGTAGCGACGCTGTTTGAACGGGCCAGTGCAGGGCTGATGGACTGAATGGCATCCTTCTAACCTGTAACAACATTGACAGGTCAGGCTCATCACTGAACCTGCACTGACCTAGTCTATCATTGGCTCCACAGCATATTGTTCTTGAAAGCTATCTTGATCACTTTCGGAAAATTTGCTCGTGACTCTGCTCTTATATTGTAATTCTTACAGATATTTTTATATCAACCTGTTCAAATGTGCAATGACAGGACTGGCAGCTTAATGTTCTAGGACACAAATGCTGAGGAAAGACAGAAACGGAGGCAAAAGAGGAGAGGGAGTGGTGTTTTTAGTAAGGGATAGTATCACAGCTGTACTGAGGGAAGATATTCCCAGAAATTCATCCAGCGAAGTTGTTTGGGTGGAGCTGGGAAATGAGAAGGAGATGATCACCTTGTTGGGATTGTATTATGGACCCCCTGGTTGTCAGCAGGAAATTGAGAAGCAAATATGGAGGGAGATCTCGCTTGCCTGTGGGAATAGTGCGGTGGTAGGGGATTTTGGATTTCCAAACATAGACTGGGGCTGCCATAGCATTAAAGGCATACATGGAGAGTAATTTGTGGAGTGTGTACAAGAAGACTTTCTCATGCAGTGTATGGATGTGCCATCTGGAGAGGGTGCAGGGTTTGACCTATACTTGGGAAGTGGGGCAGGGTGGGTGACGGAGGTTGTCAGTGGAGGAGCACTTTGGGGACTGCGACCATAATTCTATTAGGTTAAATAAAATAGTGATGGAAAAGGATAGACCAAATCTAAAGGTTGTAGTTCTAATTTGAAGGAAGGCCTATTCTGATGGTATTACGCAAGAACTTTCAAAAGCTGATTGGCAGCAGATGTTCACAGGTAAAGGGACAGCT
The DNA here is from genome assembly GCF_047496795.1 of Chiloscyllium punctatum. Lineage (NCBI taxonomy): Eukaryota > Metazoa > Chordata > Chondrichthyes > Orectolobiformes > Hemiscylliidae > Chiloscyllium > Chiloscyllium punctatum. The sequence goes on from NC_092775.1 coordinate 61,337,617, forward strand.
GGAAAATGGGAAGCCTTCAGAAATGAGATAACACGAGTCCAGAGAGAGTATATTACTGTTAGGGTGAAAGGAAAGGCAGGTAGGTGTACAGGAAATACGAGGTGAAAGTGAGGACTGCAGATGCTGGAGATCAGAGTTATGATTAGAGTGGTGCTGGAAAAGCACAACAGGATCTTGATCAGATGGGCTGAGGAGTGGCTGACAGAGTTTAATATAGATAAATGGAGGTGCTACATTTTGGGAAAGCAAATCTTAGCAGGACTTATACACTTAATGGTCAGGTCCTAGGGAGAGTTGCTGAACAAAGACATTTGGTATGCTTTCTTTTATTGGTCAGAGTATTGAGTACAGGAGTAGGGAGGTCATGTTGGGACTGTACAGGACATTGGTTAGACCACTTTTGGAATGTGGCATGCAATTCTGGTCTCATTCCTTTCAGAAAGATATTGTGAAACTTGAAAGGGTTCAGAAAAGATTTAGAGGGATGTTGCCAGGGTTGGAGGATTTGAGCTATAGGGAGAGGTTGAATAGGCTAGGCCTGTTTTCCCTGGAGTGTTGGATGCTGACGGGTGACCTTATAGAGGTTTACGAAATTATGAGGGGCATGGATATGATAAACAGACAAAGTCATTTCCCTGGGGTGGGGGAGTCCAGAACTAGAGGTCATAGAGGAAAAAAAGAAGAAAAAGATATAGAAGCGACCTAAGGGGCAACTTTTTCATTCAGAGGGTGGTGCATGTATGGAATGAGCTGCCAGAGGAAGTGAAGGAGGCTGGTACTATTGCAACGTTTTAAAGGCATCTTGATGGGTATATGAATAGGAAGGGTTTAGAGGGATGTGGGCTGGGTGCTGGCAGGTGTGACTAGATTGGGTTGAGATATCTGGTCAGCAATTATGAGTTGGACTGAAGGGTCTGTTTCCGTGCTATACATCTCTATGACTCTAAATATAGGATATTACCATTATTATTACCAATGACTGCACTTTCTTGGCTGCTCAGCACTTTGGATGCATAGGTTTTTTTAGATTAGATTACTTACAGTGTGGAAACAGGCCCTTCGGCCCAACAAGTCCACACCGCCCCGCCGAAGCGCAACCCACCCATACCCCTACATTTACCCCTTACCTAACACTACGGCAATTTAGCAAGGCCAATTCACCTGAACTGCACATCTTTGGAGTGTGGGAGGAAACCGGAGCACCCGGAGGAAACCCACGTAGACACGGGGAGAACGTGCAAACTCCACACAGTCAGTCGCCTGAGGCGGGAATTGAACCTGGGTCTCTGGCGCTGTGAGGCAGCAGTGCTAACCACTGTGCCACCGTGCCGCCCACCACCGTGCTAGATGTTGTGAAAGGTGCTATCTAAATGCAACCCTTTCCTCCTTCCTTTCTGTACGAACATACGGAGTAATAATTAATGTTCAGATACAATTTGCCCCAAGATGACAACTTTGCAAAATACTGAATAAGATTTTTTTCTCCATGTCAGCTATCATCTTGACTTAGCAAAATAAACTGCATTGTTCTGCATGCATGACTCATAAAAACATTTTATTTGAAGACTTGACTGATCACATGTATTTTTAATCTCTATTTTCTTTAATTTCTCGCCAATCCTTATGGAAATTGTCGTCAGACTTTTATCATTCATCAATAAATCGTTTATAAATTATAGCCTATATCAATATGAAAGCTCAACTGATCAGCCCTTAGCTACCTATCATTTCAGCTTTCTTAACTTACGTGAACACACTGGAGCAAAATTTGGATAACGCTGGAAAACAGTCCAGAAATCCTAATAAGCTATTAACCCATGCTTACTCTTCTCAGGTTCATATTCTGCAGACAATTACATCATAATTGCAGCTGGCTGCATGTTATTATGTTGTTGAAGGGCAGAACAGCTGATTAGAGGATGCAGAATTATGAAAAGGAGCAGCAGTTATATTTTGTCTGCATTATTTAGAGCAAGCCCCCGCTTACTTAAGAACACAAGGATCTTGGGTATCAGCATGGGTGTCTCAGACTCATCCTTAGGCATCCAAAAGTGGCACTTGTGGATTGGATACAACACTGAATACTCACAATGATATCAGCCTTAGAAGAGAGGCAGCTTCCCAGGTCAGGGAAAAGTATGATGTTTGGGAGGATTATTCCATTGACCTTAATGGAGGGATGGACTGGAACTTGACCTGGGATGGGTTAGTAAAGGTTTTGAGTCCCCTTGAGGAGGAGGCTGAGATCAATTCATCAATATGGTTCCGCAAAGGTATGAGGTGAGACTTGAATATTCTCTTCTGAGGGAGCAGAGATGCCATTGTGATCAATACACAGAAGTTCCACAAGTGAGGTCAATGTCAATTACTTTTGGGATTTCAAACAGGTGAGGTTGAAGAGTTTTCCATCCATCCTGTAGATAATATCCACACCACAGGGAAACTTGTTACATGGAAACATAGAAACATAGAAAATAGGTGTAGGAGTAAGCCATTCGGCCTTTCGAGCCTGCACCACCATTTTATATGATCATGGCTGATCATGCAATCTCAGTATCCCATTCCCGCTTTCTCTCCATACTCCTTGATCCCTTTAGCCACAAGGGCAACGTCCAGCATTCTCTTGAAAATATCTAAAAAACTGGTCCCAACATCTTCCAGTGGTAGAGAATCCCACAGGTTCACAACTCTGAGTGAAAAAATGTTTCCTCAGCTCAGTCCTGAATGGCTTACCCCTTATTCTTAGACTGTCACCCCTTTTTCCGGATTTCCCCAACATCAGTAACATTCTTCCCACTGGGAGAAAGTGAGGACTGCAGATGCTGGAAATCAGAGTTGAAGAGTGTGGTGCTGGAAAAGCACAGCCGGCCGGGCAGCATGCGAGGAGCAGGAGAATCGATATTTTGAGCATAAGCTTTTCCTGATGAAGCGCTTATGCTCAAAACATTGATTCTCCTGCTCCTCGGATGCTGCCTGACCAGCTGCGCTTTTCCAGCACCACACTCCTCAACATTCTTCCCACATATAGCCTGTCCAGTACCATCAGGAATGTATAGGTTTCTATGACAACCCCCCTCATTCTTCTAAGTTCCAGTAAATACAAGCTCAGTTGGTCAATATTTCTTCATGTGTCAGTCCTGCCATCCCAGGAATCATCTGGTGAACCTTCCCTGGATTCCCTCAATAGTAAGAATGTCCTCCCTCAGACTAGGAGACCAAAACTGCACACAATACTCAAGGTGAGGCCTCACCAAGGTCCTGTCTAATTTCAGTAAGACATCCTTACTCTTGTACTCAGACCCTCTCACTATGAAGGAGAACATGCTATTAGCTTGGCTCACTGCATGCCACATCTGCATGCCAACCTTCAGCATATGTCCCACCACGACACCTAGGTCTCATTTCACCTTATCTTTTCCTAAGCTGCTACCATTCAGATAATAATCCACCTTCCTGGTTTTGCAACCAAAGTGGACAACCTCCCGTTTATCCACATTCTGGTTCATTTGTCAAGTATTTGCCCACTCAGCCAATCTGTGCAAGTCACCCTGCAGCCTCTCAGCATCCTCCTCACTGCACACACCGCCATCCAGCTTAGTGTCATCTGCAAGTGTGGAGACAGTGCATTTAATTCCTTCACGCAAATCATTAACGTGCATTGGAAACAGCTGGGCTCCTGGCACTGAACACTGCATCACCCACTCGTCACTGCCTGCCACCCTGAAAATGTCCCATTTATTCCAATTCTCTGCTTCCTGTCTGATAGCCAGTTTTTTATCCATGCCTCCAATACCATGAGTTCCAAGTTTCCTTACTAATTTTCCTTTGTGTGGAACCTTGTCAAAAGCCATTTTAAAGTCCAGACACACAGCATTTCCTGATACACCCCTGTCCACTGGACTGGTCACATCCTCAAATAATTCCAGAAGATTTGTCAAGCATGATTTCCCTTTAGTGAATCCATGCTGACTTGGTCCAATTTTGTCACCCCTTTCCAAATGCTTAGTTATTAATCCTTAATAATTGACTCCAGCATTTTCCCCACCACCCCCCACAGCTAACCAGCCTGTAATCCCCATTTTCTCTCTCCCACTTTTTTAAAAGATGGATAACATTAGCTACTCTCCAGTCCATTCGAACTCTTCCAGAGTCTATAAAATACTGAAAAATTATCACTAACGCGTCTGTTATTTGTAGGGCTACATCCTGATGTACGCTAGGATGCAGAGCATCAGACCCTGGAAGTTTATCAGGTTTTAATCCCATCAATTTCCCAGTACCCTTTCCTGATTAATAAGGATTTCCTTCAGTTTGTCCTTCATGCTTGACGCTCTGTCCCCTTGCACAACCTGAAGGTTACTTGTGTCTTTCTTAGTGAAGACAGATCCAAAGTATTTGTTGAACTGGCCTGCTATCTCTTTGTTGTCCATTATGAATTCACCAGATTCTAACTGTAAGGGACCTTCACCAGTTCATGACAAGGTGAAGAATGGTAACAATAATAACAATAACATGGAAGCCAGTCAAATGAGACAAGGACAAAGGAAGAATTTCAAAGATTCTCTGAAGGCTTCCCTCAAAAAATATATCAGAGATACCAATGCATGTGAGACCCTTCTTGAGAAGAAACTAACTTAGAGGAAACGCCTGTAGAAAGGGATTCAATTAATTAAGAATACCCATTGGCAAAAGAGTGAAAGAAAAGAAATACAAATGATCTCAATCCAAGGACAGCTTCAACCTCTTGGGAAACACCTCCCAAATGTGTAGTCAGAGATGCAGCTCCAGGATCGGGGTCATCATCCACACAAAGACACACAGAAGCTGATGGGCAATAAATCATTCATTAACAAGTGATTGTCAACGATGAGTACATAGGAACAGGTGTAAGTCATTCAGCCCCTTGAGCCTGTTCTGCCATTCAACGAGATCATTCAACAATCTGTAGTCTTTCTCCATATCCCTGCCTTTGTCCATATGAATCTTTCACAACTTTGATAAAGTTTTGCATAGCAATCTCCAATTTGAAACTAACAACTAATCCAGCATCAGATGCTATGTGGAAGAGAGTTCCAAGTCTCTACCATCTTTGTATGTAGCAGTGCTTCCTAACATCTGTCCTGAATGGTCAGGCCTTGATTTTAAGACAATGCACCTTAGTTCTCAAATCCTTAACCAATGGAAATAATTTATATTTATCTAGCCTGTCTTTTCCTCTTATTATCTTCAAGACTTCAATCAGATCTCATCCCTTAACCTCTTTAATTCTAGAAAACACAGACTTAATTTGTATAATTTCTCCTCATAACATAATGCCTTAAACCCAGGTTTCATCCTTGTCAAACTATTCTGTACTCCCTCCAAGGCCAATGTATCCTTCCTATGCTGCTGTGATCTACTCACAGTAATCCAAGTGGGGTCAGTCAAGGTTTTGTGTAACTGCAGCATAACTTCTGCACACTTGTACTCATGCCCTCCAGGTCCTTTCCCGAAGGATGATATTTTTGGTTACTGCACATACAGGAATTAATTGTGCGAATAATTTTGAGTTGGAAAAAAACACAGGAATGTCGCACAATCACTGTGTACTGGTGATTCTGGTGAATGACAAAAAAAAAGAGAGGTCTTCTATCCATACAGGGAAGCAAGTCCTTCAGACTAATACTATGAAGACAATAGGAATGGTTGTGTGGGCCTTTCAATGTTAGCTATATCAATCAAGGACCTCGATGAAGTCTCAAAAGATATTGGTGCAGAGTTTGGAGATCACATTTTCCACCATGGAAATGGGAAGCAACTTGATAAGAACATTTATGGACACACCATGATGCTGCATCTCATGAGAAATTCCATGGTAGCACAAGCTAAAGGCACCCAAAAGAGAGTGGTGCAGTGGAAGTTCAGGTCAAAACCATACAAGCAATGATATTGGTCCCGAGCTGATGCCACAATGGCTGAAAATGCCAGTACTGAAAGGAGCCTTCAGGGTTTCGCAGAATTGATGTCCCGTGCACTCACCTATATATGTACGATGGAAAGTGTACACTGTTCCCACACACAGCACCATCCTAGGTACAAAGTGCCTAGTTACAAATCTTATGTAATAAAATAGATTAGGTACAAAAACAGAGAAATAAAGAAAACAAAAATTAACGTTTCTATATTACAGTTCTTCATAGTATAATTAAGGAAAATAAAGAAATCAAATTAAAAGAGAGGTTCACAATCTGTCTACCAGAAGATCAGTAGGATTGTGATGACACTGTCCCAGGGTGTGTGTCTGTGTCACCTGTGGAGCCTTCCACTCCTGCACTCGTCTATTGGCTTTACAGTCCCCTTTCAGGCAGCCAGCACAGATTACTGACCCCCTGCAGGAGGTAGTACAATCCAAAGCTTACCCTTGCAGCTGCTTGAGAAGGACCTGTGGTGTCTCCCCCACTGAGGGGCAACAGTATTCCAACAAGCAAGGTACAGGGGTACCACTGACTAGGTGTATGAGGGTGACTAATATGCTTTTATATGGAATATTGGATTAATTATTTGATACAGGTGGATTGGATTGGATTTTTATTTGTATTAGCATTTACTCCAGCATTGCAGCTAACACAATACTTCAGATTGCATGAGAGAGAGAAGATAAGGTAGAAGATTATTAGTGAATGGGAAGTTGGTTGATAGATTGATTGTCATGTGTACCATGCTTTGTTTACAAGCAGTACATGCAGATCATAGTATCAAGAATGTACAGATCAAAATGACTTAGACAGAGGCATACAGGTTACACTGCTCAGGGCATATGCTAGGCAAGATGAATGCTGGCAAGCTCAGCACTATTTGAGGCTATTGACTGGTTCTATAGTCTGGATAAACCAGCTAGGTGTGTTGATTCTCCTTCCTGCTCTTCCTCAGCTGTTCAACAGGGGACTCGTTGCAGGAGTTATTCCCTGAAGATAGGAGGTTGTACAAGATATAGTGAACATGACATTTGCTCTAACCAGCACTGCAGGCTCCTTCTGTGTGGTCCAGACAGTGAGAATTCGGCCTCAGAACCTCACTTTGTGTGGTAGCATGGCTCCAAATGCAGGATGCCCATAGGTTCTTGAATCAGCAGACAGAACATTTCGCTCAGTGCTTACTTTCTTGATTCTCAGTGCGACAAAGCAGACTGATTCAGAATAAAGGAATGCTGGCTGTTGCCCAGCAACTGGGCACACTGTGGGAGAATATGCAGAGCCTGGTCACAGCCCATCTGCACACTTAAAGAGCTGAACCCTTTTCAATTGCTGTACACTTGTGAATTTAGAAGCAACACCTAAAAGGCAGTCATGATAGTCAAATAAACGTAGGCTCACATACTGCCTGCTTCTCTCGGGAAAGCGAGACTGCTATATCCTCTACCAGAGGTATGCACACGTGGAACAGATGCAAGTTTACACCCAGTATTGCACCCTTAGTGCCAATAAAACACTGTCTATTCAACTGAATTTATCACCATTCTGTGTGAAATTTATAACATAAAAGATAACTTGAAGAAACAGACAAATGATTGGAGAAACTCAGCAGGTAGGCAGTATCTGTAAAGAGAGAATCAGAGTAAACGCTTTGAGTCTGATATGAATTCTGGATGTAAAACTTTAACTCTATTTCTCTCTCCAGAACTGCTGAGTTTCTCCAGCGATTTTTGTGCTTCTCCCATTTCCAGCATCTGCAGCATTTCATTGGAGATAGGGTGACATGGTGGGTCAGTGTTTAGCATTGTTGCCTCACAGCGCCAGGGACCCAGGCTCAATTGGCAACTGTCTGTGTGGAGTTTGAACATTCTCCACGTGTCTGCGTGGGTTTCCTCCGGGTGCTCGGGTTTCCTCCCACAGTCCAAAGATGTGCAGGCCAGGCGAGTTGGCCATGCTAAATTACCAATAGGGTTCGGTGCATTAGTCAGAAGAAAATGGGTCGGGGTGGGTTACTCTGAGGAGGGTCAGTCTGGACTTGTTGGGCTGAAGGGACTGTTTCCACACTGTAGGGAGTCCAATCTAATCTAATAACTTCCACCTTACTGAATCTTCTCAGCATAAAAGTGATTCAGAACCACGAAATGACAAATAAAAGCATGTGGTGCAATGTCTGATTTGCAAATGACTGATGTACTGCATTAGATGTCCAATACCAGGATTATTATGTTGTAGCTAATATCAGGCATTTTCTGATCTAAAAACGTGACTTTCAGGGGGAATAGGATAAAACAGCTTGTTAGAAATTAGGTGGCTCTGTGGCAAGAGCTCTGATCTTTGGACCTGTATTAGTCATACAGACATAGAGCTGTACAGCCTGGAAACAGATCATTGAATCCAACTCATCCATGTCAAACAGATATCCTAAATTAATCTAGCCCTATTTGCCCGTATCCCTCTAACTATTCCTAGTCATATCCCCATCCAGATGCCTTTTAAATGTAACTGTACCAGCCTCCACCACTTCCTCCAGCAGCTCATTCCATTCATGCATCAACCTCTGCATGAAAAAGTTACCCCCTTAGGTCCTTTTTAAATTTTTCCCCTCTCACCTTGAAACCATGTCCTCTAGTTTTGGACTCCCCCAACCCAGGGAAAGGACCTTGGCTATTCACCCTATCCATGCCCCTCATGATTGTGTAACCCTCCATAAGGTCAACCTTCAGCCTCCAATACTAGGGGAAATCAGCCCCAGCCTTTTCCGCCTCTCCCAATAGCTTCGACCTTGGCAACATCCTTGTATACCTTTCCTGAACCCATTCACAACATCCTTCCAACAGGAGAGAGACCTAAATTGCACACAGTATTCCAAAAGCAGTCTAACCGATGTCCTGTGCACTGCAACATGACCTCCCAACTTCTACTGAGTTGGTCCAGAATCAGTGAGACTCTTGCATCCATAGCAGAAGAATGCTCCTAATTCAGGGTTGGAGCAGCAAGCTGAATAAGGAGGCAACATTAATCCCCACAAGCAGATGTGGATGAATCACTATTTTGAGAGCTTTGTCAAGCACAAGTGTGTTAAAATTGCTGCCCAACTGAGGAGATAAAAGTGCCTGCTGTTCAAGTAGATTAAAAAAATCTCTTAACTGTTGGCCAATACACCTGTTCTTTGTGTAAGCTGCATGGTGTAATGAGGAAGCAGGTCATTAACCCCAAGTGTCAAGCTAGTACAGAAAGCCATCATGCTAGCTGTATATCTGAAGGAACTACTGGGATCTCTGGGGAAGACATAAATAAGAATTGTCTGATCTCTTGAAAGCTGCCAAGTAAATAGTACGCTGCTTCGGTTGTATTGAGTAGCTTAATCTATTTAACCTGAATTGATGTATCAGCTTGCTGCAATTACAATACAAAGGGAAATGGTGAAGATAATTGAGATTACTAGATCAGGCCAAGAAACAATAATTAACAAAAGGAACAATTGAGAATGATTGAAAGATGGAGATAAATATTCACACACACGCTTGACTTTTGGAGTCCATTCATCACGGCCTTAATACTTAAAAATGTGACTCTGAATTACCAAGTAATGAGTCAATGATTATCTGAACCCTGGTGTGAGGAATGATCTGTGAAAACAGGAAATGGAAACAGCAGTGACCAAAGGAGGTTATTTAGCTCAATATCCCTCTGCTGGATATCTGGTCCCATCGTGAATCTGCTTCAATCACTCTTGAGGACAGAGGACTCCAGATCTTCACAATATACTATGTAACTCAACTTTGGTTCTTTTTACCAACTACCATTCAGGCAGTTCCTGGATACAGTAAGACCACATGAAATAAGAACAGGAGTCGGCCATTCAGCCCCTCAATCCTGTTCCACCATTCAACAGGATAATGGCTGATCCCACACTCCTCATATCTGCTTTCTTTCCCTTTCCCCATAATCCTGATTCCTCCACTGACCAAAAATCTACCTCAGCCTTAAATATACACAAGGGATCAGGTTAAACCGAAAGGTATGTTTCCATGCTGTACACCTCTCTGACTCTGCCCCCCACAGCTCTTTGTGGCAAGGAGCTTCAAAAACTCACGACCCTCTGAGACAAGAATTTCCTTCCCATCTCAGTCTTAAATTGGTATCCTTTAATTCTGAGATTATGCCTTCTGATCCAAGACTCTCCCATGAGAGAAACCAACCTCTCAACATTAACCCGGTTAAGCCTCTTAACAATGCTATATATTTCATTGAGATCACCTTTCATTCCTCAAAACCCCGGTGAGTAGAGTCTCAACCTGTTTGGCCTTTGTGCATGTGTCAATCCCTACATACCATAAATCACCCCTAGTGCATCTTCTCTGAACCACCTCTGATGAAATGATACATTTTCTTAAATAAGAGGATCAAAACTGCTCCCAGTATTCCAGGTGGGGTCTCACCAGCACCTTGTACAGTTGCAGTAAGACTTTCCTACTGTTACACTCCAACCCCCTTGAACTAAGGGCAAACATTCCATTCGACTTCCTGATTACCTGCTGCATGTGTTAGCTTTTTACTAAATACCCCCAAGTCCCCTTGTGTTGTAGGCTTCTGCAGTGCTTTCCTTTTAAGTAATATCCTGTTCTCCCTTCCAAAATTCACATTTTCACAACTTCACATGTTTCCACATTATATTTCACTTGCCAATTTTGTGCCCACTTACTGAACCTATCAATAGCTCTCTGTAAACTGTATCCCTTACACAAGCTGCCTTTCCACCTAATTTTTGTGCCATCCGCAAATCTGGCTGCAGTACACTCGCTTCCTTCCTCCAAGTTATTAACATACATTGTAAACAGTTGCAGTCTTAGCACTGAACCCCATGGAACTCATTAGTTATAGGTTACCAACTTGGAATAAAGAACCTCTTATCCCCACTCACTGTTTCCTGCCCATGATCCAGTTCTCTATCCATGCCAATACACTACCTCCAACATTATGGGCTCTTTTCTTATGACTTAACCTTTTGTGAGGTACCTTGTTGAACACTTTTTGAAAGTTCAAACACAGTACATGTTCCATTTGCAAGTCAGGACACAATGCAGAACACAATGCTGCCTGACCTGCTGTGCTTTTCCAGCAACACATTTTCAGCAAAGTCGCTATGTACTCAACAGCATTGCTGCCTCACAGCCCCAGGGACCTGGGTTCATTTCCAGCCTCTAGAAATTGTGTGGAGTTTGCACATTCTCCCCAGGTCTGTGTGGGTTTCCTCTAGGTGCTCTGGTTTCCTCCTATAGTCCAAAGATATGCAGTTAGGTAGAGTGGCCATAGGAAATGCCAGGTTATAGGGATAGGGTAGGGGAGTGGGTCTGGGCCGGATGTACTTCCAAGTTCAGTGTATACCCAAGTGGACTGAATGGCCTGCTTCCACACTGTAGGGATTCTGTATAATGGCACAATAGCCATAATGCCATGATGATCACAGCTCAAAGTTGGCATAGATGACATTCTCCTGCACAAACAAACACACTCTCTCACCTTAGTCATTTGTTAACCATCAGATAACACAGGATGGTTAAACTGTCTGCAATCTCACACAAAAGCACCACCATTCTGCACCCTGTACTCATTGGAGATCTGTAATTTGTGATTAAAATAAAACAAAAGAACTGCAGGTGCTGGAAATCTGAAATGAAAGCACTAATTCTTCCAGATCACTGCACTCAAAATTTTAATTCTGCTTTTTCTCCACAGATGCTGCCACACCTGCTGAGTTTCTCCAGCAATTTCTGCTTCGGTCGCAACTTGTCTTTGCTCAGTCAGGGAGTGCCACATACAGATAAGCCATTGGGGAATTTCAAACATGCGCTTTTTAGTTACAGCCTGAATAGGTGAACACAACCAAAACGAATAGAGACTGCAGCTCACCCCCACTTTGCAAACCAAATGCTGGCATGTGAACAATGACTATACTACATTCCACAATTGCCTGTTGTACCCAGCCGTCATCTGGTGCAACCGGAGTGTCAATGTGGTTCTGTCTGCTTTGTAGTGCCTGATGCAGCTGGAGCCCTGTCATGGACAAGGAGAGATTCCTCATGTTCTCTCAATCCCTCATCTTCCAACATATCACCTTACTGCCTGCACAGCAGGATGGTATAGTACACAGTGTAGAGGCTATACTGGAAAGTGCCTTCCACCCCATCCACCTCCCCCCACCAGACTGGTCTACAGTGGAACCACATCTTCAGTAGCCCCATTGTCTATTCCCCCATGGCCCTGGTCGAAGCATGGACAGCATTGTATCTGTGATATGCGTGAGTCAGCAGGGGCATGAAATGTTGTCATCAGCCTTGGTCACAGTGAGTTGCCCTTGTCCCCTAGTAACCAGCTTGCAGGGCACATGGATCCTTGCACACACCTGGTACACAAGAGTGCTCCAGGATGTAGGAGTGGGGACAGCTACCAGGGTAGTGAGCATACACTTCCAGGAAGTGGCAATGGTGATCCCAGATCAACTAAACATTAATGAGTTGGAACTTTTTCCTATTGGTGAATTCCACAGTGTTGTGATCCAGCCTTCTCAATGCCACGTGTGGACAGTCAATGGCACCCTGCATCCAGAGGTTGCCAGTTATGTTCCCGAATGTTACTGCCTGTGCTGCAGCACTGACACCATTGGCAACAACATGACCATTGAAAAACCAGTGTGGTTTTGCACAAATGACATTGGTCACTGTGCTAACGCATTTGTGGGAACATGATTGAGAGATCCCTCACAGATCATCCTTCACTCTAGGTTGATGCGTTACACTTTGGTCAAAGTCAGTGTGAAAAGTTCAGTTGCTAACAAAAATGAGTAATTACGAGAGTTGCAAAAAATAGCAAAAAGAGGGATATGCTGACAGTATTAAAAAGATATATGTGAAGATATGTTCATTTCAGCCATTTGAAAATGAATTTGCATATCACAAAAAAAATTAAAAGGAAAGAAGTGCTAATATTGAAAGTATTATGCCAGGATACCATGCCCATGTTGCATCAGGAACACATGGGTGTGATTGCACAAGACAAATGGGGCATGAATCTAGCCAATCGTGAATCAAGATGTTCCAAACCTGTGAATGCATGCCAAAGGATCAACTCTGGTTAGAGACAAAACAACTGCAGATGCTGGAATCCAAAGTAGACAGGGAGGAGGTTAGGTTAGCTCTAGTAGGGTATATACATGTTGTTCTATTCACTTCCTTGCACAAAGGTAGCAACAGATCTATTCACAGTGCTTAAGGAACTAGTGAAAGATTATTTCTTTCACTTTCCCTTTGTTTGGTGACTTATCAATACAGTAAGCATGACCATTGCTGACAGGATGAGCACTGTCTGTGCTTATTTGGTGTCCTGAAATGAATAGTGGCCGATGTTAGACTGCAGTTGACCCACAAACCATTAGACGATATGCGTACTAATTGGGTCATGACTTATATAACAACAACCACCACCAACACCTATTATCATCAAATGATGCTGGCCATCCAGCATCAAGTAAATTTTAAAAGAAGAACATATGGCGTCTACTATCAAATCAATCATCATCAAGTGTCAAGAAACAAAGCAAGATTTTCACATTATATTGTAACATTTTTGTTTAATGCCAATAGAGAAGGGATTAACATCCTCAATACAGCATTGCGTTGGAAGAAAAGTGTAAGGTCATTTGCCAGCGATGAACCATTTTGTGGCACTGGATATTCATTTTCAAAGACAGTGAAGAACGAAAGAGGTACATGGTTGAGCAAGCAGGGAGAGAACTAACATGGCTATATATTGGGCAGAGAGTGTGAATCAAAGGTTTAAATGTCAATACTTAGATACAAGCAGAGGTTTCTAAAATATGCAACTAGCCCATATCATACAAAGTCAATCCTGATCATGGTGCTCCATTGTGAAGGGGCAGAGACTAGACCATACCATTGCACACTAATTCTGCATGACAAGATCAGGAGGAAAACTCCGACAATGTGCAGTGATGTTGATGGACAAAACCAGCAATAGGACAACCAAATGCAAAAGAGAATAACATGTCCTTCCCCAGACGAGTATCTAATCACCAGATTAGGATGAGTTGCCAAACTTCCAAAACATTGCATTGAAACTTGAAATGTTACTTTTGTGAACGCTGTTTCACTTGTTCATATAACTATTGAAGTGACAACATGTACCCATGTACAACTTTATGTATCTGCTTGGGATAATTTTTATCTTTTGGAAAAGGGGGGTGTTGTATGATGTTTCCTGGTCAGTATAAATTTGACAGGCATGCTCAAGACATCATTATGTCCCAGCATATTACATTATTATATATTATTCAAAGACATAAAAGCTGTCATCATAACTTACAGTATGACACACTAATTGACCCATGATGTTCTGCATAACTGAATAGCTTAATATGAGAACAGACACCTAGGTTTCTAAGAACTACAATATTTGTATAGCTTAGCTAATTACAATGAACATTTACTGGATTTTTCAATGCCATGTTATCCGTGCCTAGTTTTCTGTATTGGGTTAGATAATGCAAAGTTTGCCACATCCAGGTAACATATGCTGTTACAAGCAAAGCCAACATCAAATCTTTAGGTTGAAACAGTGGAGTTACTCTTCATTGTATTACAGTGTTTATATCCAAATTGCTTCTCCACACTAATTAACACCATTATGTTAATATTATTAGAACTAATCATGGAAATATTACCATATTGTTGACGGGCAGGCATGAGCAAACATGCACATTCACCTTTAACTGGTGCTTAACAAGTCTGAAAGGAATATTAATATTGTGTGCATTAACCCAGATTAGTTCTCAGGGGAAATTAGAAGCATGGACAGAAAAAAAATCAGACCCCTCTTAAATTATGAAAATTTCTAAATACTAATCAATCTTTGTAGCAATGTGCACAGGGAGTCAAAGCTATATGCAATCTAACAAATTACAGTTAGAGATGGAGAATAATTGGACAAATGCATTGGTATTTGAAGACGATACGAAGATTGGTGGAGTTGTGGATAGTGAGGAGGGCTGTTGTCGGCTGCAAAGGGACTTAGATATGATGCAAAGCTGGGCTGAGGAGTGGCAGATGGAGTTCAACCCTGTCAAGTGTTTGTTTTGGAAGGACAAATAAGAATGCGGAATACAGGGTTAATGTTAGGGTTCTTAGTAAGGTGGAGGAGCAGAGGGATCTTGGGGTCTCTGTTCATAGATCTTTGAAAGTTGTCACTCAGGTGGATAGAGCTTGTAAGAAGGCCTATGGTGTATTAGCGTTCATTAGCAGAAGGATTGAATTCAAGAGTCGTGAGGTGATGTTGCAGCTGTATAGGACCTTGGTAAGGCCACATTTGGAGTACTGTGTGCAGTTCTGGTCGCCTCATTTTAGGAAAGATGTGGAAGCTTTGGAGAGGGTGCAGACGAGATTTACCAGGATGTTGCCTGGAATGGAGAATAGGTCATACGAGAATAGGTTGAGAGTGCTAGGCCTTTTCTCATTGGAACGGCGAAGGATGAGGGGTGACTTGATAGAGGTTTATAAGATGATCGGGGAATAGATAGAGTAGACAGTCAGAGACTTTTTCCCCGGGTACAACAGAGTGTTACAAGGGGACATAAATTTAAGGTGAAGGGTGGAAGGTATAGTGGGGATGTCAGGGGTAGGTTCTTTACCCACAGAGTGGTGGGGTCATGGAATGCGCTGCCTGTGGGAGTGGCAGTGGCAGTGGCAGAGGCAGAATCATTGGTGACCTTTAAGCAGCAATTGGATAGGTATGTGGATAGGTGCTTAAGTTAGGACAAATGTTCGGCACAACATTGTGGGCCGAAGGGCTTGTTCTGTGCTGTATTGTTCTATGTTCTATGTATTTGTACGGTCAGACATTGTTATAATGGAAATACTGGACAAGTCAGATCTCAGAATGAAAGATAGGTAAATTGCTTGATATATCATATGCTTGGATTTTGCAGCTGGTTATCATGGTGGTTAGTCACTTAAACATAGTCACACCGGCTGTAGATGTTCTTTAACAACAGAACCAAAGCTTATAATACAATGAAAGCAAACAAACAAAATCTCTTTGTACAAAGGTCAGTTAGAAAAATTCTAACACAAGACAAAGTTTCATCCTGTTTTCCAATATTTTACTTATACTTAATCCCTCCCAGAGAAACATTGCTCATGGCTTAAATATTGTAGCTCTTATTTACCTGACCTATCCCAGTTCTTCTCCTTGAGTGCTGAGACAGTATTATTTTGGAGTCTGTGGGCACAAACCTTTTTAACATGCTGATAGTCAAAACTACTTTCATTTGAGATAGCTGGAACACTTCTTGTTGCATTACATTTATTTACACCACAGATATCCTGGCAGGCACTTGATTAAAATTGCCTTCTTAGATATTATGTCTTTCAATCATTATTCCAAATTACTCTCTGACCTTTCTAAAAAAAAGCATTACCTTCACAGAATTGAACAAAGTCCACCTGCCTCTACTTTAAAGTCCAAATCACGAGCGAAAATAATAGAGCATTTTTTTTTTGTTCAATGCTTATATTATTTATAATTAAAAAATAGACATGAACAAAGCAAATGGACAAGCAAGGAAATAAGGTGGATTGATTTCTCTGCCACAACAAGCAAAAGCAGGAAGTCAAAATAGTGATGTTACAGCACCACCTGTGTTGGGAGGCTGTAATTACAATGGGATGTGTTTACATCATCAGTTCTTATTATACACCTCATTCCTGATGAAGGGCTTTTGCTCAAAACGTCTATTTTCCTGCTCCTCAGATGCTGCCTGACCTGCTGTGCTTTTCCAGCACCACACTCTCGACTCTAATCTCCAGCATCTGCAGTCCTCACTTTCTCCTGGTTCTTATCATACATCTGGGCATAGCGTTGCTAATGGAAAAGACAGGATTGTGAATGAAAGGTCAAGTCTCGGTGAAGGAAGCTGCGTGGATATGGAAACTTTTAACTCATCCATAAAAATCATTTGTACTGATCAGTTTGAATGTTAGAATAGGCCAGCTTCCTATCCTCCTAAAATCATAGAATCCCTACAGTTTGGAAGGAGGCTGTTCAGCCCATTGTATATGCACTGACCCTTCATTGTTATGCCAACATGCTTCAAACAACAGGTTAAAAATTCTGTTTTTCTTTCTGTGTATGATAATGCTTTATTTTAATTTTTGGCATTAGATGTGAAAGCACAAGATTTGCTACATATTTTTAACACATGAAACAAAACCTTGGATTTAAACAGTGCTTTTCATGGTAGCAGAGTGCAGAGTGACTTACACTTTGAAGAGTGGTAGCTGTCATTATGCAGAAATTCATTAAATATATGAAGGAAAAAATGGCTTTTTGAGCAACATTGGAGACGTAGGTTATTGTGGGTGTTGTTGGTTGGACAGAAAATTGGAGTTGAGTCTGCAATTAGATTAGCCGTAATCTTATTAAATGGCAGAGCAGGTTTCAGGATCCAAAATGTCTACTCTTGCTCTTAACTTGTCTTCACTCTACAATGCCCACAATTGTCTGTAATTGCATTGGGTCCTTTAGACACATGTGAACATTGCTCAGGGATAACGTTGGAACTGTTCAACTTTTGGGCTGATAAAGGTACCCCCAGTTGGATCCAGTTCCTATAACCCATCAATGGTCAGCCTGGAACAGTCTGAGAATGTTCACAATTGCTCATGCATGGAAGATGCTTTCTCAACAACATGCCAATCATCCTCAGTTGAATTTTTATATCTAATGTGTGTCAAATGAAAATTGGGTGCCTCTTGGGCAGCACAGTGACTTAGTTAGTAGCTGCTGCCTCACAACACCAGGGGCCCGGGTTCGATTCCACTGTCAGGCAACCACCTGTGAGGAGATTTCACATTCCCCCCGTACCCCCATGGTTTTCCACCAGTTGCTCCAGTTTCCACCCACAATCCAAAGATGTGCAGGTTAGGTGGATGAGCCATGGGGAATGCAGGAATGCAGGGTTGCCCTTCGGTGAGTTGGTGTGTGTCAGACAGGTCAAATGGCTTGTTTCCACACTTATGGGATTCTACGATTTCTTGGATTCCTCAATAGCCAGTTTGTCTGAGAACTTTGTCCATCTATATTT
The DNA here is from genome assembly GCF_047496795.1 of Chiloscyllium punctatum. Taxonomy (NCBI): domain Eukaryota; kingdom Metazoa; phylum Chordata; class Chondrichthyes; order Orectolobiformes; family Hemiscylliidae; genus Chiloscyllium; species Chiloscyllium punctatum. The sequence continues at coordinate 61,355,725 of NC_092775.1, forward strand.
GGTATAAAAACAAAAACAAACAGCACCACCTATCCGTGGGTATCCACATGAGATCAAGAGACCCTCCTGTATGGGTGTACAACCCCTTACTGCAGCATTGGCACTAGGACTAAAGTCTGGGTCAGAGCATTTGGTGTGAAAAACACAGGGAAAGATCAAGCAACTGGTAAAGGATGTGCAGATAATATAGATGGTTATCAGTATTAACTGGGAAGAACGTACAAGAGTTTCAAACGAATTAAGAGAAGACATATTGCATTTGAGTTCAGACGCCATGGATGATGGTGGGGCAGTACCATTGGAACAGTTATATATAAAGATGGCAACACAAAATAACACATTGTTTCTAAAAATGACCTGAAGAAGTGCAGAGCTAACAAACGGAGAATAGATGATCTTTGTGGTGGAGAAGATGCAGAGCCAGGGTACAACATTACTCCAAAGCTGTGAAAAATCCAGTTGAATTTGGGGCTATATCCAGGATGAGATGAAATATATGTGAAGAAATTCAAATGTGGTCAAGTTGAAGTCAAAGATTTCACAATCGTTAACTGTGGAAATTGCACTCATCCAAGACTGAATGATTATTCTGGGTAATCCAAGATGGAAGACGGGAATAATTTCTGGCTGTAACAGCTGCTCCTTTTTTTTGAGGTACTTTAGGTGTTGGAGGTGATTTCCTCGAATTCCAGGAGCAGCAATTACTGTTTTATATGCTGTTGCATTGCTTTGGAACATTGGAAAAATAAAGTCAAAACAACAGGAGTTTAAAAGAGAGAAGAACAGACAAAGGAAACACATGGTGAGGTCAGTGCAGGAGAGAGAGAGAAAGAAAGAAAGAAAGAAAGAAAGAAAGAAAGAAAGAAAGAAACTGACACTGCTTTTGCTGTTTGAATTCATGTATTGCTGGACATTGGGTAAATTGACAAACAGTGAAATTCACAACTGATCTTGAAGGAACTGTTGGGTGAAATTCACAGCGCAGAAGCAGATAAGTGTATTGTTGTTTTAAGTGTGACCTACAGAAAGTCTGCAGTAGTGAGTAGAGTGGGTTCTCTTTCCTGATTATATGTTTTTGGAGATATGTGTCTTGATTAAACTTAAAATATAAGCCATGAATATTAAATTAACCTGGGGTAGTGTTTGTAGAGGAATAAGACAATGGTATTTTTTGGGTCTGTAGATTGTGAAGAAGCAAAAATGGCTTTTAGTATAGTGATATGTGCTTCTTGTCAGATTTGGGAGTTTAAAGAGAATTTAAGGGTTACAGCAGATTATATCTGCCATAAATGCTGTTGGTTGTGAATCTTATCAGATGGAATGGATCAGTTGGAGAGACAGTTAGAAGCAATGAGGAGTTTGCAATAACAACAGTATGTGATGGCAGGCAGTTATAGGAATGGGGGAAAGTCTCAGATACAGTCACATAGATGGGTTAACTCCAGGAAAAGTAAGAGAAGTAGGCAGCTAGTGCAGGAGTCTTTTGTGGATATATCCATTTCAAGCAAGTATGCTGTTTTGGAAAATGTAGGATGGGCATGACTCTCAGGGGAATGTAGCACAAACAGCCAAGTTTCTGGTATTGAGACTGGCTCAAATGCAATGAGGAGTATGTTGGGTTCCAAGAGATCAATTGTGTTAGGGGATTCTCTAGTTCAAGGTATAGATGGACGTTTCTGTGGCCAGCAGCGAAAAATCAGAATGGTGTGTTGCTTCCCTGGTGCCATGATCAAGGATGTCTCAGAGAGAGTGCAGAATGTTCTCACAGGGGAGAGGGGCCAGCAAGAGGTCATTGTCCACATTGGAACCAACGACATAGGAAGGGAAAAGGTTGAGATTCTGAAGGGAGATTACAGAGAGGCAGAAATTTAAAAAGGAGGTCCTCGAGAGTAGTAATATCTGGATTACTCCTGGTGCTACGAGCTAGTGAGGGCAGGAATAGGAGGATAGAGCAGATGAAAGCATGGCTGAGGAGCTGGTTTATGGGAGAAGGATTCACATTTTTGGAACATTGGAATTCTTTTGGGGTAGAAGTGCCCTCTATAAGAAGGACAGCTTGCACCTAAATTGGAAGGGGACTAATATACTGGCAGGGAGATTTGCTAGAGCTGCTCGAGAAGATTTAAACTAGTAAGGTTGGGGGGGGGGGTGGGACCCAGAGAGGTAGTGAGGAATGAGATTGATCTGAGACGGGTACAACTGAGAACAGAAATGAGTCAGTCAGGGCAGGCAGGGACAAGGTAGGACTAATAAATTAAACTGCACTTATTTCAATGCAAGGGGCCAAGCAGGGAAGGCAGATGAACTCAGGGCATGGTTAGGAACATGGGACTGGGATATCATAGCAATTTCAGAAACATGGCTCAGGGATGGGCAGGACTGGCAGCTTACTGTTCCAGGATACAAATGCTACAGGAAGGATAGAAAGGGAGGCAAGAGAGGAGGGGGATTGACATTTTTGATAAGGGATAGCATTACAGCTTTGCTGAGGGTGGATATTCCTGGAAATACATCCAGGGAAGTTATTTGGGTGGAGCTGAGAAATAAGAAAGGGATGATCACTTTATTGGGATTGTATTATAGACCTCCTAATAGTCAGAGGGAAATTGAGAAACAAATTTGTAAGGTGATCTCAGCTATCTGTAAGAATAATAGGGTAGTTATGGTAGGGGATTTTAACTTTCCAAACATAGACTGGGACTGCGATAGCGTTAAGGGTTTAGATGGAGAGGAATTTGTTCAGTGTGTACAAGAAAATTTTATGGTTCAGTATGTGGATGTATCTACGAGAGAAGGTGCAAAACTTGACCTACTCTTGGGAAATAAGGCAGGGCAGGTGACTGAGGTGTCAGTGGGGAAGCACTTTGGGGCCAGCAACCATAATTCTATTACATTTTAAATTGTGATGGAAAAGGATAGACCAGATCTTAAAGTTGAAGTTCTAAATTGGAGAAAGGCCAATTTTGACGGTATTAGGCAAGAACTTTTGAAAGCTGATTGGAGGCAGATGTTCGCAGGTAAAGGTACGGCTGGAAAATGGGAAGCCTTCAGAAATGAGATAACAAGAATCCAGAGAAAGTATATTCCTGTCAGGGTGAAAGGAAAGGCTGGTAGGTATAGGGAATGCTGGATGACTAAAGAAATTGGGAGTTTGGTTAAGAAAAAGAAGGAAGCATACGTAAGGTATAGTCAGGATAGATCGAGGGAATACTTAGAAGAGTATAAAGGAAGTAGGGGTATACTTAAGAGAGAAATCAGGGACGGCAAAAAGAGGACATGTGGTAGCTTTGGCAAATAGAATTAAGGAGAATCCAAAGGGTTTTTACAAATACTTTAAGGACAAGAGGGTAACTAGGGAGAGAATAGGGCCCCTCAAAGATCAGCACGGTGGCCTTTGTACGGAGCCACAGAAAATTGGGGAGATACTAAACCAGTATTTTGCATCAGTATTTACTGTGTAAAAAGGCTATGGAAGATATAGACTGGAGGGAAATAGATGGTGACACCTTGCAAAATATCCAAAATACGGAGGAGGAAGTGCTGGATGTCTTGACAAGGGTAAAGGTGGATAAATCCCCAGGACCTGATCAGGTATATCCTAGAACTCTGTGGGAAGCTAGAGAAGTGATTGGTGGGCCTCTTGCTGAGATATTTGTATCATCGATAGTCACATGTGAGGTGCCGGAAGACTGGAGGTTGGCAAATGTGGTGCCACTGTTTAAGAAGGGCAATAAAGACAAGGCAGGGAACTATAGACCAGTGAGCCCGACGTCGGTGGTGGGCAAGTTGTTGGAGGGAATCCTGAGGGACAGGATGTACATGTATTTGGAAAGGCAAGGACTGATTAGGGATAGTCAACATGGCTTTGTGCATGGGAAATCATGTCTCACAAACCTGATTAAATTTTTTGAGGAAGTAACAAAGAGGATTAATGAGGGCAGATCAGTAGATGTGATCTGTATGGACTTCAGTAAGGCATTCGACAAGGTTCCTCATGGGAGACTGATTAGCATGGTTAGATCTCATGGAATACAGGGAGAACTAGTCATTAGGATACAGAACTGGCTCAAAAGTAGAAGACAGAGAGTGGTGGTGGAGGGTTGTTCTTCAGACTGGAGGCCTGTGACCAGTGGAGTGCCACAAGGATCAGTGCTGGGTCCTCTACTTTTTGTCATTTACATAAATGATTTGGATGCGAGCATAAGAAGTACAGTTAGTAAGTTTGCAGATGACATCAAAATTGGAGGTGTAGTGGACAGCGAAGAGGTTTACCTCAGATTACAACAGGATCTGGACCAGATGGGCCAATGGGCTGAGAGGTGGCAGATGGAGTTTAATTCAGATAAATGCGAGGTGCTGCATTTTGGGAAAGCAAATCTTAGCAGGACTTATACACTTAATGATAAGGTCCTAGGGAGTGTTACTGAACAAAGAGACCTTGGAGTTCAGGTTCATAGCTCCCTGAAAGTGGAGTCGCAGATAGATAGGATAGTGAAGAAGGTGTTTGGTATGCTTTCCTTTATTGGTCAGAGTATTGAGTACAGGAGTTGGGAGGTCATGTTGCGGCTGTACAGGACATTAGTTAAGCCACTGTTGGAATATAGTGTGCAAGACTGGTCTCCTTTCAGTTGGAGGAACTGAGCTATAGGGAGAGGCTGAACAGGCTGTGGCTGTTTTCCCTGGAGCGTTGGAGGCTGAGGGGTGACCTTATAGAGGTTTACAAAATTATGAGGGGCATGGATATGGTAAATAGACAAAGTCTTCTCCCTGGGGTTGGGGGATCCAGAACTAGAGGGCATAGGTTTTGGGTGAAAGGGGAAAGATATAAAAGAGACCTAAGGGGCAACTTTTTCACACAGAAGGTGGTAAATGTATGGAATGAGCTGCCAGAGGATGTGGTGGAGACTGGTACAATTGCAACATTTAAAAGGCATTTGGATAGGAATATGAATAGGAAGGGTTTGGAGGGATATGGGCTGGGTGCTGGCAGGTGGGACTAGATTAGTTTGGGATATCTGGTCGGCATGGACGGGTTGGACCAAAGGGTCTGTTTCCATGCTGTACATCTCTGTGACTCTATGACTCTCATGAAAGTGGAGATTTGGACTTGTAACCATTAAGTAGAAACTGGTCCCATGGCTAAAATATTGATTGTAGGATTGGTGGTTACACCTCATATAGACTGTACTTCAATTAGAAGATCAAATTTTCAAAGGTGGTCTCAAAGCAGGCCTAGTTCTTTGTTCTGGGTTGGTCCTGAATATCTTTGTACTTTTAGTAATATGGCAAAATCCAACTAGTGTACTGAATACTCAGTGCCCATTTTATAACAGAAGTAACATAGCACTAACTAGTTCCTAATCTCATACCTTTGACTGGTGTCACCGAAGGGCAGAACGCAGGAGATACTTTGGCTAAATCAGAACGAGGTCAGAAGTCACAGGACACCAGGTTATAGTCCAACGTGTTTATTTGAAATCACAAGCTTTCAGAGCGCTGCTCCTTCATCATTTGAAGTGTCTTCACTTGATGAAGGAGCACCACTCTGAAAGCTTGTGATTTCCAATAAATCTGTCAGACTATAACCTGGTGTCTTGTGACTTCTGACTTTTGTCCACTCCAGTCTAACACTGGCATTTCCACATCATAAGCCAGAATGGTACAAAGGTAAATTGGTCTCAACTGGCCTAGACAATGGAAGACAAGCCCTGAGAGAGGGTAATATTGTTGACCATGTGAAAGGCAGTAGTCACAGATAAGTACAGTTTTGATGTGTAAAGTTGAGACAAGTCAGAAATATTACTGTAGACTGGAATCCAGTGTTTATCTCCATATAAAACAGTAAACTTAATTACTGCAAGCGCTGCTTTATGTTCCTTTATTCCTGCCCTGAGTTAATAAAATCTTGTTATGCTGTCAGAGCCATTTTAGTTTAATGTCTTTTGCCTGGTAATAGGTTTGTTTTAACTTTGAAGAAGCCCTATTTTATGAATTAAATTACTCAGTTAACTAGCACAGAGCTATGAATTACCCATAATGCACCATGGTGCTCTCTAAGCACTCAGGAAAATTAATACTTTACTTCAAAACAATATGGCAGCCCACAGAGACCAAAGAATCAAGCACTTCAGAATTTACAAAAAGCTAATTTAACTGTCAATCAAAGACAAAATTAAAGGGTAACTGCAAAATAATTTCTGTAGTGTATCTGAGATATTCATATGATAGTTGAATCACTCAATGTCTTCTATGTTTAACTGATTTGCAGTAAAGCTGATTCTGAAGTTACAATACAAAAACAATTTACCTTTATCGGAACAAAAACACTCTACCAAGAACACAATCCATAATTAAAAATTTGATTGGCTAACAATGGGGAAAGGAAAAAATAGTGCCTACTGGAACCAAAGGAGTTAAAGAATGGAATGAAAAGTCATTCATCAATCAGCACTACAATGCTTTCAGGTATTATGATAAGATTTGGACTGTGACGGTGACGTTGGTTGCCTTTGGTTCAGATGGTGAGGGGGGCAGAGAAATTACTTCCCTCTGAACTGACTGCATTCTGTGTTCTCAGGTCTAATCCAAACCTTCTTATCAAGTCTGCTGACAACTGTGTTGCTCTTATTGTCTGGCATACTGATCTCTACAATATAGAGACTAAGTGCTAGCTCTCAGATACCTCCTCCTATTTCTCCCTGGACTATGACCCCACCATCGAATGCCAGGCCATTATGCCCACAACAGTCACAAAACTCATCTCATTGCGGACATCCACCCCACCCCACTCCAACCACCTGGTAGTCCTCCAAACCCATCCGGCCTGCTTCTACCTCCTTTTCAAATTCCACAAACAGGACTATCCAGGCAGACCTGTTCCTGTACCACAGAATTTATTTCTTCCACTTGATTTGTTTGAGCTTGACATGATTTTTCCTCTCCTCGTCCAGCCCCTTTCCACTTACATCCACGATTCTTCTGACGCTTTATGTCAATTTCTGAATTTCCAGTTTGTAGGCTCCAGTGCCTCCTCTTCCTCACCAAAGTGCAAATCTTTCACACGTCCATCCCTACTCAGGATAGTCTCCGGGCTTTCCTGGAAAAAAAGGCCTGAACTGTTACCATCCCTCGCCACGCTCCTGCACCCGACTAAGCTCGTCCTCACTTTGAACAACTTCTCCTTCAACTCCTCTCATCCTCTTCAGGTCAAAGGTGTGGCCACGGATGCCTGTCACTGTGTGTGATCCATGGAACATTCTTTGTTCCAGTCCTGGTGCCTACCCACAATTCTTTCACTCGTACATCAATGACATCATTGCTTCCTTTTCTCATTCTGAATTAGAAAAAGTTAATCGATTTCACTTCCAATTTCCACACTGCTTTCACCTGCACCTGGTTCATGTCTGACCCCTCCCTTCCCCTTCTCAACATCTCTGTTTCCATTTCGGGGCATAGGCTGGCCACTGATTAACTACAAACCCACTGATTGCCACAACGACCCACACTATACGTCCTTATACCCTGCTTCCTGTCAGGGCTTTACCTCATTCTCCTGGCTTCTCTGTCTCTGTCACAAATATTCTGATGATGTCACCTTCCGCACAGGGACTACAGAAGAATCCATGTACTTCCTCAACCAGGATTCCCCAGCACTGTGGTTGATCCGTCATGTCTGACCCAATTCTCGCACTTAGGCCCTCACCCCTTTTGGTCCTCAGTTACTACCCACCAGCATCCACATCCCAAAAATAATTAATCATCATTTCCATCACTTCCGGCAGGATGCCACATATTCAGCATTCTGCAGAGACCGTTCCCTGGTCCACTTGTCCCCCATTCTCAACACCTCCTCACACCCCCACAGCACCTTCCCGTGCATTCACAGAAGGTACAATGCATGTTTACTTTCTCTCTCCTCGCTAGCCAAGGCCCCAGACACATCTTCCAGGTGAAGCAGCAATTTACCTGCATTTCATTCAATCTAGTCGACTATATTCGCTACTCACAATGTGATGTCCTCTACATTGGGGAGATGAAATGCGACTGGGTGACTGCTTTGGAGAGCACCTACATTCTGACCATTAAAATGACCCTGATCTTCCTGTTGCCTGCCACTTCAAGATACCGCCAGTTTCCCTGGCCAACACTTGTGTCTTGGACTTGCTGCAGTGTTCCAGCGAAGCTCAATCTCAAAGAACATCTCATTTTCTGATGGGGCCCTGCAGCCTTCGGGACACAACAGAGTTTAATAACTCTGGAGTCTGCTTCCATCTTTCTTTGTTTCTTACCCAGCCCCACACCCTGTTACACCCCAGCCCTGTTACAGCAAGGGTTATTTTTAGCACAGCCAATCCATTTTCACCCTCTGCAGAGTTTGCTTTCCATAACACTATCAGATATTAAGGCAAAATTAGGCCATTCAGCCCATCGGGTCTGGTCCGTCATTCGACCACGGCTGATCTGTCTTTACACAAATACCACATCTCCTGGCTGCTATCAGTTCTGGAAAAGGGTCATTAGATTTGAAATGTTGACTCTGCTTTCTTCCAATGGTTGCTGACAGACCCGAGTTTCTCCATCAATTTCTGTTTTTGGACCAACTTCCCATTTTCTTGCACTTGCTCCATAGTCTACTCGGCTCTGCAGTTGCTTCTTAAAGATTGCCAGAGTATCTGCCTCCACAACCCTCTGAAGCAGTGCAGATTATATATCTGCCATACACTGTGTAATTTGCTTAAATCTCCTCTAAATCACTTACTCCTCACCTTAGACTTGTTTGCCACGGGCAAAAGGTTCTCATGATCTTCTTTCATAAATTTGTACACCTCAATCAGATGCCCCCTCAACCTACTCTGCTCCAAAGAAAACAAACCCAGCCTAACCAGTCTGTCCCCATAACTGAGACTTACCATCCCAGGCAACATGCTGGTGAATGTTTTGATTCCAAAATGATCAAGATTTGTTCAGCTCCCACATTTCCTTGTCAGCATGTTCGAGTCCTTGCTGCCTGTTGTAGTTTCCAGTAATTGACACAATGACTTATAGAATTGGCTGAAGTACCTTCAGAGAATGCAATGTAAAATCCCATGCAGATATTGATCTAAAAGCAAAATGCCACAGATGCTGGAAATCTGAAACAAGCACCGAGAATGCTGGAGAGACTCAATCGATCGGGCAGCTTCTGTGGAGAGAGGCAGAGTTAATGTCTCGAGTCCAATATGACTGTTCTTCAGGCTTCAGCGTTCTGTGCGTTTATCCAGATCTATCATGGTTTCAATCAAAAAGCTACAATTTCAATTCAAAGGATAGATTAATGGCATTAGGAACAATTCCACAGTAAGGTCTTTGGAGTGCTTTCGGTAATCCACTGATAAGTGTTAACCACTGCCAAATCAAATGGGCACTCATGTCTAATCTGATTCTATTGCTCATACTGAATTCTTTACTAGCAATATAGCTACTTTAGATTTACCTTTTGGTGTCAAAGGTAACCATCAAACAGACAGTAACTGCTATAATGTGGCATTTATGTTTATGGCAATTGCACCATCAGAAGGGAAAGAAGCAAATAGCCAGACAGGAAAATAGATAAAACGATGAAAATGAAACAAAAACAGAAAAAGTCATGGAATGAAAGAGGCAGAAGAGGATAGGCAGCTGAGGAGAAATAAGAGCATTCTATTCTCCATCTTGCCACAGGTGTGTGTCCACGGGCCTCACTGTGGATTGACAAATGACTAGACTGTTCAAGCTGTTGGTCATTAAGTCTGAAGAAGGTCTGAAACATTCGATTGCTTTCTTACTGCCATTTATACTTCTTAATCCAATCTTTCTCCTTGGAAGATACTGAATAGGCAGTGCCTTGTAGCACAGTACGAGTTACATAAAGTAAATTGCAGATTGTGCACAGCCAAGAATGCACTTCAGTTGAACACTGACCTCCTTAGAAACGTATGATCCAATTTATTTGAAGTGAAGATTATTTTCTGTAAGAGCTTTCTCTTAAGGAAAACAAAAGAGTGGCTGAAAGGTTTGAATAAGGAAAGAGCTAGAACTGGCTTTTATAGAATTGTTCATTTTTTAAACGAGAATACTATGAAATGTAATGGAAAGTGAATAGAGAAGCTGTTAGAGGAATTGTACCTCTAACTTAAACTGGGGGAATCTGGGGAATAAGTGATAGCCACACTGGGATGATTTCCAGGGAGCAGCTTGGGAGTAGACCTGACTGTCCATTCCATAGAAGTTGGCAGCCAATTAAGATCTTTAACATTCCCAATTAGGAGTGACTTTATAAGTTCACTGTGATTTTGTGGGGTGAATCAGAGTGTGGAAGCAGGCCATTTGGCCCATCAAATTCATACCAACCTTCCAAAGACCATCCCATCCCTTACCCTATCCTGGTAACCCTGCATTTCCCATGACTAATCCACCTCGGCTACTCATCCCTGGATGCTCTGGGCAATTTAGCCTGGCCAATCCACCTAACCTGCATGTCTTTGGACAGTGGGAGGAAACCAGAGCACCAGGAGGGAACCCACGCAGACACAGGGAGAATATACAAACTCCACAGTGGGTAGTCAGCTGAGGGTGGAATTGAATCTGGATCCCTGGCGCTGTGAGGCAAAAGTGCTACCCAATGAGCCAGCATGCTACCCAAGAGAGGTCTCTGTTTGTTTCTGCATCTGGGGATCCCTGGATCAATAGAGGCTGTCTCCCTCAGTGCGGTTCTTCAAAGCTCATGGCAACATCAAACGTTTGCTTGATATCTTTAACAGGATTGCAAACACAGCGACAACCTATGAGGAGGCCATATCTGGAAAAATAATATGATGCAGAGTACATTCTTGAGGCCCCAATTTTGCCTGACTTTGGGGTCCCAAAGCCTGCAGGAAAATCCAACTCAAAATATGGCAATGGGAACTGAAACTCGTTCTTGAAAGAACTCTTCTTTTTTTTTGCTAGTCTTTAAATACTACATCACTTTAGTGTCTATTAGATGATGGTACAGATACAATTTTCCCAAGTGTTAACAATTCAAGATTTAGATTGGAAAATTGCAAATGTAACTCCATTATTTAAGAAAGGTGAAAGAAAGAAACCAGAAAATTATAGGCTTGTTAATCTAACATCTGTTATATAGGTTATTGCAATCTATAATTAGGGGCAGAATGACTGAGTACATCAAAAGTGCTTCAGCTGATTGGATACAGCCACAATACATTTGTAAAGGATAAGTCATGTGTAGCAAACCTAATGATATTTTTTGAAGACACAACTAATGTAGCAGACAGTGGAATTTCTTTTCATTAGAACTGTCTTCTCAAATTGATATTGTCCCCCTATTGCTTAAGATCTTTTCAAATGAAGACTCACCCACAAATTCGACACAATATTCTCCATTACAACTTTATTCACTGTACCGTTACCATTTGCCCAATATGGCCTTCATCTTCATTCCCCTACTTGAGCAGATTAAATGAGATAACCTGCTAAGCTTTTCATTGGTAGATGTGTATTATTGGGTCTTGTTCTACACTATGAAAACTGATCTCTTTCCAGGATCCTTCTAGATTGCAAAGGAGAATCTCTAGTCTCTTATCTCTGTCACAAATTACTTTCTAACATCTGTTTCCAGCCTTCTTTGTCATCAAGGTTGAGAACATTCAATTAGCTGGCTGTCACATAAATGGCTTCGCCTAACTCATCAGGCCAAACTTCCTCAAAGGCTCCTTCCTGCCCTTGACCCAAATTTCTTACCTTCTTCAATTTCTCTCCTCTCCTCACTCATACCCTCTCTGAACTCATCTTGTCCATAAGACCCATCTCCTGCATTCTCAACTCCAATCCACTAAAGCACCAACCACCAAACTTCCCTTATCAGCTCCACACTAGTGAGATCATAAACTGTTCTCACTCCTCACATTCTGTCCCTCTCTCTTACAAATCCACCATCTTTGTATTTCTCCTCAAAAACCCAACCCTTGGTCACTCTATCCTTGCACACTACTCCCTGAAGGAAAATCCAGGAATGCTTGGAAATGAATGCATTGGTTGTACAGAAGACTTGAATTGAAGTATAGCCTGGTGACTGACTCAACACGGACATCTACTTCAAATGCACCAACTCCCACAGCTACCTGGACTACACCTCCTCACACCCTGCCTTCTGTAAAAATGCTATCCGTTACTCCCAATTCCTCCACCTCCACTGCATCTGCTCCCAGGAGGACCAATTCCACTCCAGAACAGCTCAAATAGCCTCCTACTCCAAGGACTACATTTCCCCTCCCACGTGGTCAGCAATGCCCTCCAGCACATCTCCTCCACTTCCTGCACCTCAGCCTTGAACCTCACCTCTCCAACCACAAGAAGGAGAGAACCACCCCTGGTCCTCACCTTCCAGCCCACCAATCTCCGGATGCAATGGATCATCCTCTGCCATTTCTGCCACCTACAGACAGACCCCGCCACCAGAGATATATTTCCCTCCCCACCACTATCTGCATTCCACAGAGACCATTCCCTTTGCGAGATCAATGCCCCCCACTAACCCACTCTCCACTCCTGCACCTTCCCTTGCTGTCGCAAGAGGTGTAAAACCTACGCCCACACCCCCCCCCTCACCTCCAACCAAGGCCCCAAGGGATCTTTTCACAGCCAGCAGAAAATTTCCTGCACATCCAAACACCTCATCTATTACATGAAAGTGAGGACTGCAGATACTGGAGATTAGGGTTAATGGTTTGGTGCTGGAAAAGTACAGCAGGTCAGGCAGCATCCGAGGAGCAGGAAAATGGATGTTTCAGGCAAAAGCCCTTCATCAGGAATTTCTGATGAAGGGCTTTTGCCCAACATGTTGATTTTCCTGCTCCTTGGATGCTTCCTCACCTGCTGTGCTTTTCTAGCACTACACGCTCGGCCTCATCTAATGTGTCTGTTGCTCCCGATGTGGTCTCCTCTACACTGGGGAACCCACCTCGCGGAATGGTTCATGGAACATCTCTGGGACACACGCATCCAACAACCCTAATGCCCTCTAGCTGAATACTTCAATGCCCACTCCCAGCCCACCAAGTACATGCAAGTCCTGCACCTCCTCTACCCCAAATCCAAGCCTAGAAAAAAAATGTAGGGGAATGGGTCTGGGTGGGTTGGTTTTCAGAGAATGGTTGCAGATGGGCGGCATGGTGGCACAGTGGTTAGAACTGCTGCCTCACAGCGCCAGAGACCGGGGTTCAATTCCTGCCTCAGGCGACTGACTGTGTGGAGTTTGCACATTCTCCCTGTGTCTGCGTGGGTTTCCACCGGATGCTCTGGTTTTCTCTCACAGTCCAAAGATGTGCAGGTCAGGTGAATTGGCCATACTAAATTGCCCGCAGTGTTAGGTGAAAGGGTAAATGTAGGAGTATGGGTGGTGTGGACTTGTTGGGCCGAAGGGCCTATTTCCACACTGTAAGTAATCTAATCTAAAAAAAAGCCTCATTTTACGCCTCCAACCACATGACATCAATGTCGATTTCACCAGTTTCCTCATCTCCCCTCCCCACATCTTATCCCACATCTAACGCTCTAACTTGGCACCGCCTCTTGAAGTGTCTTACCTGTCTATCTTCCTATCTGCTCTATCTATCACCATCACTCCTTACCTTCATCTACCTAAAGCCACCACTGCACCCTCCCATTTATCTCTCAGCCCCCTTGGGCCCAGTCCACATTCCTAATGGAGGGCGTATGCCAGAATCATCAATTCTCCTGCTCCTCAGATGCTTTTTCAGCACCACACATTTTGACTCTGGTCACCAGCATCTGCAGTCCTCACGTTCTCCTTTGAAGTATAGATATTGAGTGTGATCAATATCCCTCAGTTACAGCTTTTACTAATTTTGTTTTGTTCCTTTTTGGGTACCTCCAGTTTCCTTTTACTTTCCAGAATTCTTGAATGTGCACCCACCATCCAAATCCATGATTATCTTTCCAAGAAATTCATGCTAGAGTTTCTCCAAACCGGTTTCTGTCACAACGACAGGGTACCAAAACAACTTTTCCCAAAGCCACAAGGAGTTTACAAGGGTTTGGAGAGTGAGCCCCACATGGAGGAAGCAATCTTTTCAGAAGCTTGCGACAGCACCAATTGTGGGTCCAGCGGTGAATGATTGCACTGGAGCAGGCCATCTTCGACGTTGGTGGGCCCAGCACAGGACTCGAGGCGATGGTGGTGGCATCAACTTTCAATGGCAGGGCAGCCTCTGTGGTCAGCGTCAGTCAGCTGAGGCAATGCAGTAGGCCCGAATTAATACTCTGGGTGGATCGACAAGAGCGATGGTTGAATGGTAGGCCCGGTGTGGGACTGGAATGGACTGTGCAGGGAAAGCATGGAAAATGGGAGGAGATAAAGTCACTGTAGGAAGTGCGGTCCCAACGTGGCTAAGCACGTTCAAAAGTGTGTAATGTTTGACTTTTAGCCATTTTAAAATTTTTCTACTTAATACTAAGAATTACTGTAAAGGTTATATTTCATCTTTGCTCTTTTTCTACCTTGTTCTTATGATTCTGTACCTAGGTACTTGAATCTAATATGGCACCTTGTGTGGCAACATTATATATTTTCAAGTGTACTCAATTATGAAAGTACAGGAGTATCAAGCTAAATCTAATTCAGGGTCCAGGGCTACCTTCATGCCAGAAGGCTTGGGTTCAACTCCTACCTGCTCCAGAGGCATGTAATAATATCTCTGAACAGGTTAATTAGAAAATATCTGCATGACTGTCAGAGCAGGCTTGAGCAGCTGAATGGTCATATCTTGCCTCTATAATAATACAGGTACTAATGTTACAGAGCCAAGAACATCACAACCATTCTTTTCCATTCAGAGGCAAGGCAAATTCTATTTATGTTAAAATGCATCTAGGGCTTTTAACTAATGCTTTGCAGATTGAATTCCCCATTATTCTGTGAAAGCTAACATATATTTTCTGAATAAAACAGGACGTACAGAAACTCTCTAATTCTGTTTCCCCATTGAACAAAAGATTCAAGATAATGACATTTGATTAGAACAGATCAGAACCAGGATTTTGTGTTTCTCATTCAGATTTCCATCATTTGCAGCATTTTGATTTCTTTTAATATGTATTTTCCTTCCTTAAAAGTTTGATTTTTATCTCAACTCAGTTCTAAAGCTGACTGCGCAGAGTAAATATCTACCAGTTGTTATTCAGTAGAATTGCCATAAGGGGTTCTGAAAAACTTGACCTAGAACGTGGATGGGAGATTGGTATAAATTGTTTTGGTCCTCCTGCAAAACTTGAACTGATCTTTCGCTGATATCAGGGCAGGAGAACAAGTGAACTCTGTGGAGATTCCCACTCACTGGTAATTCACACAGGGCAGGGGCTGGGGGTTTCCATTGGACTGAAATAGCCCTGTGCTTTGACTAGACTATTTACAGTGTGGAAACAGGCCCTCCAGTCCAACAAGTCCACACCGTCCCTCCGAAGAGCAACCCACCCAGACCCATTCCCCCACATTTACCCCTTCACCTAACACTACGGGCAATTTAGCATGGCCAATTCACCTAACCTGCACATTTTTGGGTTGTGGGAGGAAACCGGAGCACCCGGTTTGAAACAACCCATGCAGACATGGGGAGAATGTGCAAACTCCACACACAGCGAGTTGCCTGAGGCATGAATTGAACCCGGGTCTCTGGCGCTGTGAGGCAACAGTGCTAACCATTGTGCCACCATGCTGCCCGTGACTATAGCAAACAGAAGCCTGCATTTTAACAACATTAGGAGATGGCCCATATTTTAGCACAGTAGGCAAGACCTGGAGTTTTAGAAGCTGGACGAGTTAGATCCTAGAATTTTGCAGATTTGGGATGCTGCCATGGACTTTAACAGCTCTGGGATAGTATTCCTGAAGTTTGGAAACATTGTGGATTGGCTGCTGGGTTAGTGTTAGGATTTGCTGGGATTTAAAATTTAAGGTCCAAACTAGAATAACTGTGAAGTAGAATTTGAGCTTCGGTAGAAATAAAAACAGGAGAAAGTGAGGACTACAGATCAGAGCTGAAAATGTGTTGCTGGAAAAGTGCAGCAGATCAGGCAGCATCCAAGGAGCAGGAGAATCGACATTTTGGGCATGAGCCCTTCTTCAGGAATGAGGAAAGTGTGCCAAGCGGGCTAAGATGAAAGGTAGGGAGGAGGGACTTGGGGGAGGGGCGTTGGAAATGCGATAGGTGGAAGGAGGTCCTTGGACTCCTCCATCGCCAGACCATAGCAACACGACGGCTGGAGGAAGATCTTCTGCCTAGGAACCCTCCAACCACAAGGGATGAACTCAGATTTCTCCAGTTTCCTCATTTCCCCTCCCCCCACCTTGTCTCAGTCCCAACCCTCAAACTCAGCACCACTTTCCTAACCTGCAATCTTCTTCCTGACCTCTCCGCCCCCACCCCCACTCCGGCCTATCACCCTCACCTTGACCTCCTTCCACCTCTTGCATTTCCAACGGCCCTCCCCCAAGTCCCTCCTCCCTACCTTTTATCTTAGCCTGCTTGGTACACCTTCCTCATTCCTGAAGAAGGGCTCATGCCTGAAACGTCGATTCTCCTGCTCCTTGGATGCTGCCTGACCTGCTGCGCTTTTCCAGCAACACATTTTCAGCTCGGAATAAAAACAGACAATGCTGAAAATACTCAGCAGGTCTGGCACCATCTGTGGTGAGAAAAGGAGATGTAATGTTTAAGGTCAATCATCTTTAATCCATTTGGTTATTTCAGATTCACAGTATCATTTACTTGAATTTTCGGTGAACTGGGGTGGAACATTGGCTCACTAATGGATACTTGATATCCAGTGTAGATTTTGAGGGGTTTTGTCTGTGCAGACTCTAGGGCCAAATGGCCTCTTTTGTACTGTGTGTTTCTATGATTCTTTGACTCAAGGCAAAGGGCCTGACAGTAATTTAGATGGGTGTCCTTAAACTGGCAGCACCTGAAAAATCTCTGCTAACATTAAATTTGATGTTTTGTAACAGTTCTCAGAAATTTTTCTCTGACAGTCTCTATTTATGTGCCTTCCCTCCACTACTGTCTACCAGAAAGATTATGTGTGATGCTCACTCTCATGTCTCTCTCTCTCTCCCCCCTCATGTCAAATGTCTAATCTATTAGAATATTTAGATTTTATAACCATACAAAACGCAAGCATTAATTTGAGATTTTCAATTTGCTTTCAAGATGCAAGTATGACTTAGAGGAGCTGGTGTTGGACTGGGGTGGACAAAGTTAAAGTCATACAACACCAGGTTATAGTCCAACAGGTTTATTTGGAAGCACTAGCTTTCAGAGTGCTGCTTCGAATATTCCCCACAACCACCTGAAGGAGCAGCGTTCCCATTTCCCATCTATCTACCACTGGTCGCCAGTGCATTTCCTTTCCCTTTGTCTCCTGACCTCCATGGCTTCTAACTCATTCCCTAAACAATTTCTCCTCTCTGTCTCTCTCATCTTTCTGGAGCCTCCTTGGCCAAACTGATGGTCACCCCCAAAACCTTCTTTGATTTAATGTTCATTTTTCCTTCAGTTTCAGCAAAGTACTTTGGCATTTAGTTTTCCTACATTAAAAACACTACTTAAATGTGAAGTATTGATTGGAGAGAAAAGTCCCTCAGAAAGAAATACAAATGTGTACTCACTCACGTGAGTAGACAGCATGTACTTCAAATTCACCTCATAAGATCTTCACAGGAATTCATTTTTACATAGGATAGCTGAACAAGACAGAGAAGAATCAGTGACAGGATTAACTTTTCTAAATTAACCTATTTAACTAATCAATCTATTCTGAGCTGTTATTACACACCTCTGTACTTAAATCCAGGCCTCCAGTTCCAGGGTAGCGACACTACCACTGCACCACAAGAAGGTCCCTCAGGATTAACTATTACCTTGACCATTGTGGTACAAGGGAGAATATTGTAGCCCATCAAGAAATAGGATGCTTTTCAAAAGTGATTGAACTGTGAAAAGCAGCAAGAAATCAAGACAATGTAATCTTTCAAATTAAGGAACAGTAAAGGCTCAATTAATGGATTTGCAGGGCTAATGACATTTAATCATGCAGCTGATTGAATTTAGATTCCATTTAATATCTGTATATTAATTATTTTGCCTTGTAGATGTGGACCACAGGTCTACATGTTTTTGTTTTGGAAAGTTGTATAATGCTCGTTAATGAATTGTACATGAAATATGACATTGGTTCAATGATGAGGGCTTGTATTTTTCTTCCTTGGATGACTTTTACTGCTAAAGTATCATTCTCCACCCACCGTCATAGATACCATTTACTCTCTACTGCATTTCTAATCCTGCTCCTCCATCTTATAGTCTTTATCAAGGGTTATAGGGACATGACAGGAAAGTGGAGTCCATCATTATCAAATCAGCCATCAGCTCATGGATTGGTAGAGGAGACTAGATGGGCTGAATGGCCTACTATTGCTCCTATGCCTTATGATCTTAATACCTATGTTGTACATGTGAATCTGGACATTGATGATTACCAAGCCGTTCGATAGCACATGGCTTTACAGGACAGCCTAAACCTGATCATACTCATAGTTAAAGTAATTTATTTTCCTGTTTCATCCCTCAGTGATATAGAGAGATGATAGGGTATCATTAGGACTTTAGTGTTTTCAAAATATCTGCGCTCAGCCTACAACTGCTTGCTCACAGTTTAGTTTCTCTAACTCTGTCTCCACATCTCGGCTTAAACTAATCACACATTATGCAAAGCACACACACAGATACATTGAACAGACAAGCACTACAATTTCCGTCCAGACTTTGGATAGTAATCCAAATCAGAAATGCTGGCTGCATCCGTCCCTCCCTGGTGCAGGATTGCCTACCCGCTACCAATGATGTGAGATCATTAAACATGGTGCAGGCTGGGACACCAACTTGGGAACTTTGGTCTGCATGACATAGTATCACATCATGTGCTTCAGTAATCCACTTCACATAAAACAGTATTGGATGGCAATTGCTTTTCTCAAGACCAAAAGAAACTACAAGGAGTTGTGAACATAGCCTGGTCCATCAAGCAAACCAGCCTCCCATTCATTGACTCCAACGATACCTGCTGCTGCATCGGGAAAGCAACCAATATAACCAAAGACCCCTCCCACCAGGTTATATTCTCTTCCACCCTCTTCCATCGGGCAGAAGGTAACTATATATGTATACACGTTCAAACAGAATCAAGGACAGCTTCTTCCTTGTTGTTATCAGACCTTTGAATAGACCTCTTTAGTGTTAATGTTGCTCTCTCTCTGCACCTTCTTGACAACTGTGACACTGTATCCTGCACCCTGTTCTGCTACCTTGATGCACTTGTACAGTACAATCTGCCTGTAAAGCATACAAAGCAACACTTTTCACTATACCTCAGTACATGTGACAGTAATAAATTAAAGCAAATGAAGTACCTGTTATCATTAAGCTTCACATAAATATTCCCTTCCATCTAAGGTATGTGGACGGCGATGAACACTTGAGATTCTAGCTACACTGGCCTGTATGAACATTGACCCTTCCTTATGCAATCGCCTTAAACCTTTATTGAATCCTAATTTTGCATTGCTAAAATTTTATTTTTAATTTTTTCATGGACATAAGCACCAATAGCAAGGTCAGCATTTGGTGCCTTCACCTGTTCTCAAGAAGATGATGTGCCAGAATGTTTTGTTCCCAATACAAAGCCAGTCAACTGTGTATCTCTGGAACTTAAAAGAGATGGAGATGTTGGAAAGGGGACTTGGCAGGGTGGATGTGGAAAGTATGTTTCCTCTTGTGGAAGAATCTAGAGCCAGGGATCATCGTATAAAAATAAAGAGATGCCCATTTAAAATGGAGATGTGGAAACAGTATTTTCTTCTCTCTTGGATTATTGAGAGTCCTCGAAATTCCATTCCTCAAAAGGCAGAAATATTTTTAAGGGAGAGCTGAATAGATTGCGGATTACAAATGAGATGCAAAAGTATTGAGTATGTACAGGAAAGAGAGTTGAAGTTAAAATCAGATCAAAAACAGAAATTGCTGGAAAAGCTCAGCAGCTCAGGCAGCAATAGTGGTGAGAGATCAGAGTTAACGTTTCTGGACTGGTGACCCTTCCTCTGAACAGCAGGTCCAACACCAGACCCAAAACATTAACTCTGATTTCTCTCCACAGTTGCTGCCAGACCTGCTGAGCTTTTCCAGCCATGACAGACCAGGTTTGAAGGATGGAATGATCTGTTTTTGTTTGTAAGTGAGCTAAGTGGTTGCAGCTTGCTCTGGTCAGGTTTCTTAATTAATGAGCTCAACTTCCTATGCTCCATACTGAGGGGGTCTACCTTTGAGTCAGTAAGTCTGGGGTTCAACTTCCACCTGCTCCACGGGTGTGCAGTAACATTATTGAACAGGTTGATTTTTTAAAAAAATGACATTAACTTGCACCGAAATTCAGTTTATGTGGGAAATCTGATTCAAATCTAAAGCGATGTACCCACTCAAAAAGGGAGGCGGCTGTAAGGAAGTGGGAAGATTTGGCCATCGTCTATAAATGTATTCAAAATAGATCTAAAACATGTTCCAAACTTTGACATTGTGGGTGGGTGGGAGGCGGGACAAATAGCACGAGGGGAATTAAAGCAAAGAAATTCAAACATGAAGGCACAACGTGAAGGCTTTGCAAGTGATGAATCAGCATTTTGCTTTTACATGTTATCCTGCCAAAGAACAATAGTGCACTCCACCTGTTTGAATGTTATGACCTGGGTCAATGGTTCATGTCATCCATGACTGTGATCTGAGTTTTGTTTTACTTTGAAATCATTCCAGTTCTTTTCATCTTTTTCTCCTTCCCTTAGAGTCATGTAATTATGGCTTTATTACATGAAGTTACAAAGGTCATTGACGGAGTTTTTTTTTAATTCATTTAAGGAAATGGGACTTAGTCAGCATTTGTGGGCTATTCCTAATTGCCCAGGGGAAGATGGTGGTAAATCTACAGGACACTGTGTGTCGACCTCACAGGTCTATGGACATACATAATGGTGGTCAGAAAGAAATTCTAGGACTTTGACTCTGCAACAGTGAAAATTAGTGATGTAGGTCCACGGCAGGATAATGTGCAACTTAGGGGAAATTCACAGCTGGGTGATATACCCAAACATCTTCTGCCTTTATCATCTAGATGGTAGAGGTTATGGAGTTGGAAAGTACTGCGATGGAGTTGTGGTAAGTTAGAGTCGTCTATCTTGTAGATGGAATACACCGGTGTCGCTGCTTATCTGTGGGTCAAGAGAGTGAATGTTGAAGGTACTAGAGAGGGTAGTTATCAAGTGGGCTGCTTTGTACTGGATGATATCAAAGTTCCAGACTGTCTTAGGAATGGCAGCTTTCCAGGCAAGTGAAGTGTATCCCATCACATTCCTGACTTGTGCATTGTAGTTGGTGGAAGGGCTTTAGGGAGTGAAGAGGTGAGTTTTACACAACAGGATTCCAGGCTTCTGACCTGCTCTTAGGTCACGATATTTATTACTAGTCCAGTTCTGTTTCTAGTGAGTAATAAGCCCCAGAATGTTGACAGTTCAGAATTCAATAATGGTAATGCTATAGAATATTAAGAAATGGTGGCTAGATTTTCTCTTGCTGTTTCTGCTGTTTGACATGCAAGTATTTCTATGTAATAGCTTCACCAGGTTGACACCTCTTTTCAGGTTGTGTCTGGTGCTGCTTGCGGCTTGCATTTTATATGGAACCAGAGAGCATCCCCTGGCTGAATGGTAATAATGAGTGGGGGACATGCTGAATGTCAGGTTGCAGATTGTGGTTGAATACAATTCTGCTCTTGTTGATTGGCCACCGCAGGACGACTCAGTTGTTGGAACTGTTCAAAGTCTCTCCCATTTACCAGTAGGGTTGTGCCACACAACACAATGGAGGGCAACTGCAATGTAAAGATGCAACAGAAACTGTATCCTCAATGTAAAAATTGAACAGAAACTCTGCTGTCGAAAGCCAGACTTTCATTCACCCGTTACCCCTCTTCTCATTGACCCACATTTGCTCTCAATCCTCTCACTCTTGTTTTAAAGTTCCTCAGAGGCCTCAGCCCTATGAACTGCTGTAATAATGTGAATTATTGTCAAACTGCAGGCTCTCTCCCCTGCTGTAATTGTGGCTTTGTGCACATTCTTCACTTTCATTAGTTGATGGCTGTGCCTTCAGCTGTTAGGTCCAGAACTCTAGAATTCCCTCCCTAGACCTCATTTTTCCCTCATGTTTTGAATTTTTGCCATTGCCCAATGTTTTGGCCATAGTTTTTAATAACTCGATGTCACGATATATCATATTATGTCTGTTAATTTTTCGACCTTTTCTTCCTTCATCTATGGGATGTTTGTGTGCTGCTGGCTCAGCCAGCATTTATTGCCCATCCCTTGTTGCACAGAGGGTAGTTAGGACAGCAGCGATCACATTACTGTGGGTCTGGAGTCACATGGACACTAGACCAGGTAAGGGTGGCAGCTTCCTTCCCTAAAGGACATTAATGAAGCAGAAGGATTTTTCTGACAATCGACAATGGTTTCATTGTCACCCTTAGACATGTTGTTGGTCCTGTAAGTCAGTGCTCCCAATAATAACATTATAAAGTTGCCTGACAGCCATTTCTGGTAGAGTGCTTCTTGCTAGGTACTGAGAGATTGTGCAGAATAACTTACATTAATGGATTCAGTGAGGTGAGTCAATCCCATATGTGGCCTGAACATTGAGTGTTCAGCGTAAAGGCTTGACCAGAATTAATCCATTATCATTTGTCATGGCTCTTGAGAGAAGGAAGAATCTCTATAGTCATAAAGGACACAATGTGGCATCACACAGTCTTTAACCTCATCAAAAACATTCTCTAAACTGGAACAGAAGACTTCAATGGCTTAACAGTAAATAGATTGTAACATCATCACTGCCCAAGCATTTCATCAACATAATTTGATATTTCAACTTGAACACACCCTGCGACTTACAGCACTATCGAAGATTTCAATTTGGTGTTTGTTTTATTCACTGCAATGTTGCAATTTCACACATGGGTGACACATTTGTGAATGAAATTTATGCTAGTCGATTGAACTGGAAACACATATGAACAGAAAAATCATTCAACAGGCTTTCCAAATTTGCATATAACAGGAAAGGTTTGGATGCACCATTGTAAAATGTGTTGGTGGGCTCTGGGGGTTTGGGTGAGGTGGGGAAGCTGTGGAGAGAGATTAAACCTGTAGCAATTGCGTAACACATGGGTAGAAATTGTGTACTTCGGTTTTCCTGAGTTGCACCACAGAATCTGGTTCCCGGTAAAAGACAATACCACCTTTTCGATTTCACGAGGAAGGCAATACCTTTAAAAACATAACTTCAGTGGAGTCTGTGCGCACAGCCTGGGCCTGAAACAAACACATGCACAAAGAATTGGCGCAAACTGGCTTTTACTCTTCACTGCCTGTGGATTTGAACATGGATTGTGGAGGGATGGTTGAGGACTAGTACAATGTAGCAGAGGGTCTTTGCCAGTGCCTGCCTGTCCAACTGCACCAAACTGTCTGGACATGTTACTGGAAACATCAGAACAAAAAGCCAAGTGGGATTGGGAGGATGTGATTGTTGCTGTCTTAACTAACCTCTGGGCAATAAGAGATGGGCAATAAATACTGGCCGAGCCAGCAGCACACACATCCCATGGATGTAGTAGAAAAGGAGAGGAGGAGTTTCACATTTTTGGATCTATTAAGGTTCTAATGTGGCCAATGAATGAATAATTAAGGGCCTCATCCAGCACCCCCTTGATAATTTCCCCATGACAGGGGAAATCCATGTCAAGCAGGTAGCTATGGTCCGGTAAGGGGTGATAGGGCTGGGGAACCTTCTCTTGTCGGACCATTGCATACATCAGAGGCACTCCTATCCAAGATCACATTTTGCATTTACCCTCCTCTCTGATTTTTGAGAACCAGCCTCCAACTCCTCCATCTTACAGTGAAGATTCTGCAGGATCCCATGGACAACTCCCAGCTATGCTGGGAGGAAAGCCATCTGGTTATTGAAAAATCTAGACCATTAGTATTATTCAGATTACATTTGGGTAAGATTCTTGAGGGAACCACTAGATCCCATTGGGAGACTGGAGTTTCATTGCGTCATCGAGTCATAGAATCATACAGCAGGGAAACAGAACCTTCAGTCCAACCAGTCTCTGTTGAATATTATCCCAAATTAACCTAATCCTACCTGCCTGCGCTTGGCCCATATCCCTCAAAACTTTTTCCATTCATGTACTCATCCAAATGTCTTTGAAACATTGGAATTAAAAGCACATCCACCACTTCCTCTGCATGTGCATTCCACAGATGAACCACACTGTGCAAAACATTTGCCCCCTCATGTCTTTTATAAATCACTCTCCTCTTAGCTTAAAAATGTGTCTCCTAGCCTTGAAATCCCCCAGCAGAGGGAAAAGACAACTACCATTAACTCCAACTATATCCCTCATTATTTTATAAACTTCAATAAAGCCACCTCTCAAACTCCTATGTTGCAGTGAAAAAAGTTCCAGGATATCCAGCCTTTCTTTGTAACTCAAACCTCTCATATCCAGTAACACCCTGGTAAATCTCTTCTGAACCCTCTCCAGCTCAATAACAACCGTCCTGTTACTCGGTGACCAGAAGTGGACACAGTATTCCATTTATGGGCGGCATGGTGGCACAATGGGCGGCATGGTGGCACAGTGGTTAGCACTGCTGCCTCACAGCGCCAGAGACCCGGATTCAATTCCCGCCTCAGGCGACTGACTGTGTGGAGTTTGCACGTTCTCCCCGTGTCTGTGTGGGTTTCCTCCGGGTGCTCCGGTTTCCTCCCACACTCCAAAGATGTGCAGGTCAGGTGAATTGGCCATGCTAAATTGCCCGTAGTGTTAGGTAAGGGGTAGATGTAGATGTAGGGGTATGGGTGGGTTACGCTTCGGCGGGGCGGTGTGGACTTGTTGGGCCAAAGGGCCTGTTTCTACACTGTAAGTAATCTAATCTAATCTAATCAAACCTAATCTAAGAGGCCTCATTGATGTCATGTAAAACCTCAACATGACTTTCCAACTCCTATATTCAAAGCTCTGAGCAATGAAGGCAAGCGTGCTAACTTGCCCTTTTAATTATCCTAATCTGTATGTGATGCAAACTTCAAAGAATTACCTGAACCCTGGGTTCCTCTGTTCTACAACACCACCTAAGGCCTCACTATTAGTTGTTTAAGTCCTCCCCTTGTTTATAGTACCTAATGCAATACCCCTCAATATCTCGCATGTTTGTGTCTGTTGTGAAATAACTGAAGAACGTCAACTGCTATGATTTGGTAATAATTCAATGGTCTCAATGTGTAAAAAACAGAATGGAGGAAAGCAAAGCAAACAGAAAGTGCTGGAGAGACTCTCAGTTCTGGCAACATCTGTGGAGAGAGAAACAGAGTTAACATTGAGTCCAACGTGGAGGAAAGCAAATTGGACAATATTGATCTGTCTTAATTTAGCAATTCCAATGTTCATTTGCAGCACATTGCACAATACTGAGAAAATAAGAAAGGACAGAGGGACTCTCCTCAGTCCTTGGTCAATCTGCTTTGGAGAACATTGTGCTATCCACCATATCGTCAAATATACTCATTTGATCAATGCAATAGGCAGCAGGTAAGCACAATTTCTTCATGATCAGCCAAAACATGGAGTCACAAGTCAGTACTTGTTTGTAGTAGCTTCTTCTAACCAGTGGAAAGGGTTCAAGTCACGAGCGTGGTGTTGCATTCTCATACTTAAATGATGGAGATTGCAATAATGGAAAGCTTGTTCATTCAGAGTTGAATGCTTTAGATTTTGGTTATGCATTTCCACATTTTTCTTTTGATGGAAGCTAAATCTGATCACTTTCCATCTAATCAGCAATGCCATTGCTACAGCTATTCATCAGGCATCAAGTCTCTGCTTGGTTTCATTTTTGAAAAACAGAGTACCCTGGGTATAAATGCCACTTCTTTGGAAATATCCAGATGTTTTGACAAGTTCTGAAATCATGTCATTTTAAACTAATTACCATCAAATCACCTTGGACCAAAAAGGTACACTCATTGTAGTTGCCTTCCTATTAAATGGTGCAGTTGTGACCTTACCCTCTGACTCATTCTGCACTGCCCTATAGCTGGTAATTTCCTTTCTCCCTCTTACTCTCCCTAGCCATCCTTTTCTTTACATCTTTAGAGTGACTTAGCATCATTCATTCCACTCCTATACAGCATGTGATAATGGAATAGGAATAAGCGGTACACACCTTACAGTCAGAATCATCATCATAGAATCCCTACAATGTAGAAGCAGGCCATTCAACCAATCAAGTCCACAGCAACTCTCCAAAGAACAACCCACTCCTTTCCCTATATTTCCAATGGCTAATTCACCCCGCCTGTGCATCCCTGGACATGACAATGCAATTTAGTGTGGCACACCTTTGCACCATAGGAGTAAACTGGAGCACCCCGAGGAAACCCAAGCAGACACTGGGAGAATGTGCAAACTCCAGACAGACAGTTGCCTGAGGCTGGAATTGAACCCAGGTCCCTGGTGCAACGAGGCAGCAGTGTTAACCACTGTGCCACCATGTCACCCCATTAGCAAGATCAGGGATAATTTCTATACTCCTTCTTCCACTTTTCTGCCTGATGTTTACATCCCTTAATTCTCTGAGCGTCCAAAAGTCTCATCAAAACCAGGTAAATATTCAATGACAGGGTATACACAAATTTCTGGGTTATAGACTTCCATAGAGTCATAATTCTCAGTGAATAAGTTTCACCCAATCTCTGTATAAAATAGCCAAAAAGTAGTCAAAGAGTATGTCCCTTGTTTTAGACACTCCAGCCAGGCAAAATAGCCTCTTGGCAGCAACTCTGTCAAGCGCTCTCAGAATCTTGCATGTTCCAATGAATTCTTATGGTAGGTTCATTTTCGTTGAATCCTAGATTAGTTCGAACAGAATTCTGATCTGTAGTATTCACGCTAGCTCTCGACAAAAACAACACAGCCACTCCGTCCATCCAGTTCTTTCCTCATAGCCCTGCAAAATTATTTTATTCTTGGGATGTTTATTCAAATCACTTGGAAGCTGAAATTCAATCTGCCTTCACCCACAGTGCATTTCAGATCCTAGTGCCTCTATCAAATCCATTAACAACCTTCTCTTCATGAAGCAGAATGGTCCCAGCGTCTCTGAACTATCCATGTAATTCATCTGAAATCATCCTCCACAAACCTTTCTATAAAAAGCTTTTACATCTTCCCAAAAGTGCAGTGTTCGGAATTGTACTTAATACTCCCACTGAGGCTGCATTCATATTTTCTAAAGCCTATCGTGGCTTCCTTGCTTTTGTCCTCTATGTTTCCATTCATAATGCACAGAATCCCATATATTTTTATTAACCACCTTCTCATCCTTTTCTACCACCTTCGTTGAGTTTTGCACATGCATATCACCAGGTCTTAGTGTTTGTACTTTCTCTTCAGAATTTTATCTGCATTTCATAATGCCTCTCAGGAGGCATTTTACCAGAATGCATCACTTCATAATTGTCCGCAATAAGTACCTTCTGTATGTCCATTTCCCCAGCCTTTCCATTTCCTAAAGTCGATCACTATCCTCTTCCATTACAACCCACATGGAAGTGAAAGCTTATTCTTCAGTTCTATCACCCCTCAGACGTTGGGAAAGTCAATTATTTAATCACAGCATGCAAAGTCTGATTTACCTGACTGATAATATTCAGTAATGATGTCTTTAAACTGAAACTATGTATTTACAAAGAAATACTGTTAATTACAAATTTTAAAAATCTAATCATAGCTATAAATATCAACACTTAATTGATTGATTAATTTATTGTTGTCACATAGAGTCATAGAGATGTATGGCACGGAAACAGGCCATTCGGTCCAACTCATCCATGTCGATCAGATATCCTAACCTTATCTAGTCCTATTTGCCAGCACTTGGCCCGTATCTCTTTAAACCCTTCCTATTCATATACCCACCCAGATGCCTTTCAAATGTCATATTTGCACCAGCCTCCACCACTTCCTCTGGCAGCTCGTTCCATATACGCACCACCCTCTGGTGAAAATGTTGCCCCTCAGGTTCCTCTTAAATCTTTCCCCTCTCACCCTAAACCTTTGCCCTCTAGCTCTGGACTCACCCACCCCAGGGAAAAGACCATGTCTATTTACCCTATCCATGCCCCTTATGATTTGTTAAACCTCTATAAGATCACCCCTCAGCATCCAACACTCCAGAGAAAACAGCCCCAGCCTATTCAGCCTCTTTCTATAGCTCAAGCCCTCCAACCCTGGCAACATCCTTGTTAATCTTTTCTGACCCCTTTCAAGTTTCAAAACATCCTACCTATATGAGGGAGACCAGATTTGCACACAATATTCCAATAGTGGCCTAACCAATGTCCTGTACAGCCGCAACATGACCTCCCAACTCCTGTGCTCTAAGCTCTGACCAACAAAGTAAAGTATACTAAATACCTTCTTCACTGTCCAATCTATTTGAGACTCTATTTTCAAGGAAATTTGGCCGTGCACTCCAAGATCTCTTTGTTCAGCAACACTCCCTAAGACCTTACCATTAACTGTATAAGTCCTGCTAAGATTTGTTTTCCCAAAATGCAGCACCTCACATTTATCTAAATTAATCTCCATCTGCCACTCCTCAGCCCATTGGCCCATCTGATCAAGATCCCATTGTAATCTAAGGAAACCTTTTTCACTGTCCACTACACCTCCAATTTTGGTGTTTTCTGCAAACTTACTAACTATACCTCATACGTTCACATCCAAATCATTTATATAAATGATGAAAAGCAGTGGACCCAGCACGGATCCTTGTGGCAGACCACTGGTCATAGACCTCCAGTCTGAAAAGCAACCCTCCACCACCATTCTCTGTCATCTATTTTTGAGCCAGTTTTCCCTTTATTCCAGGTAATCTAAACTTGCTAACCAGTCTACCATGAGGAACCTTGTCAAACACCTTACTGAAGTCCATATAGATCATGTCCACTGCTCTGCCCTCATCAATCCTCTTTGTTATTTCTTTTAAAAAACTCAATTGACTTAGTGAGACATGATTTCCCATACACCAAGTCACGCTGATTATCCCTAATCAGTCCTTGCTGATCCAAATACATATGACATTAATGAATCAAATCAACCTAAACTTTTTTAAAAAGCTGGCAGAAACATAAAGCTGAGATGGCGTGGCATGGTGGCTCAGTGGTTAACACTGCTGCCTCACAGCGCCAGGGACCCAGCTTCGATTCCAGCCTTGGGCGACTGTCTGTGTGAAGTTTGCAGATTCTCCCCATGTCTGCATGGGTTTCTCCGGGTGCTCCGGTTTCCTTCCACAGTCCAAAGATGTGCAGGTTAGGTGAATTGACTGTGCTAGGGTAGGGTGGGTGGGTTACTGTTCGGATGGTTGGTGTGGACTTGTTGGGCCAAAGGGCCTGTTTCCACACTGTAGGGAATCTAAAAACAAAAAAGATCTAGGGCAGATCAGTGATGATTTTGTTGAATGACCAAGCAAATCTTTCTTTCAATCCCTGAACACGATATGAGAAAACGAAGTTATTCTTTTACCTTTAGACTAATCCCATTTTTTTAATTCTCAAATTCTCTTTCTCATTTCTCCTTTATTGCAATGCAATGGTTATTCCTTCCGTAGAGTTCCGTCTTCTATTACCTTTAAGATCTATATGCAATCTTGTGTATGAAGCTGTTTGTTTAAAATTAAGGTTGCTTGCACCAGTATCTTACTCAAATCTTTCCTTTCCAAGCAAAGCACAGAAGCCCAGAACATCCCACTCCATATAATCTTTGGACTTTTAAAACCCAAGCTTGATAAAATCTGATCAGCATCTTCCATTTCATCTCTTTTCACTTACATTTTGGGTATTGTCCTGTGGTCAGACTCAAATTATTTATCATTTAATCACTGAAAAAAATCCAATGGTTTGTATTTCCTATATTCCTTGATATTTCATAGGAGTCAGCATTGAACAGGCTCTCAGCTTAACATCAGTGACCACGCTCACTTTATAATGCGGGTTGACAGATAATGATGTTCTTTGTGACATGCTGATTTTGGTATAATTAATTGAATTCTTTTTTTAATCACTAATGCTGACATCATTGAATTTAACATTTGCAAAGATCCACACTTGGGTATGTATTTGTGTGTAGTGGGAGTCATGGGAATCAAAGGGTGCAATCAAATGCTAAAATTAGATGTATATTTATGATCATGATTCTTGTTGTACTCAGGTCATTGGCAAGCTACTTCTCATAGACCTTCTCAGTCCCTTTACCCATAGTGCCCGTGAGTTTGTGGCCATAGGACTACTAATTAGTTGCTGTAGAATTTTTACTGCATATAAAAATGCTTGATAATTATTGGTTAGAGACACACTGAGGATACACCGCAATAGCATTTGGAAATCAGTATAACAGCTGTCTTTTTTTAATTCTCATGTCAATGAACTGAAATATGTATGTGTCAGGAGTGAAGGTCAGATTATTTAAATGTGGCATTTGTCTCTTCAGGTGAAAATTAGCTTAAAAATACATTT
The DNA here is from genome assembly GCF_047496795.1 of Chiloscyllium punctatum. Classification (NCBI taxonomy): domain Eukaryota; kingdom Metazoa; phylum Chordata; class Chondrichthyes; order Orectolobiformes; family Hemiscylliidae; genus Chiloscyllium; species Chiloscyllium punctatum. The sequence continues at coordinate 61,386,507 of NC_092775.1, forward strand.
TAAGAAGAAAATCATCAATGCCTTAGATTTCCCAAGAATTTTTTACCAGTGGCACTTTCAAGGAACAAAACAGAACAATATGATCATTACATACACTTACTTGTTCACTAGAGTGTTAGGGGTTGAATGAATTACTGTTTCTTTCAAAGGCTAAGTCCTATCCCATTTGGACATTTTGGACCATTGTGGTTAGCTCAGTTGGCTGGTTTGTAATGCCAGCAGCATGGCTTCAATTCCTGCATTGATTAAGGCTGCAATTAAGGACATTGCTTCTCAACCTCCTGCTGAGGAGTGGTGACCCTCAGGTTAAAACACCACCAGTTCCTTCTCTCTCTCTCTCTCTCTCTCTCTCTCTACTAAGACAGCAATCTTAGATCTGGTAGGACTGCAGCAACTTTACCAATGACAAGACACATTGCAGCAAACATCAAGGCTACAATGACAACATCTTCCAAACCTGTCACCTCGAAGGGTAAAGACAACATATGCATAGCCACACCACCCTCTGCAAGTGCCCCTGCAAGCCACAAACCATCCACTCTTGGAATTATATCTCTGCCCCTCCACTTTTGCAGAGTCAAAATCCTGGAACTCTTCTCCAGTAGGTATACCTGCAGCGGTTGAAGGTGGCAATTCACTACCATCTTCACAAGAGCAAAGAGAGATGGGTAACAAATACTGTTATTGCCAGCAATGTACACATTCCTCAAAAATATTTTTTTTTAAATAGCAAAGCTGCTGTCTTGATTTCAGACATATCCTACTAGGTACTTGGGAACCAATATCATTACTAGCAGCAAGGTATTCTATGTTTCGTTTATATTTCTCCTCACTTGACATTAATCTTCTGGAATTCACAATTCTTTAATTCAATAAGCAACATGTGTGACAATATACAGTCATCACTGAGTGAGGTAATCATTTATTCTGTAACATTCTAAACTATCAATTATTATATTGGGGCTGGAATATCCCAGAGCCCAAAGTGAAGGACACGCCCGCAGGAAAGAGAAGCTGTTAAGAAGAGGCAACAATGCAGGGTAATAGGATTAATACGAGAACCATGTATAATGACATAAGGTTGCCAGAGTCATACAATCACAATCACAAACGATCACTTTGAACCTGGTGTACCCTTCATTACATTAGAGCCAGTTTCGGTAGCAGAAACCTGGCTGTCCATGCTACATTCTGCTGAGAGTCCATCACCCCCTATATTTTCCAAAACAACATATTAGCTCGAGATGGGGAAAGCCACGGGAGACTCCTGCACTACCTGCCTCCCTCTCTGACCTTTCTGGGTGGCAATCCACCTACTTGACTGTTTCTGTCAGCTTTTTCTCCCTCCCTCCCTGTACCTGCCATCCATCACACTCCCTAGCTCCTGTGAATTCCTCATTGCCTGTAACTGCCGCTCCAACTGATCCATGCGATCTGATAGGATATGCAACCAACCACTCTTACTGCAGACATAATCATCAGTAACATGGAAACTCTCCTTAATCTCCCATATCCGACAGGAAGAAGACATCACTCTACTAATGGCGAGAACTGAAACAGGGAGCTGAGTTTATAAATGGGAGCTGAGGAAATGTGCCTCAGGAAAGTTAGCAAGTCAATTGTACAGTTCGTACTAAGGGCATAAAGAAAAATAAATAATTCCATCTATATTGTGTCTTTCAGAAAACAATGTCTCCAGGAACACACAGAAATGACCACAGGAGCTTCACAATCAACTTGATGAAAACAAAACGCTATGGATGCCGGACATCAGAAATAAAAACAAAGTTCTGGAGAAACTTAGCAGCAGAGCATCTGTGGAGAGGGAAACAGAGTTCATATTTTGAGTCCTGTGACCTCTTCACAACAGAAGTTCAGGAGTCTTGGAAATCAAATGTGAACTCTGTTTCTCTCTCTCCACAGATACTCTCACACCTGCTGAGTTTCTCCAGTTCTGAAAAAGGGTCACTTGACCTGAAACATTAACTCTGATTTCTCTCCACAGATGTGGTCAGGCCTGCTGAGATTTTCAAACAATTTCTGAGTTTGAGTTTCTCCAGAACTTTGCTTTTACTTTAGTTGTCTTTGATAGCTCAGATTAAGCTGAGAAACAGGTGACACTGGGAGTAACACAAATGCTACTTTGCAGTAAATACACAGCAGCACTGTCCAATACAGAAAACTGCTAGTCTATCCATCATACAAATTAATATGGTGTACGGATTTCAATGCTAATATGAAATCATGAACATTTTCCCTATGTTCAGTAAGAGATGGACCATATCAAGCAACATGTTCCTTTGACTGTCCATAGTGAGAAACATAGGAGAAAATGAGGACTGCAGATGCTGGAGTACCAGAGTTGAAAAATGTGGTGCTGGAAAAACACAGCAGGCCAGGCAGCATCCGAGGAGCAGGAGAATCGACGTTTCGGGCATAAGCCCTTCTTCAGGAACGAGGCTGGTGTGCCAAGCGGGCTGAGATAAAAGGTAGGGGGGATGGAATTTGGGGGAGGGGCGCTGGGAATATGATAGGTGGAAGGAGGTGAGGGTGAGGGTGATAGGCTGGAGAGGGGGTGGGGGCGGACAGGTTGGGAAGAAGATTGCAGGCGGTGCTGAATCCGGGGGTTGGGACTGAGGTAACTATGCCAACCAAACTCAATTAACTCATGCTGGTAAAACTCAGAAGTTAATATCTAATGTTCAATGTGATGCTGCTGTCGGACAATATTTACTAAAGAATTGCAACTGCAAGAGAGAGAGAGACACTAATACTGCTGTTTGACACAGAAATGAATCTGCACAGCTACTGCCTTTGTTATTTGAGTACAAGTATTTCTGGACATCAGAGTGCATCCAAGAAAAATTAGCAAACAGTAAAAATCACAGCTGACCTGGAGGAACTTGTGTGGGAGGAGCACAGAAGCAGATAAGTGCATGGTTTTTAAGTGTAACCTTGCTGTTCATCTTTTTGTAAATCTACAATAGTGATTAGAGTGGATTATTTTTGATTATGTTTTATTGAGATATGTTTCATTAAAACATAGGTATTAAATTAGCCTGAAGCAGTGTTTTTCAGAGCAGTAAGACTGGGCTATTTTCCAGGTCTGTAGATTGTTAAGGTGCAAAGATAGCCATTAGTAGAGTGATGTCCTCTTCCTGTCGGATATGGGAGATTAACGAGAGTTTCCATGTTACTGATGATTATGTCTGCAGTAAGAGTGGTTGGTTGCATATCCTATCAGATCGCATGGATCCGTTGGAGCGGCAGTTACAGGCAATGAGGAATTCACAGGAGCTAGGGAGTGTGATGGATGGCAGGTACAGGGAGGGAGGGTGAAAAAGCTGACAGAAACAGTCAGGTAGGTGGATTGCCACCCAGAAAGGTCAGAGAGGGAGGCAGGTAGTGCAGGAGTCTCCCGTGGCTTTCCCCATCTCGAGCTAATATGTTGTTTTGGAAAATATAGGGGGTGATGGACTCTCAGCAGAATGTAGCATGGACAGCCAGGTTTCTGCTACCGAAACTGGCTCTAATGTAATGAAGGGTACACCAGGTTCAAAGGTTCAAAGTGATCGATTCTGATTGGGAACTCTCCAGTCAGAGGCACAGACAAACATGTGGGCGGCACGGTGGCACAGTGGTTAGCACTACAGCCTCACAGCGCCAGAGACCCGGGTTCAATTCCCGCCTCAGGCGACTGTGTGGAGTTTGCACATTCTCCCTGTGTCTGCGTGGGTTTCCTCCGGGTGCTCCAGTTTCCTCCCACAGTCCAAAAATGTGCAGATCAGGTGAATTGGCCATGCTAAATTGCCCGTAGTGTTAGGTGCAGGGGTAAATGTAGGGGAATGAGTCTGGGTGGGTTGTGCTTCGGCGGGTCGGTGTGGACTTGTTGGGCCGAAGGGCCTGTTTCCACAATGTAAGTAATCTAATCAGACCTTTCTGTGGCCAGTAGTGAAAAATCAGAATGCTAGGATTAAGGATGTCTCAGAGACGGTGCAGAATTTGTTCAGTGTCTCAAAGAGGAGTGGGACCATTGGACCTAATGACATAGGAAGGCAAAAGGATGCCATTCTGAAGGGAGAATATAGGAAGTTAGGCGGGAATTTAAAAAGGAGTAGCAATATCTGGATTACTCCCAATGCCACGAGCTAGTGAGGGCAAGAACAGGAGGATAGAGCAGATGCATGGCTAAAGAGCTGGTGTATTCACATTTTTGGATCATTGGAAGCTCTTCTGGGGTAGAAGTGACATGTACAAGAAGGACGGATTGCACCTAAATTGGAAGGGGAGTAACATACTGGCAGGTAGGTTTGCTAGGTTTGAAAGGATTTAAACTATTAAAGTGTGCGTGTATGTTGGAGGGAGACCCAGGGAGATAGTGAGGAAATAGCTCAGTCTCAGGCTGGTACAGTTGGAAAAAGAAGTGAGTCAAACAGTCAGGGCAGACAGGAACAAAGCAGAGAACGAGATAGGACTAATTGCATTTATTTTAATGCAAGAAGTCTAACAGCGAAGGCAGATGAACTTAGGACATGGTTAGGAATATGGTACTGGGATACCATAGCAATTGCAGATGTGTGGCTCAGGGGTGGAAAGCTTAATACTCCAGGATAATGCTATAGGAAGGATAGAAAGGGGAATGGCATTTTTGATAAGAGATAACATTACTGTTGTACTTAGGGAGGATATTCCTGTGAATACATCCAGGGAAGTTATTTGGGTGGAACTGAGAAATAAGAAAGGGATGATAACCTTATTGGGATTGTATTATAGACGCCCCCTCCCCCCCACCCCCAATAGTTAGCAGGAAATTGAGAAACAGATTTGGGAGGAGATTTCAGCTGTCTGTAAGAATAGCAGGGTAGTTATGGTAAGGGATTTTAAATTTCCAAACATAGACTGGGACTGCCATAGTATTAAGGGTTTAGATGGAGAAGAATTTGTTAAGCGTGTACAAAAAAAAATCTTTTGATTCAGTTTGTGGGTGCACCTACTGGAGAAGGTTCAAAACTTGACCTACTTCTGGGAAATAAGGCAGGGCAGATGACTAAGGTGTCAGTGGGGGAGCACTTTGGGCACTGTGACCATAATTCTATTAGTTTTTAAAAAGTTATGGAAAGGATAGACCAGACCTAAAAGTTAAAGTTCTAAATCAGAGGAAAGCCAATTTGACGGTATTAGGCAAGAACTTTCAAAAGATGATTTACGGGGGATGTTTCAGGTAAAGGGACAGCTGGAAAATGGAAAGCCTTTAAAATAAGAAAGCAAGAGTCCAGAGACAGTATATTCCTGTTCGGATGAAAGGAAAGGCTGATAGGTGTAGGGAATGCTGGATGACTCGAGAAATTGAGGGTTTGGTTAAGAAAAAGAAGGAAGCACATGTCAGGTATAGACAGCAGACATTGAGTCAAATCTGAAAATAATCTAAAGGCAGTAGGAGTATACTTAAGAGGGAAATCGGGAGGGCAAAAAGGAGTCATGAAATAGCTTTGGCAGATAGGGATCAAGAGAATCTAAAGGGATTTTATAAATACATTAAGAACAAAAGGGTAACTAGGGAGAGAATAGGGTCCCTCAAAGATCAACAAGGAAGCCTATGTGTGGAGCCACAGGAGATGTGGGAAGATACCAAATGAGTATTTTGCATCAGTGTTTACTATGGTGACGGACATGGAAGATGTAACATGTGGGGAAATAGACGGTGACATCTTGAAAAATGTTCATATGAAAGAAGGAGTGGTGCTGGATGTCTTTAAATAGATAAGTGGTTAAATTGCCAGAACCTGATCAGGTGGTCTCTAGAACTTTGTGGGAAGCTAGGGAAGTGATTGCTGGGTCCCTTGCTGAGATATTGGGATCATAGATAGTCACAGGTGAGATGCCGGAAGACTGGAGGTTGGCTAATGTGGTGCCACTATTTAAGAAAGGTGGTAAGAAAAAACTAGGAAACTATAGACCAGTGAGCCTGACATCAGCAGTGGGCAAGTTGTTGGAGGGAATCCTGAAGGAGAGGATGTATGTGTATTTGGAAAGGCAAGGACTGATTAGGGATAGTCAGCGTGGCTTTGCACATGGGAATTCATATTTGACTAAGTTGACTGAGTTTTTTAACAAAGAGGATTGATGAAGGCAGCGTGGAGAACATCATATATGCGGACTTAGGTAAGGCATTAGGCAAGGTTCCTCATGGAAGACTAGTTAGCAGGTTAGATCACATGGAATACAGGGAGAACTAACCATTTAGATACAGAACTGGCTTGAAAGTAGAAAACAGAGGGTGGTGGTGGAGGGTTGTTTTTCGGACTGGAGGACTATGACCAGTGGTCTGCCACAAGGATCCGTGCTGGGTCCACTGCTTTCTGTCATCTATACAAAAGGTTTGGATGTGAACATAGGAGGTACAGTTAGTAAGTCTGCAGATGACACCAAAATTGGTGGACAGCGGAGGTTACCTCAGGAGTACAATGGGACCTTGAGGATTTGTGCCAATGGGCTGAGGAGTGGCAAATGGAGTTTAATTTAGATAAATGGTGAGGTGCTGCATTTTGAAAAGGCAAATCAGGGCAGTACTTATATACTTAATGGTAAGGTCCTGGGGAATGTTGCTGAACAAAGAGACCTTGGAGTGCAGGTTCACAGTTCCTTGAAAGTGGAGTCGCAGGTAGATAGGATAGTGAAGGCGGTGTTTGGTATGCTTTCCTTTATTGGTTAGGGCATTGAGTAAAGGAGTTGGGAGGTCATGTTGCGGCTGTACAGTCCAGTTTTGGAATATTGTGTGCAATTCTGGTCTCCCGCCTATTGAAAGAATGGTGTGAAACTTAACAGGGTTCAGAAAAGACTGACAAGGATATTGCCAAGGTTGGAGGGTTTGGGTTATTGGGAGAGGCTAAATAGGCTGGTGCTTTTTTCCATGGAGAGTTGGAGGCTGAGAAGTGATCTTATCGAAGTTTATAAAATCATGTGGGTAAATAGACAACGTTTTTTTTCCATGCGGTGGGAAGTTCAGAATCAGCAACATGGTGGCTCAGTGGTGAGCCCTGCTGCTCCACAGTGCCAGGGATCCGGATTCAATTCCAGCCTCGGGCAACTGCCTGTGTGGTGTTTGCACATTCTCCGTGTCTGTGTGGGTTTCCTCCTACAGTCGAAAGATGTGCAGGTTAAATGGATTGGCCATGCTAAATTACCCAGAGTGTTGGGAGTGCATTAGTCAAGAGAAAAGTAGAGTAATATGGTAGGGGAATGGTTCTGGGTGGCATACTCTTTGGAGGGTCAGTGTGGACTTGGGCCAAATGGCCTGTTTCCACACTGTAGAGATCCTATGATCCTATGATTCTATGGTTTGGGGTGAGACGGGAAAGATTTAAAAGGGACCTAACTGGCAACTTTCTCATGTTAATGGGTAGTGCTCTTTATGTCCTCTTTACAGCTGACTTCCCACTGACCTGTGTGTCATTAGCAAATATCGCAACCATATCTTCGGTCCTTTCATCCAATTCATTTATATAAATTATAAAGTTCAGGCCCCAGCAAACATCTGTTGCACACCACTCCTTCCGTCTTTTCAACCAGAAAATGTCCTATTTATGCCTATTTTCAGTTTTCTGTGGGACAGCTAATTTTCCATCCATACTACTATGCCACCTTCCACACCATGAACTCTTCTTACCTTCCGCAATATACTTCAACATTTCTCCTTACTCAAATCCTTCTGTAAATCCAAGCACAATATATTCATCAGTTCCCTTTTATGCACAGCACACAATATATCTTCAAAGAACCCCAGTAAGTTGGTAAAACATGACATCCCTTTCACAAAACTATGTTGACTCTGTTTGATTACTATAAAGTTATCTAAGTGCACCACTGAAACTTCCTTAATAATAACTTCTAATACTTTTCCTACCGCATCTAATTGATTTGTTAAATTCTACTTTCTGTCTCCCTTTTTGATTTCTGGGATATTAAATAAACACACTTACAATCCAACAGTCATTTTTCCCAGACCAAAGGAAGAGGTATACAGGAAAGCCATACACATGGAACAAGTCCTGAACTACGAAAGCAACCACCCCAACACACACAAAAGAAGTTGCATCAAGACACTATTCAAAAGGGCCACAACACACTGCAGTACACCAGAACTGCAAAAAGAGGAAGAACACCACCTATACAATGTATTCGCCAAAAACGGATACCCGCACAATTTCATCAACAGATGCTTAAGAGAAAGACAACGGAACGAGGACATGCCACAACCCAAAGGACTAGCCACACTACCATACATCAAGAGCATTTCCGAACTGACAGCCAGACTACTGCGACCATTAGGACTCATAACAGCACACAAACCAACAGCCATTCTCAGACAACAACTCACCAGGACAGAGGACCCGATACCCAGCATGAGCAAACCAATGTAGTGTACAAAATCCCATGCAAGGACTGCACAAAACACTACATAGGACAAACAGGAAGACAGCTAATGATCCACATCCATGAACACCAACTAGCCACGAAACGACACGACCAGCTATCCTTAGTAGCCACACACACAGATGTTAAGCAACATGAATTCGACTGGGACAACACTACTATTATAGGACAATCCAAACAGAGAACAGCCAGGGAATTCCTAGAGGCATGGCATTCATCCACAGATTCAATCAATAAACACATCGACCTGGACCCAATATACCGGCCACTGCAGCGGACAGCTGGAACTGACAACCGGAAGCGGCAGATGCAAACCACTATAAATGCTGCAGGAAACATCACAGAAGCGCTTCACAGGAGGCTCCCAAGCACTGAGGATGTCACCTGGACAGGGGACGAAACGTCTGCTACACAAATTCCCAGCTCGGCGAACAGAACCACAACAACGAGCACCTGAGCTATAAATCTTCTCACAAACTTTGAGGTTTATCAGCATTTGGGAGTCTAGTCAGTCCACAGCTCTATCAGCTTGTGCACTTCCAAGGTCATTGCACTTTATTTTTTAATGCTTCCCACTTTTCCATTTCCTAATTTAGTGATCTTTCTCGGATGTCCCTTATACACTTTATCATGAAGAAAACTCCAAAATATTTGTTCTTCTGCTATCTCCTTGTCTTCCATTATCAAATTCCCAATGCTCATTTTCAACAGGACCAACACTCACTTCTTTTAAAATTCATTCATTGGATGTGGGTGTCATTGGTTAGGCCAGCATTTAATGCCCATCCTTAATGTTAGGACTTTACTTTTTAAATATCTATAGAAACTCTTATGACCTGTTTAAGATTTCTGGTTATGTTTCTCTCTCGCTGTAATTTTTCTCTCCTTTCTTTTTTAAACGTCGTTCTTTGCTGTTCTGAATATTCTGTCTAATTGTCTGACCTGCCAAAATTTTATGCACAATTATCGACTTTTCTTTAAGTTTGATACTAATGTTAACTCTATCGTTAACCATGGATGGTACTTCCTCCTCCTTGGAAATTTTATTTCACATTGCTATAAGTTTGTTCTTTCCGATAAGAAATATTCCTCAAATGTCTGCTAATATTTCTTTATTGACCCATTTCTGCAGTGAATTAGCCACTTTGCTTTAGCAAACTCCGTTTTTAATGGTTTGATAATTGCCCTTATTTAAATTTTAAATGCTAGCTTTAAACACACTCTTCTCTCCTGCAAACTGAAGATCCAAACATAGTAAGATCATAGCTTCCTAGGGACACATACACTACTAAGTCATTAATTCATCCAATCTTGTTGCACAACACCTGGACATTGCTATTTCCTGTTTTGTGGTTTTACACCAATTGCCACCACTGGCACCCATAATAACTGCCAGTATGTGACACGAGGAGGAGGTATTTCTGGTAGTTCTCTGACACCAATCCTTTTGTGATTCTTCGTCTCAGGCCTGTCTAATGATCAGGGGTAGGGTATACACCACAGTAGATGGTTTTCAGAAGAGGCTCTGCACTTAGTTAACAACATGGTTTATTGGAGGGTGACAATATATACTAATGCATTGCTTATCAGGCACAATTACTCAGACTCTCAGGAAGTGAACAGGGGATACCTGGTCCCTACAAAGAGGACTGTAGAACTCACTATCTCTACCTATAGGCTGTAACATCATCGGAATGAGCAAGCTCAATGTAACCTAATCATTCACTCCTTTATACAACACCTTCTAAAATTAAAAAAACCTAAAGAACTTTGGATGCTATAAATCTGAAACAATTGCTGGAAAAGCTCAGCAGGTCCGGCAGCATCTGTGGAGAGAAATCAGAGTTAACTTTTTGGGTCGAGTGACCTTTCCTCACAGCATTCTGAAATTAGTTTTCTTGCATTTCAGTCCTAAATTTTGCAAGAAAATCTCTGACTTGATGAACTATTATTGAAGACAAGAGTTATTATATTTTGAAGTGCACTCACTGTTACAATGCAGGAAACAATGGCCAATTTTGAAACAGCCAGCTCCCACAAATGGTGATGTAATAATGAAAGGACATTTGTTTAGTAATCATTTTGGCTATGGGATAAATATCGGCTCGGACACCAAGATGGACAGTCTTCCTCTTCTTTGCTGTAAGGCATCGGGCACTTTGATCTATGAGTGGGCACACAGCACCATGGGCTTGGCATCTACATTATAACACTGCACCTCTGACAGTGCAGCATGCCTCAGAACTTCACTTCAGTGTCAGCCTGCACGTTATGTTTAGATTCCCAGAAAGGAAGAGAAAGAAGATTGACAATAATGTACCTGGAGCTGAACGAGTGCAAAAGCAGCCTGTGCGGAGGACTAATATTCACAGTAATGTTAATAAAAGAGATAAATTGACAAGAAAGTTCATGAAGGATGGACTGGTACAAACAATGGGTGCCTGATGGGCAAGGTTTGTTCATTTTCTATATATACTTCTGGATAGTTTGAAAACCATTAATGGATGAGTAACTAAATGGGTGGCCAAGAAGCATTGTGTAGGCCTTAAACATGGCATTATATCTATGAAGTTATAGGTGAAAGTGAGGACTGCAGATGCTGGAGATCAGAGTCAAGATTAGAGTGGTGCTGGAAAAGCACTACAGGTCAGGCAGCATCCGGGGAGCATGAAAACCACAGTTTCAGGCAGGAGCTTTTCATTCTTCTCCCCATTTATATAACAGAAATATTCACAAAGTTAAAATGAATTATCATAGAATTTGAACAACGTGGAAACAGGCCCTTTGGCCCAACAAGTCTACGCTGACCCTCCCAAGAGTATCCCACTCAGACGCATTCCCCTACCCTATTACTTGACATTTCCCCTGACTAATGCACCTAACCGACACATCCCTGAACACAACGGACAATTTAGCATGGCCAATTCACCTAACCTGCACATATTTGGATGGTGGGAGGAAACCAGAGTACCCAGAGGAAACCCACACAGACACAGGGAGAATGCGCAAACTCCATTCAGAAAGTCACCTGAGGGTGGAATCGAACCTGGATCCCTGGCGCCCTGATACAGCAGTGCTAACCACTGAGCCACCATGCTGCCATTATACCATTACATTTCCTGCAGAATTATGTGAAAAACCACTTTGTATTAGAGATATGGATGAGGATATTAAATAGGCGAAAGTGAGTACTGCAAATGCTGGAGATTAGAGTCAAGGCTGTGGTGCTGGAAAAGCACAGCAGGTTAGGCAGCATCTGAGGAGCAGGAAAATCGCGCTTTGGGCAAAAGCCCTTCATCAGGAATGAGGCTGGGAGCCTCGGGGGTGGAGAGATAAATGGGAGGGGGTGGGTCTGGGGGGAAAATAGCTGAGAGTGCAATAGGTGGCTAGAGGTGGGGGTAAAAGTAATAGGTTAGATGGGATGGTGGTATGGATAGGTGGGAAGGAAGATGGACAGATGGGACAGGTGGTAAGGGAGTGGCGATGGAGGAGACCCAAAACCTGCATGTCCTCAGTAGAGTGGGAGGGGGAGTTGAAATGTTCGGCCACGGGGTGGTTGGGTTGATTGGTGTGGGTGTCCCAGAGATGTTCCCTTAAACGCTCTGTGAGGAGGCATCCTGTCTTTCCAATGTAGAGGAGACCACATTGGGAGCAACGGACACAGTAAAGGACTTGTGGAAGTGCAGATGAAACTTTGATGAATGTGAAAGGCTCCTTTGGGGCCTTGCTTGGAGGTGGGGTGGGGGGGAGCGGAGGGGAAGGGGGGTGGTGTGATCACAGGTTTTACAATTACTGCAGTGGCAGGGGAAGGTGCCAGGAGGGGAGGGTGGGTTATTGGGTGTGTGAACCTGACAAGGCAGTCATGAAGGAAACATTATTTATGGAAAGTGGATAGGGGTGGAGAGAGAAATATATCTCCAGGTGGTGGGATCTGTTTATAAGTGGCAGAAATGGCAGAGAATGAAGCGATGTATATGGAGGTTGGTGGGGTGGAAGGTATTTAGACGATATTAAATTTTTACCAATAATACTAAAATTTAGGGCAAAGCCGAGTTTCAACCAGACTCTCAAAGATTCGACATCTTCAGAAATTAGACTGGTAGATTGGGATGGCAGTGCAACACAGGGAACATGTAAACCGTGTACTTAGAAAAAATAAAGCAGAGAAAAAAGCATGTATTGAATGGAATTCTAAACCAATGTGTTAATCTGAAAAGGGATCAGAAGTTATTATGGAACTGACTACTGATATTTCTAATCGAGCACAAAAAAACATTAAAGCATGTTAAAGAACACAAATCAAAAAGATATGATTATTTCCTAAGGGCACTCTTTGATCCATTTCTAGTATTTGCTGCAGTTCCAGTAACCATAACAACAGGAATGCCATTCTTTGGCATCAAGGTTAGTTCCAAAATTTTAGAAATTAATTTGTGAAGAAAGGTTCAAGTACCTGGATATCTTAATGAAGTATTACAATCCATCCTCTTATTACATTACTTTCTCCAAGTCATTGATTTTGTTTGGAGTGTGATGCTGTTCTGTTGGCTAATGAAGTTCTCAAGACAATAAATCACTGCTCTGGATGATTATGAAAGGAGTTCTTGATCAGCATGTTAGCAGAATTCACTCCTCTCTTTGCAAATATGCCACGAGACCTTTTGCATCTGAGTATTTCTACATAAGGCCCAGCTTAATTTTTCAGGGAGATTACAGTTTAAATGTGAGCCAATGCTCTAGAGAGAGATAGTTAGATGTGGACAGTCCACCTACAGCTATTAAACCCAAGTAGGAGTGGTACCAATTGTATTATGCAGACACATAAATACAGAACATCTACAGCACTAAAGTTGCCTTTCAACCACTCATGGCTAACGTAGCCAAGAGTGAGCTATCCAATCAAACCCCATTTTCCAAATTTTGGTCATAGAACATAGAACATAGAACATAGAAAAATACAGCGCAGCACAGGCCCTTCGGCCCTCGATGTTGCGTCGACCGAAGCCTACCTAACCTACACTAGCCCAATAACCTCCATATGCTTATCCAATGCCCGCTTGAATGACCATAAAGAGGGAGAGTCCACCACTGATACTGGCAGGGCATTCCATGAATTCACAACCCGCTGAGTAAAGAATCTACCCCTAACATCTGTCCGATACCAACCTCCCCTTAATTTAAAGCTGTGTCCCCTAGTAACAGCTGACTCCATACGCGGAAAAAGGTTCTCACTGTCAACCCTATCTAAACCCCTAATCATCTTGTATACCTCTATCAAATCGCTCCTAAACCTTCTTTTCTCCAATGAGAACAGCCCCAAGTGCCTCAGCCTCTCCTCATACGATCTTCCTACCATGCCAGGCAACATCCTGGTAAACCTCCTCTGCACCCGTTCCAGTGCCTCCACATCCTTCCTATAGTATGGCGACCAAAACTGTACACAATACTCCAGATAAGGCCGCACCAGAGTCTTATACAACTGCAACATGACCTCAGGACTCTGAAACTCAATTCCTCTACCAATAAAGCCCAGTACGCCATATGCCTTCTTCACCGCACTATTTACCTGGGTGGCAACTTTCAGAGATCTGTGTACATGGACACCAAAATCCCTCTGCTCATCCACACTACCAAGTAGCCTACCATTAGCCCAGTAATCCATCTTCTTGTTACTCCTACCAAAGTGAATGACTTCACACTTAGCTACATTGAACTCCATTTGCCACCTTTCTGCCCAGCTCTGCAACTTATCTATATCCCGCTGTAACCTGCCACATCCTTCTTCGCTGTCCACCACTCCCCCGACTTTCGTATCATCCGCAAACTTGCTCACCCAGCCTTCAAGCCCCTCCTCCAGGTCATTTATAAAAATGACAAACAGCAATGGTCCCAAAACAGATCCTTGTGGAACACCGCTAGAAACTGCACTCCAAGATGAACCTTTACCATTAACTACTACCCTCTGTCTCCTTCCAGCCAGCCAATTCCTAATCCAAAACTCCAACTCACCCTCAATGCCATACCTCCGTAATTTTTGCAGTAGCCTACCATGGGGTACCTTATCGAACGCCTTGCTAAAATCCATATACACCACATCTACAGCTTTACCCTCGTCCACTTCCTTAGTCACCTTCTCAAAGGTCAGTAGTACTTCTAATCCATTTCCAAGCATTTTCTTTCCCAAATGTAAAAAAAGGTTCAAATCTGACACCCTTTCAAAATGGGATTTCCAGACCTATATCCCTTAGTACTTTTACTTATATCTATCGATCTCAGATTTAAAATTAACAACGGATCCTGCACCTATTACCATTTGCGGAAAACAGTTCCAAACATCAACCACCATTACTATGCAGAAATGCTTCCTAACATCCCTCCTGAATGATCTGGCGCTCACTCCCAGACTATGCCCACTTGTTCTAGAATCATCAATCAGGGTTTTTATATTCCCTCTCTTTTCTTGTTGAAGTCGTCAAGACGTTAATCAGATCATTCTATAATCTTCAAATTCCAGAGAAAACAGGCCTAATTTGTACAGGTAAAGTCACCATAATCCTACCAAACCATGGTGCTGCTCTCTCATTAGAGAGCGATGACTGCTCGGGGTTTACCTGAGGGTTACCATATCTCAGATGGGGGGAAAGGTTAAAAAGGAGACTCTTTCATGGTAACCTCAGCTTATGCAGGAATCAAGCCCACACTGTTGGCATTACTCTGCATTGCAAACCAACCATCTAACTGAGCTAACTGATCCATAATCCCTGAAGTCTAGGTTTCAGGTTTGTCAACCTATATTGTACTTCGTCTAAGGCCAACATATGCTTCCTAAGGTGTGTTGCCCAGATCTGCTCACAGTATATCAAATGTGGTGTAACCAGAGTGTTGTATAACTGCAGCACAACTTCTGCAGCCTTGTACTCCAGTCCTCTGTATAAAGGCCAGCAATCTATTAGTTTTCTTGATATGTGCTATGACTGATGGCTGATTCTGTGCTGTTTGGCTGTGTTTTCTCATACTTATCAGAACTCGATCACTGATCATTATAATGTCATATGACCTGGGCTGCCCATAACAATGTAATATCTTCCAATAAACTCATGAGTTCACGCAACAATTTCAAATGTTTGTGCTTTGTCCTGATTCAAGTTGGGATAACTGGCAATATACTTCTTGATCATGTCCCATTCTCTTCCTTCTTCCCAATGATACATTGTGCATGTTTAATTCAACAGTGTAGGAGTGAAGAACTGTCTGAACCTGTCTCCTCATCATGACAGCTGCCAGTGAGGGTAAGCCATCGCCTTGAGAAGAATTTAGATTTAATACAGCTATCTGAAAATCTTGGCAGTTCACTTTCCATTTAATATAAAAGTATTTGTGGTACAAACAGTGACATCATTCAACTGTTAAGACAAAGAAGTAATATGCTGAACATTGTTTCCTGCACATTTCTTGGAAAGGTGCACTTGTGTACGTTCAGGGTATACAAAACCCATAACAATTGTCATCGATGTATCTACAATTTTTGCTCTCCTGGTATCTTTGCATTGCCATCCAAAAAAGAACTTGGTGAAACACTCAGTCACTAATATGGAGTCATGACCTTAAAGAGAGAAAATGTTGGCAGCAGTGGCTTGGAAGGAATCTTGCATGAAAGAAAAAGTATTCTCTTTCCTTTACATCCAGGAATTTTATCACGTACAATTGAATAGTGTTTTTCTCCAGTCCTGTAGTCACCATTTTCCCCTCCTCCCACTGATCCCCTGGATGCAGATCCAGTTGCGATGATAGGTGAGGACAAGGGGGACCCTATCGCTGTTGTGGGATGGAAGAGAAGGGATGGGGGCTGATGTGGGGGACTTGGGTCAGACCAGGCTGAGGACCCTTGCCACCTCCAGTGGGATGCCACAACCTGACACATATCCCCTCCCCCTCCCTTGTCAACCTTTTGCAGGGACTGTTCCCTCCAGGGCACTCACTCCTCCTTCACTTCCAACACTCTGACTCCCATTCCACAGTGCCATGGCACGTTCCCCTGCAACTGCAGAAGCTGCCCGCTTACTTCCTCTCTCCCTCCCCAGTAAACAAAGGCCCAGACACACCTTCAAGTGATGCAGAGCTTTACCTACACTTCACACAATCAAGCCTACTGCATGTGCTGTTCATAATGTGGTCTCATCTACACTGGGGAAACAAAATATAGACCGATGATTGCAGAGTCTGGGTGATGGATTTACAGAACACCTATGGTCTGTGTGCAAAACATGACCCTGAGCTTCCACTTGCTGGCCACTTCAACACACCGCAGTGTTCCCTAGCCAATGTCTCTGGCTTGCTGCAGTACTGCAGTGAAGCTCAGCACAAGCTGGAGAACAGCATGATGGCCAGGAGCTGCTCACACATTAGAAACAGCAGCTTATGAACCCAAGTTACCTGAGCCCCAGTCACTGACTTGTGCTGGCTGAAACCAGTTTGCACCAGGTCAGCTCAGAGGACAACAAGGGAAATTTATCCCATAAAAGGTATACATCTTTACTTGGGGGAATAATATTGAGGTTATGCTAACAGTGTCCTTCGGCTGGTCAGATGAGCCAGAACCAATTAAAAGTAAGGCATCACAGTTCAAGAAGACAAGCAAAAGGATAAAAATGAAGGATTTTGGACATGCTGACAGCAAAGGTCCAGAGATATACTTTCGCAGAAGTGGAGGTCCCTATATTAGCAAAATGGAGATTATATCGAGGAACTGAGTGATCACCTGGCCAGCATACACTCCTAATCTTGGGTTTTAGCCTTTATACTCTGTGACTGTTCAGGGAACATCTGAGAAACCTGAGTGTGCACATAGAGTTTAGTCTTGTGTGAGTTGCATGCCTGCTTTTAACTCCTTCTTAACAAAATGGTGTGAATTGTATGTCTGTTTTAACTAACTAATAAAATTGATTGATTGATGATACAGATCTGACTCTTTCCTTCTTTATGACAAGCCATAACTGTTGTTAAGGGCGGTAATGGGGTAACAAGCATCTCATTTTCTGCTTGGAAACCCTACAGCCATCTGGACTCAATTTCAAGTTCAACAACCTTAGGGTGGAGGCACCTTCTCCCATGTCCTTATCCCAGGCCTCCACACTAGGCCATTATCGCATGGTTTGCTATTATGCACAACCCATTGTTAGCCACTAATAGTCCCCATTAGTAGCTATTCATTCTCCTAGGCTGACTGCTATCCACTCCTTTGTTTAGATCAGAGTGGTGTTGGAAAAGCTCAGCAGATCAGGCAACATCCGAGGAGCAGGAAAATCGACATTTCGGGTAAAAGCCCTTCATCAGGAATAGAGGCAGGAAGCCTCCAGGGTGAGGAGATAAATGGGGCGGTGGGGCTGGGGAGAAGGCAGCAAAGAGTACATAGGTGAATGGGGGGTGGGGATGGATGTGATAGGTTACAGAGGAGGGTGGAGTGGATAGGTGGGAAGGGAGATTGGCAAGTAGGACAGGTCATGAGGACAGTGCTGAGCTGGGGGGGGTGGAACTGAGGTAAGATGGGGGGAGGGGAAATGAGGAAACTGGTGAAGTCCACATTGATGCCCTGGGATTAAAGTGTTCTGAGGTGGAAGATGAGGTGTTCTTCCTCCAGGTGTCGGGCGGTGAGGGAGTGGTGATGGAGGAGGCCCAGGACCTGCATGTCCTTGGCAGAATGGGAGGGGGAGTCGAAATGTTGGGGTCACAATACGGTGGGGTTGATTGGTGCGGGTGTCCCAGAGATGTTCCCTGAAGTGCTCTATAAGGAGGTGTCCAGTCTCCCCAATGTAAAGGAGACCGTATCGGGAGCAACGAATACAATAAATGACATTGGTGGATGTGCAGGCAAAACTTTGATGGATGTTGAAGGCTCCTTTGGGGCCTTGGATGGAAGTGAGGGAGGAGGTGTGGGCACAGGTTTTGCAATTCCTGCGGTGGCAGGGGAAAGTGCCAGGAAGGGAGGGTGGGTTGTTGGGGGTCGTGGACCTGACCAGGTAGTCACGGAGGGAACAGTCTTTGCGGAAAGCTGAAAGGGGCGGGGAGGGAAATAGATCTCTGGTGGTGGGATCCATTTGGAGGTGGTGGAAATGTCGACAGATGATATGATTAATGCGAAGGTTGGTAGGGTGGAAAGTGAGGACCAGGGGGGTTCTGTCCTTGTTACTGTTGGAGGGGTGGGGTCTGAGGGCGGAGGTGCAGGATGTGAATGAGATGCGTTGGAGGGCATCTTCAACCGCAAGATAAGGGAAATTGCGGTCTCTAAAGAAGGAGGCCATCTGATGTGTTCTGTGGTGGAACTGGTCCTCCTGGGAGCAGATATGGCAGAGGCAGAGGAATTGGGAATACGGGATGGCATTTTTGCAGGAGGTAGGGTGAGAAGAGGTGTAATCCAGGTAGCTGTGGGAGTCAGTGGATTTGTAAAAAATGTCAGTGTCAAATCGGTCGTCATTAATAGAGATGGAGAGGTCCAGGTAGGGGAGGGACGTGTCAGAGATAGTCCAGGTGAAGTTAGGGTCATGGTGGAATGTGTTGGTGAAGTTGATGAACTGCTCAACGTCCTTGCAGGAGCACGAAGTGGCGCCGATGCAGTCATCAATGTAGCGGAGGAAGAGGTGAGGAGTGGTGCCGGTGTAACTGCTGAAGATGGACTGTTCGACGTAGCCAACAAAGAGACAGGCATAGCTGGGGCCCATACGGGTGCCCATGGCTTCCGCTTTGGTCTGGAGGAAGTGGGAGGATTCGAAGGAGAAATTGTTAAGGGTGAGGACCAGTTTAGCCAAACGAATGAGTGTGTCGGTGGAAGGGTACTGTTGGGGACTTTGGGGAAAGGAAGAAATGGAGGGCTTGGAGGCCCTGGTCATGGCGGATGGAGGTGTAGAGGGATTGGATATCCATGGTGAAGATGAGGCGTTGGGGGCCGGGGAAACGGAAGTCTTGGAGGAGGTGGAGGGCATGGTGGTATCTCGAACGTATCCACTCCTTTGACTATCCAACTCTTTGTCTCTCTCTCTGGGCTCTATCTCCACCTATAAATTTAATCCTTACACCCTCCCCCTCACCTTATCTTCTGCATAAGAACCAAAATTTTCAGAGCTACAATCAGCTCTGAGAAAGGGTCATTTAACCCAAACATTAACTCTGATTTCTCTCCTCAGATGTTGCCAGATCTGCTGAGATTTTCCAGCAATTTCTGTTTTAGTTATCTGTCATCATGTATGCCAGACCAAACTATGCATTCAGGCAAAAATCACTTGTTTTTCTTCTGCACCATATGACCCTGTATTGGTAAGGTCTTGCATGTCATGATGTAGAGCTTGTCGACTTATGACACATTTACTGTTGCAATTTACATTCTTGGGGAATTCTATTTGGTCTGACTAACCAGAAAGAACATTAGCTCAAAGACCACTTGGGTGCATTCAAGCCACCAGTTCAGATTGATCTTCTTTTACTGTTGCAGATGGTCATTTTTGTTTTTAAACTTGACTAGCTTTCTGATTCTGATCTGCTCAACTGTGAATAAAAAGTATTAGACCGGTGTTACATTTTGGAATCTTTAGTGTCACAACTCACTGCCTTTGCATTGCACAGTGGGTCAGTGGTTAGCACTGCTACCTCAAAGTACCAGGGACGGGGGTTCGATTCCAGCCTTGGGCGACTATCTGTGTGGAGTTCCCTCTAAGAACTACAAGTAGGCCATCTCGCCCTTCGAGCCTGCTCTGCCATTCAATAAAATCATGCCTGATCCTTTCGGACCCAGGTCCACTTACCTGCATTTTCACCATATTCCTTTATTTTTCCAAAAAAGTCTCTACCTTGGCTTGAATAGTGATTACTGAAGTAGCATCAACTACTTCTCTGGGCACGGACTTCCAACTCTCTGGGTGCAAATATTCCTTCTCAGTTCAGTTCCTAAACCTGCTTCCTCTACTGTTGAGGCCATGTCCTTTTGTCCTTGTTTCACCTACCAGTGGAAACATACTATTTACTTCTATTTTATCAATTCACTTCATAAATGTCCATGTTTCTATAAGATCCCCCCCACAATCTTCTGAATTCCAATGAATATAATCCCAGTCTACTCAGCCTCTCCTCATAGGCCAACCCCCTCAACTCCAGAATCAACCTAGTGAACCTCTTGTGCACCCTCTCCAGTGACAGTACATCCTTTCTCAAGTAAGGAGACCAAATCTGCACACAGTACTCCAGGTGTGGCCTCACCAGCATCTTGTACAGCTGCAACATTACCTCCCAACTTTTAAATTCAGCTCTGTAGCAATGAAGGACAAAATTCCATTTGCCTTCCTAATTACTTGTTGTACCTGCAGACCAACCTTCTGCGTTTCATGCACAAGGACACCCACATCCCTCTGAAAATCAGTATGCTGCAACTTCTTATCATTCAAGTAATAATCTATTTTGCTCCTACCAAAATGCATGACTTCACATTTACTCACATTGTATTCCATCTGCCAAACCTTTGCCCACTCACTCAATGTATCTCTGCAAAGTTTCACAGTCCTCTGCACACTTTGCTCTGTCACTCATCTTCGTGACGTCGGCAAATTTTGACACCGTACATGTGGTCCCCAACTCCAAAATAATTGTGGTCCCAACACCGATCCCTGAGGGTCACCACTAGTCACTGATTGCCAGCCAGAATAGCACTCTTTTATCTCCACTCTTTGCATCCTGTCAGTCAACCAATTCTCTATCCACGCTAATGCCCCAAACATCATGCATCCTTAGCTTATGCAGCAGTCTCATGTGGAGCACCTTGTCAAAGACCTTTTGGAAATCTAGGTACACAACATCCACTGGGTCCCTGTTGTCCACCTTGCTTGATACGTCTTCATAGAATTCCAAAAGACCTGTGAAGCATGGCCTGCCCTTCATGAACCCATGCTTTATCTTTATAATAGGACAATTTCTTTCCAGATGCCCTGCTATTTCTTCCTTGATAATAGACTCAAGCATCTTCCCCAGAGCTCACTGGTCTATAGTCCCCATCTTTTGTCTGCTTCCCTTTTTAAGCAGTGACATCCCCGAATCCAGTGAATTTTGGAAAATTACCACCAGTCCACCTGCTATTTCTCCCACCATCTCTTTTAGTACCCTGGAATGCAATCCATCAGGGCCAGGAGACTTATCCATCCTTGGCTCCATTAGCTTACCCAACACTAGCTCTTCCATTATAATAATTGTTTTCAGGTCCTCACCTACCTTCATCTCTTTGTCACTCACTGGCATGTTATTAGTATCCTCCACTGTGAAGACCAATGCAAAGTACCTGTTTAATGTCTCAGCCATTTCATCATAATCCATAACTAACTGCCCCTTCCCATCCTGTAAAGGATCAACACTTACTTTTGTCACTCTTCTTCGTTTTATGTATTTATAGAAACTTTTGCTATCTGTCCTTACATTTCATGCTAGTTTTTCTTTTACTCTGTCTTACTTTTCTTTATAGCTCTTTTTGTGGCTTTCTGTTGACCTTTAAAGTGTTCCCAATCTTCTAGATTCCTGCTGTAGTTGGCCACTTTCACTTTGATAGCCTGCCTTTTTTCCTGAGACACCCATGGCAATTACCCATCCTCTTACTGTACTTCCCGCTCACCCGAATATAATTTTTGCTGAGCACTTCGAAAAATTTCTTTGAAGATCCTCAACTGCTCGACAACTGTCTCACCATAAAGTCTCTGTTTCCTCCCTCATTCTATCATAGTCCCCTTTATTCAAGCGCAGGACCCTGGAATTGGATTTTATCTTCACACTATCTAGCTGTATTTTAAATTCAACCATACGGTGATCACTCCTTCCAAGAGGATCCCTGACAATGAGGTCATTAATTATTCCTGTCTCATTACACAGGACCAGATGTAGGATAGCTTGCTCCCTTGTCAGTTCCCTTACATACTGTTCAAGAAAACTAATCACTGATACATTCAACAAACTCCGTCTCAAGGCTATGTGACTGAGCTGGTTCAGCCAATCAACATGCAGATTAAAATCCCCCATGATAATGGTTGTACAGGCTTTAGTTATTTTCTTGTTTATTGCCTGCCCCAACGTGATGTTATTATTTGATGGCCTATAGAATCAGTGACTTTTTCTACTTGGAATTCCTAATTTCCACCCAAATGGATTCGATCTCACGCTCCATAGAATCTATATCATCTCTCAGCACCTCCCTGATGTAGTCCTTGAATATCAGAGCTACACCACCTCCCTTGCATTCCTGTCTGTCTTTCCAAATACCCCTGGATATTTAATTCCCAGTCATGACCATTCTGCAACCATGTCTCCATGCTGGCTACCAAATCATATTCACTTGGGATGATGATTTGTGCTGTTAACTCATTAATCTTGTTATAAATGCTATGAGCATTCAGGGTAAAGTGCCTTTATGCTAGATTTCTTGCCGTCATGATTCACAACATCTCTAATATCTCCTGAGTTACCCTTCATTTTTACTTCTTTCATAGTCTGCCTTGAACTTAAACCCTCCTGCATACATGCTAACTTGCTGCTTACCTTTTAAATTACCATCATACTTCCTGTTGCTTCCCCTTCCCTTCCCCCTGACTCACAAGTTTAATGTTCTAGTGACCACCCTATTTATCCTTTTCGCTGGAACACTAGTTTCAGATCGGTTCAGGTGGAGACCACCCCATCGATACAGATCTCCCCTGGTTCCGAAACTATTGCCAATAACCCATGAAATGGAACCCCTCTTTCCTACACCAGACCCTTAGCCACATGTTTACTTCCCTAATTTTCGTGTCCCTAAGCCAATTTGTATGTGGCTCCGGCAGTAATTGGAGATTATGACCCTTGAGGATCTGTTTCTAGTGCTTGATAATCCCCAGCAGGTCCTCCATCTGGCCCTTGCTTATGTTGTTAGTCCCAACATGGACCACAACAACTGGATCCTCCCCCTCCAGCTCCAATATCCTTTCAAGCCGGTCCTGCACCCTGGCACCAGGAAGGCAACACACCATGTGGGACTCCTGATCTGGCTCGGAAACGATACTATCTGTCCCCCTAGTAATAGAATCCCCTATAACTACCACTTGTCTTTTTGCTCCCTCCTCTTGAATGGCCTTCTACACCATGGTGCCATGGTCAGCTGGTTCATCCTTCCCACAGCACTTTTCCTCATCCACAAAGGTGTGCAAGTCAGCTGGATTGGCCACACTAATTTGCCCATAATGTCCAAGGTTAGATGGATTAGCCAAGGGAATGATTTGTGAATGACCACAAAGGTATGTGCACTGCTGAGGATCAGCGATTCCACCTTCAGAGCAGATAACAAGGCAGCCCTAACAACACCAAGGGCCAATCTGACCCAGGGCCATCAAAGACGCAAAGATACAGAGATTACACAGCCACTTTCAGGACAGCAGCGATACATGGAGCATGTAGAAGGGTATTCAGGCCATTACCAATCACATCACATCATTGTCTGCTTATGCAAGTGATGCTTCTCTCCTGGATGAGTTGAACAACTTCCATGCACTAGTTTGAGGCACAGAATGACATGGCAGTGAGGACCCCCTGGGGTGTGTGCTCAGTCCACTGCTGTTCACCCTGCTGACACATGACTGAGCAGCAACGTACAGCACGAATCACATCAGTTTCACTGATGACATAACTGTAGTGGGTCTCATCAGCAGGAACGACGAGTCATCATACAGAGAGGAGGTGCAGTGGCTAACAGACTGGTGCAGAGTCTACAACCGGTCTCTGAAAGTGGACATGACTTCAAGAGGGCATGGAGCGATCAGTCTCCACTGGATATTGACAGCTCCCCTGGGGAGATAGTGAGCAGCACCAAATTTCTTGGTGTCCACCTTTTGGAGAATCGCACCTGGTGCCTCCACACCAGCTCCATAGCCAAGAAAGCCCAGCAGCGCCTCTATTTTCTGTGCAGGCTGAGAAAAGCCCACCTCCCATTCCCCATCCTCACCACATTCTATAGAGCGTTCACTGAGAGGACCCTAAGCTGCTGCATCACTGCCTGGTTCGGGAATTGCACCGTCTCGGATTGTAAGACCCTACAACGGAGAGTGAGGACAACTGAGAGGATCATTGGGGTCTCTCTCCCTTCATTACAGACATTTACACCACACACTGCATCGAAAAGGCTAAGCGCATTGTGGAAGACCCCACACACCCCTCACTCAAACTCTTCTCCCTCCTGCCGTCTGGCAGAAGATATCAGAGCATTCGGTCTCTCATGACCAGACTGTGCAACAGTTTCTTCCCCTGGGCCATCAGGCTCCTTAATAACCTGTGATCAGACTCTGCTCCATCTGAAACTCTTTGCATGACCACAAGTTGCTGCTAGAACAATGGTTTAATAATTATCATTCCTTTATTACACTGTAATTTGTACACCACTGTGCCTATTGTCCTGACACGTCACGAATTACTGTGCTGTTTTGTGTGATTTGCACTTCTTATGCATTTTATGCTGCTCTTTGTATGATCATATAATTTGTGCTGTCCATGTAGCACCTTGGTCCTGGAGGAACGCTGTCTCATTTTTACTGTATCAGTTGTATAAAAGTTGTACAAATAAAGCTACTCTTGACTCTTGGAAATACAGAGTTACAAGGACAGGGTAGGAGGGTGAGCCTGAGTGGGATGGTCTTTGGAGAGTCGGTTTGGACGTGTTGGACCGAACGGCTTATTTCCACACTGTAAGACTCTATGGAAGAACATGTCAATCAATGCACGCTGTTAGACCTGTGATGTGGTCCATCTGTCACTATAATACTAACAGTTTCAGGCAACCAGCCCAAGGATCTGTTTTGGTATCATTCATCTTAAATGCCAATGTGTGGGATTTCAATCCTGTTATAAGAAGTGTGCAGACTGCACCACATTGTGCCAGTTCCTTAAATAGTTCTTGTGTAAGTAAATCACAGTTGTATTTGCACTAATTTCAGTTTTGGTAACAGTGAGATGTTGTCCATGATGGTGGTGGATTGAGGGAGGAAGTAATAATTTTCTCCCCTTGACCAGCCACCTCCTCTACTGACATTTCATATTGATTTCAATATTTCCAGTTAAAGGGCAGTAGCTGTCTCTTCTTCCCTTTTACACATTCATCCTCCATCAGGATGGTCTTAGGGACCTCATCCTCTTCCTGGAAAAAAGGCCTGAACCATCTGCATCTGCCATCTTTGCCTGGCTGAGCTCGTCCTCAATTTGAACAACTTCTCCTTTAACTCCTCTCACTTTCTGTCTGTATTCGCTGTTCACAATGTGGTCTCCTCTACATTGGGAAAGTGAAACATAAACCATTGACTGTTTTGCACAACACTCACATTCTGTCTGTAAACATGACCCCGAGGTTCCAGTTGCCTGCCACTTCAACAGTCCACCGTGTTCCCATGGCAACACTTGTGTCACAGGCCTGCTGCAGTGTTCCAGAGAGCCTCAGCGCAATTTCAAAGAACAACACCTCATTTACCTTGGGGACCCTGCAGCCTCTCGTACTCAACATTGTGTTCTATAACTTTATTATGTCTTTCCATGTTTTTTTACCCATTCCCACACTCTGGTCCTGTCACCATATGTGTTAGTTTCAGCACAGTCTACCGATTCCTTCTTATTCTTAGCTCTTGTTTTCACCCATTTAGCTTCTCTTCTGTCCTGGCTTACTTGTCTGCCTATCCCTTTCATATCTTTCTCTTGCTTTAGAGTCCACCTTCACCTATCCATTCATCTACCCACCCTCACCTTCCCCTGAATGCCACTTCTTCCTGGATGTTATCCATTCTTCTGAGAAGTCACTGGACCCGAAATGTTCACTCTAATTTCTCTTCACAGATGCTGCCAGACCTATTGGAGTTTCTCCAGCAATCTCTGTTGTTTTTTTTTTAAATTTTGGATCTCCAGCATCCATAGTTCCTTGTTTTTTAAAAATTATATCTGCTCAGTAAATCTTTATATTTTAAAAGAGTAAGGGAAGAAGGAGGCTTCTGGGGGAAAGCAAGTTATAATAACTATAATAACACACCTGAAAGGTGTGTCTGGAACCTTGGATAGTGAAAATGGAGGAAGTAAACAGGCAGGTGTTACACCTTCTGTAATTGCATGGCAAGATGCCAAGGGGTGTGGGAATGTGTTGGGAGTGCAAGGGGAGTGGACCAGGGTGTCCCAAAGGGAACGGTCCATGTGGAAGATTGACAAAGGAGGGGAATATGTGTCTGGTCATAGCATCCCATAGAGGATGGTGGAAATGGTGGCTCACAATCACTTAGGTGTGGATGCTCAATGCTCACAGTTTCAATTTGTAATGTCTGAGGAGCGAAGCATTTAGATTTGACTCAATATAATCTTTGAGTTAGAGTTAATTTTATAACAATGTGCATGTTTAAGTTTATAACAGTACTATGCTTAAATTTTATTATTCAGGATGATGCAATGACTGAATGTGTAATGTCATCTCACTACTGCAACCACCATATGCATAGTCTGTATTAGTTTGTTTATCTTCTGCATTGATTACACCTAGTGTTAAAGTTATAAGCAACTTTTCCACCGTGGCCTTTATTGCAGACAAATCGTAAGAAGCTCATTCGAGACATCCACAACCACAAAGACAAAGAAAATCACCTTCAAATCAGGGGGCTTGGCAGTGTAAACATCCCTGTAACAGATGGGCAAATAAGATATTATAAACTGTCCTCCTGTCTTAGCAAGAAGTCATAAAAGTAAAAGTAACAGCAGAAAGCAATTATGAAGAGGATGAGCTTATAGCTAATTGACTGTGTGAGGAATCAGGCAGGAAATGGGGATTGCTAACATCGGTCAATGTCAATTATTATTAAGAGCCAATTAGAAATTGATCATACACCCATTAAACCAATTAAAAATAGGTCTCGCCTCACTGAGGCCAATCAGAATCTGAAGATATAATTGATCATCCTGTGGCTGTTGAAAAGGGTGAATAAGCAGCAGCTTTCAGTGACCAAGGAGCACACTAAGCTTGAAACTGCTGTCCATTTGGAAAGTGCTGAACTGAGACCAGATTATGCTTTGCCCCTGCCACTTAAGTACAGCTGGAAAACAAGAGTTGTAGTGCACCTGTAAAGTTATTGACATGCTTTATAATTTAAGTTTCCTCAGTTACTGCACATACTGACTTTAGTTGCCTTATTGGTTTGTCTCAAACAAACTTACATTGGAATTTGAGTTCAAATTCTAACATAAAACTGATAAATGGGAATTTGTCTTTGAAATCACAGCCAGCACAAATGAAGATGGCTGTGGTGGTTGGAGGTCAGTCATCTCCAGGACTCTTTGCGGGAGTGCCTCAGGGTAGTATCCTAGTCCAACCATCTTCAGCTGCTTCATCAATAAGCTTCCATCCATCGTAAGGTGAGAAATGGGGATGTTCGCTGATGATTGCACAATGTTCAGTACCATTTGTAACTCCTGAGGTACTGAAGCAGTCCATGTTCTAACGCAGCAAGATGTGGACAATATCCATGTTTGGACTGACAAGCAGCAAATAATGTTTATATCATACAAGCGCCCGTCAATGACCAAGACAGAATCTAGTCATCGACTTTCATATTAAATGACATTCCTACTGCTGAATATTCCATTATGAACATCCTGGAGTTGCTGTTCACTAAAGGTTGAAATGGACTAATCATATAAATAATGCAGCTTCAAAATAAGGTCAGAGGTTAGGAATCTTGCAGTGAGGAATTCACCTCCTCATTCCCCAAGGCCTGTCCATAGTCTATAAGATATAAGTAAGGAGTAGGAAGGAAAACTTTCCACTTTCAGGAGGGTAGCACCAAGAGCTCAAGATGCTTGAAAGAACAGAATAATCTACTTGATTGTTTCCACAACTGACACACTGTAGCAGTAGTGTGCACTGTTACAATATGCACTGCAGAAATTCACTCCACCACAGAACACACCAGATGGCCTCCTTCTTTCAAGACCGCAATTTCCCT
This sequence comes from Chiloscyllium punctatum, assembly GCF_047496795.1. NCBI lineage: Eukaryota > Metazoa > Chordata > Chondrichthyes > Orectolobiformes > Hemiscylliidae > Chiloscyllium > Chiloscyllium punctatum. The sequence continues at coordinate 61,414,946 of NC_092775.1, forward strand.
TCCCATGTGGTTAAAGATGCCCTCCAACGCATCTCATCCACATTCCGCACCTCCCTCAGACCCCACCCCTCCAACCGTAACAAGGACAGAACGCCCCTGGTGCTAAACTTCCACCCTACCAATCTTCACATAAACCAAATCATCCGCCGACATTTCCGCCACCTCCAAAAAGACCCCACCACCAGGGATATATTTCCCTCCCCACCCCTTTCCGCCTTCCGCAAAGACCGTTCCCTCCGTGACTACCTGGTCAGGTCCACGCCCCTCCCTACAACCCACCCTCCCATCCTGGCACTTTTCCCTGCCACCGCAGGAACTGCAAAACCTGCACCCACATCTCCTCCCTCACCTCCATCCAAGACCCTAAAGGAGCCTTCCACATCCATCAAAGTTTTACCTGCACATCCACTAATGCCATTTATTGTATCCATTGCTCCCGATGCGGTCTCCTCTACATTGGGGAGACTGAACGCCTCCTAGCAGAGCGCTTTAGGGAACATCTCCGGGACACCCACACCAATCAACCACACTGCCCCATGGCCCAATATTTCGACTCCCCCTCCCACTCTGCCGAGGACAAGGAGGTCCTGGGCCTCCTTCACCGCCACTCCCTCACCACCAGACGCCTGGAGGAAGAACGCCTCATCTTCCGCCTCGGAACACTTCAACCCCAGGGCATCAATGTGGACTTCAACAGTTTCTTCATTTCCCCTTTCCCCACCTCACCCGAGTTCCAAACTTCCAGTTCAGCACTGTCCCCATGACTTGTTCTACCTGCCTATCTTCTTTTCCACCTATCCACTCCCCCCTCCCCCGACCTATCACCGTCATCCCCTCCCCCACTCACCCATTGTACTCTATGCTACTTTCTCCCCACCCCCACCCTCCTCTAGCTTATCTCTCCACGCTTCAGGCTCACTGCCTTTATTCCTGATGAAGGGCTTTTGCCCGAAACGTTGATTTTACTGCTCCTCGGATGCTGCCTGAACTGCTGTGCTCTTCCAGCACCACTAATTCAGAATTCCTTTGCCAAGGCCAAGCATCTTCCAAATCCATGACCACTAGAAAGACGAAGGCAGCAGCTAAATGGGGACGTCACTACCTGCAGTTTCTCCTCCAAACCACTCACCTTCCTGGTTTGGAAATTATGTTGCTGTTCCTTCAATGTCATTGGGTCAAAATCCTGGAACTCTCACCATAAAAGCATTGAGCATGTACTTTCTTGCCTCCCGTGTTGTTATACATTATATACACACAGCTAACTGACAGAAGACATTGTCTTGAGTAACACCCTGTGTAATGGAGTCAAAGTTGGTACCTTTACACTGGAACATGATGTGCTAAGATGTCATATGACTGTCTTAAAAGTACAGTTTATTCTGGTCTGGAATTTACGTCATAATACAACATAAAGCAAGAAGCCCTATAGATTCAGATTTCTAGTCACAAGAAACAGCCATTGATCATAATCATAGTTTGCTTTCAACCAAAGAGTCAGTTTTGGATCCAAGTTTCTACTTGCCACAAATCCAGTGATGGTTTGCAACTGTAACAATTCTGTCATGAGGTACCTTCTTGCTGAAATCAATGTAGATTGTGTCAAACCAGCTACCCTTACCAATCCTTCTCGTTCTCTCAAGATTCAAACGAGTTAGTCAGGATTAACTGTGCCTCAAGTTCATGCTGACTAATATTGATTAAATAGTGCCTAAGTGCCAATTAAAATGGCCAATCAGATTTTTTTTCTTTTCAACGGTTTGCACACAATAATGGTTAGGTTGACTGACCTATAATTAATCTGTCTATTGCTTTTTCTACTCTTAAACAACTGCAGAAAATCTTCTGGCACCATGCCTGTAGCTGAAGAAAATTGGAAAATGAAGGACAGAGCCTACGTTATTTCCGCCCTAATTTCTCTGGGCAGCCTGCAGCCTATATCATCTGCATCTGGTTATTTAACCACTTTCAAAAATGCTGAACTCTTTAATATTTTCTTTCTCGCTAGGTTTATATCATCCAATATTTCACACACCTTCTTAAGTGAAATGCCAGCATTGTCCCTCTCTTTGGTGAAGGTAGTCAGAGAATATTCATTTGGAAACATGCCCACATCATGTTTCTCCACATGTTACCTTTCTTGTCTCTAACTGAATCTACTCTGAGTTACCTTCATTACTACAGTTCTTCATATGGTTGAAACATCGATGGGATTTTGTTCTTTTATGTGTCAATATTTTTAATGCTCCCTCTTTGTTTTCCTAAGGGGGCACTGTAGCTCAGTGGTTAACACTGCTGCCTTATTGCGCCAGGAACAGGGGTTTGATTCCAGTTTCAGGCGACTATCTGTGTAGAGTTTACGCATCCTCCCCGTGTCTGCGTGGGTTTCCTCCTGGTGCTCCGGTTTCCTCCCACAGTCCAAAGACGTGCTGGTGAGGTGGATTTGCCATGCTAAGTTGTCCATAGTGTCCAGGGATACGTAGGTTAGATGGATTAGCCATGAGAAATGCAGGGTTGCGGGGATAGGGTAGGGGGGGAAAGACTGGGTGGCATGTACTTCAGGGAGTTGGTGTGGACTTGCTGGGCTGTAGGGATTCTGCAATTCTAATTTCCTTCTTTGTTTCACGCCTTAATTTTTTTATAGTGCTCTAATTATTATACAAGATTGTGCTCTCAGTGTCTGATATAAGCTTTCCTTTTGTTCTTATCAGAGTCCACAGGCTCTTTGGAATCAGGAGTGGGGAGGTTGGCTCGATTTTGGGGTGCAATTTGTTACTTTCTGGGAACATGTTTGCTATTAGTGTTCTTGAATATTATCTTGTCTTCTCAGACACTGAATTACCTTCAAACATTAGCTTCAAACACATCACAGCTTAGTAACATTGAGAAATTCCCAGGATAAAACATGTGCTGATGGTTGTCCTTTTCCACAAATTAAATTGACGTCTAAGTGAAACAAAAGTCACCAAAGTCCTAGAGGACTTTCTTATTAGAGGGAGATGACTGGTGGATGAGTTTAATTGGAGGGTTATCACGCCGCAGTTGAGGTTCAGAAGGCAGGGTTGTCATGGAGACCTCAGCAGGCATGAGAATTGCTCCTGTGCTGTTGGCACATTCTGCTTTGCAAGTCAGCTTTTCAGCCAACTGAGCTAACGAACCCCCATTACGTTATAAACATTACAACCAAATTCTTCCCTCACTGATACTCCTTCCAGCTACCCATGTAGTTTTGTCCCCTGAACAAAAGGCAATACTGTAACTTCTCTTCTTGGCCTTGCTGCATACTGGATAAACATTCTGAGGGCATTTTAAGAATTCTGTGCCCTCTATGCCATTTACATTGACTTTATCCCTGTTGCTGTTATTCAGGTTGTTAAAATACTCTATTATTATTGTTCTATCTTTTCTGCACTTGTCCGCAATTTACTTGCATATTTGCTCTTCTCTCTGACTGTGAGGTCTATAATACTCTCTGAGCAAGTGATTACTATTTTTCTGCTCCTCAGTTCAACCCAACTGCTCTCATTTGATTATCCTTCCAGCACATCAACCTTTCTTCTACCGGGACCGCAATCCATTCTCGGTTACTCTCCCCCTTTATTTCCTGTCTGATAACTCCATGACCAGGAATTACCAGGCTGCATTTCCAACTTTGTCTAAACAACGCTTCAGCAATAACAATGATCCAGAACCTTCAAATGTTCAAAACAAATATAAATAAGAGACTAGAATACACATATAGAGTAGGTAAATGTTCAAAAACAAAAGTTACCAGAGAAAACCATTTACTCAAATGGGCGGACCACATTAAAGATGGAAGGAAATTGTTCTCTAAAAATATATATCATGTTGGGAGAATGTTTGAATCAGTCAAAAACTGCCCAGTTTCTCTGGTCAAAATATTAATTGTTTTCCTATTTTCTGGTTATAAAAAAAAACAGATAATGCTGCAAATAGAATGTGCATCATTATAAAGCCATTGTTCTGAATGTGAAATCACCAAGCAATCAGTGCTGAGGAAAAGTTCCCCCAAGCATGACATGGCACTATAACGTGCTAACCAAGGTGCCCAACACTTGTAACATCTAGGCCATTGTGCAGCTTGCACTATTTTGTTGGAGGTAGATAGCTCTTCATGTACTTTGGAAGGAGAAACAAGAGAGTATTTAATGATTAGCATGACACTGGTTAGTTTAGAGGAAACGAGGGACCTCGGGGGTAATTATTCAGAGCCCCGAAGCTGACAGAGCCAGAGTCGCAGAGATCTACAGCATGGAAACAGACCCTTCGGTCCAACTTGTCCAAGCCAAACAGATATCCTGAATAAATCTAGTCCCATTTGCCAGCATTTGACCCATAACCCTATAAACCCTTCCTATTTATGTATCCATCCAGATGCCTTTTAAATGTTGTAACTGCATGAACAGCATAGTTAAGAAGGCATATGGGACTCTTGCTTTCATCAGCCATGGCATAGAATATAAGAGCAAGGAGGTAATGTTGGAGTTAAACAGAGCATTGGTCAGGCCATAACTGGGGTACAGGGTACTGTGTGCAGTTCGGGTTGCCTCACTACAGGCAGGTTGTGATGAGCTATAAGGTGAGACTAGATAGGCCTGGAATGTATTCTTTTCAGCAGAGAAGACTGAAGGGGGACAAGATTGGGAGAGATAAGATTGAGGAGCATGTCCAGGGTGAGAAGAGAGCAGCTGTTCACCTTGGTTCAGGATCAACCATGGGAGGATTTGGTTTTCGGCTAAGGGGTAGGAGATTCACAGGGAATTTGAAGAAAAAACTTCTTCACTCAGTGGGTGCTAGGAATCTGAAATGCACTGTCTGGGAAGGTAGTGGAGGCCAGAAACCTTCAAAAATATTTGGACGAGCTCTTCAGATGTCATAACATTCAAGGATATGGGACAAGTAGAGGAAATTGGAATTAGCGCACTTTTAGTAGTAGAATTTATACTGGTACAGATTCGATAGGCTGAAGGGTCTTTTCTGCACCAGTACAGATCTATGAATCTTTTCCTTGCAACGTAGCAATTTCACCTTCAGACAATGATGTCTCCCTAGTTTAATGACATCCATAAAATCATTCACTGATCAGCCAACAACTTTGCATGAGTAACTAAAAATACTCACATGTTCGAATTTGATCAAAGTGACACCGCAAGTAAAAAAAAGTACAGAGTAGTGTAGAAAACAAATTAATTTGATTTCGTCTGAGAATTAATAGGAGCTGGTTGAATTGTACAAGCAAAGATTATATCATTACTGCTCTGCAGCACACCATAAAAATCTCCATCCTTAATTAAACACAAGAAATGCTAACCAATGTTGAAGTGTGACAAGGTCATAAAAGTCTCATTGCAAACTGGCACTACACCAGCTACATGTTAGAGGTGAACTACATATTGATTAAAGTCATAATTCAGTCTCTACCCTTTACATTTCATTTCAATGCACAGTGCTAAAAGTTTGGAAACTACAGAAATTATCCCTTTGACACTTTCAGCAGCCTCTGCATCATGCAATCCCTTGATCCAAATTGGCCATTTTAAAAAATGGTATCATGCTGAGCTTTCACATTAATAAAAAGTTCCCAGGAGTAAAGATCACCAACAATCTATCCTGTCTATCCATGTCAACAGACAGTCAAGAAAGCACATCAGCTCGTCTGCTCCCTCAGAAGGCTAAGAAGATTTGCCATGTTCGCACTGGCTCTTACCAATTTTTCTTGATGCACCATAGAAAGCATTCTATCCAGATGCATCACAGCTTGGTATGGCAACTGCTAAACCAACTCCTGTAACATCTAGGCCACCAAGCTGATTGCACTGGATTGTTGGAGGTAGGTAACTCTTCATGCACTTTGGAAGGAGAAACAAAACACAAAGAAGAAACAAGACCACAAGAAACTACAGAGAGACGTGAATGCAGCCTAGTCCCTCATGAAAACCAGCTATATTTCCTGCTGCATTGGGCAAACAGTGAACGTAATCAAAGATATGTACCACTCCAGTTATACTCTCTTCCACCCTCTTCCATCAGGCAGAAGATACAAAACTTTGCAAACACATACTAGCAGATTCAAGAACAGCTTCTTCTCTGCTATCATCAGACTTATGAACAGGCCTCTCATATATTAGAGTTGATCTTTCTCTGCATCTTCTTTGTAGCTGTCACATTATATTCTGCATTCTGTTCCAATACCCTGATGTACTTATGTAAGGTATGTTTTATTTGGTCAGCACACAAAACAATACCTTTCACTGTATCTTGGGACATGTGACAATAATAAGTCAAATCAAAAATCAATCAAATCAAAGAGACATATGCCAGAGCTATTTCATTTTGCACCCATCAGGACAAATTAAGATGCCAAATTTCAAAGATCACAATTTATACACTAGGAGAACAGCATGCAAATTGTCTAGAGATAATGCCATGAGACATTGACTTCCCATTGGGATGTAACTTACTGAACAATCCCAACTGCCAATGTTGACTGTCTGAACAGCCAATGCAAAATTATCAGACAAGTTTTTCACATGGCTCATTTACTGCTGCCAGGACATAAGTACATTTTCTCTACAAACTGAACACATTTAAACCTCTGGCCTTTATTCTCAATTAACTGGGAGCTTCAGGAACATAATGTTTCCCATTGTTTTCTCTGAGAGAGCAAGATGCAAAGCTTCAGCAACATTTTTCTCTTGTCAGTGATATTCACACATCATATTGGTGCTATTAACATTCTTGATTGAACTTAACTTACTCAGTTTGATTGAACTTAACTTACTCAGCTTTGATGTATAGACAATTACTAAACCCACAAGCTTAGAAATGACTGGTGATATTAGCATGCAAATGTTTAATATATTTGTACAACATTCTTCTATTTTAATGCCCATTTCTTTCAAATATGTTAACAGCTCCATTAAGCCAGCAGGCAGTGGAATGCCATGTGAAAATGTCAACACTCAGATGCTAATATTCAATCACACTGTTTCCCAGAAACAAAGTTGGTGTGAAATTATATTGCTGATAAATGATACATTTTGTCAAAGCTCTATATTGTACATTGATCAGAACATTTCACAAGAATATACAAATAAAGGGGAAAACACAAAATATATATACTGTATACAGCAGGGTGCTGATTATTTGGCAAATGGACTTTGATTGATAGAGGCATGGCCACAGAGAATGTAACAGTTCTAATGATTGATGACTGAATACAAATGGCATTGGCCATATGTTGCTAACAGCTGAAGGGACATGCTGTTTACGGAGAAACCTCAATTATCTGGCATTCAATTGACTGAAATTTGGATTATCTGAACAAGATCGCAATGTCCTGATGCTTGACTAACTATGTTACCCGGCACTCGATTACCCGGCATTAGATTAACCAAACAAAATACTTACCAAAATATCAATCCAGAAAAGATGTTTTGCCTATCTGATGAATGGGCAATGTGATATTTTAGTACCACTGTGATATAATCAGAACATACATTCCAAAGATTGACCAATCATATTACAGAGGAACCTTGATTATCCGAAGAACATGGGCAAGGAGTACTGTGATCTTGTTCGAATAATCCAAAATTTGGTTAATTGAACGTCAGTTAATTGAGGTTTCTCTGTAAACAGCATATCCCTTCAGCTGTTCACAACAAGTAAGGCATTAACCATAGCAAACAAGCTCATGTCTGAAAACTCACAACATAGTATGTTAACATTAGATGTATTTCTATAGTTAGACAACATTGGCTGGATAATCCTGAGTGTGCAGGGAGTCATGCTGACATTAGGGCCCATAGTGTGGCACAGTTATGTGAACTGGAAATAACATATTGATACACAGGGTCCCTGTTCTTTCAGACAGAACATGTACAAATATGGATCCTGTTTCAACTCAACAAAACAGGAGGCAGCCATTTGTTAGTGCATTTCTCAGGATAATGTTCTGACCAACCAGAACTAATCTACTGAATTAAATCAAAACAAAGTTTGGCAAATACCAGTTAAACATCAAAACTGCTGTTTTCTCCATTCAACACCTGCTACAAACAACCTGCTAACACACAGCACTTCCCTCTCTTACTGAAAAAATTTGATCTTTCCCCCTTCATTGGTATTCTTGTCTATTCTCCTGATGAATGGAAAGTGAGAAACTCTGACAAAATGCATCTTTTTTAAATAATGCAGTAGTTCTGAACGAGCAAATGATAATTAGCAAATACTATCCTTGAAATGAACGAGCAAATGATAATTAGCAAATACTATCCTTGAAACTTATAGAGGATCAATTTTTCCCATTGTCATAACATTTTATAGCACAGATGGAGGACATTCAGCCACTGTCCATTTGCCAGTTCTTTGAAAATTCTCTTCAAGTACTCCCACTCCCTTTCTTTCCCCACTAGCTCCCCAATTAATTGTTTTCTTTCAAGAATTTATCTAATTTCATTTCAAGCGTTATTGGTTCTGCCCACTATTTTAGGCAGTCATTCTCTGATGAGTGGAGGAAGAGGTATTCAAGATATGTTCAACAGCCTATCATTACAAGGCTGACTCCTACAGTTGTGTCCATAACAGAAACTGGAGTTTCTGAACGGGAAAGGCTAAATTTTAGATGACAAAGTCATGTAAAGTTTCACGCACATTAATGGTGGCAGTAAAATTTTTTGGCATATAATTAACATTACAACTTTACATTTAAAAAAAAGCCACTTTAGAATCAATGTTATTCACAGTGGTCATTGAGCTACTGTACGGTTTCGATATAGTGCCAAATCAAAGTGAAAAGTGTATAATGTTGCCACTTTCTGGCACCATCTTAAAAACATAGAAAACAAACTAAGATGTAGAAAATAAAGGTTATATCTCTGCATCAAAACTGAGGTACAATAATTGCCAACTTTTAAGTAGGACCAAAGAAACCTGGTTGAGTAGGAAAGCAAATGGCTTTTCACAACTGATCTCAATGAGAAGGAATTGTGATTTACATGTTTATACAGATGATCTTCAGTCTTTACCTCAGGTTTCCTTCAAATCACACACTCACAAACCAAGATGAAGAAGGCAAGTCAGGTTTGCAAGCATCAAAGTTCTGTTTTCCAGAATTTGACAACCACTGTGAAAGCTATCTTTGTAACAAATGATGCTGGTAAGTACACATTTAATTGGTAAGAAGCCTTCAGCTTACAACAAGTGATTGGGTTTTCAATGGTGTAATAGCAAATTCCAACATCAATCATCTGCTCTGTAAGGTCCAAAATGACAGTAGCCAGGAAGAGCTAAGCTGATGTCTGTAATTAAAGTAATTCAAGATGGTAGCAGAGTAACCAATGCAGAGTTTAGGCTCCTTGAGCCCAAGAGCCCAGGTTTGCCTGCTCCATCTGTTTTTCCCTTTTTTCTATTGCATTTTTTCTCCCCTTTGCTTTTTATACTTAACCTTCTTGCAGAGACCTCAGTTGGCATTGGGAGCGGTGAGGTGTCCACAGTGTCGGAGACAAGTTTGTGCTCCTGGCAGTGGTAGAAAGAGGCGAGTTTGGGTCCAGTGCCTGGAGCAGGACCCGACATCATCAAGCAGTGACTGCTTCAGCCTTGTGGGTCCCGAGTTGGGTTTGGGTCCCAGCAGTTTCAGCTCCATGCAGATGCATGGCGGCAATGACTTCGGTGGAGGCAAGTTGGCACCAATGAATGGCAACGTGGTTCCAGTGGCATCAGCACAGCAAGGGGATCAAAGCTGGCTGACACTTTGTGCTGGTGTTGGACTCAGCATCAAGGTGAAAGAGCCTGGATCCAGCATAGTTAAGGCATCTAACAAGAAGGACCGTAATACTGAACTTTTAATTTTATTTCTTCCATTTTCTTTTAACCTTTATATTCTATGCCTTGGTTTATTTTCTGTGTTTTTAAGGTGATACCAGATAGCAGCGACATTATACACTTTTCACTTGATTTGTAACAAACAGGATAAGTAGACAAAGTCTTTTCCCTGGGAAGGAGAGTCCAAAACAAGATGGCATAGGTTTAGGGTGAGAAGCAAAAGATATAAAAGGGACCCAAGGGGCAACTTTTCCATGCAGAGGGTGGTACGTATATGGAATGAGCTGCCAGAGGAAGTGGTGGATGCTGGTACAAATACGGCATTTAAAAGGCATCTGGATGGGTATATGAATAGGAAGGGTTTAGACGGATATGGGCCAAGTGCTGGCAAATGGGACTAGATTAGGTTAAGATATCTGGTCGGGATGGATGAGTTGGACTGAAGGGTCTGTTTCCGCTGTACACCTCTATGACTCTAAATAGATGTAACAAGTATAAGTGGCAATAAATAAATAAAATCAAGCAATTACATCAATGCAAACAGTGTGCTCTTCATTGGAATCTTGCATTTGAAGTGCACAAAAGAGGATTTGTAGTGAAAGCCAGGAGTTCGAGAAGAGATTAATAGCATCCTTATGACTGAGAAGGAATTGGCAAATTTGTTGGATTTGGCAAAATGTTCAAGGTAAATCTTCATCAGTTGCATTGCCCTCGTTAATCCCAGAAAGCCATATACTTTGTATAGTTGAGTGCTCGGCAATAAATATTTCAAAAAAAAACCCCAAGGCTTAACTCCTGCATGGTTAATACTTGAGGGATTGAAATCCATGCCGTTTCTGGTAAAAGCCTATTATAACAAAGTCCCACTGGTTACTGGCCATGGTCCTGAATTCAACAGGAGTCTACTGGACAAGGAAATCTACTTCTGACAGTTTAAATGAGAAAAAGCCAATTGTTAAAAATAGATTCATTTGACTATTCCTATCAAACCTGCTCCCAAAATTATATGAAGAAAATTAAGGACTCTGGGGCCAAAAGTCAAGTATTTTTCTTTACTTGTGATCTGCTAATAGTCGAGTATCTGCAGCATATTGCAAATGCTGTTCACCATTTGTTATTGTAACAGGCATTAATTGCCAAGTTACCACTTGAACGGTACTGAACACATAGGCTATTCCAGATAGGTCAAGTAGCTGCTGCATCTTGCAGAAGTGTGATTACCTATCATTACATTCACTGTACTACTGTACCCTCTGACTTTCCACTTCTCTCTTGCTTGTTTTGACTTATGCAGCTTGATTAGGTTTACTATTTGCTGACTTTGCAGATGTACATGGCAGTAATTAATATCTAATTACATCCCATAGCAAAACACTCTTCTGGCAGTTTCACAATGCCAAATATTTAACATTGTATAAACCAAGAGACAATAATCAACTGAAAAAAAAAGACAAGGCAGGAGATACAACTTTTGGTTTCCATAAACTGCTATCGAAACAAAATTCAAAGTAAACATGCAGCTCAGTTCAATAATTAGGATTTAGTTTGTATGAAATATTAAAGAATGTTAAACATCACAAAAGAATGGCAATGTCACTTACTTACCAATTATCATGAGTTTAATTTTAAAGAATCAAGTATAACAGGACCTTGATCAAATTGGCCAATGGGACAAGGAGCGGCAGATGGAGTTTAATTTAGGTAAATATAAAGGTGCAGCATTTTGGAAAGGCTAATCAGGACAGGACTCGTATACTTGGTGGTAAGGTTCTGGGGAGTGTTACTGAACAAAGACCTTGGAGTGCAGGTTCACAGTTCCTTGAAAATGGACTCACAGGTAGAGAGAGGAGTGAAGGTGGCATCTGGTATGATGGCCTTTATTGGTCAGTGCGTTGAGTTGGGAGATCATGTTGGAAGATCCTAGAATGATAATGTCAGCTTGTATAAGGGGACATAGCTACAAATTGAGGGGTGACAGATTTAAGACAGATGTCAGAGGCAGGTTCTTTACTCAGAGAGTGGTAAGGGTGTGGAATGCCCTACCTGCCAATTTAGTTAACTCAGCCACATTAGGGAGATTTAAACAATCCTTGGATAAGCATATGGGTGATGATGGGATAGTGTAGGGGGATGGGCTTAGATTAGTTCGCAGGTCGGCACGACATCGAGGGCCAAAGGGCCTGTTCTGTGCTGTATTGTTCTATGTTGCAGCTGTACAGGACATTGGTTAGGCCACGTTTGGAATACTGCGTCCAATGTTGGTCTCCCTGCTATAGGAAAGATGTTGTAAAACTTGAAAGAGTTCAGAAAGGATTTACAAGGATGTTGCAAGGGTTGGATGGCTTGAGCTATTGGTAGAGGCTGAATAGGTTGGGGCTGTTTCCCTTGGAGTGTCGGAGGCTGAGGGTGACCTTATAGAGAGGCTTGGATAGAGCGAATAGACAAAGTCTTTAACCTGGGATGGGGGAGTTCAAAACTAGAGGGCATAGGTTTAAGGTGAGGGGGTAAGATTTATAAAAGACATAAGGGGTAACTTTTTAATGCAGACTATCGTGCATATATGGAATGAGCTGCCAGAGAAAGTGGTGGAGGCTGATATAATTACAACATTTAAAAGGCATCTGGATGGCTATGAGTAGGAAGGGTTTTCAGGGATATGGGACAAATGCTAGCAAATGGGATGAGACTAACTTAGGATATCTGGTTGGCATGGATGAGTTGGACTGAAGGGTCTGTTTCCGTGCTATAAAGTTCTATGACTCTACAAGTTAAAAATCAGGAAATTACAAGTAAGATGGGATTTTGCCTGGAAAAAGTTTATCACCAAAGTAATGAGACCTTTCAAGTAAGTAACATGAAGAGCAAAGTAAACAGTATATGTGGTTTAGCAGACAATTAGATATGTTTTTGGACATGGACATTGAAAAACCTGATGAGGAGATGGGTTGGTTAGCTGGGGGTGGGGGGTGGAGTAAGCTCATTTGAGCACAGGGATCACAACAGAATAGAGGGTGTGGTGAATGGGACATAATGCATGGCTTGCAGGCAGATCTTGCTCATTACTGCAGTGAAGGCAAAGTCAAAACCTTACTGAATTGATCCAAAAATCAACAGCCACCAGAGGGGAGGTAATCTTTAGCATGGATCAGGATCAACATACTACAATACTCGTCTCGGAAAATGATTGAGAGCCAGGTCAGAAGATGACTAAGTATGTACTGAGTAATAGTCTCACATTTATGCCAGTTGCTGGGCAAGGATTTGCATTCATAAGGACTGGGATAATTGCATTCTTGGCTCCATAACGATTACAGCAACACTTAATTTATTTGCTAATGGGTCATCGTAAGGATCTACCAGAGACGTCTGTGCATTTCAAAGTCCTCAGCCCACAAGTGCATCCAAATTGTTACTGATACAATCTCCATAAGAGCTTAAGATCTTGTTCCCCCTTACTGTAACTGCCAATGAATGATGGGATTAGGATTCTCAGCCATTGCTGGATTTCCACAGGTATAGGGTGTAACCAAGTAACCCATATAGCAATCACAACACTCTATCATCCAACCTTTGTCTCAGTAACAAAATCTATCCCACTTCCTTAACATTCAACTCATTTGGGAGCACAGCAACCAGATGTTGAAGGTCTGTGCTGCAGATCCAGGAAGCTGCAACAACTCAGACATCCCGAACTACTCACAGCTGCCAGACCCTTGGCCTATACAAGGATGGTTGCCGGGTAAGGAATGGTGCCCCCCCCTCCATTCATGGCTGATGGCAGCTCTAAAACATCCTCATACTTCCACTGAGGGGAGGTACAAAGCTGCCCCAAATTTCAGCCAGGACCATTGCAGAACCAAAAACCCCGTGAAGATAATGTTCCAATGCCCAGACTGGTCAGGCCGTATTCCCCGGACAAGGTAGTAACTGCATCATAGTTGTGTGCTGCACATTCTGCATTCTCAGTCACCATAGGCGTAATTTATTGGCTGACATGGAGGTACAGGAGCTTTCTTAAGGTACACATTCTCCTGACTTGTTCACCATAGACTTCGCCAAATTCAACAATGCCTCCAAAACAGCACCATGGAAATATGTCATTTACATATTGACTGCAGTAATTCAAAAGATTACTCCTTCTCATGTACAATTAGGGATGGACTGTGAATACCTGTCAATGTTTCCCACATTAAGTCAATAAGTCGAAAAAAGACACCTTCTGTAGTCACTGAGAACAATGTTGGGCACCATATCTTAGAAGGGTTGGATGAGCCTTAGAAAGAGTACAGCATAGATTTAACAGTGTTAGTGTGCAGTTTTGGGCCCCATATCTTAGGAAGGATGTACTGGTACTGGAGCGTATTCAGAGGAGGTTCACAAGAATGGTCCTAGGAATGAAAAGCTTAATACCTGAGGAATGTTTGAGGACTCTTGGTTTATACTCAATGGAGTTTAGAAGGATAAGAGGGGACCTAATTAAAATTTACAGAATACTGAATAGCCTGGACAAAGTGGATGTTGGGAAGATGTTTCCATTGGTGAGAGAGACTAGGACCTGAGGGCTCAGCCTTAGAGTAAAAGGAAGACTCTTTAGAACAGAGATAAGGAGAAACGTCTTCAGCCAGAGAGTGGTGAATCTATGGAATTCATTGTCACAGAAGGCTGTGGAAGCCTGGTCACTGAGTATATTTAAGACTGAGATAGATAGGTTCCTGATTCTAAAGGGGATGAAGGATTACAAGGATAAAACAGAAGATTGGGGTTGAGAAGCTTATCCACCATGATCGACTGGAGGACCAGACTCAATGGGCTGAATAGCCTAACTTCTGTTCCTACATCTTATGGCCTTACAATACCTAGATTTCAAAAGTTAACGAATGAGGAGAATTTCCAAAAGTTTGGGTTTCACTTCATGGAAATTAAAATGCAACACCAAGGCTGAAAGCTCAAGTTGAGAAAGTTCCTGACTCAGCAGATTCACTCGATACACATGACCCTTCTTTGAGCACTATTGCTTTTAGGAGGCAGGATCAAATTAGACCCATTGACGATCAAAGCAGAGGCAGGCAGTGCTGAAATACTGATGAGAAAAGACTTTTCCCAGTTCTCTAGCACTTCATCCCAATATACTAAAGACTGTTAGGTGCTTGTACCCACACCTCTTCCATTATTTTCTGCCTGTTCCATGGATCCCTTCCACCCTCCATACCAACTCACCTCATACGCAATATATAACCAATCAGACATGCAAAGTTTCAACTACAGAAGTTTTACCTCACTTCTCAGTTCTTAATTTTGTCAAAGTAAATGCACGTATATCAGGAAAAATGAATCAAAGAAAGAATACCTTATTTTAACCTCAAAGAGACAAAGCAAAACTTTCTTTCAGGTTGTGAAAATAAATCCCTGCTGAGATAATCCATCAGTGAATCTTGGCATTCATAATGTGAACTGTATCCGATAGCACGACAGCTCAGCACTGCTACCACACAGCACCAGGGACCCGGGTTCAATTCCAGCCTCGGGCAACTGTCTGCGCAGAGCTTGCACATTCACCCTGTGTCTGCTTGGGTTTCCTCCGTGTGCTCAGTTTCCTCCCACAGTCCAAAGATGTGCAGGTCAGGTGAATTGGCCAGCAGTTCACTGCCTTTTCCAGGGAATACTGTACAGTACTGTCTGACCAGTCTGGGCATTGGAACATCATCTTCAGGAGGTTTTTGTATCTGCAATGGCCCTGGTTGAAATATAGGGCAATTTTCTATCTCCCCTCAGTGGGAATATGATGGTGTTTTAGAGCTGTCATCAGCAATGAAGGACGGGGGCACCATTCCTTACCTGACAACCATTCTTGTATAGGTCAAGGGTGTTTGAAAGCGTTGGGCAGCTGTGGGTAGTCTGGGATGTCTGAGTTGTTGCAGTTTCCCGGAAATGCAGCACAGACCTTCAACGTCCCAAATGATCCCAAATGAGTTGAAAATTAAGGAAGTGGGATAGGCTTTTGTTACTGAGACAAAGGATCGATGATATAGTGTCCCGATTGCTATATGGGTTACCTGATTGTACCCTATACCTGTGGAAATCCAGCAAGGGCTGAGAATCCTAAGATGTCCATTGTGTTCAGGGGTTAGCAGGTGAGGTGCATTAGTCAGGGGTAAATGTCGAGTAATAGGGTAGGAGAATGGGTCTAGGTGTGTTACTCTCCAGAGGGTCAGTGTGGAGATGAAGGGCTGAAGAACCTGTTTCTCCAGCTGCCTTCCAGAGTCAGGGGAAGTACCTAAGTGCTGTTCAGGAAGTCTTGTTGTTTTTTCTTGACCACTGGTGTCTTCCAACAAAAGGTGTAATTAAAATCAGGAACTTAGTGGAGATCAATCAGAACCTTCAAATACTATGGGCATTGGGGTACTGATAGCTTTCATGTTCATATCACTTTAACCTAATAGGTAGCATGCTAATTAGCTATATAGGATGAGGGACTACATCTCCTTATTAGAGAGACAATCATTTCTATCCCTTGAGGGGCACCACATTGTAACAAGCATGGGCCAGGCACGAAAGCAGTTCCCAGCTCCCAGGTCTACATCAGTCTGAATGCACTAGGTCATCAAGCTGACCAAGCTAACCAGTCTCCCCCAAATAACTAAATGATACAAAAATATTGACATCTGTCTTAATGGATCAGTGGTAAATGCATCAATCAGCTTGGGGCTGAAGAAAGTCCCAGGTTCCATATCTGTTGTGGGCTGAGTTAGATGAACACAGGCAGAGAAATAACAGGCACTGAAAGATAAAATGGTTGGTTCAGGCATCCCTGGACTAAGGAGGGAAATCACCCAGATTCCTGTTTCTGATGGTTGCTGGTTTGTTGCTGTTTTTATCTCAATTAATATTTATTTCTTAGCCAACATCATTAAAAAGCAGATGATCTGGTCATGATCATTATCACATTCATGTTTGTGGGACCTATCTGCTTCTTTCCTTTGTTGCTTGATGCAAATAATTAAATGCTGCCTTTTTTATGATGTGAAATGCAACTCAATTTTTAGGAATAAACTGTAATTAGTGCTGTTTAGCACATTATTGTCGCGAAACCACAGATTTCACACCTCATTGAAGAACAGTGTTAACTGAGTAGGTGCTAATTTGGATCATTTCTTTTATTTTTGGCCTTGCAGTACTTGCAAATTTAGGTTCACTTTGAATTTGATTTGGCCGAACATTTATTGAAGTGTTTATCTCTGTATGTTATACTGATACTGCAATTCCACTGAACCACCCCTGTATATCTAACAGAATCAAAAGATTATCACATACCTTACAGTCTTCAAACACAGGTGTGGATTAAAAACAGAAAATGCTGGAAATACTCGGCAGGTCAGCAGCACCGGTAGAGAGAGAAACAATGTTTCAGGTCAAGTGAAGGTATTGACTGAAACATTTACTCTATTTCTCTCTCCACAGGTCTTACAACATTTTCTGGCTTTATTTCAGAGTTACAGTATCCACTGAATTCTATGATTCTTGAAGATACTGATTATGTCTTTCAACCTTCAAGGGTTGAAAGTGCTACAGACCATGGGCCAGAAATCATATCAACAGCAAATATTCTTCAGTATTACCAGAAGTGTGCAGACATTTTACAATGAACAACTTGTATAGTATCATTAAAATTGAAAAATAAATTTTCAACAAAAGCAATAGGCTAAAGGGGATATGAGGAGAGGTAAGAAAAAGTTTGATCCAGGAGGTCTACTTAATGTCCTGAGGGTTGGAACCTTTTTCATATTGCAAGTAATATATATGTATGGGCGGTACAGTGGCACAGTGGTTAGCACTGCTGCCTCACAGCGCCAGAGACCCGGGTTCAATTCCTGCCTCAGGCGACTGACTGTGTGGAGTTTGCACATCCTCCCAGTGTCTGCGTGGGTTTCCTCCGGGTGCTCCGGTTTCCTCCCACAATCCAAAAATGTGCAGGTTAGGTGAATTGGCCATGCTAAGTTGCCCGTAGTGTTAGGTGAAGGGGTAAATGTAGGAGAATGGGTCTGGGCGGGTTGTGCTTCGGCAGGTCGGTGTGGACCTTTTGGGCCAAAGGGCCTGTTTCCACACTGTAAGTAATCTAATGTATAAAAAAATATATACCGGCGGTTGTTCTTGAAGGGAGAGGTACCGAAAGGCTTGGCTAGGGAACTGCAGAGCTTGAAGTCAAAACAGCTAAAAATATACATGGCCTCTGTTTGTAAAACATAGGAGATAAATTACGAACAGATTCAGACCATGACAATATGACTTCAATATGTGTTAATTTTAGATTAAATTATCAAATTCTGGTTGCTTTCGGCAATTGCTTTTGATTTTCAGGTCTCTCCATAATCTGCTGGTGCCACACGGTTACTAGCCAGTAATTAACCATCAAAATTTCTCTAAAGTAGAACTCCAGCCCAGGGCAACAGTTTTCTTCCTCATTTAGTCTGGATCTTTCCAGCCAAGCTTGGAGCTGTTATACAGTTTTGGTTCTAAGTTTTTTTAGCTGAGCTGCAAGATTTGTTTTTGAATGTTTCGTCACCATGCTCAGTAACATCATCAGTGAGCCTTTGCTGAAGCGCTGGTGTTGTGTTCCACTTTCTAATTGGGTGTCTTGATCTGTTAAGGTGGGTGATATCATTTCTGGTTCTTTTTCGCAGAGGTTGATAAATGGGGTCCAAATCAATGTGTATATTGATGGAGTTCCAGTAAGAACCCCAGCCCTCTAGGAACTCCCAAGCGTTTAGCTTGTCCGAGGATGGATATGTTGTCCCAGTCGAAGTGGTTATACTGTTATAGGATTAACCCAAAGCCAAGTGGAGTCTCAGGCTGAGGTAAGAAGTTAAATCACTGAAACCTGAGAGTGCATTAACAATGGATAGTTGGTCTAATCCTTGTTATGCAATGACAATTTTATCTACCAGCAATGGTAAATGCCAGATATTAAATGCATTGAAATATTTGAAATGGGATTCGTATTTATCAATGACATGCAGCAAGCTAGGTGATATTTTCAAATTACAATGAGTGATATGCCATCCTTATGAATAATGCTGGATATTTAAGCAATCCAATAGTTACTTGTTGTCATAACAGTCACAATCCAATATTATAAAGTATCAATCTGATAGTGTACAGTGAAGATTCATATTCAGGGAAGGTGTAAATGCTTATAACTCTGCAACAACTTATGGTAAAATGGTTTAAGCTTAGTCAGTCTTGCATTGAATTAATAAACTGTAGATGAGCTTTTATTAAAATAAATCAAAATTACAAAATACACGTGTGAATCCTTTAGTCCTGAATACCATTGGGAAATGAATATTCCTCCAATTTTTTTTAATGTGATTTGAGTTCACCACATCTCAGCACAAGGTAAATCATCCCAAATTTCTGTAAACAAAATGGCTGCTCAATTGAAATAAATCTGGACATCGCAGCATTTGCGAGGGGCAGTATTTAAAATCTGGAGGCAAACATGCTTGATTGATTTTCGTTGCTAATGAGGTGAGGTGCTTCATTGATGTACGAAAGGAAATGGGTTAATGATTTCATAGAAAGAGGCTGAATGCTGCTTGTCTCATTCCACAATTCTCAGGGAAAAGAGGAAGAAAGTGTAAGGGACAGGAAAGAGAGTGCTACGGAAAGAAAGATAGATCAGAAAAGAGGGAAAGAGGCCAAGGGTAAAGACGAAAAACAGTTGGGTGAAAAAAAGGGAAAGTAATTTGGGTCGAAAGAAGAGAGATTGCCAGAGAATGAAGAGAAAGGAAGAATGAGAGGCGGGAGAGATAGACAGCAGTAAGATGAATGTGCACACAATAGAAATTAAGTTTAAAAGGAAAATAATTGAGAATTGGAGATGAAGAAACAAAAAAAAAAAGAGGTTAGGTAGGGGAGAATAAATAATAAGTAAGATTGAGAGAAGATAGAGTAAAATACAAGAAGAAAGAATGATGGGTATAGTCAAAAAGAATAAATTATCGAAGATACACTGGAAGCATTTTAGAAAAAGATTGTGACCCAATGTGAAATTATGTCAACATGCTGACAAATGTAATGTGTGGAGATTGAAACATGTCTTCGGCCTTTTATAATAGACTGTGGTAACAGAAGAGTGAAGATAAATGCTCCTGAGGTCAAGATAGCATTGGTGTGCTTGCTGAAGTCTGCCTGATGCATATCCTGGTATTTTCTTCTGAGAAGGAAAACTGTATTCAGGACAAGGTTCAGCTCCTACCTACCAGTCTTGAGGTCCACTGTGAACTGGTCTTGTTCCTCCACCAGCGTGTATAATAACCTTGCGCTGCTGCCATATGTTGGATCATCAGCATCTGAAGCAGTCACCTGCATCACGGAGGTCCCTGAAGACAAACAGACAATTGGGGTAAATTTCTGAGCTGAGCATGACACATTTATTTCACAAAATAAAGGCAAGAAAATAACGTTCCATGACAAAAGATCTGTTGAAGCAGGAGCAGTGAAGCAGAAAGCATGGCTAATGATGTGTAGAAGCATCACCTATGTCTAGAGTTTTGAAGGTACAAATTAACATCAACACATACACCCAGGGTGCTTTTGCAAATGTTAAACTCAATTCAATAAATTTCAGCCTGTTATCAGAGACAGCCATTGCTGCTCCAAGCCAGTTTTCCAAGATTTAATTGGCTCCCTACTGGTTAATCAAAACTTAGTTGAAAAATTACCAGTAATTGAAAAAAGGAATAACAAAGGGATGCTGAAGTTACTAGGTATTTAAAAAGAGATGAATAGGTAATTAAGTATAAAAGCAATAAACTAAAAGCAGCCTTCTCTGTAGGTCCAACAAAGTGTCCAATCTTCTCATTGGTAGAATGCTTGAGAAGATCCCAATCAACTGCACCCTGGAGATTTGCCAAACCATCATGGCATGAGGTAAATTGGCCCAACAACTACAATGAGTCCACACACTTACCTCCATTGCCACTCGATGTCAACAAATAATTTGTGATAATTTTTAAAAGAAACTACTAAAGTCAACACTGATACGATTTGTCCTCAAAGCCATTGACCCACAATGGAGTGGAAAATTGAGTGGACTATTTTTGTTCCACTCAAGCTCCTGAGCCAAAAGTCACAGATAACCAGAGATTTCAATATCTATCATGGTCCTGTTTATCATAATTTCAGGTAGATGTCCTCCATTCTAAACCGATTATCCAAGCCCCCTCACTCCACATGGAGACTGTTCCAGTAACTTATACTATTATTACAAGATCTCCTCTTCCTTACTCATGCTTCAAACAGTGTCTTTGTCAATCCTGTCACAGATGTAGAATGAAATAAGAATTTTCCTCACTCTTATCACCTGAGACAATAGAATTGCCAAGTTTCAAGCTATTGCTACCAACCTCTAGGTAGGTGGCTATGGCTTATTAACAAGAGACTGTTAATTTAGAGACTTAGGTCTGGGAACCTGGGTTTAAACTCAGCAATGGTAAATAGTAGAATTTGAATTCAATAAAAGTCTGCATTTAGGAATCTAATGATGACCATGAAACCATTGCCAATTGTTTGGGAAAAAAAAAATCTGGTTCACTAACTGAGAGCAGGAAACTGCCATCCTTACCCGACCTGGTTTACATGTGACTCCAAACCAACAGCAATGTGATTAATTCTGAATTGCTGTCTGGGCAATTAGGGATAGGCAATAAATGTTGACCTGATGTCCTTGTCCCATGAATGAGTAAATAACAACCTCTGTCGGGCCATTAAGCAACCCATCAGACTTCCCTCCAAGCCTACTATAAATCTGTTGTGGTTCTGTTCGCCGAGCTGGGAATTTGTGTTGTAGACGTTTCATCCCCTGTCTAGGTGACATCCTCAGTGCTTGGGAGCCTCCTGTGAAGCGCTTCTGTGATCTTTCCTCCGGCATTTGTAGTGGCTTGAATCTGCCGCTTCCGGTTGTCAGTTCCAGCTGTCCGCTGCAGTGGTAGGTATATAGGGTTCAGGTCAATGTGCTTATTGATTGAATCTGTCGATGAGTGCCAAGCTTCTAGGAATTCCCTGGCTGTTCTCTGTTTGGCTTGGCCTACAATAGTAGTGAGTCAGGCAGCATCCAAGGAACAGGTGAATCAACGTTTCGGGCAGATTCTTGAAGAAGGGCTTATGCCCGAAACGTCGATTTTCCTGTTCCTTGGATGCTGCCTGACCTGCTGCGCTTTTCCAGCAACACATTTTCAGCTCTGATCTCCAGCATCTGCAGTCCTCACTTTCTCCCCTATAATAGTAGTGCTGTCCCAGTCGAACTCATGTTGCTTGTCCTCTGCGTGTGTGGATACTAAGGATAGCTGGTCGTGTCGTTTCGTGGCTAGTTGGTGTTCATGGATACGGATCGTTAGCTGTCTTCCTGTTTGTCCTATGTAGAGTTTTGTGCAGTCCTTGCATGGGATTTTGTACACTACATTGGTTTTGCTCATGCTGGGTATCGGGTCCTTTGTCCTGGTGAGTTGTTGTCTGAGTGTGGCTGTTGGTTTGTGTGCTGTTATGAATCCCAGCATGAGCAAAACCAATGTCGTGTACAAAATCCCATGCAAGGACTGCACAAAACACTACATAGGACAAACAGGAAGACAGCTAACGATCCGTATACACGAACACCAACTAGCCACAAAACGACATGACCAGCTATCCTTAGTATCCACACACGCAGAGGACAAGCAACATGAGTTCGACTGGGACAACACTATTATTATAGGCCAAGCCAAACAGAGAACAGCCAGGGAATTCCTAGAAGCTTGGCACTCATCGACAGATTCAATCAATAAGCACATCGACCTGGACCCAACATACCGACCACTGCAGTGGACAGCTGGAACTGACAACCGGAAGCGGCAGATTCAAACCACTACAAATGCCGGAGGAAAGATCACAGAAGCGCTTCACAGGAGGCTCCCAAGCACTGAGGATGTCACCTAGACAGGGACGAAATGTCTGCAACACAAATTCCCAGCTTGGCGAACAGAACCACAACAACAAGCACCCGAGCTACAAATCTTCTCACAAACTTTGAACTACTATGAATCTAACTGGAAAAACAAACAGAAGAATTGAGCACAATTCAGAGATGGTAATGAGCAAAAGGCCACATGTGGAGAATGATGTACAATTATCATCAGTCTACCACAGCAAAAAATATACAGGAGCCACTGAAAAGCTTGGCAACAAAGTTAAGACTTAATTTGGCACTGGCCAACAAGTCTATATTTCTTTGATTTTTCTATAATAATGATCAGTCAGATTTCTGCTAATTAACATTTTCTAAATTGCAGTCCTTGCTTCCAAATTGGAAGGTTTTCCTATCAGATTGAATGAATTAGAATCGTTAAGGGAACATTCTTGAACCAGTGACAGCCCCAGAGATGATGGCACATTGATAACTAATCAGGAGAGAGTGCTCCAGTTGATCCTCAGCATTGACGAGAATCAAGCCAAACATCGATACCAAATCTTCCTTAAATTTAACACCTACCATCCTCTCACAGTTGAAGAATCAAAAATCCTCCATGTTGAACAGCACTTAGATGAAGCACTGACGGTAACAAGGTCTCCAAATGTATTCTGGGTGGGGGACTTTAATATTCATCATCTGGAGTGTGTCATTAGCAAGCTGACTGAGGCTAAAAGGGCATAGACTGGGTATGTGAAAAATGGTGAGGCTACCAATTTGGGAGAAACATCTACTAAACCTTGACCTCACCAGTCTGTCTATCACAGCATTGGCAGGAATGATTATCGGGCAGTCCTTTTGGAAATAAAGTCTGCCCTCCCACAGAGATAATCTCTTCATGTCACATGGAGCCACCACTGTGCTGTATGGGACACATTCAGGACAGATCTACAAGCTCAAAACTGACCATCCATGACACATAATTACTCATAATCATAGAATTTCATCACAGGTACATTGTCGCTCATAGAATTGTATTTAAACACAAGCTGTAACCTCAAGGCTTGACATATACCTCACTATACCCTCATTGAACCAGAATTGATTACCTGATTTGACAATGCATGTAGGAGAGCTCGCAGGACAGACACCAAGCATACTGAAAAATGATGTGTCAACCAGTAAAACTACAACTTACAACAGCATGAATACTATACAGCAGAAGTGACATTCTACAGACAATATTTAGTGATCTCACAACAATGGATAGGATCCAAATGCTGCACACCAACTCCATCCAGGCATGAATGATGGTGGACATTGACACTACTGAAATGGAGGCATCTTCATCCTCCATGAGAGGGGAGGAGAACCCTTCCAGGTGAAAAATACAAGGGGTCACATGGTGGGAATTCTCAGGTGAGTAGCTCACCTGCCTGATGTTCCAAAGCCTGCCATGCACCAATTGCAAGCCTGACAGAATTCTCCTCCCTTCCCTGGTTGAACACAGCTCCAATAACTCAGAAACTGCATGACAATAATAGATGGACAAAGCTGCCCACATTGAACACCGTCCACCACTTTAATCGTTCACTGACCCAATCACTGGCACACAATGACAATAGTGTGTACCATGATCAAGACGCACTGCAGCAACACATCAAGACCCTTTCGAAAACTCCTTTCAAAACAATGAACACAACATCGCAATGAACAAGTGTAGCAGATTCACAGGAGCACTACCACCGACAAATTCCTTTCCAAGATTCACAACACCCTAATGTGAAACAGCATTACTTCACCATTGTTAATACAACATCTGCAGACGTTCCACCTAACAGCACGGTGTTATCACCATTTCATTATATATTCAAGTATGTTGAACCCACCCTACTTACAAGCCCAGTAAAAGAGTAGTAATTCTGTAGAAGTTGCAAGGCCATCAAGCTGACCTTGTGTGCCACTCCCACGAACTACATTTTAACAAAACAAAACCTCAGCCACTGGTAACAGCACGAAGAAAAGAAATTATCATGATAAAAAAGCAAAGCAGAATCTCCACACATACACATACCCTGAAAGTCTTGCTACCATAAATCATTGATACATTTGAAAAATTCAGGGAACATGATGATAGTACCAAACTTCCTTGAATGAATTGGAAAGCCACAGATGTTCGATCTGAATATTGAGCTTTTAAACAAAGGCTAGAACTATGCATTTTAGGTTTAATCAGAACAACAGGTAGTGAAGGTACAAGTAGCTCCTGGAGACAAGTAGTTGGAGAGTTTGAGCGATAGGGAGAGGCTGGGGCTGTTTTCCCTGGAGTGTCAGAGGCTGAGAGGTGACCTGATAGAAGTTTATAAAATCACGAGGGGCTGGGAGACGGTAGATAGACAAGGTCTTTTCCCTGGGGTGGGGGAGTCCAGAATCAGAGGGCATAGGTTCAGGGTGAGAGGGAAAAGATATAAAAGGGACCGAAAGGGCAACCTTTTCACGCAGAGGGTGGTGCGTGTATGGAATGAGCTGCCAGAGGAAGTGGTAGAGGCTGGTACAATTGCAACAGTTAAAAGGGATCTGGATGGGTACATGAATAGGAAACGTTTAGAGGGATATGGGCCAAGTGCTCGCAAATGGGACAAGATTAGTTTAGGGATAGCTGGTCGGCATGGATGAGTTGGACCCAAGGGTCTGTTTCTATGACTCTAGTTACAGCAGAGTCTGAAGAGGACCAGAGTGACCCTGCTTCGCAATGGGAAATGCTCAAAGAATCACTTTGGGTAAAAGTGAACCTTACAATTCACTGTCTACAGTTGAATACTCATAGGCAGCAGCTGTAATGATAAATTGATCAATTTGTCAGTAGGTGCTTTGACAAGGGTGATGACTGATCTTGCAGAGGCGGAGCGGATAGTGCAGCTGGTTACAGCTTCAAAACTGATCAAAACTACCCAAAAGTATCTCTTGAAGAACAAAGAAAAGTCATGCATTAGCATACTGCTAAAGGGTGGCAAAAAAATATTTATTTGGACACCAACTTTTGGAAGGATGAGATTCAGTTACCAGAACAGCGACAGTAGTCAGCTTACAGCAAGATTGCTTTTTAATTTCAAATATACTTTATTCATAAAATTATTTTGATATCTACACAATTGGTCATGCCATTCTTATGCACACATTGCATTCCTTTACATACAGAGATCGGAATTAATCATTCGTATATACAGGTCTGTACATTGACCATCCAGGTACTTAGCTGAGGCATCAGCGGGGCCCAATTTCAGAGTGGGCCCCTGTTCTTCTTAATAAGGCAGACCTTACACGGTGGTCTTTCCCCACCGTGCCTTGGGGGCAGCTGCCCCAAGTTTCAACATGTCCCTCAACACGTAGTCCTGGACCTTGGAATATGCCAGGCTGCAACACTCAGTCGGGGTCAACTCCTTCAGCTGGAAGATCAACAGGTTTCAAAGAGTGTCTTTGACCGAGTTGATGATTCTCCAGGTACAGTTGATGTTCATCTCGGCGTGCTTCCCAGGGAACAGACCGTAGAGCACAGAGTCCCGCATCACGGAGCTGCTCGGGACGAACCTCAACAAACACCACTGCATTCCTCTCCAGACTTCCTTTGCATAGGCACATTCCAGAAGGACGTGTGTGACAGTCTCGTCCCCCCCACAGCCGCTTCGAGGGCAGCGTGAGATGCGGCACAGAGTCCAGGCGTGCATGAAGGATCTCACAGGCAGAGCCCTTCTCACCAGCAGCCAAGCAATGTCTTGGGGATTGTTGGAAAGTTCTGGCAATGAGGCAATGAGGACTCGAGGACCTTGGTCAGCTCATCCAGAGATAGCGGCTGGTCCAGCCTCTCCCGTGTTCTGTCGTCTAAGACCTCCGTGATAGAGGACAGGAACGACTGGGAGGCTGCACTGTCGGTCGGCTTCGCGTCATACAGACTGGCATAGAAGGAGTTGCTGATCCTCATGATGTCAGCCTGAGATGATGTTATCGAGCCATCTTCTTCCTTCAGGCTGCAGAGCACGGAGCTCTCTTTATGCACCTTCTGGAAGAAGAAATGTGAGCACGTCTCGTCCTGCTCCACCAAGCAGACCCTGGACTGGAAGGTTATCTTGGAGGCCTCTGAGGCAAAGAGCGAGGCTTGCTGGCCCTTCACCTCCTGGAGGTCCTCCGTGACATCGACCCCCATCGTCTGCAGCAGGAGCAGGTTCTGCATACTTTCCTGGAGTTGGGACAGTTTTCCCCGCCTCTCTCTCGCCTCCTGAACACCTTTGAGGATGAAGAACCTCTTGATGTTCCCTTTTACTGTTTCCTACTAGTCCGCTGGAGACTCAAAGAGGGGCTTCACGGTTCTCCAACCTGCGTAGTCCCTCTTGAGCTCCTCAATGTTTTCCGGGGTCAACAGCTTGGTGTTCAGCTTCCACGTTCCCTAACCAGCCCACTGCTCGTCCTGTAGGTGACAGTTAGCCAGCAGGAGGCAGTGGTCAGAGAAGAACACCAGCTTGACGTTGGTGGATCTGACCGAGAGCGTTCGGGACACCAACAGGTAATTGAACCTCGAGCGGATAGACCCGTCTGCCCGTGACCAGGTGTATCTACGCTGTGGTCCGTCTGCAGGGGTGCTGAAGACGTCGTGCATCTTTGACCGTTTCCATCAGGACTCTGGACGTGGCGTCCAGTTTATTGTCCCCCCTGCTAGATCGTCCATCTGCATCAATGAAACAGTTGAAGTCTCCAGCCAGAATGACCGACCTGGATGTAGCCACCAACAGTGGAAGCTGCTGCAGGACGGCCAACCGTTCACTCTTACCCACTGGGGCGTACACATTAATCAGTCTCAGGGGAGCGATTCTGTACATGACATCAGCGATGAGGAGGTGCCCGCCCACCACCTCCTTAACTTCAGAAATAGTGAAGTTGCCTCCTCGCAACAGAATACCCAGGCCGGAGGCACGGCTAGCATTGTACCCCGACCGAACTGACGGATGGGCCCACAAACTCGACCATCTTCTGTCACTGCTGAGGTGCGGTATCCCACACTCCTGCAGAAACATGACATCGGCTTTAACGTTGGCCAGGAAGGCCAGCTTAGAGACACATCGCATAGCAGACTTAATGCTACGCACATTAATAATGGCAATTTTTATCCCCATTTTAACAGCTTATCAGGTTACCAGTGTCCATTTGCTGCTGGTCCTGCCTCTCGGAGGTAGCTATCTGCATTCCTGTGGTGAACGCGAACTGCTGCACACTCACAGGGCTGAGGTCGCTGTCCGGCTCCAGGCTGTTAGCATTTCCCTGCTCTGGTGTCTTCAGGTCGGGATCAGGGTTCGCACAGTCCCATTCTCTGTCTGACAGTGGGGCTGTCCGAGGATCGCTGCTCCCAGTGACCTGGAGCTGTGGGGTGGTGGGTACCTCCTGGTTCTCACCGGGTGGGGGGTGGTCTTTACCAGCCCCCTCAGGGTTTGTCATTTCCTGTTTGGGCGGGTGCTGCCCTCCTTTCTCCCCGCAGCACTCTGTCTCTTCCTCTGGTGATGACCCTCCTCACGCCCATCCTCACCATCTGAGGAGCTGGTTGTATCCTCCTCATGCAGGTGTCATTTCCTCCTTCGCTGGGTGGCTTTGGGGACCTGGCCAGGTTTCCTCTTCCTGGTTTTTTTACAGGAATCCACTCCTCTGCCTCCTTGGTTTGCTCCTCCTCCATTTCCTCTGTCTGTCCTGTAGGAGCTTGGATTGGCTGCTACACTTCCCCGCTGGCTGCCGTCTGCTCTGCTCCATCCTTCTGGGTGCCCCCAGACGTTGTTCCCCTGCTGGTTTGTGGTACCTTGCTGGCCCTTTGTGGTCCACAGCTCGCGTTGCCGCCTCTGGCCATCTGTGTGTAGGTGGCGGCTCCTCGTCTCGGGCAGGCCTTGTACACGTGGCCCGCCTCTCCGCACAGATTGTAGTTATTGGCCTCTTTGCATTCCTTGGTTGGGTGACCCTCCTTCTTGCAGTTCCGACAAATAGTGACCTTACAGTCTGCCACCATGTGGCCTGACCTCCCGCAGGTTCGGCACACTTTCAGCTGCCCTGCGTACGTCAGGCACCCTCTGCTCCCTCCGAATGCAAAGCTGGAGGGTGAGTGGAGAATGTTCCCACTGGCATCGACCCTCAGAGTTATCCTGACCTGTTGTTTGCTGGTCCAGATCCCGAAAGGGTCAACCACATCGATGCTTTCTCCCTCAACCTGGACATACCTTCTCAGGAAGGTCAGGACTTTAGCTGCTGGGACGTGGAGGTTGTACATATGAATCGTAACCACCCAAGTCAGCATGCAGCAAGATGTCTGGGGAATTTGGTCTGCTGTTTTGTTTATTCATTTCTTGGGATGTGGGTGCTTCCGGTTGGGCCTGTCCTGAATTGCCCTTAAGGTGGTAGTGAGCTGCCTCTTGAAGTGCTGCAGGGCATCTGGGAGAGAATTCCAGGATTTTGACCCAACGACAATGAAAGAACAGCAATATATGTCAAAGTCAGAATGATGAGGGCAATATTCAGGTGGTAGTTCCTCATGTATCTGCTGCCCATGTCCTTCTAGATGGTAAAGGCAATGGGTTCAGAAGATGCTGATTAAGGAGAACCTCTTGCAGGATTCTGCAATGAATTTCTGCAGTGTACTGCTGCTACTGAGTGTAGATACAACAACACTTAACAGGGTTGATTACATCCAAGCAACCCAACGGATTGACCCTTTCCACCACTAACTGTCAGTAATTAGTCATGAACTCTCTACTGAGAGTTAGTGGTGGAAGGAGTGAATGTTTGTGGATATGGTGCCAATCAAGTGGACTACCTTATCCTGGATAATGTTGGAACTACACCCATCCAGGCAAGTAGGGAGTATTCCACTACACTCCTGACTTAGGCCTTATACAAGGTTGACATGTTTTAGTTATTCACTGTAAGAAATCCAACCTCCAACCTGCTCTGTATATGCCAAGTCAAGTTGTATTTCTGGTCAATGGTAACCTGAAGGATGTTAATATTAGAGGATTCAATGTTAGTTGTGCTATTCAAGGCCAAGGAGCAATGATTAAATTCTCTCTCTTGTTGGAGATGGTCATTGCCTGGCATTTTGTGGTATAAATGTCCCTTGTTACTGTTCAACACAAGCCTCGATATTATGGAGGTCTTGCTTCATTTGGAATAGACTGCTTCAGTATGAGAGTTGCAAATACTGCTGAACATTGTCTAATCGTCAGCTAATATCCTCACTCGTGTCCTTATGATGGAGGGAAGGTCATTGATGAAGCAGCCGAAGTTGTTTGGGCCTCACATACAACCTTGAGGAACTCCCACAGAGATGTCCTGGAGCTGAGATGGCTGGCCTCCAACAATCACAACCATCTTCCTTTTTGCCAGCAATACTTTTCTCGATTTCCACTGACTCCAGTTCTGCTCGGGCTCCCTGACACCACACTCAGTCAAATGCCACCTTGATGTCAAGTGCTGTCACTCTCACCTCTCCTCTGGAAGTCAACTCTTTTGTCCAGGTTTGATCCAAGCCTGTAATGAGGCCAGGAACAGAATCTGCAGTCATTGTTTTTACCTAGGAACAGAATGGCCCTGGTGGAACCCAAACTGGTTGTCACTGAGCAGGCGAAGTGTTGCTTGATAGCACTATTGATGACACCTTTGAGCACTTTACTGAAGATTGAGAGTAGACTGCTGGGGGATAACTGGCTGGCTAGGATCTTTCCTGCTCTTTGTGTACAGGATATACTTGGACAACTTTCAATATTGTTGGGTAGATGCCTGTGTTGGAATTGTACTTGAATACAGGTCTGCTTCAGGGCCCGGCTCTTGAGACAGCTTGGCTAAGGGAGCAGCAAGTTCTAAGATTTTCCTGACTGTTGCTGGAATGTTGTCGGGGCCCACAATCTTTTCAGTATCCAGTACTTCCAGCTGCTTCTTAATATTACATAGAGTAAGTCGAATTGACAAAGGACTGGCATCTATGATGCTCAGGACGTCTGGAAGAGGCTAAGATTAATCGTCCACTTGACCTTTCTGGCTACCTGATGAAGGAGCACTGCTCTGAAAGCTTGTACTTCCAAGTAACCTGTTGGATCACAACCTGGTGTTGTGTGATTTTTTTTTAAACTTTCAGGCTGAAGATTGTGGTGAATGCTTCAGCCTTATCTTTCGCACTCAGGCACTAGGCTCGGCCTTCATCGAAAGTGGGGATATTTGTATTGTCACCCACCGTCGATCCTCGTCTGCCCCCCCCACCCCGTCGTCCCTTGTCCATCTGTCATACCTCATCCTTCCATTCCCCCATCATCCCTCATCAGTCCCCTCCACCCCCTCTTCCCTCATCTATCCACGCCCACCCCCACCCTGCGATTGTCCCCCCGCTGGCTGTCCCTCATCCATCCATTTGCACCCCCCCCACCCCTCCACCCAGTCCTCCCTCACTCTCCCCCACCAGGCAATTGTTAATTGTCCACTTTCATGCACGACCAGATGTGACAATGCTGCAGAGCTTAAATCTGATTCATTGTTTTTGTATAATCGCTTACCTCTGTCAATCATTTGCTGCTTATGCTGTTTGGCACACAAGTCGTCTTTTTTGGTAGCTTTTTCAGGTTGACATCTCCTTGCTGGTGATACTGGGTGCTACTTCTGGCATGCCCTTCTGCATTCGCCATTGAACCAGGGTTAAAACCCTGGCTTGATTTTAATGGTAGACTGGGGGATATGCCATGTCATGAGATTGCAGATTGCGTTGGAGTACGATTCTGCTATTGTTGATGCCCAACAGCACCTTATGAACGCCAATTTTTGCATTGTTAGATGTGTTCAAAGTCTGTCCCGTTTAGCATGGCAGTGGTGCCACACAATGATGGAGGTTATTTCCAATACAAAGACGAGATTTTAACTCCACAAGGATTGTGCAGTGGATGCTCTTATTGATACTGTCATGGATGTGTCTGCAGCCAGCTGAATGGTAAGGATGAGGTCAAGTATGGGTTTCCCTCTTGTTGATTTCCTCACCGTCTGCTACAGACTCAGTCTAGCAGCTTCGTCCTTTTGGAATTGAACAGCTCGATCTGTCGTGCTGCTGCCGAGCCATTATTGATGGTGGACATTGAAACCCTTCACCCAGAGCACATTCTGTGGCCCTTGTTACTCTTAGCATTTCCTGCAAGTCATGTTCAACATTGAAAAGTACTGATTCACCAGCTGATGGAGAATAGTACGTGATAATCAGTAGGAGGTTTCCCTACCCACATGTGATACGATACCATGAGACGTCATGGGATCCAGAGTCAATTTTGAGGACTCACAAGGCAACTCCCTGCTGATTGTTGTACCGACCCACATCTTTTGGGTCTGTCCTGTTGGTGGGACAGGACATAACCATGGATGATGCTGGTAGCGTTTGGGATGTTACCCATAAAGTATAATTCTGTGAGTATGACTATGTTAGCCTGTTGCTTGGCTAGTCTGAGAAACAGATCTTGCATTTTGGTACCAGTCCCCAGATGTCAACAACAATGAATTTACATGGTTAACATGGCTGTGTTTGCAGTTGTCTTTTTCTGACGAGATTGATGCCAAGAGGTCCCTTTGGTTTTCCTCCTTTCTTTAGACATTTTAGGTGTTGATGTGATTGACTGGCTTGATAAAGGATTTCAGGGTAGTTAAGGGTCAACCACCATTTCTGTAGGTCTGGAATCACAGGTAGGCCAGAGCAGATAGGGGTGGCAGCCAAATCAGGCATAACTTATCGATCGTCTGGCAGGTCACTGTATGACACCCGGATCCAATTGTTTCACTGAGTGAATGGTTTTCACCCTTACAAGCGCATCATGAAATGCAGAATGACAAAACAGGACTTCTATATTGATATACTACAAGGAAGAACTAGACTTCTGGATATTGGAATACTATTACCAGCAGAGATCACAACAAAGAAAAGTTGGGACAATTCTGCCAAGCAGTCACCCTTCTAATTTCTCAGAAAAAAACAGAACATACTTCTGGAAAAACAAGAGAGAATCAATATGGTATATGACCAACATGCACGTGTGGAATCACCCAATTTACACTTTGGACAAAAGGACAGAGTCATACATCTTATCCAAGGAACCTAGTTACTCTGAGATATCTAAATTGCATAGTGCATGCAAACTTGCAATTCCAAATTGAGTAATATTGTAGAGAACAAGAAGCAAAATCAGATAATTGTACAATATACCAACCGAGCAAACGAAGATATGCTTAGATAGTGAAAGTATGGAAGACCATTATGCTAAAAACCAACTTTGCACTTGCAACGACACTAGGGAGCAACACACATAAAAGTCGAGAACAAGCAAGTGTGAAATATGGGTCACTGGCAAAGTATGACGAGTTCTGGAAAGGTTGTCAAGCCACCCTATGTCATTGTAGACTCAAACTTAAACTTTGCAGCCCTTGTTTCTGTGTAAATAGTTGTGCAAATACCTAAGGCATTCTCACTCTTCACATTCGATGTTATCTTGGGAGAGAAAAGGAGATGTGTTATCACTTTAAGAGCTGAGAATGCAAATGAGCCAAGGACCAGGATGAGAGGACTTGGCAGCAGCTATGAGGAGTCTGAGTGGCAGTGTACTAAACTAGGGGTGTGTGTTTAAATTGCTGTATGGATATAAGCTATTAAGTTTGTTTGTTTTTTATGTGAACCTGTTTGAGATATTCAAGTAAGTTGAACATGCGTTCCGTACCAGAGTAGAAACTCTGAGTTAAGTAATAAAACACAAGAGGAGAACAATGTCCACATCACATGAACAACTAATAATAATGAAAAAAAAAATATTTTTTTGGTAGACACACTACATGTGACCCTCAGATGGACAATTATTATGCTGATTGTAGGGGTCTCATGGATGCAAAGCAGTGACATTTTATGGAAAAGTAAATATAGGAACATATAACAGTTTGATTGCTGGCATGTTGCATTAATTGCTATTCTAATATGTCTTTCTTCTTACTAGTTTGTAAGGGCTCAGGCTGCAAACTTGCAGCAAGAAACTGCTCATAACTCAACACTAACTGATGGTCAAAGAAAACACAGGCAATGTACAATATCAATAAAAACAAATTTAGAGAGGTGCAGTTTTAGAGGTTCTTACGCCAGCACTGGAGAATGTAAAAGCGTAGAAGTACCTTCACTGTCAATTTGTTTGATAAATACTATACCTGACCTGGGAGTACTTAGTCTAACACTGAACAAGTATCATTCCACTCCCAACATTGACAGCTCCATCAGCACAAGAAATAGGACTAACAAATGCAACAACTTATCTTGAAGCAGCCAACAAACTTGTTGAAGTACTGACATTGTAGCTTCTGAAATAAAATATTCTTTTTGCTTGAGGTAACTGAACCCTAATTGGCCTCCTGAGGAGAGTAAGCACATTATTGCAAACACAATTCTCTTGTTGTACTTGTTATTTTTGACAAAATATTTCCAAGTGAAGGCAGACCTAAAAATCATGTGTTTGCTGAAATCATGTGACCAGATGATGGCACTTGTATGAAATACATCAGTGAAGAGATTAATTGTGTCACGAGATAAATTGTAGCATGGATACTCTGCTCAATGACCAAAGTGGAGTCTCCTTAAGCAAACATATTCATGCAGTTTGCAAAGGCAATTCAAGAATTACTTCTCTTTAAAGAGTTTTGAGATGTGCTAATTGATATTCTATCACCATCATTCCAGTAAGTCCCAATTCTTAGATCATACTGTCCATCTTGGTGAGGAAAATGTAATTGTTTGATCTGCCATCTGAATTATTACATTGCAGTTGTTAGAGCCAGAAGTGCAAGTAGACACTTTACTACATATTATTCCAGTCTATCACCCATTACACATGCTTTATATAGCTGGTCACTACAGAAAGACTAACCCGACTGGTACTCCAAAGTGTTGATAGTAACTTTAAATTTACTGGGTCAACTGAATTAAGGGAAAAAAAAAACAGATGAAGCCTGCACTATTGAAAGATGAATTGATTGGATGTTGACATAAACACTGGGCTATGTCTTGAGCAGCTTCTGAAGGGATCTGTGCATGTTTAAATTAAATGCTGTAACTCGGCAAAATGACACAATGTGCCTGGGTATGTTCTATTAAAACCAGTTGCAGGGCACTAGATGTGATAGCTGATCATTTGTGAGCAAAACAAAGTGCAGTTGACCACAGGGTCGTGTTGTGTGAATACGTTATAGCTGATTGGATGATACAAAAGTTGCAAGGAAATGGCCTATATGAGCAATCCCAATAAGCATGGCTTGGGGTCAAGGTTCATTAAAACAAGCAGATACCCTCATGACTTAAAAATCAACTGGCATTTAATAGATGTGATACATTTGGGATTTTTGCCAGTTGTCAAACTGATTGATCATTGGAGACTGGTCATTGACAAGGATTGATCATGCAGGCTGAATGCATGGAAAGGAGGAGAGAATGGACTTCAGAACGATGGCTAGCTAGCTCAGGAACAGAATCATCAGATCAATGACCGGAGGATGGGATAGAGTAGGCTGATCATCTGTTTTGGTTTGATCTCAGACAAATCCAAATACATCAGGTCAGTTGCAATCAAAAGCATTGCATATGTAAGCTCATATTACCATGAATGGAATATTTTTGTAGTATTCCTTGCTTCAATAAAAAAACAAGTGGGTATACCCTGCTGTTGGGAACACCTTGGGTAAACTCAATAGATTAAAAAAAATGCAAAGTAGAAGCCTAAAGAAAGTAGCATTACTTCAAAAAAGTACTTCATTGACTGTAAACTACTTTTAGATATCCTGAGGTTGTACAGTATCTGATATAAATCAAGGTCTTTCTTTCTTTTTCCCTTTTCCCTAAACTTAGCTGTGAAAAGTTGTCATCAGGGATTGGGAAAGCTATACTATCAGCCTTTCCTGGTATGAAAATACCCAGTAATGCTGAAACAATGACTTAGCACATTAGTAATAACATAAATTAGAAACATTACCTGTGTGCACCTTCAGTCTGTAAAATTAAATCCTGTGCAACATTCTTCCTGTGTGATGCTCAGACTTAAACTACTACAAACTGATCTGCAAATATCATTATTTCACCACCTCCTAAGTCCCAAAATACTTTCTTTTGTTAATAACCAAGAACAAAAAGGCTTAACACACGTCTTATCTAGCAGTCTCAGAGCCGATAGCTCAACTCACTAAATACCCTTTCTCAGCACCTTCCAAACAGATAACGTCTACCATGTAGAAGGATCAGCATTGCAGATGTACGGGAGTAACAATATTCACATGTTCTGGTACAAAGGTGACTCGCTATTCCCCAGTTATCACTGGTCCTTTACTGTCCCGGAGTTAAAATGCTAGAAGTCCTCCACAAATTGCTCTGTGGGTGTTCCTTCGCCAGGCAGGTTGTGGAAGTTCAAGAAGACAGTTCACTATCACCTTCTGATGAGCAATTATAGAGGTGGACAAGGAATAATGGCCTGGCTAGCACTACTCACATCTCAGGAAAGAATAAAATAAACCTGGATTAGCTGTAGACGACTGCAGAATAACTCAGTAAAGATAGCAAGATAGCAAAGAGAGTCAAACGGAAACATCACTTATTTCTAGAACAAGCATTCCAAATTACACTCGATTGTATCATATAAATCATTAATCAGTCACAGCATCTTTGCTTATTTATTCAGAATAATATGTAATTCATGTAATTTCCAAAAAAAAAGTCACAAATCTTTTAAGGGCTAATTATGAGCAATTAGAAAATGGACACGTTTCACGTGGAGGTTAACATTTTGTGTTCTTGTTGGTTATAACATCCTCTAAAGGATGATCCAGGAGCTCCTGTCTGGTCTAATCTTCAGCACTTTTCTAACCTTTAATGTTTTGTTGGATACAACGCGTAAAATGTCCCAGCGTCAGCTCAGCCATTGCTCAAGCTGATGAGCTGAAAGCTCAAACAACGAATGAACTAGAATTGAGCAGGTTATCCTTTTCCAGATCAGGCCATGCTCACAATGCAGCTGCCCTTTCTGGAAGTGATTAGTGGCTTCAGTCCCAGATCATGCTTCATACCCTGAACCACAGAGTTACTGAGGAAGATATAACTTTCTGCCCCAGCCTGACATTCAGGATGAAAGTCAGCACAGTAACAGTTGTGTGCAGCATACTATCCCAATAAAATATTCACACCAACATTTCAATGCTCTTTCATTGTAATCCATCTACATGTTACCTATTACTGGCTTCTTTCACACATTTTCGTCTGTCTGTCCTTCATGATTCCATGCTCTGATTTTTGACCTTCAAGATACCTGTACACCCAGGACAAGGAGAAAGTGAGGACTGCAGATGTTAGATATCAGAGTCAAAACGTGTGGTGCTGGAAAAACACAGCTGTTCAGGCAGCACCCGAGGAGCAGGAGAGTTGATGTTTCGAGCATAAACTCTTCCTCAGGAATGTGGGAGAAAGGCCCAAAGAGGTAGAGAGATAAATGGGAGGGGTTAGGGTTGGGGGTAAGGTAGCTGGGAATGTGATAGGTAAATGAAGGTGGGGACTGATGGTGATAGGGCAGAGTGGAAGGTGGAGGGGATAGGTGGGAAGGAAGATGGACAGGTGGGACAATTCTTGATGGCATTGCTGAGTTGGAAGGTTGGATCTGGGATAAGGTGGGGAAAGGGGAGATGAGGAAACTGGTGAAATCGACATTGATGGGGTGTGGTTGGAGCGTCCCAAGGTGGAAGACGAGGCGTTCCTCCTCTAAGCATCGGATGGCTTGGATTTAGCGGTGGAGGACGCCCAGGACTTACATGTCCTTGTCAGAGTGGGAGGGGGCATTGAAGTGGTCAGCCACAGGGAGGTGGGATTGTTGGGTGCGTGTGTCCCAGAGATGTTCCCTGGACCATACCATAAGTTGGCATTCTGTCAACCCAATGTAGAGGAGACTACATTGGGAGCAACAGACATAGTAGATGAGGTGTTTCAATGTTCAGGAGAATCACGGCTGGATGTAAAAGGATCCTTTGAGGCTGTAGATGGAGGTGAGGGGAGAAGGATGGGCACAGACTACACACCTTTTTCTGCTGCAAGGGAAAGAGCTGCGAGGAGAGGGTGGGATGGTGGAGGACATGGACCTAATGAGGGAGTCACAGAGGGATTGGTCTCTGCAGAATGCTGAAAGAGGTGGGGAGGGAAATATATCTCTAGTGGTGGGTCTGACTGTAGGTGGCGGAAATGGTGGCGGATGATGCGTTGTAGCTGGAGACTGGTGGGGTGGAAGATGACCTCCAGGGGAGTTCTATCCTTGGTGTAGTTGGAGGAGTGGGGTTCAAGGGCGGAGGTGTGGAAAGTGGAGGAGATGCGCTGGACTGTTGTTGTCAATGTGGAAGGAAAATTGCGGTCCTTCTAGTAGGAGGCCATCTGGGATGTTCTGGAGTGGAATTGCTCCTCTTGGGAGCTGATGTGACGGAGGTGGAGAAATTGGGAGTACAGGATAGCGTTTTCACAGGAGGGAAGTTGGGAGGAGGTGTAGTCCAGGTAGCTGTGAGTGTTACTGGGTTTGTAGTAGATGTCCGTGTTGAGTTGGTCGCCGGAAATGGAGATGGAGAGGTCCAGGAAAGGGAGGCAGGTGTCCGAGAATGTCCAGGTGAACTTGAGGTTGGGGTGGAATGTATTCGTGAAGTTGATGAACTGTTCAACCTCCTTGTGGGAGCACGAAGTGGTGTCGATATAGTCATCAATGTAGCAGAGGAAAAGGTGGGGAATGGTGCCGGTGTAGCTGCGGAAGGTGGACGGTTCCACATACCCGATGAAGTAGCAGGCATGGCTACCTCTTTGGTCTGGAGAAGGTGAGAGGACTCAAAGGAGAAGTTGTTGAGGGTGAGAACCAGTTCAGCCAAACGATTGAGTGTGTTGGTGGAGAGGTACTGGTTGGATTGGCAGGAGAGGAAGAAACGGAGGACTTGGAGGCCTTTGCCATGTTGGATGGACATGGTGAAGGTGAAACACTGGGGGCTGGGAACCAAAAGTCATGGAGGAGATGGAGGGTGTGGGTGGTGTCCTGAATGTATGTGGGATGTTCCTGGACCGAGGAGACAGGACGGCGTCATAGTCTGAGGAGATAGGTTCAGTGGGGCAGGAGAAGGTGGAGACAATGGGTTGACTGAGGCATTTGTGAATTTTGGGTAAGAGGTAGAATCGGGCAGTGCGGGATTCCATGACTATGAGGTTGAGGCTGTGGGCGGGATATTCCCTGAGGTGATGAGGTTGTGGGTGATCTGGGAGATGATGGTTTGGAGATGGATGGAGGTCATGGTCGAGGGAGTGGTAGGAGGAGGCATCTGCAAGTTGGCAGCTGGCTTCAGCAGTGCAGAGGTCAGTGCGCCAAACTACCACTGCACTCCCCATGGCTGCTGGTTTGATGGTGAGGTTGGGATTGGAGCAGAGGGAGTGGAGGGCTGTGTGTTGCAAGGGCAAAAGGTTGGAGTGGGTGAGAGCGGTGGACAGGTTGAGGCCGTCAATGTCACAGCAACAGTTGGATATGAAGAGGTTGAGGGAGGGTAAGAGACCGACTCTGGGGGTCTAAGTGAATGGAGTAAGTTGGAGGTGAGCAAAGTCATCCTTGGATGGTGGGTACATCCAGAACTACCAATATTTTGAAGAGAAGCAAGGAACCCATCTCCCATTGTCCTCAACTAATATCACACACACAAATCGTCTGGTCACTGTGTAGCTCAGACAGCTCACTACTGACAGAATTTGACTGAAGATCCAATTTACCATGAGGCTGTTATGGCTCAGTGGTAGTGTTCACCCCTCTGCATCAGAAGATTCAAATTCAAGTCCCATCTACCCCAGAGGGATGTCAAAATATATCCACTTTTCCCTGGTTCAAGCCGGGGATTCAGCACATTGCATTTACTTCAGTGCCTGAGGTGTCTCTATTGCTGATTAAGATTCCACATCTGTGCAGGTAAGGCAAAGGTAAAGTTGTCATCGTCCCAGAGGACCGTAGGGTTGCTCCTTCATCAGAGAGAGATGACTGGTAGTGGCTTTGTAAAGAAGTATTCCATCACACTCCTGACTTGTGCCTTTAGATGGTGAACAGGCTTTGGTGGGTCGGGTAAGGTGAGGCGATTACATATATACATATATAAAAAAAGATTACTGAATGACAGTAATTTGGATGTGTCAAGGGAAGGTTTAAATGATGTAATATGCCAACAATGAAGGTTAATAAGGATAATACACTTGATGTGGTTTTGGTTTTTAGTTTTTGGAAGATTCCATATGACTTGCTTTCTCATCAACCTGTTCAGAGACACTATAATGCCCATGGTAGATTGATCGCAAAAATAAACTCACATTTGATCCAAGCCCAAGTGTCAACTTGCATCCAAAATCAGCTCAGAGGCAGAAAGCAAAGGAAACGGATCAATAGGTGCGTTTATGAATCAAGGAGGTGTTTCTGGTTGGATTTTGCGAGGCTAGGTACTGGATCCATTGCTTTTCCTAATCTATATAAGAACTTGATTGTGAAGTGGGTACGATTCAGAAGTTTACAGAGAATACAAAAATTGCCCACATGGGTGATAATGAAGAAGAGAGACTGGGCAGAATAACTGCAATCGGAAGAACGGAGAAGTAATGCATTTGGGGAAGACTAACAAAACCATGGAGTACACAGTAAATGGAAACATACTGAGAAATGTAGAGTAGCAATGGGACTTTGGAGTACACTTCCATTGATGCCTAAAAGCAGTCGGACAAGTATATGATGTGGTTAAGACCGAATATGAAGTATCCACCTTTATTAAGAGGCTTAAAATACTGGAGGACGGAGGATATGTTGGAAATCTGTAAAACCCTGCTTTGATCACAGCTGGAGTATTGCATGCAATTCTGGTCACAGCAGAAGAGAAAAGGATGTAAATGTTCAAGAGAAGGTCCCAGAGGAAATTTACGAGAATGTCACCTGGCCTTGAGTATGTTCGTTATGAAGAAAGATTGGTCAGACTGGGATTATTTTCCTTAGACCAAAATAGGCAAAGTAGGGGGAACTCTAATTGAGATGCATAAAATTATAAAAGGGACCCAGATAAAGTGTATATATTGAAAAATCTATGCATCACTCAGAAATGGGGAATAAGTAGGTGCAGATTTGGTGGAAGTGTTCTGAGATTTAAGGAGAAATGTTGGCACACAGAGGGATGTTGGGGATTGTTAACTCACTGTTTGGAAGGTTAGTAGAGGCAGAAACCTTTATAATATTTAAAAAGATATTTTGATATGCACTTTAAGTGCTGGAAACTATAAGATTATACTCCAAAACCTGATTAATAGTTTTAGACTGGATGGCTACTCGTTAGCCAGTTGTGATGACTCAAATTCTGTGTTGTAAATTTATCAATATCAAATGTACAGCACTGACTCTCGCAGTAGAATGGAAGCACTGCTAATCCTCACTTGCCTTATCCATGCACTTCATGCCCAACTTAAAAAAAACTACCTCTCTTCTCGTGAGGATAACTCCAGCATCTCAAAACTTCTGAAGCCAAGTTACGAAGTTTCTTGGGCAGCATCGATTTACTTCATTCTCCACTGGACGAAAAGCATAGGGACTGACTTGTGGCCAGTGAGGACAACATTGAAAATGACAGAACTCATCTGCAGCCCTAGCCCTCAACGAATGCCTCCCAGGAGTGAAGCAGCTGCTTCCCTGTCAGTCCCTGAAGGTAATCGAAATGCAATTAATGAATAAAATTTCACTGTGTGAATCAATAAATCTCGTCTCGGCTGTAATGAGTGCTATGGGCACACGTCAGCTCTGAAAGTCCTCTGCATGACACAAAGGAAAGCTCGGAACTCAGTGCACGATGTTTTTTGCTGCAGGGATATGTACAGAAGGTGTGACAGCTGAACGACCAGTGGTAACTCACCCTCAAACACAGCCACTCTTAGTGGTCAGACTACATAATGTTTTGAATGTGGATTGCCGGTTCTCATTTTTACATATTGTATACAAATATTGAACTCCTGAACAATAGGGTGACCTGATTCAGAACAAACAGCATTTGGTAGGAAAGGGTGTGCCCAATGTCCCACAACCAGCACTAAATAAGTGAGGTCCCAGCGAGGCCACCAAGTTGACTACTGCTGACTGACTGACTGCTACACAGAGCAAAATCAATTATCATTATTAACCAAAAATAAGTATTTATTACAACACACAACTTTAATAAAATGGCAGTGAAAAGAAAGATTTCTGAATTCACTACTGCCTCAGTTAAATGTGTTACTTTTAAAAATCTCAGTCACCTACATACACACACACATATATTGTAGCTAAGACAGATAAAAAGACAAAGTTTGACACAGATATTATGGGTGGAAAAAGACAAGTAACAAGATTTGAGAGAATGAGAAAGAAAACTTTTCTGTCTTAAGGTATCTCCCCTCAGTCTTTTGTAGAACAACAATGCCTTGCAGATCTGAAAAATGTTGAAAGCTATTGGGAGGTGATGGTATAATGACATTGTCACTGTAGTGGTCATCCAAAGGTAGACTGACGTTGTGGGGATCTGTGCTTGAATCCTACCATATTAGATGATAAAATTTGAATTCAATAAAAATCTGGAACTAGCAATCTCTAATGATGACAATTAATCATTGCCAATTGACAGAAAAACTCATCTGGTTTAATAATGCCCTTGAGGAAAAGGAAGTAAGTTGCCGTCCTTTGGCCTACATGTAACTTCAAATCCACAGCAACATAGCTGACTCCTAACTGCCCTCTGAAATATCCTGAAGAGTCGTGAAAACAGGTTACACCTGAAACATCGACTTCTCTATCTCCTGATGCTGCCTGGCTTGCTGTGTTCTTCTAGCCTCCAGCCTATATACTCTTAAATAGCATGGCAAGCTGCTCAGTTGGATCAAATGCTATAAAATCTCAAAAAAGGAATGAAACTGGACTGACCACCTGGGACTGCTCTAGGCACCAGCATCTGCAGTCCTCACTTTCTCCTAGGCACCAGATATGACAACAAACAAATTCCTGTCAACTTTGCAAATTGTGTCTCATTAACATCTGGGGACTAAATTGGGAAAGCTGTCTTATAGATTAGTCAAGCAACAGCCTGACATAGTCACACTCACAGAATCATATCTTTAAGACAATGACCCAGGCACCACCAATAGCTGATCAGAATGTTGTTTCCAAGCAGTTTTGTCATTAATTCAGAACCTATTGGCTCTGCAGTGTCTATCTTTTTACTCCTTTTGTTTCAGAGGAAAGCAACATTGTGTCCAACTCTCGGTGTGCTCTAGTGAACATGCTTTTTAAAATTGTGGCCATCCTTTATACACAGATTCCTTAATCCAATGTTTAAAAATGAAGGCAATAAAAAAGAATATGGTTTTTATGATGATACTCCCAATAGTAATTTCTAGGTGGAATAAATTATATATAGAGAACATAGTGATGTATACTATAATAA
Source organism: Chiloscyllium punctatum (assembly GCF_047496795.1). Taxonomy (NCBI): domain Eukaryota; kingdom Metazoa; phylum Chordata; class Chondrichthyes; order Orectolobiformes; family Hemiscylliidae; genus Chiloscyllium; species Chiloscyllium punctatum. Next base: position 61,458,282 of record NC_092775.1, read on the forward strand.
CAAGGCCAGTACTGAAACCAGACAGATCCTGTGTGAGGCTTATCATCAAAAATTGCATCTATCGTTTGTGAATTCCCTTGTTATCCTCATTTGTGCTGACATCAATCTCATCTCATGACTTCTCTATATACATTCGTAATATTATTTTTAATGACAATATTCCTCAGCACTCAGGAGTGACAGTGAAGTTACAAACTCCATCCTTATTACTATATCAATCATGACCACTGTCTCAGGAGCCAAAGTTTCTTCAATTGCCCGATATTAAATGCAGAGTAATGGCAAAGGGCTAAGGACTCTAGAACGAGACACCACCCCATTTTGAAGAACATAAAACTGAAGCTAAGACGAGTGAAGGGCTAGTGGTTAAAATATGATGGTGGCAAAGTCCTGAGATTTTGGATGCTCAGAAAATAAAATTGGATCTTGGTGCGAGCGCAGATGGTACAAATGGGGTGATGTATTTGCAATTTAAGAGAAACATGGAACAATATTTGAGAAGTAGGACAGGTTGACTCATATAGTTAGACTAGAACAACTGAACCTCCTTGAAACATTTGTTTCACAACACCACAGATCATGTACATGTCAACATTGATAGAACTACTGCCTATCACTTCTGTGAGAAATGTCTTACAAAGGAACAAAACCAACCACCTTCAGGATATATTGTCTGCTTTTCATTCTCAAAATAATGAGGCATTACCACCATCCTCCAGCAAGCCTTATTTGCAGTTAGGACATTCCATTTTCCCAATTTGATTAAAGGAATGCCTTGTGATTAAAGTATCACTTTGAGATTGAATTGCAGCTTATTGGTGTTCTAGTACTGAATCTTGCAGGCTGCTGATCTCCAGGGGCTAAACAAAGCATGATGTTGTACGTTTCTCGATTTTACTCTCCCACCACATCCCAGTTATCTGTACTTCCATTGCTTGAAAAAAAAAGTTGTCCTTTTTCTAAAATGCTGTCAAATCAGTTTTGCTTGTATGAATTGGATATCTTTTACTCGAGAGCAATAGCACGTTCCTAATAGGTTTTAAGTGAGAAAGCATCAAGAAATTGTCGTCCTTCTTTAGTCAGCCTTCATTTTAATCAAACCAAACCTTTTGTTTTGCTGATCCAAACTCTTGCAAAATGACTCAAAAACATTACAGAAAATTAAGATTTCCCTGGGTAATTGCAGACTCCAGATTTTAAGTTTTTTTTATATATTAAATAGACTACTTTGAAAAGGTTAGCATCTGTTCCCTCAATATATGCGCAATTAAGATTACTCTCTCAAGAAAGGCAACAAAGATTTTTTAAAAAATGGAAACATCTCATGGAATGTTGGCTTTTCTCTCCAGGGGTCTGGAATGTAAAGGAACGGCATTTATGTAACAACTATTTAAAGTTCTATACGGTCCCCATATGGAGTATTGCGCTTCAGTTCTGAACACCTCAATTTAGGAGATACCAGATTGATACCTGACCTAACATAGTTAAATGATAATGATTAATTGCGTTGGATAGACTCACTTCAAGCATGGAGTGAGCAAATCGCTGTTTAAATTATTAAACAACTTGATGGGTGATAGAGACAAATTATTTTGCGTTGGAGGAAATTGAACGTAAGGGTGGGATAGATAACCATGGAAATACCGCAAAATGGTTCAAAGATAATATCAGCAATGATGTCTTGATACAATGATGACTGGAAATCTCGAACACTCAGCTCTAAAAAACCTTTGAGGAAATACTCAATTGAAAATTTCAATTTTATGATTGACAGACTTTAGTTGGATAAGGTTGTTAAGGGTTATCAAACCAAGATGGGAGTTAAAATGTCTTACATATTCAATAGAATGGCAGAACAAGTTTAGGTGGTGGAATGGTCTCTCCCCATGCCTCAGCCATGCACTGTGGATATATCCATGCCTAACAGCTATACTATCGGAACACTGTAATATTTGAGCATTTATTTTACATTTAACACTAAATGACTTATTCCTTTTTAACCAAACAACTGGCATCCACAGAAATACAGGTATCCAAGATTCAAAAAATATTGCACTCCATCGAGCCTTAATTAATTGTCTCACTGTTCAATATTACTTGAATCAACTCCACCCTCAAGTAACTGTGTTCCACACATTTCTCCAAGTGTAGTAACTACATCTACAGCATTTATTCAGCTTCCCACTTATGACTTCAAATTTATTGTCACTATGAAGAACTGGCCCCACAGCCAATCCAGATGGTTCCTGTACTACTGCTTAAACTCAAAGCAAATAAAGATGATTTCTCTGCGTTGTAATCAATAAATGATTGACCTTTCAGTTTGCAGTGACCTTGTTGAAACTATAGGAAAATCAATAGCCTGCAAGCAGTAAATGATACTTAAAGGAATCTGTCAATTTTGAAATGTTAACTGATCCTTATGAATGCTATGCTGGGTGAAATAAGCAGTATCAATTTTGGGTTGATTACTGTGGTGGTGGGGAGAGGTGTTGATCTGAGTTAGTGACAAGTATTAATAATTTGAAAAAAAAGAGTGTTTTTGAACAGACAGTGAAAAACTTTACAAAATATCACTAAAATAGTGTTGGAACTTTGTTACTGAGAATGTATATGACTTGCCGAAATATCACCATAATTTTTTAAATGTATTAAAATACTAATAAATTTATTTGATTTTTCACAAAAATCAAACTGCTTATGTTATTTATCAAAAAAACAACAAATTCTACTGTCTCTCCCCAGTCTGGTTTACTTTTGAGTCCAGACCCACATTGATATGACTGACTCGCAACTGTTCTCTTAAGCAAATTTTTTTAATCACTTAACAGAAAGTAGCCTGGCATTATCCCCTCAGAGCAGCTGGGGATGAACAATAAATACCAGCCTTGCCAATGATGCCCACGCCCGAAAACACAAAAGAAGATGGAGACTAACAATTTACTTGGGTGAATTTTGCAGTCAGGAGAGGTCAGATCACAGATTTTTTTTTCTAGATACCAGCAGATTTCTGTTAGCCAAATCTCAAATGAGTGCCTCTGGGACTTGCAATGAACAGACTATTGTATGCAAGTCCTTATCCAGTCAAATTGAAGGTTAATGAGCAACACTGCATCTGTAACAGGAAGACAGTTGCAGCATTGAACACAACGTCAAGCAAAACACAAAGTAAAATAGAAAGGGGAAAAGAACCCTCTTTGTGGGTGGCACGGTGGCACAGTGGTTCGCACTGCTGCCTCACAGCGCCTGAGACCCGGGTTCAATTCCTGCCGCAGGCGACTGACTGTGTGGAGTTTGCACGTTCTCCCTGTGTCTGCGTGAGTTTCCTCCGGGTGCTCTGGTTTCCTCCCACAGTCCAAAGAATTGGCCATGCTAAATTGCCCATAGTGTTGGGTGAAGGGGTAAATGTAGGGGTCTGGGTGGGTTGCGCTTCGGCGGGTCGGTGTGGACTTGTTGGGCCGAAGGGCCTGTTTCCACACCATAATGTAATCTAATCTAATCTAAAGAAAGCTGTGATCAAGGCAGCGAGCGAGGGAGAAAGTCAACAGGAAAAGTTGAGATGTTTAAAGTCTCTCAGTTTTTTTTGGAATTTCCAGCAATACCCAGAATCCCATTCATAAATTCAACAATATTTAGAACTTCTTATACTATTAAAAAGTTATTTTCCCTGGAATGAAGGGGTCTACATTGCCAGAAAATCTGCCATGTGTTTCAATCATGGAGTGTCTAAGCAAGACATAAATTTTTGTACAGCCTTTGAAGCAGCAAGGCATGTTACACAGCAATTTTCTGATTTGCATATTTAACTATAACATGTGTCATTGGTGGAACGTGCTATTCTAGGTCCTCGCTGATACAAGATGAGTTAGCTGCACTGTTGTTTCAAGCAGAAAATCCAGACCATATATATTTTTTCATCTGTAATTTTACTTTCCAGTTACTTTCACTTATAGGAACCTGATTTTGAAAACACAGGCTATGGAAACTATGGAACTGCTATGTTATTTCTATTAGACTTATATAAATGGTGAAATCAACAGGGAGAATGTGCGAAGTCTCCAGGAAAAATGATGCAGAAGATCATTTTGTAAAACTGGGACTGATTGTAAGCAGGTAGCAATCTTACTGAAAAATCTGTCATCTGAGCCTAATTGTTGGGTTGTGATTAATGCTTTGAAATGATTCACAGCGATTTTTATCCTCTGTTAGATACAGACTTTTTTTTATTTAATACTTCTGGTCAGTTATTTTTGACTGTGAGGGAAGTGAATTCCTCAGTAAATGAAAAATGAGAGTTTTCCCACGTATCATCTGATGTATCCAACATATTACAGATTTCAAAGCCACTCATTTCCACAGTTTCATTTGTGGGTCATTAATTCTGCCGAAAAGCTGGTAGACATCAATGACCAAACCGTTCACTTAGTCATTGAGTGATGAAAACTTCACTGAAGGATTAATGACTGCAGTGTAATCAATGCAGGTTTAATCATCAGTTGTTTACCAGCAAATAACACAATATGTTAGTCATCATTAAATGTTAGAACATCCAAATTCACTTTCACATTTTCCCATTTTCTTTCATTTCTTATGTTTGTTGCCTTTGCTTTTTTATTAGATTTTTCAATTACAAACATAGGTTCCCTACAGTGTGGAAGGAAGCATTTCAGACCATGGAGTCTGCACCAACTCTCTGAAGAGCATCCCACCCAAACCCAGTCCCCTACCATATTGATGTAACCCCACATTATTACCATGGCTTACCCACCAAGCTTACACAACCCTGGACACTACAGGACAACTTAACATGGCCAATCCACCTAACCTGCACATCTTTGGACTGTGGGAGGAAACTACAGCACCCAAAGGAAACCCACACAGACACAGGGAAAATGTGCAAACTCTACACAGACTGTTGCCCGAGGCTGGAAACAAAACTGGGTGCCTGGTGCTGCAAGGCAGCAGGGCTAACCACTGAGCCATCTTGCCACCTCCAAAATAATACCTTGCCTGCATTCAAAATGTAGCAATTATCAAATGCTTGGAGCATCAAAATGCAGAACAGAGAGAAAAGTAAGAGATAAGTTTGAAATTGATTGAGACTCCAAAGCATGCCAGGTATTGTGAGGAGCTGTCTGGCAGATATCAAGTGAACAGAGAGATAAAGGTTCAATGGGCACTTTATAATTTAAGTGATGGCTTGGTCACTGCTGCTTTTAGGGAATGCTTCAGGAGAAAGCACTCTTCTCAGGTTTTGCCTTCTAATCTCATTTCATTATTAATGCTCACTTGGTAGTACAGAACTTGACTACTGGTAAACAGTAGTCTTTTAATCTTCCAGGAGCGATGCAAGGATTCCAAATTCCAAAAGGAGCAACAATTTAGGCTGCATGAGAAAATGGTGCTGATTGGTTGATGAATCAGCTCCAATTGCCTGAAGAATCAACCGGGTGAGGGGGAGGGGGCACTGACTCTTGAAATTTGGTTTGATTCAGGAGAAAGGACAATGTCGGGACATGTTCTGTTCCTCTGCAGAGTACAGGTCCCTGTATCTGAATATATCAAGCTTCATATAAGTGGGGCACTGATCATCTCAGATCTGCGGTTAGTACAATTCTTAGCATACTCGGGACTGTCTAGCAAGTGATATCAAATTGCAGAATTTCAGAGATTACAAAGTGGCTTTTGCAAGTATAGTCTGGTTGAGTACTGTCAGTACATACCCTGCTATGCTGTTTCACCAGTCAGTTATTGGGCTGCAGTTATTTACAGTAAACATTTTATTACTTCCATGCATATCCTTGCCTGGTATTTTGCCCTCCCTCCTTTGTGTTTTCTATATTTCATTTCTTACTGTGATTTTGTGCTGACGTCTATATCTATTATGTTAACATTGTGAATCTGCAATCTGGTCCACTGAAGGAGAATATGAAACATAGACTCATATGGTATTTCACAAACCAAAAGCTGCCATGATTTACATAATATTCCTACTCACTAATCAGATTAATACCACAGGAAAATATTCAGTTCAGTCCCTTCTCTGATGAGTCCACTTGAGCCCACCTGCGTCCCTGATCTAGTTAAATGTTCAAACAGCCAATATTCCTGTTGAACATTCAATGATCTCACGGCAAACATTTCAATATTGAATCATGGGAGGACTTTAGTAAAATGTTAACTAAGATTAGAACGGAAATTTTAGTGCTCAAGAAAGGACCCTGGAGATGCTCAGAGCAAAATGATTATGCATAAGGATAAATCTCTGAGTTAACAATAAAATAGGAGTTCACAAGATAGTTATAAGGTACAACTCGTTCATCAATTAAGGTGAATAGGCCTTAGTTGAATTATCATGTATTTCCACTATCTCGAGAACTTTGACTTTAGCCATACAAATAAAGTTGATAGACCAAAGTGCTGACGACTAATAATTCCTGCAAAGATAGCACAGAATCCAAAATTGGAATAGCAAACTAATTTATGGGGCTCTAATCTCAAGACATTTGAAGCAGAAAGTTGTAGGGTGAAGTGTTCGTTTTACATGCTAGGCGCTGATAAATAGAAATTAAGCTGCAGAATGATTTTTGTTCATATTGTGCAAGAGCTAAAGATGAATGTCTTCATGCTCACATCTAAAATCAAAGGAATAGTTTAACCAAGGACCATAAACTTAAATTGACAGTGGGCAAATTAAAGAATGGTGTTTTCAGGAGGAATTATATTGAAAAAACCAAATGGCATGTGCCTTCCTTGGCTTGTATTGCATTCCAATGCTGAGAACAGAATTAGCACCTAACTCAGATATTAGCATCCAATTGCCAAAACGTATAGATGGATAAGTTAATCAGTTCTGGGGAAATAAAACCAAAGGCTGCTGGCAAAAACCAGGCAGGAGGAAATCAGTTGGAAGGGGTGGATGCAGGTAGAGTGAGAGTTAGTTTAATCATGTATTCCAATAATTACGCAGATGCCACCATGCATTCCCTGGAGCATTTGTTGCTTTTTCACTGCATTATTTAATTGTGAGTATTCTTTCTTGAGTAAAAGGTGTGAAGACAAATTTGTCTATTAATCCTGGCTGAGGTAAGCACACACTGGAACAGGGCATCATGCTGAGATTTGGGTGGGGTCGAGGATTCCAAGCAGTGATGGAACCAGGCAATAAATGGCCAAGTAAGTCAAGTTAGACAATTAATGCTGGGTGCTGACAGTTTCCTCCTTATGAAGCATTTTAATTATTTGTTAAAGATTACCCTCCGGCCTCAGCCATGAAGTTACCCATCTCTTCCCTTTGCTTCCTTGTGGCTGAGTGAGCCAATGATACAGCGTATAAAGGTGCACAGCACTCGTGCACAAAAATCAATGATGCTCAAGCAGCAGCAAGAGGTGACTCGCCAGTAAACTCCCAGTCACCACCTGAGAAATATGGAACGCATGGAGTACAGGAGAGTGAACAAGTGGGAGGTGGGATAGATCATTAAATTAAGAGATGCTTGCATAAATTATGGTCAGTGTGCCCTTGAAGAACATCTTGATTGAAGCATCATCTACTAGGGCTCTTGTAGTGCAGTAATAGCATCCCTACCACTGTGCCAATAGACATGGGTTCAAGTCTCACCTGCTCCAGAGGGTGTATAATAAAATCTCAGGACAGTTTGGTTAAAAATTATCTCCCATCCTGTTGCCTTTGTCAGTGAAGCAATCTTCCAGCACAAGTTACCACAGTTAAAAAAATAGGAACAGGTTTTAAAATCTAAAAGAACTTTAATATGGTTATCTTTTCATGGTGTCAGCTCATGACAAATTCAAATAAATGACTTTTGAAATGTAATTAATATTTGCAGAAGAAATAGCAGCCATTTTGGGCATTACATGCTCACATGAATAGCAAAATGATCTATTAATCTGATTAATGAACAATTGAGGGCTGTACATAAGCTAACTCCAGGGACAATTATTCAGATCTTTAAATAAGTTCAAAGTTTTTTTTCTTAACCAAAGTTCCTTAATTGATCATTTAATCAAAAAGGCAGCGCCTCTGACCAACGACCACTACCTCAGGATGGCAGTTTGAAAATAATTTTCTGAAGTGGAACTTAAACTCTCCAGCTTTATTACAGAGGTGAGAATTCCACTCTAGGTCACCATCAACTGCTAAAAATTGAAATTTATAATTGATATATTCCTTTGACTGTCATCTTCTGATGTTAAACATTGAAGGGAATGAATAACACTTTGAATTACAAAGTGGATAACATTTGTAAACCATAAATAGAAGGCCTCATCACTTGGTTGATTCACATTGGAAGCAACTGCAAGGTTTTGGCAATGCACTGTGCATGTAAACAATAACCATCATTACTCTTCACTGCGATGCTTCAGTGATTTCAAAGTGTTTGATTGTCCTAGCTGCTGCAGTGACAGATCACACTACAGGGAATCCTTTCATGACGATACTCTGTTTATTGGCAATAACAGACCCCATGACGAGGAGTTGGTTTATCGAGTGTTACTGACTGATGGCTTGAAGCACTGGAAACAGCAACAAGTTTAGGATAGGTTGTATGTGGCAGGCAGCTCAGTTTAAACACATTACATTCTCAACACTGAATGGAAGAGTCCTCTACCCTTTGAAAGGTGCCTGACTGAATGCCCTGCCTCAGTGAGACATCAATCTGATATGAAACTGACTGCACAGTATTGTACTTTTCAGAATAACCATTTGCGGCATACGTTATTAAAAAGTACTGTAGATGGGGTGTACCTTAGAACTTTGTGGGAAGCGAGGGAAGTGATTGCTGGGCCCCTTGCTGAGATAGTTGCAATAGTAGTCACAGGTGACATGCCAGAAGACTGAAGGTTGGCTAACATGGTGCCTCTATTTAAGAAAGATGGTAAGGAAAAGCCAGGGAACTATAGACCAGTGAGCCTGACCTTGGTGGTGGGCAAGTTATTGGAGGGAATCCTGAGGGACAGGATGTACATGTATTTGGAAAGGCAAGGACTGATTAGGGAGAGTCAGGTTGGCTTTGTGCATGGGAAATCATGTCTCACGAACTTGATCGAGGATTTTGAAGGAACAAAGAGGATTGGTAAGGATAGAGTGGTAGACGTGATCGATATGGACTTCAGTAAGGTGTTCAACAAGGTTAGATCTCATGGAATACAGTGAGAACTAGCTATTTGGACACAAATCTGGCTCAAAGGTGGAAGACAGAGTGTGGCGGTGGAGGGTTGTTTTTCAGACTGGAGGCCTGTGACCAGTGGAGTGTCACAAGGATCGGTGCTGGGTTCACTACTTTTTCTCATTTATATAAGTGATTTGGATGTGAAGATAAGTAGGTATAGAACATAGAAACAGACAGCACAGAAGAGGCCCTTCAGCCCACGATATTGTGCCAAGGATTATTCCTAATCTAACATAAAATAGCTAAACCTACACCGACTTCAATTCACTGCTGTCCATGTACGTGTCCAGCAGTCACTTAAATGTCCCTAATGACACTGCTTCCAGCACTACCGCTGGCAATGCATTTCATGCATTCACAACTCTCTGCGTAAAGAACCTACTTCTATACCTTCCTCCTAACACCTTAAAACTATGACCCCTTGTGCCAGTCAATCCTGGGGAAAAGTATCTGGCTATCAACTCTATCCATGCCTCTCATTACCTTGTATACCTTGACCAGGTCACCTCTCTTCCTCCTTCTCTCCAGAGAGAAAAGTCCGAGCTTAGTCAACCTCTCTTCATAAGACAAGCCCTCCAGTCCAGGTAGAATCCTGGTAAGCCTTCTTGGCACACTCTCCAAAGCCTCTGTATCTTTCCTATAAAAGGGCGACCAGAACTGGACACATTATTCCAAATGTGATCTCACCAGGGTTTTGTAGAGCTGCAGCAAAACCTCACGGCCCTTAAACTCGATCCCCCTGTTAATGAAAGCCAAAATACCATATGTTTTCTTAACAACCCTGTCCACTTGGGTGGCAACTTTGAGGGACCTATGCACTTGAACACCAAGATCCCTCTGTTCCTCCACAATGCTGAGAATCCTGTCTTTAATCCTATATTCAGCATTCAAGTTCAACTTTCCAAAATGCATCACTTCACACTTATCCAGGTTGAACTCCATCTGCCATTTCTTAGCCCAGCTCTGCATCCTGTCTATGTTGCACTGCAGCCTGCAACAGCCTCAATACAATCAAAGATACCTCCGACCTTTGTGTCATCGGCAAACTTACTAACCCATCCCTCAACCTCCTCATCCAAGTCATTTATAAAAACTACAGAGAGTAGAAGCCCAAGAACAGAACCCTGCAGGACAATACACACCACTGACCTCCAGGCAGAATACTTTCCATCTACAACCACACCCTGCCTTCTGTCAGCCAACTAATTCTGAATCAAAACAGTCAAATCTCCCTGCCTCCCATATCTCCTGACTTTATTAATGACCCTACCATCGAGAACCTAATCAAATGCCTTGCTGAAGTCCATATACACCACATCCACTGCTTGACCTTCGTCAACATGTCTCATCACCTCCTCAAAGAACTCAATGAGATTCGTGAGGCATGACCTGCCCCTCACAAAGCCATGCTGACTGTCTTTAATCACACTATGCCTTTCCAAATAGTCATAAGTCCTATCACTCAGAATTCTTTCCAAAACCTTGCTGACCACAGACGTAAGACTGACTGGTCTGTAATTGCCAGAGATTTTCCTATTACCTTTCTTCAAAAGAGGAACAACATTCGCCTCCCTCCAATCCTCTGGTACGACTCCCATGAAGAGTGAGGAAGCAAAGATCTTTGCCAGCGGCTTAGCAACCTCATTTCTTGCTTCCCAGAGCAACCTAGCATAAATCTGATCTGGCCCTGGGGAATTATCAATCTTAATGTTTGCCAAAATTTCCAGCACACCAACTTCATCCATCTTGATCTGCTCAAGTCTGTATCCCAGCTCCTCAAAATTCTCATTCACAACAAGGTTTTTTTCCTTAGTGAAAACCGAAGCAAAAAACTCATTTAGGGCTTCCCCTATCTGCTCAGACTCCACACACAAGTTCCCTATGTAATCCCTGACCGACTCTACATTCTCCCTGATCATTCTCTTATTCTTCACGTATGAGTAAAATGCAGTCGGGCTCTTCCTGCCAAGCCTCTTTTGTGCCCCCTCCTGGCTCTCCTCAGTCCATTTCTAGCTCCTATCTCGCAAGCCTGTAATCCTCTAAAGCTGTGCTAGATCCTTGCTTCCTCCACCTTACGTAAGCTGCCTTCTTCCTTTTGATGAGAAGTTCCTCTGTTCCCATCATCCAAAGTTCTTTAATCTTACCCCTTCTTGCCTGTCTCAGAGGAACAAATTTGAGCATCATTCACAACAACTGCTCCTTAAACAGTCGCCAAATGGCTGCTGTGCTCTATCTATGGAGCAATTGCTCCCACTCTGTACTTCCCAAATCCTGTCTGATGGCATCATAATTTCCTTTTCCCCACTTAAATATCTTCCCATGGTAACTGCTCCTTTCCCTCTTCATGGCTATGGTAAATGTGAGGCAGTTATGGCCACTGTCATCAAAGTGTTCTCCCACCCATAACAATAACCTTGTTACATATGCATTTTTCCAAAATCTGCCGGCCTATGAGTTCTTCAATCTCCCTACTGCTATTAGAGGGGTCTATAGAAAACCCCCAATGAGGTGGCTGCTCCTTTGCTGTTCCTAACTTCCACCCATACGGATTCAGTAGACAAACCTTCCTCAACAAACTTCATTTCTGTAGATGTAATGCACTCTCTAATCAGCAAATTTGCTGATGACACAAAGCTAGGTGGTAGGGTGAAATGTGATGAGGATGTTAGGGGATTACAGGGTGACCTGGACAAGTTAGGTGAGTGGGCAGATGCATGGCAGATGCAGTTTAATGTGGATAAATGTATGGTTATCCACTTTGGTGGCAAGAACAGGAAGGCAGATTACTACCTCAATGGTATCAAATTAGGTAAAGGGGCTGTTCAGAGAGATCTGGGTGTTCTTGTCCACCAGTCAATGAAGGCAAGCATGCAGGTACAGCAGGTCGTGAAGAAGGCTAATAGCATGCTGGCCTTCATAACAAGAGGGATTGAGTATAGAAGCAAAGAGGTGCTTCTGCAGCTGTACAGGGCCCTGGTGAGACCACACCTGGAGTACTGTGTGCAGTTCTGGTCTCCAAATTTGAGGAAAGACATTCTAGCCATTGAGGGAGTGCAGTGTAGGTTCACAAGGTCAATTCCTGGAATGGCGGGACTACCTTACGCTGAAAGACTGGAGCGACTGGGCTTGTATACCCTTGAGTTTAGAAGACTGAGAGGGGATCTGATTGAAACGTATAGGATTATGAAAGGACTGGACACTCTGGCAGGAGGGAACATATTTCCGTTGATGGGGGAGTGCCGAACCAGAGGACACAACTTAAAAATACGGGGTAGACCATTTAGGACAGAGATGAGGAGAAACTACTTCACCCAGAGAGTGGTGGCTGTGTGGAATGCTCTGCCCCAGAGGGCAGTGGAGGCCCAGTCTCTGGATTCATTTAAGAAAGAATTGGATAGAGCTCTTAAAGATAGTGGAGTCAAGGGGTATGGAGATAAGGCTGGAACAGGATACTGATTAGGAATGATCAGCCATGATCATATTGAATGGCGGTGCAGGCTCAAAGGGCAGAATGGCCTACTCCTGCACCTATTGTCTATTGTCTATTGTCTAATTAGCAATACTACACCCCCTCCTCTTTTTCCACCCTCCCTTTGTTTTATCACATGAAAAACCTTACCGATAGATTCATTACAGCCTGTCACTGCCCCATCTACAACTACGCACCCCCCCCCCCCCCCCACCCCCGGCCTCCCCCCTCTCCCGGCCTCCCCCTCTCAGATGTGTAGCTCTGGTTCCCACTCCTCTGCCAAATTAGTTTAAACCATCTTGAACCACACAAGCAAATCTCCCACTCAGGACATCTGTGCCCATCCAACTCAGTTGCAACCTGTCCTTCATGTACAGGTCCCACCTTCCCCAGAAGGTATCCCAATGGTTTAGGTATCTGAAGCCCTCCCTCCTGCACCAACCTCACAGCCATGTGTTAAGCTGCACTCGCTGACTGTTCCTCACCTCACTATCCCCTGGCACTGGTAGCAATCGTGAGACCACTAGTCTAATCGTCCTGCTCTTCAGCTTCCAACCTAGCTCTCTGTAGTTACTTTTCAGATCCTCAATCCCTTTCCTGGCTATATCATTGGTGCCAATATGTACCACGATTTCTGGCAGCTCACCCACCCCCTTCAGTATCCTGTAAACCCGATCTGCGACATCCCAGACCCTGGCACCAGGGAGGCAACATATCTTCCGGGAGTCCCGTTCCTGACCACAAAAATCTCCTGTCAATCCATCGAACTATTGTGTACCCTACCACTAGCGCTTTTCTATTCTCCCCTCTTCCCTTCTGAGCCACAGTGCCAGCTCAGTGCCAGAGACCTGACAACTGTAGCTTTTCCCTGGGAGGCTGTTCCCACCAGCAGTATCCAAAATGGTAATCTTATTGCTGAGGGGAGTGGCCACAGGGGATCCCTGCTCTGTCCATCAGTTCCCTCTTCTCCCCTGACTGTAACCCAGCTGAACTTATCCTGTGTCTGAGGAGTGACCACCTCCCGGTACATCCCCTCAATTCCCCCTCAACCTCCTGGATGTTCCGCAATTCATCCAGCTCCCGTTCCAGTTCCCTAACGCAGTTTTCAAGGAGCTGGAGTTGGGTGCACTTCCCACAGATGTGGTTGGCGGAGACATGTGTTGTGTCTCTCACCTGCCACATTCTGCAGGAGGAACATTCTGCAGGAGGTTTAGTTAGTAAGCTTGCAGTTGACACCAAAATTGGAGGAGAAGTGGACAGCGAAGGCTACCTCTGATTTCAATGGGATCTTGATCAGATGAGGTAAAAACCTCCTGATGAAGGGCTTTTGCCCGAAACGTCGATTTCGAAGCTCCTTGGATGCTGCCTGAACTGCTGTGCTCTTCCAGCACCACTAATCCAGAATCTTGATCAGATGAGCCAATGGGCTGAGGAATGGCAGATCGAGTTTAATTCAGATAAATACAACATGCTACATTTTGGAAAAGCAAATCAGACCAGCTTTTATACACTTAATGGTAAGGTCCTGGGGGGCTGTTGCTGAATAAAGAGACCTTGGAGTGCAGATTCATAGTTCCTTGAAAGTAGAGTCGCAGATAGGGTAGTGAAGAAGGCATTTGGTATGCTTGCCTTTATTGGTCAGACGACTGAGTATAGGAGTTGGGAGGCTATGTTATGGCTGTACAGGACATTGGTTAGGTCACTTTTGGAATATTGCATGCAGTTCTGGTCTCCTTCCTTTCAGAAAGATATTGCAAAACTTGAAAGGGTTCAGAAAAGATTTACAAGGCCATTGCCAGATTGAGGGATTTGAGCTATAGGGAGAGGCAGAGTAGTTTGGGGCTGTTTTCTTTGCAGTGTTGGAGGCTGAGTGGTGACCTTACAGAGGTTTATCAAATCATGAGGGGCATGGATAGTGTAAATAGACAAAGTCTTTTCCCTGGGGTGGGGAGTCCAGAACTAGAGGGCATAGGTTTAGGGTGAGAAGGGAAAGATATAAAAGGGACCTAAGGGACAACTTTTTCATACAGAGGGTGGTGCGTATATGGAATGAGCTGCCAGAGGAAGTGGTGGAGGCTGGTACAATTAAAAGGCATCTGGATTGGTATATGAATAGGAGGGATTTAGTGGGATATGGGCCAAGTGCTGGCAAATGGGACTAGATTAGTTTAGAATATCTGGATGGCATGAACACATTGGACCAAAGGGTCTGTTTCAATGCTATCCACTGCTATGACTCTATTTTAGTCAGTACAGAGACAGGTATTGTCAGAACATCACCAGAGGTGCTTATTTGTGGTTGACATAGTTCAGTATCTCTTATAAATGTCAAAAAAGCATGCAATGAGTTTACACGAAACAACTTGGAAATTGATCCACTCAACAACATGTCAGCTCTTTTATCACAAATAACATCACCAAATAAGCAGCTTCATTCTTTAAACTCAGTGGAAGCACTTACAATGGAGGTTAGCAACCCCATTCCATTCTCAGGCTAGGCAGAATTGTGTTTCCAATGCTTGGCTCCTTCCTGGCTTCAATTCCAATGCATGTTCACCAAGAGACAGCTCGACACATACCTGAACATTTCACACCCACAGCTTTCTCTCAAGAGTTAGAAATTTAAATGTTTAGAAGTGAGAAATCTAAAGTGGCCACGCAAGAAGTTTGGGCACAAACACAAGAGATGAATCTTGCAGCATTGCATTCATAGAGGGGCATATGTTCGAATGTTCAGGCTGCCTCCTGTTCACTTCTCACTCACTGTGGGTGGGCTGAGCTGCATCTGCTGTTGGCTGCAGTCTGATGTAAATTGACTTCAAACAAGAGTCACATATTGCCCTGGACAGGTGAAGAATACACCATGTCTGTTCTGCAGTGAAGTGATCACATTGTTTGAGTAACATTCACAGACAAGTCCCCATTTAAGCCCCTGAGTGCCTCCTGCTTTTCTACCACTATCAGATTTGAAAGAACAAAGAGCTTCGTCAAATTATAGCGCACAGAAGGTCACATTAGTTCTTAATAGTCACACATCCACCAGCCCCAATCCTTACATTCCAATATTTACCTAATTCCCTTTTGAAAATTATTATTGATTCTTCACCCAGCATTTTTCCATCCCACATCAATTCAATTTACTATTTGTAAACTTTGCCTCACCTCCCGCTTATTTTTCTAAAGCATTTGCTTTGTATTGCTCTCCTTTAGTTACCAGTTCTTCTAACATCAGAAATAATACATCCAGGCTGAATTTAAGATAGGTCTTTAAGCATTGTCTGTCTAGTCAGCCAGCTTCTCTTCCAGGGAAGGCTCAATGAATTAGATGACTCTCAGGCAGCTAATTGGACAGCAGCAGTATTTCCCAGGGATTCAGGACCCCAAGAGCAGGAGTCTAGCTCACTAAGCACTTGCTGGCCATTCAGTGGTAGGCATGTCTATTGAACAGCAGCCTCACTGGAGAGGTAGAGGCCAGTGAGAGTATTACAGCTAATCAAAGCTTTCATTTGTTGTTGGATGATCACAGTTGAATGATGGTAAGATATGGGTTAGGGATTGGAATTTATCAGGTTTTTATTCCAGTCCAGTCTAGAAAGGGGTCCTTTAGCTCATTGTGTCATGTCAATCATCAAATGTCCATCTATTCTTGCCCCATTTTTTAGCACTTGGTCCTTTGCCTGTTATGACATTTCAAGTGATTAAATAGCTCTTAAATGAGAGTTCCCACCTCTACCAACCTTTTAGGCAGTGAGTTTCTGATACTTAAAACCCTCTGGGTTTATTTATGTTCCTCAAGACCCCATCAAGCCTTTTCCTTTTCATAAAACATACCCCCCCCCCACCCCCAGTTATTGACCCCTCTACTAAAGGGAAGAGCTTGCTGGTTCTTGTGGAGGGTCATGACCACTCATTCATAGGCACTCAATGCCTGATCGAGGGAATCAGGAAGGGGACGCCTATTGTGATCCAAACCTCTCCCTCTCAGCCCAACACCTTTACCTCCTTCATTGCAAACCACCACCGCTGCATCATCACTCATCTGTTGTCGGACCATCTTCAGCTGGGTGCAGTACCATCATGGACAGGCAGGAGCCTGGAAGACCACAGCAAGCCAGGCAGCATCAGGAGGTGGAGAAGACAATGTTTTGGGTGTAACCCTTCTTCAGGGATGGGCTTAAGAGGAGCTGCAGATAAAGGATGGGGTGGGGGAGGTTTTTGTATGGTGAAAGGAACGGGGTGGTGATAGGTAAACACAGGTAGAAGGGATGGCCTGATTGTTTGATGTTTTTCCAGCCTCCTGCTTGTCTACCTTGGATTCCAGCGTCTGCAGTTATTTTGTCTTGAGCTAAAAGCTTCCTGAAGAAGGGCTTATGCCCGAAACATCGATTCTCCTTCTCCTTTGATGCTGCCTGACCTGCTGCACTTTTCCAGCAACACACTTTTGAGCTCTGATCTCCAACATCTGCAGTCCTCACTTTCTCCTAAAAGTGCAGTACCATCAGCAGCCACTGCCTTCCAGGTGGTGATGTTGTACAACAGAGCTTCTGGCCTCTGTTTGGTAGTTCTCGGTGGGTAGAAATCACCCCCATGGTTCTTGCACGGAGACCTGCTGCTATCCACTTAAGATGGCAGTGGGCCATTCCTGATAGAGATGACACCTGTCTCTACAGACACTGGCTCTCCAGCCAGTGAATGAGATCTCCGTTGCTTCAGGAATGGAAACTCAGACATCATTGCAAATGTGCTAACTAATACTAAAACAGATTTTACTTTCAACCTCAATATTTTCCTTTGGAGTGCAAACAATACTGAATAGGTTTATGAGGCACAGGCAAGAATGTTCATCTATAGTTTAACATCTGCTTCTCTTTGTATGTCAGGCACACAAAGCTGCAAATTAGTAATTAGAAACAGAGTTTAAATGAATAAACAAGCTCTCTGAAGCTGCAGTAAATAAACTATTGATTTTAGTCAATGGTTCTCCAATTAATTTCTTTGCTTTTCTCTGTGGCACAATTTGCTGAACGATCATTTCAATCGATATGCAGAGGAGCTCAGTCAGGGTTAACTGAAACCCAAAAGGATATGGGTAGTGCTGGGTCTGATTGAGGAAGTTTTAATATGAGTAATCAAGGTTAGACCCCACAGGTGCTCTCGCCTTGTAATGTGGGATGTTTCGGTTTATTTTGCAATCTCGAGTGCCATAGAATCATCATGCAGAAGAAGCCCTTCAGCTCATTGAGTCTACACTGACACGTGAGAAACACCTGAACTTCAACCAAGCAAGACTTGCTCTTTTGTCTTGAATGCTAGAGGTACCAAGTGATCATCCAAATACATTTTTAAGAATGTGAGGCAATTTGCTTCTTCCACCCTCATAGGTACTGCATTCCAGACTGTCACCACTCTCAGGGTAAGAAGATTTTTTTTCCTCACATGCTCCCTAAACCTCCTGCCCCTCACCTAGAACCTGTGTCCCCTCATGATTGTCTCTTCAACTAAGGGTTCACTCTGTCCGTGTCCCTCGTAATCTTGAACACCTCAATCTTCTCCAACTATTACAATCCAACCTTTCCTTATAACTTAAATTTTCCATCCCATGCAGCATCCTGGTGAACCTCCTCTGCAACCCCTCCAATGCAATCATATCCTTCCAGTAATATGGCAACCAGTACGGCACACAGTACTCTAGCTGTGGTCGCATTAAAGTTCTATATAACTCCATCCTGTAGGAAGGGTTTTGTGAAACTTGAAAGGGTTCAGAAAAGATTTATAAGGATGTTTCCGAGGTAGGAGGATTTGAGCTTTAGGGAGAGGTTGAATAGGCTGTGGCTGTTTTCCCTAGAGTGTCAGAGATTTTTAAAATCATGAGGGATACAAATAGGGTAAGTAGACAAGGTCTTTTCCCTGGGGAGGGGGACCAAAACTAGAGGGCATAGATTTAGGGTGAGAGAAAAATGGTTTAAAAGGGACCTGAAGGGTAACTTTTTCATGCAGAGGGTGGTGCGCACATTGAATGAACTGCCAGAGAAAGTGGTCAAACCTGGTACAATGACTATTTAAAAGGTATTTGGTTGGGTACATGAACAGGATGGTTCAGGGGGATATGGGTCAAGTGCTGGCAAATGGGACCAGATGAATTTAGGATATCTAGTTGGCCTGGACAAGTTGGACCAAAGGGTCTTGTTTCTGTGCTGTACTTCTCAGTGAATCTATGACTTCCCTCCTTTTGTAATCTATGCCTCGATTGATAAAGGCAAGTGTCCCATATACTTTTTCCCCACCTTGTTAACATGCCTTCAGAGACCTATGGGCAAACATGCCAAGATTCCTTGTCCCATGGAACTTCCAAGAATCATACTATTCATTGAGTGCATTCTTGTCAAATTACTCCTCCCAAAGTGCATCACCTCACACTTTTCGGGGTTTAATTCCGTCTGCCACTTTTGATCATCCTATTTTTATCATTGTGTAGCCCAAGGCATTCAACCTCACTGTTAACCACCTGACAAATGTTTGTGTCATCCTCAAACTTAATAATCCAATGCCTCACATAGACATCTATGTCATTTACATTAATGACGACTAATAGGGCACACAGCACAGACCCCTGTGGTGTGCCTCTGGACACTGGCTTCCAGTCACTAAAGCGGCCTTCGGTAGTCACCCTCTGTCTCCCACAATTGAGCCAGTTTTGAATCCACTTTATCAAATTACCATGTATCCCATGTATATTTGCCTTCTTGTCAAAGGGTTTGCTGAGATCCATAGAATCTACATCAACAGCACTACCCTCATCTTCACAACTGGCCACTTCCTCAAAAAGTTCAATTCAATTTGTTGGGCATGACCTTCCTCTGATGAAACCATGCTGACTATCCCTGATCAAGACTTGCCTCTCCAATCGGAGATAGATGCTCTCCTTCAGAATTTTCTCCAATAGTTTCCAATAGACTGATATGAGATTCACTGGTCTGTATCTTGGCTAGTATCAGCAGCCTTGTGTCTTAGTTTCACATCTGGTCTGGTTCTTAGTCCCAACTGAACCATTAACTGTTTGTGTTTATGCAATGTACCACACATGAATTCTGATGCACTGAGCTTTTCAAGTGGAAAGACAGAAGTTATAGATTCGTGATGCCCAATGAGATGCATTTTGTACACTGGACTGTGGTTGTGCAGAGTTCTGACCCTGTCAATATCTGCACAAAGTGAAAAACTGACAATAGCCATATGCTTAATCTTAAATGACTGCACACTTTGTCTGCAGTGGCTCTGAATGCAGTGACCTATGAGCCTCTAGAAAGCCAAACACCAAGAAGGCAGCAGGATGAAAGGTCATCGACCTGCAATGTTGGCCAGGACTTTTCTGACTTTGTGAGGTGCACTGAGAATGTGGGTGGGGGGTTGTGTACTGTTTAAATTTTGCAGAGTCACAGCAGATCAGATCCTGGATATATTCCTGTCACCGGAGCATTACCAATGGAGGAGACAGGAAGTGAAGAGGCTGCAGGCCCCAAGCAAGCAAGAAGCCAACATCCAGAATTTAAAACGAGGGGACACTTTACAATGAGGGCCACTCTTTGACACAGAATAGTACAGCACAGGAACAGGCCCTTCGGCCCATAATATTGTCGCAAACATGCTGCCAAATTAAACTAATCCCTTCTGCCCGCCCTTAGTCCATATTCCGTCATTAGGGCTGGCACGGTGGCTCAGTGATTGGCACTGTTATCTCACAGCACCAGAGACCCGGGTTCAATTCCACCCTCAGGCAACTGTCTGTGTGGAATTTGCACATTCTCCCCCTGTCTGCGTGGGTTACCCCTGGGTGCTCCAGTTTTCTCCCACAGTCCAAAGATGTGCAGGTTAGGTGAATTGGCCATGCTAAATTGTCCATAGTGTTCAGAGATATGTAGGTTAGGTGCAGTAGTCAGGGTAAATGTACAGTAATTAGGTAGGGGATTGGGTCTTGGCAGAATACTGTTCGGAGGGTCGATGTGGACTTGTTGGGCTGAAGGGCCTGTTTCCAGACTGTAGAGACTCTAAGAAAATATTCTATGATTCTATTCCTTGCAAATTTATGTGCTTATCTAAAAGCTCTTTTAAACACTCTATCTTATCTGCCTCCACTACCACTTCTGGCAAAGCATTCCAGATTCTTACCTCTCCCATCTCCTTTGAATTTTCCCCCGCACAACTTCAATGGAAGCCGCCTAGCATTAGACGAGGAAAAAGATTCTGACTGTCAAACCAATCTATGCATCTCATGATTTTATAGATTTCTATAAGGTCTCAACCAATTTCCCCACCCCCAGCCTCCGCCACTCCAGAGAAAACAATCCTAGTTTTTCTATCCTCTCCTTATAGCTCATCCCCTCCAATCCAGGAATCACCCTGGTAAACCTCTTCTGCATGCTCTCCAAAGCCTGCATAGCTTTCATGATGGGTATGTCAAAACCACCCCAACACATGGGGAAGACACCAACAAAATGGAGGCAGCTTCTCAGCACTAGCCCAGAAAAGGGGCTGTTGGCGGTGGTCCCAAAGATACTTATGTCAATAAAGGGGTTGAGGGCAGAGAAGGCAACCTGCCCTGAAAGAGGTTTCCCTTTAACAGTGGGTACAATCTTTTAACAATACATTTCCCTTACCTGCTCAAGGCCTGAAGTCCTCTACGTTACCCCACAGGGATCACCTCTCCCAAAGACCCGCTATTGGCACAATCTTCATATGGCAGGTCTGCAGGAGGCCAATTGCAAAGCCAAATGGGGTAAAATTATCTGTAAACCAAAATCTCAACAAAGCGGTCCTGACTCCCCTTGAAAAATTCAGCCCATTGAGATTTTCCATTTTGATTTCAGATTTCCAGCATCCACGGTATTTATAAGTTGACATATTATCAGCTCCGTAGGGCAGTGTCAGCTATACCTGTACAAGTAAGGAGGATCTTAAATCCAAGTGGGTTATGCACAAATCCATCTGTATTCATGTTTTATGTGGACTTTTCTGTGGGTTCAATGACACAATTTGCCCAAATTAGGTCCAACTTCCAAAGCTAACCAGACCCTATAGGTCAATATCCTGCTGATTGGGATCGTTTGGGAAGAAATGGTGATCAATTTCATTCCCTAATAGGGCACACTTCAAACAATTGTCCAATAAAATAAATATTTCATTAAATAACAGCCTGATCACTGCACATCAATGAATTGAACAGCTGTTTCAGGAAAATGTTTAAAAAGTCAACTTCAGTGATTTTGATCATAGTTGATGGTCTTGGTAAGAGCTGACCTTGATTTCAGCTGGATTAATAAAACTGCACAATGGCTCCAATCTTAAATATGTTGTCAGAATTACTTTTTAATATGACTGAAGGTATAATCATTACATTTTGATGTGCTGCCCAATTGCATTGGTTCATGGTAGATTTTAAATATTGGTTATGCAAGTGTAAATGAAAAGACAGTTGATGTTTGATCTCACTAGCCCACTTAGGTTGCCATTTTCTATTTGTATTCCAGCCAGAAACTGTTATAGACTGTAACTTTGCTGTTTGTTTAGCTAGGTGTATAGTGGATATTCCTGGAGTAAGTTAGCTGGGACAACTGCCAAGTTTGAAACAAACAAAATTTATTTCCAAAATTATGGAGTGAAACACAAAGAACAGAAAACAGATTACCGGATAATTTATCATATCCAAACCCAACTTAATGATGCTGTTCCGAAAATACTTGCAAACAGTCCCAACACACATATCCCTTCGCACAAGCAGTAAACAATGGCACAGGCAACTTACAGTTTGAAAGCAAAAGGGCAGAAGGACAGAGAGAAGGTTTCCAGTTTCCCCTGTGACTCTTACTCAACTCACTCCCAGACTGAATTGAACTGCACAGCTAGAGAGCTGGCCACGTCCTCTTGACTATTCCAGTTTTTCAAAAGATCTTTCAAGCTTTTGGCCTGAAGCACGATCTGTTAGGGTAAATAACAATGCCCCAATGAACCATTCAAACCTCAGACACGATGGAGCCTAGTCAATTATCCCGTCTCTGGAAAGAAACTCAAGAGCAAAGTGACTTTGTACCAGACCAGCATTGTGACACTAGGAATACGATAGGTGGATGAAGGTGCTGGAAATGTCGATTCTCCTGCTCCTTGGATACTGTCTGACTGGCTATTCTTTTCCAGCACCACACTTTTTGACTCTGATCTCCAGCATCTGCAGTCCTCACTTTCTCCTGGTGATGTCTTTCTGTCTACCTTTCTTTCCTTCCAGAAGTGATCTGCATTCTGAATATTTGAAGCCAGATATTCCTTTCGGGGGTGGGAATTGGAAGGTAAGAATAAATCCTGACCTTGATCCTGTCTCCAGACGACCAGGACATCGGGATTTTCCCCGGTGATAGAACACTCCTAACATTGAAGTTGGGCCTGCCAACTTTGTCAGCAGATTTGAAGCAGAATCTCATGTAGGATAGCCTTAGACCATCCTCAGGATCTTAATGTTATTCTTACTTCTCTAAGACTGTAAGCTGTTCTGCCACCAAGTCCATTATTCTAGTGGGTGATGCTTATCGGACTCCTCAGATCTTTTAGACCCTGCCACTCTTAAATAATATGGCACTTCCATGGACTTGTTTCCTACCCCCTTTACTGTCTTTCTTATTGAATCATAGAATCCCACATCGACTCTCTGAAGAGTAACCAACCCAGACCCATTTCTCCTACCCTATATTTTCTATTGACTAATGCACCTAACCTACACATTCCTGAACACTATAGGCAATTTAGCATGGCCAGTTCACCGAACCTGCACATCTTTGGATTGTGGGAGGAAACTGGAGTACCTGGAGGAAACCCACTTAGATACATGACGAATGTGCAAACTCTACAAAGACAGTTGCCCAAGGCTAGAATTGAATTCGGGTCCCTGGCATTGTGAGGCAGAAGTGCTAACCACTGAGCCATCATGCTGCCCCACGTACTGAATACCTCCCAGAAAACCACAGAAATTTTCTCCCTTTCCTTTTAAAGATGTTTTATGACCTTTCACCTCAATGACAAATCCCACTGAGGGAAATGGAATGATTCTGTGGCCTACCAGTCCTGTTCAAAATTCAGAAAGGCCTGATCTTGGGTTTTTTGATGGATATTGGGTTCCTGCACCATACCCTTTACTGACCCCTAAAAAATGGCTCCCAGCAGCAACAGAGGAGGGAGTCTGCCTGTGCCACGAGGTGGTCATTTTATTGTGCTGGTTGCTATTGACCTAGTTTGTGATGGCAGGGTTCGATTCCAGCCTCAGTCGACTGTGTGGAGTTTGCAAATTCTCCCTTTGCCTATGATTCTATGATTCATCGGCAGATTCTGACCTGATTGTAAACAAAATCGTAACCAGCAATGTTCTTTTTTCAAACAATTTGATTGGTTGCTTCCTGCTACTTTTTAATTTGAGATTGAAACATGTGCCTTTTTAGTCCATTGCTTTATCAGTTCTTACTCATGTCAGCTGATTGAATAGAGGTGTTATGAATCAGAGGCCAACACCCCTCTAATAATTGAAACTGAACCACCCATAGAGGAGCACCTTGCCTCATAATATGACATGTGGTATATCCTATCTCTTACCCCACAAACTATTATAAAGAGGTGGTTAAATGAGATAAAATCCTTTCACTCACTCTACAATTAATGGGTAACAATTTATTTATCTAACTCCAACAGTGAACAAATTAACAGAATTCTTATTGATGATTCCATAACTACTACTTATTCCCTAACTAAATTCTGTTTTCAATAACACAGGTCCCACTTATATGAATCCAGCAAATAAGAAAACAATACATTAAAACTTAGTCCCTCAAAGTTCACACACAACAGATCCTCTAGAATGTTGCTCTTCCTCTCCACTGATTCTGCTGTTGGGGATATTCTGAACACCTCTCTCCATTGTCTCCTTCTATCCAATAGGTTTTCTCACTTGCTTTCTGGAGTCAAGAATATTCGCTAAACATGCCGTGTACCTTTACAGATGGACAGTGTTATTTAGCAAACGTGGACATTTCTCAGATGGCAGATTTGTGCCCCCTTCAGGTGACACTGGATTCTTCCCTCTCTGTCCCATTGCCTCTCTGTTTTATACCCCTATGACATATCAAATTCCTATAATATGATTGGTTTCAGGTGTCAATACCATCAGATTTGAATTTAATTGGTCCTTAGTCTCTATTTTAAATTAATTGGCTGAATTTAAACTGTTCAAGGAGAAAGTGAGGGCTGCAGATGCTGGAGATCAGAGCTGAAAATGTGTTGCTGGAAAAGTGCAGCAGGTCAGGCAGCATCCAAGGAACAGGAAAATCGACGTTTCGGGCATAAGCCCTTCGGGAATCTGCCCGAAACGTCGATTCTCCTGTTCCTTGGATGCTGCCTGACTCACTACTATTATAGGCCAAACCAAACAGAGCACAGCCAGGGAATTTCTAGAAGCTTGGCACTCATCAACAGATTCAATCAATAAGCACATTGACCTGGACCCAATATACCGACCACTGCAGTGGACAGCTGGAACTGACAACCGGAAGCGGCAGATTCAAACCACTACAAATGCCGGAGGGAAGATCACAGAAGCGCTTCACAGGAGGCTCCCAAGCACTGAGGATGTCACCTAGACAGGGGACAAAACATCTGCAACACAAATTCCCAGCTCGGCGAACAGAACCACAACAGATTTATAGTAGGCTTGGAGGGAAGTCTGATGGGTTGCTTAATGGCCCGACAGAGGTTGTTATTTATTCATTCATGGGACAAGGACATCAGGTCAACATTTATTGCCTATCCCTAATTGCCCAGAGAGCAATTCAGAGTTAATCACATTGCTGTTGGTTTGGAGTCACATGTAAACCAGGTCAGGTAAGGATGGCAGTTTCCTGCTCTCAGTTAGTGAACCAGATTTTTTTTCCCAAACAATTGGCAATGGTTTCATGGTCATCATTAGATTCCTAAATGCAGACTTTTATTGAATTCAAATTCTACTATTTACCATTGCTGAGTTCAAACCCAGGTTCCCAGACCTAAGTCTCTAAATTAACAGTCTCGTGTTAATAAGCCATAGCCACCTACCTAGAGGTTGGTAGCAATAGCATGAAACTTGGCAATTCTATTGTCTCAGGTGATAAGAGTGAGGAAAATTCTTATTTCATTCTACATCTGTGACAGGATTGACAAAGACACTGTTTGAAGCATGAGTAAGGAAGAGGAGATCTTGTAATAATAGTATAAGTTACTGGAACAGTCTCCATGTGGAGTGAGGGGGCTTGGATAATCGGTTTAGAATGGAGGACATCTACCTGAAATTATGATAAACAGGACCATGATAGATATTGAAATCTCTGGTTATCTGTGGCTTTTGGCTCAGGAGCTTGAGTGGAACAAAAATAGTCCACTCAATTTTCCACTCCATTGTGGGTCAATGGCTTTGAGGACAAATTGTATCGGTGTTGACTTTCGTAGTTTCTTTTAAACATTATCACAAACCATTTGTTGACATCAAGTGGCAATGGAGGTAAGTGTTTGGACTCATTGTAGTTGTTGGGCCAATTTACTCATGCCATGATGGTTTGGCAAATCTCCAGAGTGCAGTTGATTGGGATCTTCTCAAGCATTCTACCAATGAGAAGATTGGACACTTTGTTGGACCTACAGAGAAGAAGCCCTGAAGAAGGGCTCATGTCCGAAACATTGATTCTCCTGTTCCTTGGATGCTGCCTGACCTGCTGCGCTTTTCCAGCAACACATTTTCAGCTCTGAATTTAAACTGTTGTCTGGGTAAAAATGCTGCTTGAGTCTACTAACTGAACAGCTTTTAGATACTTTGTGCCAATTCAAGCACCTGAAGTTGCTTACAAACTGCATTTTAAAAATAAACTCTAAGAAGAAAAATCCCTTTATCTTAAAGGGACATCATAATGCTTTCCCTGATTTACAAATTTACTATTTTTACATACTAATTTCCTGACAGAAGCCATTCAATCCATTCATGTTTAATCTTATCTTGATTTAGGCTTGCAATAATAAAAATTGAGGTAAATTTCCCACTCTCAGAATTGTTGGAGAATGGGATTCTCTGTTATCTAGTGTAGGTGTGGCAGGAACCACCACATATTCACAAGGAAGTTGAATGAGTACTTAAAGAAGAGGAAGATATTGGGCTTTGAGAGGTATTGGAGAATGGGGCCAGTGTTTGAAGGCTCCAGCATAGAGATGACAATAGATGCAATAAAGTGGATTGTTTTCCTCTTTGTTGTCGACATCTATAAATTTGTAATCCCTCTAGTTTTGATGCCTTTGTAAGGCATGATGTAACTTATTCATGAGAGATTCAAAACTTTAATCCTCGTATGAATAAGTGTCCTTGAAATTCATTTGAAAACATTGCAATATTTTATGGCTCTGTTTGAAGCTACCTTCCTGCCCTTTCACATTTTTGTTAGTGCTCGTTCATGCATTTATGCACTGCAGTGGACACAGTGACTTCTTGTCACGGGTAGAAAGGTCTGTTTCTATAATTAAAGTTGGTAAATTATCTCTGCAATAATAAAATAGATCCAAAGCTCAGAGTTGTGAGGTTGCCAAGTTTATCAATTAATTTTCATAAGTGTGGGATATCACTCTGGTCTTTGACAAGATCATTCCCATCTGTAAAAAGCCATGAAAAGTAATTTGACTCAAAGCTAATTTGTTCCACGGTTAACATAGGAAAGATACGTTTTAGGAGGAGTAGGTCATTTGATCCTGCCAGCCTGTTCCACCATCCAATGAGACCCTATTTGATCTGGGTGGTGTTTCAACTCCAAGTTGTTGTCTTCGTCTCGCAGCACCCCTCTACTCCCTTAGCCCCTGACTTCCCTGAAGATCAAAAATATATCTAATACATCAATGCACAGTTCGATGAGCAGCCTCCACTGTTCTCTGTGGAAGGTAATTCCACACACTAAACTCACCCTCTCAGAGAAAAAAAACTCTTCATCTCCATCTGCAATGTCAGCCTTCTTATTCTGAAACTGTGTCCCCTCATGCTTACTTCTCCCACAAAATGAAATATCTTCCCAGTATCCCCTTTTTCACGTAATCTCAGCACCCTCTGTTTCATAAACTGTTTTCCAAACTGAAATGGGTATGACAAGACATGCCCTTCATTCCACAAATGAGTTGGGTGAAACCTCTCAGAACTACTTCCAAATTTAATCATATCGTTTTTCAAATAAGGAGACCAAAATTGTACTTTGTAGGCCAGATGTGTTATCACTACTGTCCCTGTATAGCTGTAGCAAAACTTGTTTCTATATATTCTATTCCTCTTGTAATGAACGCCAACACCCCATTCACCTTCCTAATCACTTGCTGTACTTGCACACTAACTTTGTGATTTGTATACTATGACACTCAAATCTCTCTTAAATGATGTTATCTCTTCTAATCTTCTTGCTAAAGTGTACCAGGATGCACAAATCTCTCTTAAATGATGTTATCTCTTCTAATCTTCTTGCTAAAGTGGGCAAGTTTACATTTTCCCATAGGATACTACTTATGCTAAATTCTTGCTCATTTACAACTTATTTATATTCCATTGAGGACACTTTACAAGTTACTGTCTTCTATCCTAGCACGAAAAACAAATGTAGTCTTACACATTAAGTCCTTTCATCCAAACCGTTGACAGATTGTAACTATTTGAGTCATGATCCCTGTAGCATTCCATCAATACAGATGAGCCACCTGATGCCTATTATCTGCTTTTTGTGAGTTAACCAGTCCTTTATCCATTTCAATATATTACCTCTACATATGTGCTTTTAAATTGTGTCTTTTCCCAACATCTTGTGATGCCTTATTAAATGACTTTTGGAATTCCAAGCAAAACACATTAATGTGTCCAAATTACTGCTGGACCCATGGTGATCTTTAGTAGCTTTTGCTTTCATCACATTAATAGATCCTCCCTTAACAACTAAGATAAAACTGGTTAAACAAGATTTCTCTTTCACAAAACCATGTTCACTTTGCCCAATCCTATTATTAGTTTTTTAAGTCTCCTCCTATAACTGTCTGAAAAATGGATTCAAGCAATTTCCCTACGGCAGGTGTTTGACTAACTAACCTCTAGTTCTCTGCTATCTTCATCTCGCTGACTGGAAATTCCTTATCTCTTTGCTATACTATAAGATAGAGGGTTCAGTAGACTGTATTAACTGCAGACTGCAGCATTCCATCTCAACAGTCCCAGCAGAAGATTCTCACCTTCAGTAGTGGGATTATCTGATACGCTTTGTGCCCTTGTTAACGGCAATCAGAGGAATTGTGATCACTCCTCTCCTGGGCTTTATATATTCTGAGGAATTAGTTTGTAGTCATCACAATCCAGCTGCACATTAGATCATAAAACCATAAGATATGGGTGCAGAATTAGGCCATTCAGGTCATCAATCTGCTCTGTCATTCAATCATGGCTGACATGTTTCTCAACCCTATTCTTTTGCCTATCCCTGCAACCCCTGATCCCCTTACTGACCAGGAACCTACCTATCTCTGTCTTAAATGTATGCGATGACTTGGCTTCCACAGCCTTCCAGGGCAATGAGTTCCACAGATTCATTGCCCTCTGGTGGAAGAAATTCCTCCTCATCTCAGCTCTAAAGGGTTTTCCTTTACCCTGAGGATGTGCCCTGGGGTCCTACTCTCTCCCACTCGTGGAAACATCTTTCCTACATTCACTCTATCCAGGCCTGTCAGTATTCCACAAGTTCCCCCTCATCCTTCTAAATTCCATCAAGGACAGACCCAGAATCCTCAATCCCTCCTCACATGACACGTCCTTCTTCCTGGGATAATTCTTGTTCGCTCCTCTGGATCCCTTCCAATACCAGCAAGACCCAAAAATTGCTCACAGTATTCCAAATCTGGTCTGACCAGCCTTCGTAGTATATCTCTGCTCTTGTATTCAAGCCATCTTGAAATGAATGTGAACATTGCATTTGCCTTCCAAAAGCCAACTGAACCTGCATGTTAACATTTATGAAATGAAACCCCTTGCTGATGGCTGATCCCAGGGAGCACTCAGTACTGCATGCGTACAGTCAATTGCCCTTTGTACTTGTGGAAATCCAGGCAATCCAATACCTCGGGTTGCCCAGTTCTCCTGATCTGTGGGGAATCACACAAAACATCTTTCTATGAATGCAGCATTCATGAACTCCCTTCTCCCTCTGTATGTGAGAGAGTTGGAGATGCCATGCATGTCATCAGTGGTATCCTGGAACCACCCAATGATGTAAAGATTCAAGGCAATGGTGGCATTTAAGATTTAACATCTTTGCCTATGATTGTCTCCTATTCCATGAAACAGTAGGTCTTCCTGCAGGAGCTGACGTAGGTCCATGACTGACTGCTGTGACACCCTTAGCTCTCTTCGTCATTGGCTGTTGGATATTTGCAAGTAGTCACTCCTCTGCAGCAAATTCTGGATTGCTCAGTATTCCACTGGGATGCCTGACCTTCTGCTACTGGGGAGGCAATGGCCTAGTGGTATTAGGTTAGATTAGATTAGATTACATTACATTACAGTGTGGAAACAGGCCCTTTGGCCCAACAAGTCCACACCGACCTGCAACCCACCCATACCCTACATTTACCCCTTACCTAACACTACGGGCAATTTAGCATGGCCAATTCACCTGACCTGCACATCTTTGGACTGTGGGAGGAAACCGGAGCACTCGGAGGAAACCCACGCAGACACGGGGAGAACGTGCAAACTCCACACAGTCAGTCGCCTGAGGTGGGTATTGTCTCTGGACGGTTAGTCCAAAGACATAGGTAATATTCTGTGGACCTGGCTTCAAATCCCACCATCACAGATGGTGGAATTTGAAGTAAAAAAAAATCTGGAATTAAGAATCTAATGATGACCATGAAACAATTGTGAGAAAAACCCATCTGATTTACAAATGTGCTTTAGGGAAGGAAACTGCCATCCTTACCTGGTTTGGGCTACATGTGACTCCAGACCCATAACAATGTGGCTGACTCTTAACTTTCCACAGGGCAATTAGGGATGGGCAATAAATGAGATGCCCTCCGCCCGTGAGTGAATACAAAACATGCAACCCACTGTTCTGCATTGACGTGCTTCAGTCTCCACCATGGACAACTCCCTTCTGGACCAGCACCCTGACTCCCACTTCCTGGTGTCACTGCCATGTCTCCAGACTCTCTTCCTCTGACTCTGGAGCTACAACCCCATGTCCTTCTTAGGCCACCTTTCACCTCCTCTCCATCATCCCAATCCTGACCTCTGGAATTTTGAGCCACTTACCATCACCCTTGATCAATTGTCAGAGCATGAAAGTGTTCATTCCCTTCCCATTTAAACTGAGCTGTCCTTGCACTGGGAACCTGCCAACCGTCAAACTCTAGACTCCCGCTAACACATTTGACTTCCCCTCTGTTTCCCTCAATTTTCACCTCACCATTCTCTTGTTCTCAATCACCTTTGATCTCTCCTCTAGCATGCATCTGATGCCGTCAGAATGATTGACGCACCCATTTCTCTTTGCTGCTGACTACAATTTCATTTGGTGATCATGTATTTCAGCGACTGTGCGTAACTTGTTAATATATTAGAAATGTGTTCTTACTGTTTTCTGTCAGAAACGATGACGTGCCACCACCAAGCTAATTGCCGATTTTCATCCTGCTGGCTGGAAGCTGATGTTTCGTCTCTTGTACAATTAATTGCCAGCAGCCACCTAGTTTATCAACTTCACTACAACCTGGCCATTGTTCCAGTTACTTATTCAGCTGGTCTAAATTAACATTTCCTGATGGGTTTTTTTATATCCATATCCACCATCCTGTAGGAAACACAGTTTGATTCTTGATGTGAGAAAGTAAAATATTTAACCCTTTAACATGTGAGGGCCACAAACAGGGTGGAGAGTAAGCCGCTGTTCCCCTTTGTTGAAGATTAATAATAAGAGGCGGTTTGACTTAAGATGGGGACAGGAGGTTTACAGGGGTTTTGAGGAAAAAAACCTTTCACCCAGAGGGTGGTGGGAATCTGGAATTCACAGCCTGAGAGGGCAGCAGAGAAGGGAACACTCACAACCTTTAAAAAGAACATAGGTGAGCACTTGAAATGCCATAATATTGAAAGCTACAGGCCAAGAGCTGGGAAGTTGGATCGTGCACAGATGGGGCAGTGCAGACTTGATGGGCAGAAGGGCCTATTCTGTGCTGCAAGACTCTATGACTCGACAATTGTTGAGTAGCTCTACAAAGCTCACTGAAATGAGCACTAATGTTGAAGCAATAATTTTACTCAAAAATCCTCAGTATTGTGATTCAATTTATTTCAATCTTAGAATTATTATCTGAGTTTTAAAACAGAAATATTGTGGGAATTATTGCCTTGTGATAAATATATATTAATTTCACTGGTTAAGTCACAATGAAATGTAATATTGACTACGATATTAAGTGTTTTTATGGTGCTAGTATACATGCATTATCATCTGTTTTCCCTTATTCACTTTTTTTAGGCAATATTTTTGAGTTTTAGTATCAAATGCTATTCTTTCATTTTCTCTGACCTCTCCTTCTACCCTCCTCCTACCAACTCATGTTTTTTTTTACCTTACCTTCATTTATTCCGTTTCCTCCCAGCTCCCATGGTGCATCTTGGAATTGAGAGTAACTTTACAACAAATTGGATTTTCATTGATCGTAAATCACCATCCTAGGGCAGCTTTCCAGCCAATTGTAAGCAGAAAGAGCTCAGAGATTGACCAGTTCAATTTCTGATGCTTTTACTCATTAAACCAGCAAGACAGCCAGTGAATTAATAACCCTGTCGAGTATTCCTGGTCGAGCAAAAATGAACTGTGAGTGAAGTGGCCGTGTCAGAATACGGGTGGGAATGTGCCTGAGGAGAAAATGTTGCGGTTCATTATCTCCTAATTGTCTGTTTTCCTTTTTCTCTATCTTTTGCTATCTTTTTGTAGTATTTAGCGTAACAGCTGATGGAGAAAAGCCCATTAGAATTTACTGATGAATATGAACACTTGTGGTGCAATGGTAATGTCCCTACCTCTGAACTGGGAGACTTGTGGTTAAGTCCGAGTGCAATAACAGCTCTGACCAGGTTGACTGCAAAATATCTCAAACTCTCTGATGAGCCATGGATATGACTATAGCGGTACCAATTAAATCCCCACACTAATTATGGTCAAAAATGCCTTTCATTCACTGACATCGGTGAAAGTGAGGTCTGCAGATGCTGGAGATCAGAATCGAAAAGTGTGGCACTGGGAAAGGACAGCAGGTCAGGCAGCATCTGAGGAGAAGGAGAATTGAAGTTTCGGGCATAAGGCCTGATGAAGGGCTTACTCCCGAAACGTCGCCTCTCTTGCTCCTCTGGTGCTGCCTGACCTGCTGTGCTTTTCCAGCATCACGCAATCCATTGACAGCGTACAGATACTTCATAAGTCTATAAATTAAATAAACATTTACCACCACTCAACCAGCAAGAAAGTAAAGCATGATGATTAAAAATATTCTCACACTTTGCCTTCTGTCTGATGTTTTAATGCATGAAAAACTCACACGTTATTATCACAGAATATAAACATAAATGTCCAAATTATTCATTAAAACGAAAGTAGTTAGCCATACAGCATTTCCAATTAGCCAGAAGTTGCTTGTTGTGTTGGGCAGTACTCGTCCGTACCACTTGGTTTCCTATGACTTGTTGTCCTCTTGAATGCATGACATTTTAATGGTGCAAGATCAGATGGGCCAATGGGCTGAGGAGTGCCAGATGGAGTCCAATTTAGACAAATGTGAGAGGCTGCATTTTGGAAAGGCAAAATCAGGGCAGGATTTATACACTTAATGGTAAGGTCCTGGGGAGTGTTGCTGAACAAAGAGACCTTGGAGTGCAGGTTCATAGCTCCTTGAAAGTGGAGTCACAGGTAGATAGGATAGTGAGGAAGGCATTTGGTATGCTTTCCTTTATTGGTCAGTGTATTGCGTACAGGAGTTGGGAGGTAATGGTGTGGCTGCACAGGGCATTGGTTAGGCCACTTTTGGAATACTGCATGATATTCTGATCTTCCTCCAATGGGAAGGATGTTGTGAAACTTGAAAGGGTTCAGAAACGATTGACAAGGATGTTGCCAAGATTGGAAGGTTTGAGCAATAGGGAGAAGCTGAATAGGCTGGGGTTGATTTCCCTGGAGCGATGGAGGCTGAGGGGTGACCTTATAGAGGTTTATAAAAGCATGAGGAGCATGGATAGGATAAATAGACAAAATCTTTTTCCCAGGGCAGCGGAATCCAAAAAGAGAGGGCATAGGTTTAAGCTGAATGGGGAAAGATTTAAAAGGGACCTAAAGGGGCAACCTTTTCACACAGAGGGTGGTACGTGTATGGAATGAGATGCCAGAGGAAGTGCTGGAAGCTGGTACAATTACAATATTTAAAAGGCATCTGGATAATTACATGAATAGGGAGGATTTAGAGGGATATGGGCCAAGTGCTGGCAAATGGGACCAGATTTATTCAGGATATCTGGTCAGCATGAACAAGTTGGACCAAACGGTCTGTTTCAGTGCTGTACATCTCTATGAGGTAGTCAGTGATCACCTCTTTATCTCAGAGATAACAAGTTATGGGCTGCTCAGTCTAGCGATTTGAAGTCAACCTTAATGAAACACATGCTGCGAAGTTCAGTGAACTTGGTTGACAGAATCATATTCATAGTCTTCTGGCCGATAGCCACAAAACCCAACAGTGATGGGTCTACCCAAACACCTACTGTTGCTTTCATCAGTTCACTGGACATGCAAACAAATTGACTTCAAAACTGCTCAGCAGTTCAGATGACAAAAATATTTATCACTTCCCTCTCAAAGGTTTTTCTTAACAGCCTATCTTTACCACACAGGAGTGACTAAAACTCTCAAACATGAGAGATTAATTGCATGTACTCACATAGAGTCAAACAGCTTGGAAACAGACTCTTCAGTCCAACCAGTCCATGCCGAACATAATCCCAAACTAAACTAGTTCCCCCATGCCTGCTCCTGGCCCATATCCCTCCAAACCTTTCCCATTCATGAACTTATCCAAATGTCTTTGAAATGTTGTAATTGCATCCACATCCACTGCTTCTTCAGGAAGTTCATTCCACACACCAACCACCCTCTGTAAAACACATTCCCTCTCATGTCTTTTTAAAATCTCTCTTCTCTCACCTTAAAAATGCTCCCCCAGTCTTAAAATTCCCCATCCTAGGGAAAAGACAACTACCATTAACTCTATCTCTCTCATTATTTTATGAACTTCTATCAGGTTGCCTCTCAACCTCCTATGCTCCAGTGAAAAATGTCCCAGCCTATCCAGACTTCCCTTCTAACACAAACCTTCCATACCTGGCAACACCCTCCTGTATCTCTTCTGAATCCTCTCCAGCATAACAATATCCTTCCTATAACTGGAACTATGGGTTTCCAATTTATAAAGGAATCAGAAGACTTTATTTTTTGTAGTTGGATCTTTGCTGGGAATTGTATAAACTTGCTACTTGGAAAGAAACCATTCAGCCCATTCCCGTTTCATTCTTGCCTACCTTTTGTATAAGCAGTTCAAAGCTAATTATGTCGTCCTATATTATTCCACCTCCATTATTTTATAGTTTTTTTTTCTGCTTTAGGTTTTATGCAGTCCTTCAGAGGACATGATTTCTGTTTCAATCATTCCCTTTCAAAATGTGCACTGAGATTTCTCCTAAATATTTCACTCATTCTCTTAACGTTCATTTTAAATTGATAATTTGCTAGTCACCCTATCAAACCTTTCCACAATTATAAATGCTTCCACTAAATGTCCTCTCAGCTATATCTGCTTGTATGGAAATAGTTGCAGAATCTCAGTTGTTTCCTGATTAACTAAAGTATACCATTCCTTAGATCATCCAAGTGAATCTATAGTAATTACCCTCTATGGTTTTAATGTCCTTTCTTTAATAGATAGACAAACTATTGTGGCCTAATCAATATTTTGTGTAACTTCATCAATACTTCCTGGCTCTATGTCCTTGCGCTTAATGGCGTCATTAACCCTCATCTTCATGGAATTTATGCAATTGAATATCTCTTTAACAAAACAATAATACTTAAGAAAAGTAAAATACCTGTGGTTATTGAAAATCTAAAATAACTGAAATTTGGAATTTACTTCTTAACAACCTGCTGTCATTTTTTTTCATGATATATCGCTATGCCCATACTTCTTGAATCTGCCCATGTAAACACATTGTGCTGTAATTGCATCCCTCTTGCAATAGCATTACTGCAGCTCCTCTGCTCCAGCCAATTCTACTCTGCTTCTCAAATTGCTGTAAATTCTATAAATTAATTATAAACGATGTTAAATCTAATGATTATACAAAACAAAGGGATTGAAGTATGGTTTTGAAATAGAGACTGAATAATGTGCAGTCTGGATCAATTTTCCTCCTGCCCTTGAACTTCAATTCACCTGAAGATTATGTTTCATTTCAATTCCAATGCTACAGCGCCTGATTAGATATTACTAATCAATCCTCCTAAAATGCAAATGAAAGCTTCATTGGTATTCAGGTATCAAAATAAAGCTATACAAAATTCTTGTAAATTAAGATGTGGCATTCTCATCTGGAGCTCAATAATATTAAGTTTTATTCACTAATTAAGGAGCCAGGTCTTGTGTCACAGAACCACACCTGTTATGATACACACCAAAATTAGACAACAATTTCAGGGGATTACTGAGACCAATAACAATTCTATTTCTGCAATTAACGTTGAAAGTATGTGTCAGACATTGCAAGTGTATGACATCCCCTGTCATGCTCATGGGTTGAACTCAACACTAACAGTTCAAATTATGGTGGCTTCACCTTTTGCACAAATTTCAGAGTGAAGAGAGTACGAATAAAGTCTAATTAAGAGGGTGCAGCACAAGATGCCCTGTTTCAGTGAGGGCCGACTCATATTTTGAACACATCATCGCAGACATGGAACTGTGACCATAACAGATAACTGACCTTCATTGAATTGCTGCACACACTGGCATATTGTTCATTCATTCCACGTGGTCTTTGTTTTGCTGCAACACCCCCAACGACACAGTAGAGGAGACTGGCTCCTCCTAGTGACAGGTTTAAAAGGAGAAGAGGAGGGGAACATTTGGGTCTTTCAAGCTGTTAGATTGTGATAGTGCCAACAGACAGGTTTACTGTTATACTGCCAGATTGGTATATTTGTGTTGCTGTTTTGGGTATTGCACAAGCAAATAAAATTCAGCAAGCCGTAAAGAAGAATGATGTTTTGTGTATCCGGGCTTGTTGTTAGGCAATTTTAAAAATGAGCTTCTACTAAATACTGCTTGATTTCGGAAGATGTGTTTGTCACATGTCACAGCTGAACACAACCGATGGGAGAGGTTTTAGAAGAAGAACATAGCCTGGCCCAGGATCTCAAATCAACCAAAATTTAGTCAGGATTTCTCTCTGGTTAAATTATATGAACAGTGTTCTCAATTTAAGAGAGTCCAATATTATCTTAATGCCTTTGTAAGATAACATCTATAGATGCTGTGTAATAAAAGCAATGTTGTCAGTTGCAAAATTTGAGTATTTGTTGGTTGATAAATGTAGAATGGAGGTTACAGCACAGTTTGTGCCAGTGCAATCTCTTCTCTTAATGTCAATTAAAGTATTATGAGAATGATGGCTAACAGCTTGTGTAAAGTCAGCTTCACTGCAATGCAAGGGAATCAGGTGTGTGTTCACAGCCAACAATGTGTCTTTGGATAATAAAAAGAGTTTGATTAATGATTTCCACACCCCACATCTGCATCATTTGATGGTTGACCGAATGCAATTTGTTTTCTATGCCCTGGCATTTCCTCAGTCTTACAGGGATTTTTATTCAGCACACCGAACCTCCTGAGCTGATTGTAACTAAACTTTGTATCAATTCCACATTCAGGCAGCCTTGAAACAAAATCAGATGCCAGCGAATGTTTGTTTTTCTTGATTTCCCTTCCAGTGGCCAATCATTACTGGAACTGCATGAAAAGGCCCAAAGAAGATCACAGCAGTCACAAGAAGAGAGGTCCCAGGAATTTAGGATGGTGAAGGATCCCAGAGCCCAGGGGATAGACCAAGGGTTGGTGACGATGGCAGATTCTATTGGATAGGTGGCATGGAAGCAAGGATGGGGTTAAATATTTGAGGAAGGGCAGGAGGTGCCCGCACTGCTCCTCTTGAATGAGAAACCCTCATTTCTTCCTGCCTTTAAAAGTGGCCTAGACGGGCAGCATATCAACTTCCTTTAAGCTTTTTAACAAGCTCAATAACCCATAATTATATATTTACATATGATGGCTGATCTTGACAGCCGCTCACCCTCCATATTATGCTTGTCAGCTTGGTGGATAGATGTGAGATGATGGACAAGCAACCAGACTCGTTCTGTGTGGTATCACAGCAAAGATATAACAGGCAGGGTCATATAATATCTAGCTCTTTGTGTTATGATTCACAGTCCAGTTTTAAACAGCAAGTGCATGATTT
Source organism: Chiloscyllium punctatum (assembly GCF_047496795.1). Classification (NCBI taxonomy): domain Eukaryota; kingdom Metazoa; phylum Chordata; class Chondrichthyes; order Orectolobiformes; family Hemiscylliidae; genus Chiloscyllium; species Chiloscyllium punctatum. The sequence continues at coordinate 61,496,617 of NC_092775.1, forward strand.
CTCCATCAATATTTAACTGAATTTGGATGACAAAGCATGTCATCCAAAGTATGTCACCTAAAGGATGTCCATAGTGCCATTACCAGCTCCACTATGACTCTGCAAATTTCTTGTCCTTTAGTTAGATGATGTAATTTTCTTTCTCAAGTGGTTATCTAATTGTTGAATTAAGACATAATGAAACATCTCCAAATGGGGCAATGCATTTCATATTTTTAGGACGAACCTCTTTCTTTCTAACCTTACTTTTTATGTTTCTATCTTGATTGTAATCTTAAGGGCCAGTGCAAGCTCACTGAGTGTGAGTGATCTTCCAGAGTTTCCCCTGTCAAACCTTTTCAATCAAATCACTATCTATCCTCTGGCTGCTCCTTTAACATTCTATGCTATTGTGAGGCAAAACTCGTTTACTTCAATTTTTTTTTAATAAATTCTCCTCACATCTGACATTGCATCTTTAATATTGCTACAAAGTAGCATTGAGTTTGAGCTTTGCATCCTGCACTTGTCAGGACTGGACACAAGAAACCAAACTTAGGGAAATACAATTCCTACAAGTTATAACAATTTATAATGAAAAGAGAGTGCTGTTTGGTTGGAGCATGGATAGCAAGGAGATGCAGCAAGATCTGTGAACTGTCAATTGTAGTTCGATGACTAAACCCAGACCAGACAAGTGGACTCTGATTGGCCAGAGTTTTGCCATGGGGATTGTGACAGAAACTGGCGGTTCTACTGTTCACTGTTCTACTGAGTGCAAGGTAAAAGTTTTGACTTTGTCTCATGTTTGGCATTGTTTAAGTTCTATACTACCAATGAATTAATTGTATCTTACCTGTAGTTTCTATATACTACCCATAATAATATCCTAAGCATTGTTCTAAGAATTTTTTACACCAATTGTTAGTCGATTTGGTGCTCCTCTATCTCAAAACAGATTCCTACTTTCCCAACATTCCATCTCCTCTTCAAGTGCAGATTTTTCCTATTGACAGCATTTATTCATTCTGGTTTCCTCAAAACTATTACACATTTATTTACTTTGAACTGGATTTGTTGCATATATACCTGTTCTCTCACCGATCCAGTCCCCTGTATTGTCCTTCATTGTTTCCAATACATACTTATTTGGTATTGTCTGGAAAATAGTATTGTTGCCAACTATAAGTAATGTTGTATTCCTTGCCATTGACCAGGTCCAATGAATACCCTAGGCAGGTAATAGTACATTCAATGTTAAGGATATTTGCTATATCTGATTATCATTTACTCAGCCCCTCAAACTTGCCCATTCACACAGATGTCAAAGCAAGCCCATAAATGGAGGCAGAGGCGAATGTGCATGCACACAGCACAATAAAATAGGAACAGAGGAAACCAACAATCAGATTTTAACCATCCCATAACTTATAACTTTATACAGAATCAACATAGGGCCGAGGGATGTCTGGTCCTCTACCTCTTTTTTTTTCAGTGGTTACTCCAGTGGTAAGGAAGAGGAAAATCTCTGCTCTTGCCCCTCTAAACAGACCAAAACAAACCACTGTTACTAAGTAACACCAAATTAATCCTATTGTTTACTTTCTATCCACCACCATGCCATCACCCTATGAGACCTCTGGTGTCCAATTTCACAAACATTCATTTGCATCTGATTTTGTTTCATGACTGGCTCAATGTAGAATTAATACAAAGTTTAGTTACAATCAGCAAAGAATGTTTGGCGTACTGTAAGAATGAGGAAATGGCAGGGTGTAGAGAACAAATTGCATCTAGTCAACCATCAAATGATGAAGATGTGGGGTGATTTACCAATTGCCTTTTCAAAATGTTAATGCTCCCAAAGCATTGCATTTCTAACAAACTGAAGGTCTGATTTAGAGTTTCCCACCATCAAACTGTCAAGAACATCTGCAACTTTTCCACATCCACCGAAAGTTTTTGACCCAGCTGTAGGAAAATATAGAAGCATTGTTGAGGACTTTATCCTGACTGGGAAGATGATGATTCAAACAGAACTGCAGTTGGACAACCCTCACTAATGTGTTGAGTTTAAATGTTGAGTTTAAACAGAGGGGAAGATTATTGCTGAGACAGAAACAGAGTCAGGGTGTCCTGGATGGAGCAAGTGGAATTTACTGAAGATATCAGTTATTTTATATTTCTTCAGTGTATCTGAATAAACCAGAAAAACTACAGTGATTTCAGACATACTACATACTACAATGGGTGAGTGGGGGAGGGGATGAAGGTGATAGGTCAAGGAGGAGAGGGTGGAGTGGATAGGTGGAAAAGGAGATAGGCAGGTAGGACAAGTCCGGACAAATCATGGGGACAGTTACTGAGCTGGAAATTTAGAACTAGGGTGAGGTGGGGGAAGGGAAAATGAGGAAACTGTTGAAGTCCACATTGATGCCCTGGGGTTGAAGTGTTCCGAGGCGGAAGATGAGGCGTTCTTCCTCCAGGCGTCTGGTGGCGAGGGAGCAGCGGTGAAGGAGGCCCAGGACCTCCATGTCCTCAGCAGAGTGGGACGGTAAAAACCTGCGCCCACACCTCCTCCCTCACCTCTATCCAAGGCCCTAAAGGAGCCTTCCACATCCATCAAAGTTTTACTTGCACATCCACTAATATCATTTATTGTATCCATTGCTCCCTACATTGGGAAAACTGGGCGCCTCCCAGCAGAGCGCTTTAGGGAACATCTCCGGGACACCCGCACCAATCAACCACACCGCCCCGTGGCCCAACATTTCAACTCCCCCTCCCACTCTGCCGAGGACATGGAGGTCCTGGGCCTCCTTCACCGCCGCTCCTTCACCACCAGACGCCTGGAGGAAGAACGCCTCATCTTCCGCCTCGGAACACTTCAACCCCAGGGCATCAATGTGGACTTCAACAGTTTCCTCATTTCCCCTTCCCCCACCTCACCCTAGTTCTAAATTTCCAGCTCAGTAACTGTCCCCATGATTTGTCCGGACTTGTCCTACCAGCCTATCTCCTTTTCCACCTATCCACTCCACCCTCTCCTCCCTGACCTATCACCTTCATCCCCTCCCCCACTCACCCATTGTACTCTATGCTACTTTCTCCCCACCCCCACCCTCCTCTAGCTTATCTCTCCACGCTTCAGGCTCACTGCCTTTATTCCTGATGAAGGGCTTTTGCCTGAAACGTCGATTTCGAAGCTCCTTGCATGCTGCCTGACCTGCTGTGCTCTTCCAGCACCACTAATCCAGAATCTGGTTTCCAGCATCTGCAGTCATTGTTTTTACCTCAGACATACTACAGCCATTTTTAAATTAACTGTCATCTATAGGACCAGGTGTGTTGATTAAATATTCCCTGACCAAGCCAAGCTTCAAGACATCAATGTCCTTCAAAAAAGTCTATGTAAAAACATCAACACACCTTGTAACATCAATGTAAAAATACACAAGAGATAATAGAAATATAATGCAGGGGGTATACACGGCACTGTTATACTTTAGTTACAGCTTGAATACTTGGACACTGCGGTGGATCATGGTATTTGAGGGTATATATAAGTTTTGTCTTTTTTGTCCCAATTAATAAGGTGCTGGGTTAAAATAAATTTTGCTGTATTTGCCTTTACTAGTCTCCATAACTGTTCTCTTATTACTTTTGGTCTTTAATCATTTTTAATGAAAAAATAATATTTGTCTCTCTTTAGTCATTTGGCCCAATTTCTCTTTAACAGCAATAATGGTGAGAAAAATCAGCATAAGCAGTTGGGTTAATACAGTAATATCTGAACAATTGACCCTTTGTATTACTTTCTGTTGAGTTTTTAGGATCCTCACTGGAGCCAGAGAGGGTCCCAGAGGACTGGAAAATTATTCATGTAACACCCCTGTTAAGAAGCGAAGGAGACAGAAGATGGGAAATGATAAGCTGATTAGCCTGATCTTGGTCATTGGTTAAATGTTAGAGTTTGTTATAATGGGTGAGATTGCAAAGCACATGGTAAAATAGGGTTGAGTCAGCACGGCTTCATCAAGGGGAGGTCATATCTGAAAAAGTTGTGAGAATTTTTGAGGAGTTAATGAGTAAGTTAGACAAAGGAGAGCCAGTGGGCATGGATCTATTTGGACCTCCAGAAGGCATTTAATAAGGTGTAGCAAAGGAGATTGCTTATGATAAGAATGCAAAATGTTAGAGGCAAGGTATTGACATGGCTAGCAGATTGGCTGACTGGCAGAAGGCAGAGAATAGGGATAAACGGGTCTTTTTCAGGATGGCAGCTGGTGACTAGTGGAGTTCTGCAGGGGTCTGTGTTGGGACCACCATTGTTTCACTTTATACACTAACTCATGAAGGATGAAGGAACTGAGGGCACTGTTGCTAAGTTTGCAGATGACACAAAGTTAGGTGGAGGGACAGTTAGTGATGAAAAGATGGGGAGGCTGCAGAAGGACTTGGACAGGCAAAGAAGTGAGCAAAGAAGTGGCAGATGGAATGCACTGTGGGAAAGTGCGACGTTATCCACTTTGGTTAGAAGATTAGGGGCATGGACAATCTTCCAAGTGGGAAAGGCTTCAGAAAACAGAAGCACAAAGAGACAAACTTATCATGTAGGTTAAGTTAGTAGTTCGGAAAGTCAATGTAATGTTGGTATTCATTTCAAGAGGGCTACAAGAGTATTGATGTCCTGCTTAGGTTGTATAGAGGCTCTGGGTCAGACCACATTTGGAATACTGTGTGCAGTTTTGGGTCCCATATCTAAGGGAGGACGTGCTGCCATTGGAGGAGGTTTACAAGAGTAATCCTGAGGTTGATGGGCTTGTCATTTCAGGAACGGTTAAGGACTCTGGGTCTGCACTCAATGAGTTCAGAAGACTGAGGGAGAATTTCATGGAAACTTGCAAAATATTGAGACACCAGGATAGAGTGGATGGGGAAAAGATGGTTCTGCTGGAAGGAGAGACGAGGACCTGAGGGCACAGCCTCAGGGTAAAAGAACGATCCTTTAGAACTGAAATGAGGAGGGATTTCTTCAGCCAGAGGGTGGTGAATCTGTGGAACTCATTGCTGCAGAGGGCTGTGGAGGCCAAGTCATTAGGTGTATTAAGACAGAGATAGATATTTACTTCATGAATAAGGGAGTCAAAGGTTACAGGGAGAAGACAGATGAATGGGGTTGAGAAACATATCAGCCATGATTGAACAGTGGGGCAGACTTGATAGACTGAATGGCCTCATTCTGCTCGTGTACCTTATGACCTTACAATCTATTATTAACAACTTTTACTCCCCCTCACAGGTCATCCACTATCTTTGTGGCTCTTTGCTCCCCCTCGATGAAGAGGCGTCCTTGTCATTTGCTAGGATAGGCATGTAAACTTAATCCCTTCATGATCCCCACCTTTTATGGCCATCCTTGTGTTTGGAAGGTGGTTTTTTAACACTCAGTGTTGACACAGTGTCAAACATGTAACTATTACTTCCAATTCCTATTTTTTTCTATTCATTTGTGTCCTCTCGCTTTTGATATGTTTCCTGATTGTGCTCCTCAATTTATTGACAACATGTACCTGCTCCTTACACCACATTTGTGGCCGCATTGGGTGATCTATTAATCAATTTTCTCTTACTAAACCCCTTTTAATTTTTCTCAGATTGTTTTCAATCTGTACCTTATCTACTTTACAATTGAAGATTTGTCACTACTGGGCTTCACTTACCAACTTTTCTATTCAATTAGTTTGGACTATCGGAATATTTTAGCTCAGTTAGGAGCTCATTTACCAAGCATCGACTGCCATTCTTTAATGTGAGTATTAACAGCTGTGACAAATCCAGCTAAGGATGTAATGCTGCAATTTGGAATTGAGTTATGCAATGTTATATTGAACAGTTCATGCTAATTCAGAAATGTCGGTTATTTTATTGCAATAGTTGATAGTTGTCTTAACCTGGGTGAATTAGAATTTGCGTAATGAAGTATTTTGCCAGTGGGGCGTCAAATATAGTCCTTTTCAATCACTGAGGGAATCAAAAGTTAAGTGGACATATTTATGATTGTGCTTAATACCTCTTGTGACTGGGCTGAGGTTGAATCCTTGTATTTGGATTTGTGCAGAATTACTCCAGCCAAACTGAGCATCGCATTTAAAAATAAGGGAAAAATCTATTTCATTATGTCGACAAACCGCTACTGAAGACTGAATTAATTTATTTCTCCTTTATAAAAACTTGTGATAATTAATTCTGTAATCCAGTACAACTCAACCCCCATAGAGAGTAGAGTAGATTTTATTTGTCATTTCTACCTTATACAACTGATACAGTAAAAAATGAGAGAGTGTTCCTTCAGGACCAAGGTGCTACATGGACAGCACAAACTACACGAACACACGAAGGATGACATGAAGTGCATAAGGAGTACAAAACACTCAAATTACAGTGTAATAAAAGAATGATAATTAATAAAACATTGTCCTAGCAGCAATTCGAAGTCATGCAAGGAATTTCAGATGGAAAAGCGTCCGATCGTACTGTGTTAAGGAGTCTGATGGGCCAGGGGAAGAAACTGTTGCACAGTCTGGCCACGAGAAACCAAATGTTCCAATATCTTCTGCCAGATGGCAGGAGGGAGAAGAGCTTGAGTGAGGGGTGTGTGGGGTCTTCCACAACGTGTTTAGCCTTTTCGATGCAGTGTGTGGTGTAAATATCTGTAATGGAGGGGAGAGTGACCCCGATGATATCCTCAGCTGTCCTCACTCTCCGTTGTAGGGTCTTACAATCCGAGACGGTGCAATTCCCGAACCAGGCAGTGATGCAGCAGCTCGGGGTACACTCAGTGAACGCTCTATAGAATGTGGTGAGGATGGGGAATGGGAGGTGGGTTTTTCTCAGCCTGCGCAGAAAGCTGCTGGGCTTTCTTGTCTATGGAGCTGGTGTTGAGGGAGCAGGTAAGATTCTCCACCAGGGGGTGCCAAGAAATTTGGTGTTCTTCACGATCTCCATGGGGGAGCTGACGATGTCCAGTGGAGAGTGGTTGCTCCATGCCCTTCTGAAGTTAACAACCATCTCTTTAATTTTGTCCACATTCAGAGACAGGTTGTTGGCTCTGCACCAGTCCGTTAGCCGCTACATCTCCTCCCTGTATACTGACTCATCATTCATGCTGATGAGCTCCACTACAGTCATGTCATCAGTGAACCTGATGATGTGATTCGAGCTGTGCATCACTGCACAGTTGTGTTTCAGGGGGGTTAACAACAGTGGACTGAGCACACAGCCCTGGGGGACCCCCAAGCTCAGTGTGATGGTGTTGGAGATGCTGTTCCCAATCTGGACTGACTGAGGTCTTTGATTCAGGAAGTCCAGGATCCAGTTACAACGGGAGGTATTTAGGCCCAACAGACTCTGCTTTCCAATCAGGTACTGAGGAATAATATGCAGAACTGAAGTCTATCAACAGTAATCTGACATAAGTGTCCTTCTTCTCCTGGTGAGTAAGGGCCAGATGGAAGATGGTGGAAGTGGCATCATGAGTTGAGCGGCTGGGATGATACGCGAACTGCAGGGTGTCCAGTGACAGGGGGTAGCAGGGTCTTAACATGCCTTCTCATCAGCCTCTCAAAGCATTCCATGATGATGGATGTTAGCACAATGGGACAGTGGTCATTGAGACAGGACACTGAAGACTTCTTCAGCATGGGGACGATGGTAGCAGCATTGAAACACAGAACTATGGCTCCGCTCAGGGAGATGTTGAAGATGTCCATGAGAACATTCGCCAGTATGTCAGAGCATCCTCTGAGCATTCTGCCAGAAAGGTTATCTGGTCCAGCAGCCTTACGTAGGTTGGCTCTGCATAGGGATTTCCTCACGGCAGCCATGGTAAGACACAGTACCTGGTCATTGGGGGGGGGGGGGGTGGACTTCCTTGCTGTCACATTACATTGTGCCTCAAACTTGTGCATAGGAGTTGTTCAACTCATCCGGGAGGGAGGCATCACCAGCACAAGCAGGTGATGCTGTTCTGTGGGTACTGATGGTCTGGATGCCCTTCCACATGCTCCGTGCATCTCCGCTATCCTGAAAGTGACTGTGTATTCTCTGTGCATGTGCACACTTTGCCTCTTTGATGGTCCGGGTCAGGTTGGCCCTCGCTGTTGTTAGGGCTGCCTTGTCGTCTGCTCTGAAGGCGGAATCACAGGTTCTCAGCAGCACACACAACTTTGCGGTCATCCACGGCTTCTGGTTGGGGTGAGAAGTGATGGTCTTGGACACAGTGACATCGTCAATACATTTGCTAATGTAGCAAGTCACTGACACTGTGTATTCCTCTAAGATGATGGAATCACCATCGGTTGCTGCCTCCTTAAACATGCGCCAGTCAGTGCGCTCAAAGCAGTCTTTAAGAGCAGAAATGGCTATACACTCAACAGTGGATCAATGCTTTGTAACCAAAGAACAAATGCAAATTGCAAGTAGTTAAATTCTTGCGATTGGGATTTATAAGATTGTTATGTTTGTGGACTGCACCTTTAAATTTTGGGTAAAATGAAGGGCCTGTACAAAAGTCTACCTGACAACTGGCCTAGGTGAGGGGATTAAAGAGAAATGGAGATTGTTTTACTTGTTATAAGGTACAGAGTATTTCCACTCGTACACAATTAAAAAGGCAGCTCTGGAGCCGATGGACAGATAGTCTCCAAAATCCCAGAAATTACTTGACAGTTTCAAGTTACATAGAACATTACAGCACAGTACAGGCCCTTCGGTGCTCAATGTTGCGCTGACCTCTGAAGCCAATTTGAAGCCAACCTAACCTACCCAATTCCATTTTCATCCGTATGCCTACCCAGTGACCATTTAAATGCTCTTACAGTTGGCGAGTCTACTCCTGTTGCAGGCAATGCATTCCATGCCCCCTACTAATCTCTGATTAAAGAAACTACCTCTGACATCTGTCTTATATCTATCACCCCTCAATTTTAAGTTATGCCCGCTCATGCTAGCTATCACCATCCGAGGAGAAAGGTTCTCACTGTCCACCCTATCTAACTCTCTGATTATCTCATATGTCTCAATTAAGTCACCTCTCAACCATCTTCTCTCCAACGAAAGCAGCCTCAAGTCCCTCAGCCATTCCTTGAAAGACTTTCCCTCCATACCAGGCAACATCCTAGTAAATCTCCTCTCAATCCTTTCCAAAGCTTCCAGATCCTTCCTATAATGCAGTGATCAGAACTGTACACAATACTCCAAGTGCAACTGCACCAGAGTTTTGTATAGCTGCAGAATGACCTCAGGGTCCCGAAACTCAATCCCTCTATCAATAAAAGCTAACACACTGTATGACTTCTTAATAACCCTATCAAACTGGGTGACAACTTTCAGCGATCTATGTACATGGACACCGAGACCTCTTTGCTCATCTATACTACCAAGAATCTTACCATTAGCCCAGTACTCCACATTCCTGTTCCTCCTTCCAAAGTGAATCACCTCACACTTTTCCGCATTAAACTCCATTTGCCACCTATCAGCCCAGCTCTGCAGCTTTTCTATGTCCCTTTGTAACTTACAACATCCTTCATCACTATCCACAACTCTACAAACCTTAGTGTCATCCACAAATTTACTAACTCATCCTTCTACGCCCTCATCCAGGTCGTTTATAAAAATGACAAACTACAGTGGACCCATACAGATCCTTGTGGTACACCACTACTAATGGAACTCTAGGATGAACATTTCCCATCAACCACAGCCTCTGTCTTCTTCCAGTGAGCCAATTTCTTACCAAATCCGCTAAATCACCCTCAATCCCATGCCTTCGTAGTTTGTGCAATAGCTGACTGTGGGAAACCTTATCAAATGTCTTCCTGAAATCCATACACCACATCAACCACTTTACCCTCATCCACCTGTTTGGTCACCATCTCAATAATTCAACAAAAACCGTGTTCACTATTCCAACTCAACGTACTCCTTTCTCAATGATTATAAATCCTACCTCTTATAACCTTTGCCAACATTTTACCCACAACCGAAGTAAGGCTAACTGGTCTATAATTATCAGGGTTATCTCTACACCCATTCTTGAACAAGGGAACAACATTTGCTATCCTCCAGTCTTCTGGCAATATTCCTGTAGACAATGACAACATAATGATCAAAGCCAAAGGCTCTGCAATCTCCTCCCTGGCTTCCCAGAGAATCCTAGGATAAATCCCATCTGGCCCAGGGGACTTATCTATTTTTACACTTTCCAGACTTGCTAACATCTCCTCCTTGTGAGCCTCAATCCTATCTAATCTAGTAGCCTGTATCTCAGTATTCTCCTCGAAAACATTATCTTTTTCTAGTGTGAATACTGATGAAAAGTATTCATTTAGTATTTCCCCTATCTCCTCGAACTCCACATACAACTTCCCACTGCTGTCCCTGATGAGCCTTAATCTTATTTTTATCATTCTTTTATTCGTGATATACCTATAAAAAGCCTTAGGGTTTTCCTTGATACTATCTACCAATGACTTCTCATGTCCCCTCCTGGCTCTTTTTCGCTTTCTCTTTAGGTCTTTCCTGGCTAACTTGTAATTCTCAAGTGTCCTAACTGAACATTCATGTCTCATCCTAACGTAAGCCTTTTTCTTCCTCTCAACAACAGATTCAACTTCCTTAAGTAAACCATGGCTCCTGTGCTTGACAACTTCCTCCCTGCCTGACCTGTACATCCTTACCAAGGACCCGCAGTAGCTGTTCCTTGAATAAGTTCCACATTTCAATTGTGTCCATCCCCTGCACTTTCCTTCTCCATCCTATGCATCCTAAATCTTGCCTAATCATATTGTAATTGCCATCCCTCCAGCTATAACTCTTGGCCTGCGGTATATACCTAACCCTTTCCATCACTAAAGTAAACATAACCAACTTGTGGTCACTATCACCAAAGTGTTCACCCACCTCCAAATCTAACACTAGCTGGGTTACCCAGTACCAAGTCTAACGTGGCCTCGGCCCTTGTTGGCCTGTCTGCACACTGTGTCAGGAAACCCTCCTGCACATATTGGACACAAACTGACCCATCTAAATTGCTTGAACTATAGTATTCCCAGACAATATGTGAATAAGTTATAAGCAATCGTGTTTATCCTGTCCATTTATTTCCCAGCTGTAGTGGAGTTTGGTTCTCCATGATAGTTAATCAGCATTTCTACCTAGATACCAGTTATACAATGAATCAAGAAAATTACAGCACAGGAACAGGCCCTTCAACTCTCCAAGGCTGCACTGATCCAGATCCTCTATCTAAACCTGTTACCCATTTTCTAAGGATCTGTATCCTTCTGCTCCCTGTCCATTCAAGTATCTGTCTAGATATATCTTAAATGACGCTATCGTACCCATCTCTAACATTTCCACTGGCAACATGTTTCAGGCATCTACAACCTCTGTGTAAAGAACTTTCCATGCATATTTCCCTTAAACTTTTCCCATCTCACTTTGAACTTGTGACCCTGGGTAATTGAGTCCCCCACTCTGAGAAAAAGCTTTTTGCTATCCACCCTGACTATACCTCTCATGATTTTGTAGACCTCAATCAGGTTCCCCCTCAACCTTTGTCAATATCCTGGTGAACCTCTGCACCCTCTCCAAAGCCTCCATATCTTTTTGGTAATGTGGCGAACAGAACTGTACACAGCATTCCAAATGTGGCTGAACTAGAATCTTATACAACTGTAACATGACCTGCCAATTCTTGTACTCAATACTCCGTCCAATGAAAGAAACCATGCCGTTTGCCTTCTTGACCACTCAGTTGAACTATATTGCCACCTTCAGGGTACAATGGACCTGAACACCCAGATCTCTCTGTACATCAATTTTCCCCAGAACTTTTCCATTAACTGTCTGGTTTGCTCTTGAAATTGGATCTTCCAAAATGCATAACCTCACATTTGCCCAGATTGAATTCCATCTGCCATTTCTCTGCCCAACTCTCCAATCTATCTACATATCTACATTCTGCTGTATTCTCTGACAATCCCCTTCACTATCTGCTACACCATTAGTCTTAGTCTTATCTGCAACCTTGCTAATTAGACCACCTATACCTTCCTCCAGAACATTCACGTATATCACAAACAACAGTGGTCCCAGCACCGATCCCTCTGGAATACCACTGGTCACAGTTCTCCATTTTGAGAAGCTCCCTTCCCACTACTACTCTCTGTCTCCTGTTGCCCTGCCAGTTCTCTATCCATCTAGCTAGTACACCCTGGAACCCATGCAACTTCACCTTCTCCATCAGCCTACCATGAGGAATCTTATCAAGTGCCTTACTAAAGTCCATGATGTGACATCTACAGCCCTTCTCTCATCAATCAAATTTGTCACTTCCTCAAATAATTCTACTAAGTCGGTAAGACACGACCTTCGTTGCACAAAACCATGCTGCCTATCACTGATAAGCCCATTTTCTTCCAAATGGGAATAGAACCTATCCCACAGTATCTTTGCCAGGATCTTCCCTACCACTGACGTCAAGCTCACTGGTCTATAATTACGTGGGTCATCTCCGCTACCCTTCTTAAATAAGGAGACAACATTAGCAATTTTCCAGTCCTCCGGGACCTCACCCATGTTCAAGGATGCTGCAAAGATATTTGTTCAGGCCCCGGGTATTTATTCTCTCCCTTCCCTCAGTAACCTGGGATAGATCCCATCTGGACCTGCAGGCTTGTCCACCTTAATGCCTTTTAGAATACCCAACACTTCATCCCTCCTTATGCCGACATAACCTAGAATAATGAAACATCTGTCCCTAACGTCAGCATCCATGTAGCTCTTCTCAGTGAATACCGATGCAAAGTACGCGTTAAGAATCTCACCCATTTTCTCTGACTCCACGCATAACTTTCCTCCTTGCGTGGGCCAACCCTTTCTCTAGTTACCCTCTTGCTCCTTTTATTTGAATAAAAGGCTTTAGTATTTTCCTTAATTGTGTTTGCTAAAGATATTTCATGACTCCTTCCCTCCCTCTCAATTCCTCATTGAGGATTGGTCCTACATTCCCGATATTCTTCCAAAGCTTCGTCTGTCTTCAGTCACCTAGACCTTATAATTGCTTCCTTTTTTCTCTTAGCTAGGCTCGCAATTTCATCTGTCATCCATGGTTCCCTAATTTTCCCATTTCTATCACTCATTTTCACAAGAATATTTCTTTCCTGCACTCTAATCAACCTCTCTTTAAAAGCCTCCCACATATCAAATGTGGATTAACCTTCAAACAGCTGCTCCCAATCTACATTCTCCAACTCCTACCGAATTTTGTATAATTGGCCTTCCTCCAATTTAGCACTCTTTCTTTAGGACCACTCTCATCTTTGTCCATGAGTATTCTAAAACTTACAAAGTGTGATCACTCTTCCCAAAGTAACTCCCGACTGAAACTTCGACCACCTGGCCGGGCTCATTCCCCAACACCAGATCCAGTATGGCCCATTCCTGAATTGGACTATTTACATACTGCTCTAGAAAACCCTCCTGGATGCTCCTTACCAATTCTGCTCCATCTAAACCTCCAACACTGAGTGAATCCCAGTCAATGTTGGGAAAATTAAAATCTCTCATCACCTTCCTGTTGCTCCTACATCCTTCCATGATCTCTGCACATATTTGTACCTCTATCTCATGCTCACTGTTGGGAGGCCTACAGTATAGCCCCAACATTGTTACCACACCCTTCCTATTTCTGAACTCTGAACATATTGCTTTGCTGCTCTAGTCCTCCATTGTGCCCTCCTTCAGCACAGCTGTGATATCCTCTCTAACCTGTAGTGCAACTCCTCCACCCCTTTTACCTCCCTCTCTATCTTGCCTGAAGCATCAATATCCTGGGATATTTAATTGCCAATCATGCCCTTCTCTCAACCAAGTCTCAGTAATAGCAATAACACCATACTACCAGGTACTAATCCAAGCCCTAAGTCATCTGCCTTACCAACTATACTTCTTCCATTAAAACAAATGCACTTCCGACCACCAGACCCTTTGCGTTCATCATCTGCTCCCTGCCTACTATTTCCCTTAGTTATGCTGACTTCATTATCTAGTTCCTTACAGGCTTTAGTTCTACCTCTTTACTGTCCACTAACCTCTTCATTTGGTTCCTATCCCCCTGCCACATTAGTTTAAAACCGCCCCCACAACGTTGGCAAATCATTGGTTCCAGGCTGGCCCAAGTGTAGAATGTCCAATTTGTAATAGTACCACCTCCTCCAGAACCAGTCTCAATGTCCCAAAAATCTGAACCCTTCCCTTCTCCACCATCTCACAAGCCATGCGTTCATCCTGCTTATTCTTTCATTTCTAGGCTGATGAGCACAAGCTTCAGAGCAGCACCGGTAGCAACCCTAAGATTACTACCTCTGAGGTCCTACTTTTTAACTTGCCTCCTAATTCCTGAAATTCTGCTTGTAGGATCTCATCCCATTTTTTACCAATATCATTGGTGCCCATATGTACCACGACAACTGGCTGTTCACCCTCTCCCTTCAGAATGTTCTGCAGCCAATCTGAGGCAGCCCTGACCCATGCAACTGGGAGGCAACTGACCATTCGGGAGTTTTGGCCACAGAACAGCCTACCTACTCCCCTTACAATTGAATCTCCTATGACTATAGCCCTTCCACTCCTTTTCCCACCCTTCTCTATAACAAAGCCAGCCAATGGTGCCATGAACCTGACACTTACTGCCTTCCCCTGGTGAGCCTTCTCCCCCAACAGTATCCAAAATGGCATACCTGGTTTTGTAGGAGATGATCGCAGGGGTCACCTACACTGCCTTCCTGCTCTTTCTCTACCTTTTGGTTCCCCATTCCCTTTCTCCCTCAGCAATTCTAATCTGTGGTGTGACTAATTCACTAAATGTGCTATCCACGATCTCCTCAGCATCGCGTATGCTCCAAAGTGAATCCATCTGCAGCTCAAGAGCCGTCATATGGTGTAATGTGATCTGCAGCTGGACACACTTCCTGCACATGAAAGAGTCAGGGACATCAGCTGAGTCCCTGCGCTTCCACATTGAACAAGAGGAGCATAACACGGGTCAGAAATCTCCTGCCATTTTTAATCTTAAACATAACTTAAATAAGATAAATGAAATGGGAAAGAAAAGTTTTTACCAATCACACGAGAAAAAAAGAAATAGAAAACCCTTACTTTATCAACACACCACAGAGTCTTTGGTTTTTTGTCAGAGGAGGAGGGCTTGATACCATAGTTCATTGTACTGGAACATGGGTGGGAGCTTGTGCTATGTTTGGTATGAGTAGCTGTCTGGAGAGAGGAACCCACTTGCAATCTATGGTGTGACCACATACAAAGTCAGAGAATCATACAGTTTGGAAACAGACCTTGTCCCAGACCAAACCAGTCCATGCGAACCATAATCCCAAACTAAGCTAGCCCCACCTGCTTGCGCTTGGCCCATATCCCTCCAAACATATCCTATTCATGTACTAATCTAAATGTCTTTTAAACATTAAAACTATACTTGCATCCACCACTTCCTCTGGAAGTTCATTCCACTCTCTGTGTCAAAACAAAATGTCCCTTATTTTTTTTTATCTTTATCCTCTTGTCTTAAAAATATTCCTCCTAGTCTGGAAATCCCCCACCTGAAAGACACCTGTCATTCACCTTATCTATACCCCTTATAATTTTATATACCTCTATTAGGTCACCCCTCCACCTCCTACTCTCCAATGAAAAAGTCACAGCCTATCCAGCCTCTCCTCTTAACTGAAACCCTCCATTCCCAGCAACATCCTGGTAAATCTCTTCTGAATTCTCTTCAGCTTAATAATATTCTTCCTATAACAGGGCAACCAGAACTGGGCACAGTACTCCAGAAGAGCTTGGTTGGTCTGGTTGCTTGATTGGGTGGTCTGTTGTGGTTGTGGCCTGGCTACATTTTTTGTTTTCTTTAATTGTGAGCTTCAAAATATGTTTCCAAGAGCACTTCCTTGTTGAAGCACCCTTCTAATTCTCTGGAGCTGGTCTGTTTCAGCTTCAAGAACCACCTGATTGCTCTTGATCTTCTTGTAGATTAAGCTCATCCAAGGGAGTTTTGAGAAATCTATCAACAAACCCATCGAGTTAGACCCCATCTACCACCCCCTGAGAAAAGGAACAGGAAGTGGCTTCACCACAGGAAATGACATCACCAACCCAAAGAAACCCAAACACATGAATAGAAATCAGGAATTTTCAGCATTGCTTCATGTGAGGTCCACTGAAGATGTTTAGATCAGAGTGGTGCTAGAAAAACACAGCAGGTCAGGCAACATCTGAGGATCAGGAAAATTGACATTCAGGGCAAAAGCCTTTCATCAGGAATAGAGAAGAAGTCACCTAGTAAGGTAATGAAACATCTGGAAATGAGCTTTTCAGCTCAGCGATCAAACCTACAACCATTAAGCTCATCCTCTTGAAAATCTTAGCTCTAACCAGTTTCCACCGAATGCAACATTTTGACCCAAAAACAAACATTGATGCATTTGCCTGTCTCTGTTGCAAAATTCAGCCCTTAGACTTTATGTTGCAAAGTATACTTTACATAACTGCATTATATCTTTGAACTCTTTGGTATCGTCTCTCAATAGATAATATTCTCACCTCTGCACCAAAGGTGCAAATCCTGCACTTGAGTGTAAAATCTAAGCACTTTATCGGTCCATCTTTTGACTGTAAAGAGATTTGAGATTGCCTGAGTTTAAAACGTATTACATATGTGCAAGTCTTTATTTCTTAGCATTCAATGTACTCAGGACTTTCTGATGTATGACATCTATTCGCCTTTCGAAGGTACAAAGTAATTAGAGCAAGATCTGTACTGCTGCCTGGCAACAGAATAATGGACTTCATCACTGAATTAAAAGTAGGACTTGATATCTTAGGATCAGGTGGATTGCCATGATTAAATTGCTAATAATCTGCACTGTGACTTATCTAATCAAATTGGATTTAGCGGAATTAATGTTTTATTCCTTACTACCATGAGATTAAGCTCCTATTAAGCCTTCAGCTGTCGGATGTCTCGCATCTTAAAATATTTTAGTATATTGATGATCAATTTATATGGTTTTCCCAAGACCCAGAATTGTGTACCTTTGCAATGGAGCAA
Source organism: Chiloscyllium punctatum (assembly GCF_047496795.1). Classification (NCBI taxonomy): domain Eukaryota; kingdom Metazoa; phylum Chordata; class Chondrichthyes; order Orectolobiformes; family Hemiscylliidae; genus Chiloscyllium; species Chiloscyllium punctatum. The sequence goes on from NC_092775.1 coordinate 61,513,787, forward strand.
AGTGAGAGGCATTTTCCTCTCTATTTCCAGCTATCACTACATTCCCCAGACTCCCCAACCTCTGTTCCCAAAAGATTGTAGGGTTTACATTTCCACTGTGCTCTTCAATGCTGGTAGTGACTGGGAATGGTAAGTCATGGTGATAAAATTGACAGAGCACACTCACCAGTTCAGGATCTCATCTAGTCCTACCTTTGGTTGAAACTGGCAATGAACCAATACATTTTATGGACTGGTGACATTTTGTTCTCACAACGAGATTTATGTCTAGCAGTAAATATCAATGTGCGTGCATGTCCTGACATGCCGTTATGAACTGAAATAACTTGACACGCTATCTCCTCTTGCAATAGTAATGGAGCTCAACAACACTTGTCTTTGTGAAGGGATTATGGTCCAAATTAACTACTGTAAAAGACTCCAGTGTAAAAATCTCATTTGATTGATAGAAGTTTAAGTACCTTCACTAGCAAGGAAATTTAGACTAAGTTAAGCAATTTTAGGATGAGGCAGCAACAGTAAGTGATGCAGATGTGAACCAGATGTATCCCATATTTTTTGCTTATTGCTCTGATGAAGGATGAATGTTGAAAACGTGTGAAGGAGTGCTAGTATATTTTGGTATTGTAAAATGCATCACAACACAATTGTTGGATGTGCACTGACACTCGTCGTTCATAGAATGTACAGTCCTCTCTAGTGAAAGAAAGAAGGGCAGGTGCTTTCAGAGATGCTCCAGACGATGTGAGCAGCATGATACATATTAGGGTCAGCAAAAGCTTAAAGCTAGACTACTTGTTGACACAAGCTCTGACACAGTGATGATGATGCCCTTTAATTAATGAGAGGCTTTAGGATCTTTTTTCTTATCTGAATGCTCTTCTATGCTGATTCTGAATGTCAAGAAATTTATCATTACACTGGATGTCAATGCGTGAACTTTTGCTTGATTTTAACCCCTTCCAACTACTCTCTAATTTATTAATTGCTGACGTCCTTTTCTTTTATAAATGGCTTGCTTTTATCATCCACCTTGTCTTGTAAAAAACGGAAATGGCCAGCGCAAGTCCAGGATGACAATTGGTAGCAGTCCCAAACGGTGAAACAATCCATGTTTTAACTAACAACCTCATCTATATCGGACAAGTAGTACTAACCATCTGCCACTATAATACAGGACAATTGTAAACATGCTGCTGACAGCAAATTAACAATGCTATTTAGGACAATTCAACCAGCATTTCCCACCTTCTGTACCATATTATATTTGCAGTTAAGTCTCTTTGTGAATCAGTCCATGCATGCTTCATTTCAGGCCTCAGGATATTTTATTAAGTTAGATTTGGCCCATCATGTTTATCAGAATTTATATTACCTATTATTGACAGAAATGATGAAGCTGGATAAAGAGCTCTGTTTCACAGGGGTTTGGCTAAACACAGTGCAGTGTGGAGACAATTCCACCTTCCGATGAAAATCACAATGAGTCCAGACAGAGTAGATAGGGAGAAACCAATCCCATTTATAGAAGACTAAGTGGACACCAATGAATGGTGATTGGTAAAAAGAGCTGGAAGAACACAAAGAAAAAATAATTTGATGCAGCGAATGTTTAAGATTTGGACTATACTGCCTGAGAGCATGGTGGCGGCAAATTCCATTGTTGTCTTCAAAATTGTATTGGATGGTAATGTGAAGAGGAATAATTTCCCGGACTATGGAGAAATGGAATGGGCTGAGCTCAGCGGTTCTGACAGTGAAACAAGCAGAGACATGATGGGTCAAGTGGACTCCTTCTGTGCTGCAATCACTCGCTGATTCTAATCGATGTTTTTGTCATAGAAAGAACTTTCACAGTCAAGTGTAGAATCATGGTCAGCTGCAAGGACAAGTTTTGTTGACCTATTCATTAACCTCAACTCTCCTTTAGTAATAGGCATTCCAGAGGTGAGGTGAGAGTAACAGCCCTTGACATCAAGGCTACATTTGACTGAGTATGGCTTTAACTGAAATCAGTGGGAATTGGGGAAAACTCTCCACTGCATATTGTTGCTTCTATAAATGATTTCAATGTAATAAAGGAGGCATGGTTAGTGAGTTTTCAGATGACGCCAAGTTAGGTGACACAGGGGACATTGAAGAAGCTGATCTCAGAATACACTGGGATCATGATCAAATGGGGCAATAGCCTGAGGAGTGGCAGATGCAGTTTAATTTTGATAAAAGATAAGGTGTTGCATTTTGGTAAGGTAAATCAGGGCAGGACGTACACAATGAATGGCAAGGCCATGGGGAGTGTTGCTGAACAAAGAGACCTTGGAGTGCAGATACTTGAAAGTGGAATTGCAGGCAGACAGGTTAGTGAAGCATTTGGCACACTTGCCTTCATTGGTTACACCTTTGAGTATTGCAGTTTGGATGTCATGTTGCGGCTGTACAAGACATTGGTTAGGCCACTTTGGAATACAGTGTACAATTCTGGTTGCCCTTCTGCAGGAAGGATGTTGTTAAACTTGAGGGAGTGCAGAAAAGATTTATAAGGATGTTGCCAGGACTGGAGGATTTGAGCTACAGGGAGAGGCTGAACAGGCTGGGGCTATTTTCCTTGGAGCATCGGAGACTGAGGGGTGATGTTATCGAGGTTTATAAGATCATGAGGGGCGATAGTATTAAGACAAGGTCTTTTTCCCAGGTTGCGGGAGTCCAAAACTAGAGGGGAAAGGTTTAAAAAGGACCTGAGGGGTAACTTTTTCATGCAGACAGTAGTGTATGGATGGAATGTACTACCAGAGGAATTGGTGGTGGCGGACACAATTACAATATTTAAAAGACATCTGGATGGGTACATGAATAGCAAGGGTTTAGAGGGATATGGACCAAATGCTGGCAAATAGGACTAGGTTAGATTGGGATGTCTAGGCAAAAAAGAGGACTGCAGATGCTGGGGATTAGATCGAGAGTGTGGTGCTGGAAAAGCACATCAGGTCAGGCAGTATCCGAGGAGCAGGAAAATCAACATTTCAGGCAAAAGCCTTTCATCAGGAATGAGACTGGGAGCCTCAGGGATGGAGAGATAAATGGAAGAGGGGTGGGGCTGAGGGGAAGGTAGCTGAGAGGGCAATAGGTGGATAGAAGTGGGGATAATGGTGATAGGTTAGAGAGGAGGGTGGAGCGGAGAGGTGGGAAGGAAGATGGACAGGTAGAACAGGTCATGAGGGCGGTGCTGAGCTGGAAGGTTGAAACTGGGTTAAGGTGGGGGGAGGGGAAATGAGGAAACTAGTGAAATCCACATTGATGCCCTGGGGTTGGACGGCCCAAGGCTGAAGATGAGGTGTTCTTCCTCCAGGCTTCGGGTCATAAGGGAGTGGCGATGGAGGAGGTCGAGGACTTGCATGTCCTCAGCAGACTGGGAGGGGTAGTTGAAGTGTTCAGCCACAGGGCATTGGGGTTAGTTGGTGTGGGTATCCTGGAGATGTTCTCTGAAGTGCTCTGCGAGTAGGCACCCAGTCTCCCCAGTGTAGAGGAGACCGCATCGGGAGCAATGGATACAATAAATGACAGGTGTGGAAGTGCAGATGAAACTTTGATGGATGTGGAAGGCTTCTTTGGGGTCTTGGATGGAGGTAAGGGAAGAGGTGTGGGCGCAGGTTTTGTGATTCCTGTGGTGGCAGGGGAAGGTTCCAGGATGGGAGGGTGGGTTGTTGGGGGAGGGGGGGGTGCGTGGACCTGATGAGGTAGTCACGGAGGGAACGGGAAACAGATAGGTGTGGGGAGGGAAGTATATCCCCCGGTGGTGGAGTCTGTTTGTGTGTGGCAGAAATGGCAGAGGATGGTGCGATGTATATGGAGGTTGGTGGGGTGGAAGGTGAGTACTGGGGGCTCTGTCCTCATTGCAGTTGGAGGGATGGGTTTCAAGGGCGGAGGTACAGGAAGTGGATGAGATGCACTGGAAGGCATCATCAACCAGCTGGGAGGGGAAATTGTGGTCTTTAAAAAAGGAGACCATCTGGTGTGTTCTGTGGTGGAACTCATATTCCTGGGAGCAGATGTGGTGGAGGTGGAGGAATTGGGAATACGGGATAGCATTTTTACAGGAGGCAGGGTAGGAGGAGGTGCAATCCAGGTAGCTGTGGGAGTCAATGGGTTTGTAGAAAATATCAGTGTTGAGTCGGTCAACGTTGGCGGAATTGGAGAGGTCCAGGGAAGGGGAGGGACGAGTCTGAGATGGTCCAGGTGAATTTAAGGTCAAGGTGGAATGTGTTGGTGAAGTTGATGAACTGCTCAACCTCCTCATGGGAGCACGAGGTGGCTGAACCCCCCACTATCAACATCCTGGGGAGGTCACCACCAACTATGAACTCAACTGAACAGGCCATATAAACACAATTGCTGCAAGGGCAGGTTAGAGGCTAGGAATTCTGAGGCAAGATAACTCACCTCCTGACTCTACAAAGCCTGTCCACTATCTATGAGGCTCAAGTCAGGAGTGTGATGGAATACTCCCTACTTGTCTTGATGGATGCAACTCCAGCAACAGTCAAGACATTTGACACCATCCAGGACAAAGCAGCCCATTTGATTGGCAGCACATCCACAAGCATCCACTCATTCTACCACTGACACTCAATATCTGCAGTGTTTCCTATGTATAAGATCCATTCCAGAAATTCACCAAAGATCCTTCGATAGCATCTTCCAAACCCACAGCCACTTTAGTTTGGAAGGACAAGGACAACAATAGGAATGCTGTCATCTGTAAGTTTCCTCACCATTCAAATATTTTGTCCACTGTCGCCGGGTCAAAATCCTGGAATTCTTTCCCTCAGAGCATGGTGGGTCTACTCACAGCAATGGACTGCAGCAGTTCAAGAACGCAGCTCACCACCACCTTCTCAAGGGCAACTAGGGATGGGCAATAAATGCGGGTCCAGCCAGTGATACCCACATCCCATGCATGAATAAAAGAAAGTTCCTTAAAATTTTAATTTTTACCACCCAACAATTAATGGGTTCATCATGTTAACACAAGAGAGCACCATATACGTGATGTCGATTATACGACATTGGGTGTATTTTAGAATAAACCAATTAACTCATTCATCAAATAACAGAGCATTTATTTGGCTAGCAAGAGGTGCAGATTTTTGTGATGGTAAAAATTGAATTTATCGATTAGTTTGTTTTTGTGCTTCCCAGAATGTGGTGGGTAGATTGTTAAATAGGAGCCCAAGGAATACTGGTGGTAATCTGAGGGTTGACAAATATTCTAAAGCTATACCTGCGTCTTTTGGAGTATGTTTGCATACTTGCCTTCAACAGATGAATAGGTTGAGCAATGCAGAATGGGATCGATCTTTAGGTTAAATGGGCTGGATGGTAGTCTACACTTTCTTTAATACATAACATGGTTAACAATTATCTTGTGTTATTTTGAAATTCTGGTGAGATTCCCAACTGTCCCCTGACAGCTAAATTGTTACTTTTCTAATTAACATGATTTTCCTCAATAGGCTTGTCAGAGGAGTTTAAATCTGATGGGAATAACAAAGGAGGGCCTTTATAAATTACAAGACAATAAATCAGAATTGAGACATCTCAATTGGCCTTCTTAATTAACAAAGTTCCAAACTGATGTCGAGTGGCTTGGAGGCATTGGAGAGAACCTAAGGTAGTCTCAGATCTGAGGACCAGACAGTGAGGGTAATATCTGTACAAGTCTCTATTTGCTTTCTACAAAAGTTTTCTGCAGTGATGACACATTTTCATTCCCTTTCAGTAACTGATGTTGCTTCTCTGAAGTTAGGAGATGGGGTATTTGGGCATGTACCAGTGTTTTAACACTGTTTCCCACACAGAAAGTTATGTTTTGTGGAATACTTTCAAATAATGTACAGTGATTATAAGCTGAAAACACTCAGTTATAATCACAATAATTATTCTTGGGTGTATGCTAAATTTATCATGTACTTTTAATGATTTTCTGATAGTTTCTTTCGTTTAAAGCATGTTTTAACTACTTATTGCTTATGCAATTCTGTGAAACTTTGGTTTGTAACTTGACACTTTTCCCCTTTGAAACAAAACACAATGATAAAAAGTAAATGCTAAATACAGTTCTTAGATAGCTAAAATAGCTGCCTTTTTTATCACAGCTTGTTCTGCTATCATTGATCAGCCTGATGTAACCACCTACAGATTAGAACCCACTGACGGCTATAATTTAAAACCTGCACATGGCAGATCTATTATCACTGCTGCTCAGTATTATTCCCCAGAAGAACTTCAGGATTACTTTGATTTTGAGTTGTTTACAAGTGTAGAAGCCTGATCTGAACAAATTGCAGAGGGTGCTTGTCTCAAATGTAAGAGATGATTTAACCCCAATTAAAGTTGTGGCCTCCAAAATGATGCCAAAAAAAAATGTTCGGGCTTTTATGTTGGCATGAGATGGTTAAAATGACCGACTGTTTGTGGGAGTAGGGTTCTCTGTTCAACATAAAAAAAATTGTATAAGAATGCATTGTTTTTTTGAATGCATCGTCTTCATATTTTCCTAAGATTTACTCTTGCTATATAAATAATGTTGTAAGCCAAATATTAGGATGATAAACATTCAAAATCCAAATAACTACCTGGCAATTTTTCAGTTAATGTTGAGTGGATGGTTATTTGCCATTGAAACACAGAATCACAAAGTGTTACCATACAGAAAGTGGCCACTCAACCCATTGTGTCAGAAACATCTCATTAAATGAACATCCTTATGTACTGCCAATCACCTATTTCTTCCCCATTGTCAAACATATTTTTAAAAATCTAATAATGATCTAATGCCCTTTTGAATTGAACCTGCTCCACTAATCTCCCAGGCAGTGCATTCAATACTCTAACCACTTGCAGAGTGGTTTTTCTCTCTTCATCCTTGCTTGAGATCTTCCTCCTTTCACCCTTGCTTCTTTTGCTTTAAATCTAAGCCATCTTGTTCTTCTTCCTTTTATGAGCGGGAACAGTTTCTTCCTATCTATTCCATCCAGCCCACTCATGATTTTTGGAAACCTCTATCAGATCCCCTCTTAGCCTCCTTTTCTGTAAGGAGAAGAGTGTCAGTGTATTCAGTCTATCTTCATAATGAAAGTTCTTATTCCTGGAAACATTCCTGTAAATCATTTCTACACTCTCCAATGCAGACTTATCCTTATTATAATGTAGCAACCAGAACTGTACACAATATTCCAGCTGAGATCTAACAAGTGGCTATTTCCAGTTCAATATCACCTCCATCCTCTTGTCCTCTGTGCCCCTACCAAGATGTTATATTATTTTACTTACAATCTCGACCTGTCATGTCACTTTCAATGGTCAATACACAACCAAGTTTCTCTACTCCTACAACCCCATTCCCCACCTTTCGCAATGTACTTCTTTTTATTTTGTATGATCTTTCAATGTTCTTCCTACCAAGATGCATCATCTCACATTTCTCTGCTTTGAAACTTACCTTCCACCTATTTGCCCAGTCTGTCATTTTGTCTATCTCCTTCCAGAATTCTACATTGTCTTCCTCACAGTTGACAAGTCTTCTAGGTTTTGTCATCTGCAATTACTGTTTTTCCTGACAACCTCCCATTCTAGTCTATCTTGTATTTCTGCAACCCCTCTGCTAGCTGGGCATCAAAAAGATTCTTGACTACTGTCATGGATTTTTTGATACCTATTCAAATGCAACAGTACATCCTTTCTTGTTGGATTGGAAACATACTGCTGCAGGAAGCACACAATTCAGGAGCACTTGCCCTTCACTGCCCTGTACACTGCAAGTATCCCAGTCTATATTTGGGTAACTGAAGTCTGCCATGATAACTACTCTGTAATGTTGGCAGCTCTGTGTGATTTCCCTCCAGATTTGTTCTCCAACATCCTTTCCACTAGTTGGTCACTTATAGACTATACTAAACAAAGCAGATGTACCATTTTTGTTCTTTAGTTCTAACCAAATCTGTACTTGAATATGTGAGGCTTACTATTTCTCCAGTATTGCAATGCTGTCCTTAACCAATACTGTTACTCTCGTCCTTTCTTTTTTTGAACACTATGTACCCAGGAACACTGAATAGCCAGACTTGTCTTTCCTTGACCTCGGTCCCTGTTATTGTCACAGCATCATGATGATCTGCACCTATAACTCCCCAATCTGATTTACTATATTCCTAGCATTCACATACATACGCAATAATTCTGATTTAGACTTCATTTTCCCTTCCGCATTCTGACTTCGTCTACAAACTACCTATTGTCTATGCTAGGGCCTGTTGCACTTCTATGTATTTTGTGAACTCCAGTCTTCTCTCCTGGTATTTTCCCCTGGTTCCCACACCCCTGTCAACTCACAATCTCCCTTCCCCATTGAAGGGAGATCGAGGCAAGGACAGCGCTTGAATAGAGATCAAGAAATCTTTGGCAGTAATCAGGAATCCTTTTGATGCCCAGCTAGCAGAGGAGTTACATAAATACATTAGTCTTTGCAATCGAAGACAACAATAGCGTTATAAAATTGCTAAATATTCAGGTGGCAAAAGGAAGAGAGGAAATAAAGGATAACTATTACCAGAAAAAAAGTGCGAGGGAAATGGTTGGGGCTAAAGAATTAGGGATTATAGGAAGAGGAGTAGGCCATTCATCCCTTTGAATCTATTCCACCATTCAATATGATCACGGATGATCTGTGTCCTAATTCCATTTGGAACATATTCCTCAACATTGTTGCTTAACAAAAAATACTACCTCAGATTTAAATGAACAGTAAGTCCCGTTCTAACTGATCCTAGAAGATAGTATTCCAGAGATAGTGGGACACTGGCATTAATTTTCCAGGAATCCTTAGATACTGGAAAAGTTCCAGAGGATTGAAAAGCTGTCACTGTAATACCTTTATTCAAAAAAGGAAAGGGGACAAAAATATACAGGCAACTATCGACCTGTTCACATAACATAGAACATAGAAAAATACAGCGTAGTACAGGCCCTTTGGCCCTCAATGTTGCCCCGATCCAAGCCCACCTAACCTACACTAGCCCACTACCCTCCATATGCCTATCCAATGCCCGTTTAAATGCCCATAAAGAGGGAGAGTCCACCACTGCTACTGGCAGGGCATTCCATGAACTCATGACTCGCTGAGTAAAGAATCTACCCCTAATATCTGTCCTATACCTACCACCCCTTAATTTAAAGCTATGCCCCCTCGTAATAATTGACTCCATATGTGGAAAAAGGTTCTCATGGTCAACCCGAACTAAACCCCTAATCATCTTGTACACCTCTATCAAGTCACCCCTAAACCTTCTTTTCTCCAATGAAAACAGCCTCAAGTGCCTCAGCCTTTCCTCATACGATCTTCCTACCATACCAGGCAACATCCTGGTAAACCTCCTCTGCACCCGTTCCAGTGCCTCCACATCCTTCCTATAGTATGGCGACCAAAACTGCACACAATACTCCAGATGCGGCCGCACCAGAGTCTTATACAACTGCAACATGACCTCAGGACTCCGGAACTCAATTCCTCTACCAATGAAATCCAGTACGCCATATGCCTTCTTCACCGCACTATTTACCTGGGTGGCAACTTTCAGAGATCTGTGTACATGGACACCAAGATCCCTCTGCTCATCCACACTACCAAGTATCCGACCATTAGCCCAGTACCCCATCTTTTTGATACTCATACCAAAGTGAATCACCTCACACTTACCCACATTGAACTCCATTTGCCACCTTTCTGCCCAGCTCTGCAGCTTATCTATATCTCACTGTAACCTGACACATCCTTCCTCACTGTCAACAACTCCACCGACTTTCGTATCATCTGCAAACTTGCTCACCCAACCTTCTAGCCCCTTCTCCAGGTCATTTATTAAAAATGACAAACAGCAATGGTCCCAAAACAGATCCTTGTGGAACACCGCTAGTAACTACAAGTATCATATCAAATGCATTCACGATTTTCCTCCAACTAAGGTACATTGATTTAGGCTGTACTTAAGCATAAATTCCAGATCCACACTGCAGTACAATATCAAGAGAAAACTGTATTATCAGATCGTGATGCCTTGAATGAGGCATTGAACCAGGGCTCTGAGTCCTCTTTGACCTCGTCAGATGCATGGTAAGGTTTCTATAAGGCATTACTCTGTAAAGACCAGGGAATTCTCTGGATGGTTTAACTGATAGTCTTGCTGAAACAATACCTTCTAAAAGAGATTAAAGGATCGTGTACCACATTTGCAATTGTGGAATCTTGTTTATTTTTTGTAAAATATCTGCTCTCAGTAAGAGAGTACAGCAAAGTGTGACTCCGGGAGAGCTGTTTCTACAAAATGCCTTGCTCAGTGCCACGAGTGCAAGATGATAATTGCTATAATAAAATGAAACTACCTTCTGGCTATCAGAAAGCAAGATGTACAAAGATTTATAATCTGCCCTGGGTTCAGCCCAACCATCTCAGCTAAGACTTTTTCAATATCTTAAGTATACATTGTCCTAGGCAGACTGCAGTACCCTACAAAAAGCTTAATGACCATATGGTTTCAACCCAAATGATTATTATAAATGATTAAAGCCTCTTACAGAACATATCATCATCTACAGTTACACTGCAGTCAATCTGACACCACTGTCACTTGCCTCATTTCCAAGCAGTTATTAGTCCATTGATACCTTTTAACTACAGCTCCCATTCTTCTGGTTTGGACCATATCTGAGTAGGTATAGTTACGCAGATCTCATGAGCTCAAGATTGGGAACAGGTAAGGGACAGGAGTGTCTTATTAGCAAAAGTGCGAGGATGTCTTAGCAGTCCACTGAATGTACTTTGACAGTACAAAGTGAGGCTACCTCCTCCAAAGACTGATGTTGGTTTGTTTCAGAACCAAGGTGAACCTTGTCTCCAGTTTTCCTCAGTCTGTGATTGATTATGTGAGTCTGTTCACTATTGATACTCACTGTGCTTGACTGGTGAAGTCTGGGTCTCGACTCAGACAAAAGTGAACAATCTACAGAAGCATCTTCAATCTATAGCTAGTCAATGGTGTAGATATGTGTAAGTACATTGATTAAAACCTATTTCACATATAAAATCTGTATTTCTTGCATGGATCTGAGATATAACTCATATAACACAGCAACTTGAGCAGCGCAGTGACCTGATAAGTCATCAATGTGTGTAGGAAATGGTTATTTGGAAAAGCATAACTCATTTAGATTTTCTCTGCATGGCGTTACTGACAGAAACTTTCAAGTCAAGGCAAGTGTCTACAACTGTTGTATACAATATTCAACTGGTTCTGTTGTATAACTTGATTTATTTTCAGTGGGAGCAGCGTCGAAGTAAAAGCGAACCCGGGAGACTACAGCAAAGGTAAGACAGTTTGTTTTAAAATTGCTTACCTGTAGCGGGCAGCGGTGTGGTTTTTTTTTTTTTTCTCTCTCCACAGAAAGAGCGGGAGCAGCAGAGGAAGTGACGGCAAGCAGAGGGGCAGCCGGGAAGGAAAAGTGAGTATATAAGTCAGGAAGGCGGCTAAACCCGAGATTCTACACCTGTAGTATCTCCCACCCACCCTCCTCCTCTAACCTTCTTAACTACTCTAGATGTGGTCTATCTAGACTTTCAAAAGGCCTTTAATAAGGTGCCACACGGGAGGCTGCTGAGCAAGGTGAGGGCCCATGGTGTTCGAGGTGAGCTGCTGGGATGGATTGAGGATTGGCTGTCTAACAGAAGGCAGAGAGTTGGGATAAAAGGTTCTTTTTCAAAATGGCAGCCGGTGACGAGTGGTGTCCCGCAGGGTTCGGTGCTGGGGCCACAGCTGTTCGCATTATATATTAATGATTTGGATGAGGGAACCGGGGGCATTCTAGCGAAGTTTGCCGATGATACGAAGTTAGGTAGACAGGCAGGTAGTACTGAGGAAGTGGGGAGGATACAGAAGGATCTAGACAGGTTGGGAGAGTGGTCCAGGAAATGGCTGATGGAATTTAACGTGAGCAAGTGCGAGGTCTTGCACTTTGGCAAAAAGAATAAAAGCATGGACTACTTTCTAAATGGTGAGAAAATTAATAAAGCCAAAGCACAAAGGGATCTGGGAGTGCTAGTCGAGGATTCTCTAAAGGTAAACATGCAGGTTGAGTCCGTGATTAAGAAAGCGAATGCAATGTTGTCTCTTATCTCAAGAGGGTTGGAATATAAAAGCAGAGATGTACTACTAAGACTTTATAAAGCTCTGGTTAGGCCCCATTTGGAGTTCTGTGTCCAGTTTTGGTCCCCACACCTCAGGAAGGACATACTGGCACTGGAACGTGTCCAGCGGAGATTCACATGGATGATCCCTGGAATGACAGGTCTAGCATATGAGGAACGGCTGAGGATACTGGGATTGTATTCGTTGGAGTTCAGAAGATTAAGGGGAGACTTAATAGAGACGTACAAAATAATACATGGCTTGGAAAAGGTGGATGCTAGGAAATTGTTTCTGTTAGATGAGGAGACTAGGACCCGTGGACACAGCCTTAGAATTAGAGGGGGTCATTTCAGAACAGAAATGCGGAGACATTTCTTCAGCCAGAGAGTGGTGGGCCTGTGGAATTCATTGCCATGGAGTGCAGTGGAAGCCGGGACGCGAAATGTCTTCAAGGCTGAGATTGATAGATTCTTGTTGTCTAGAGGAATTAAGGGCTACGGGGAGAATGCTGGTAAGTGGAGCTGAAATGCGCATCAGCCATGATTGAATGGCGGAGTGGACTCGATGGGCCGAATGGCCTTACTTCCACTCCTATGTCTTATGATCTTATGGTCTTATGGTTTTTTTTGCCCAAAACTTTGGGTATGACTAAGATCATTAGTTTAGCGAATTATGAAAAATCTAAGAACATATCAGAATAATATAAGTTGATTCAAAAACAATTGTGGCCAACAAATAAGAACTACTGAATAGAGACAGAGAGCTCCTTTACATTTAAAGGTTTAGTAAAGTTGCCCAGTGTCACTCAACAGATTGATTCTTAATATATGGTTGGGGAACTGATCTGATGTAAATTCAGGGGGAATGAGAGGGTTCATAGAATCATACAATCCCTACAGTGTGGAAGCAGGCTATTCAGCCCATCAAATCCACAACAACTCTCTGAAGAGCATCCCACCCAGACCTACACCCCCTATCCTATTCCCCCGAACCCCGCATTTCCCATGGCTAACCCACACATCCCAGGACATTATGCAGTAATTTAGCATGCCCAATCTACCCAACCTGGTCATCTTTGAACTATGGGAGGAAACCAGAGAAAATTCACACAGTTACCGAGAGATTATGCAAACTCCACACAGACAATCTCATGAGGGTGGAATCAGACTTCAGCCCCTGGCGCTGTGAGGCAGCAGTGCTAACCACTGAGCCACTTGCTGCCATTAATTTAACTTTTATTAAAAATAGAACTTTTTTAACAGTGTAGACGAGGCCATTCAGCCCATCAAAGTCATTTACTTGATCTCTGTAAAAGCCACTGAGATAGCTCAAAGTTTGGTAGAAGATTTGTAGCTCGGGTGCTTGTTGTTGTGGTTCTGTTCGCCGAGCTGGGAATTTGTCTTGCAAACATTTCGTCCCCTGTCTAGGTGACATCCTCAGTGCTTGGGAGCCTCCTGTGAAGCGCTTCTGTGCTGTTTCCTCCGGCTATCAACAAACACATCGACCTGGACCCAATATACTGGCCACTACAGCGGACAGCTCGAACTGACAACCGGAAGCGGCAGAGACAGGCCACTATAAATGCCGGAGGAAACAGCACAGAAGCGCTTCACAGGAGGCTCCCAAGCACTGAGGATGTCACCTAGACAGGGGACAAAATGTTTGCAAGACAAATTCCCAGCTCGGCGAACAGAACCACAACCACTTAGATACCTTTAGCCTTTTCCTAATGTTGTGCATTTCTCATATTCAAGTGCTTTCCCCAGTTCTCGTTTGAAAGCCACAATTATATCTGCCTCCCTCACACTCTCAGATGCTACATCTATTTTTTTAATAACTGAGTGATCAAAGTTTCTTTCCTTGCATTGCGCTTTATTTCATTTTGTTAATCTGCATCCTCTGACTCTATTAACGGGATTCATTTTCTCAAACTGTTCTGTCTTGTGCTGCATGATCTGCAACAAAAGTGACAAATTTCCTCTCAAAGGAGAAACTAGCTTCCCTGGTCTTATCCGCAGTAGAAATCCATAATTCATGGGACTGTATGCCCCAGGAGCAATCACACAGCAGGGGAAATGGAAGAAATGTCCACCCATGCTAATAATTCTCTAAATTTCAATTTATGGTCTAAGAGGCCCATCTCAGCAACCATCCAGTCTCTGAAGGCAGGGAGCACTGGTGCCCTTTTGTAAAGCCATCTTTGACTTTTTTTTCAATGACTCACAGACTCCACCCTCCCCTTGACACCCTCATCACCCAACAAAGGGAGCTAATGGGGTCTCAATTCAATTCACAAACTAATCTCAGTAACGGTGACCGTGATAGCTGCTAATGGCTCACTAATGCCCTTCAGGGAAGTAAATCTGGCGCTTTACCTAGTCTGGCCTACATGTGACTCCAGACCCATGGCAAAGTAGTTGACTTTTAACTACCCTCTGAAATCAAGCCACTCAAATCAAGGACAATTAAAGAAGGACAACAAATGCAGGCCTTGCCTTATGCACTCACATCCCATGAAAGAGTTTTTTAAAAATGAGGTGCCTTTCATTATTTGCTCCTTTATTAACAAATTTATGTTCTGAGAACACCATTACTCACCACTTTGATTCCCTCCGCCCCTCGCCCCCACCCCGCAACATTACCTTTTTGGATCCCTCCCATTGTTTTGCTCCACATTGTCCCATTTCCCAAAATGTCCTGCCACAGAGTTAAAAAGTGCCGCCCACAGTTTATTCTATCTCTATTCATTCACAGGAAGAGGGCATCACTCACTGGGCAGCATTTATTGTCTATCCTAATTGCCCATAGGGCAGTTAAGAGTGAAGTACATTGCTGTGGGTCTGGAGTCACATGTAGGTCAGACCGGGTAAGGATGGTAGTTTCCTTCCCTAAAAAGCATTAGCGAACCAGGTGAGTTTTTTCCAACTGCTGACAATGGAATCACGGTCATCATTAGACTCTGAATTCTTTTTAAATTGAATTCAAATTCCACCATCTGTTGAGGTGGGATTCAAACATGGCTCCCTGGAGCATTAACTGGGTCTCTGGATTACCAATCCAGCAATAATACCACTAGACCATCACCTACCCTGTGATATCTCCCTGTGGCTTCCCATCCAGGCCATCTGGGAAAGGCGGGAGGTACTCATCCTCTGGGATGTGGCGAGGAATCCCATCTGGTTGACCCATGGTGGTTTGGATGAGGATCACAGAGGTGGTGAGGAGACATGAGGCTTTCCCAAGATCCTGGGTCTGATGCTATGAGCAGATAAACGACCTCTTGTGATCAGCAAGGATAAGTGGTAAAGCTTTGTTTCAGCAAAGAAGGGTGAAAGAGGAAAATTAGGGCATTGAAGACCACTTAGTCTTGGGAAACTGTTAGAGTCAATTATCTAGGATGGGGTAACTGAACATCTCAAATTTTCAGATAATTAGGAAGAGCAGAATGGGTTCATGACAGATAGGTCATCCCTAACAAACCTCAGTGAATTTTTTGAAGTGGTGACTCAGGTAGTGGACAGGGTGATGTCTATGGATGTTGTTTATATGAACTTATACAGTTAATGGTAAGGTCCTAGGGAGTGTTGCTGAACAAAGAGACCTTGGAGTGCAGGTTCATAGCTCCTTGAAAGTGGAGTCGCAGGTAGATAGGATAGTGAAGAAGGCGTTTGGTATGCTTTCCTTTATTGGTCAGAGTATTGCGTACAGGAGTTGGGAGGTCATGTTGCAGGACATTGGTTAGGCCACTGTTGGAATATTGCGTGCAATTCTGGTCTCCTTCCTATCGGAAAGATGTTGTGAAACTTGAAAGGGTTCAGAAAAGATTTACAAGGATGTTGCCAGGGTTGGAGATCTGAGCTACAGGGAGAGGCTGAACAGGCTGGGGCTGTTTTCCCTGGAGCGTCAGAGGCTGAGGGGTGACCTTATAGAGGTTTACAAAATTATGATGGGCATAGATAGGACAAATAGGCAAAGTCTTTTCCCTGGAGTTGGGGAGTCCAGAACTACAGGGCATAGGTTTAGGGTGAGAGGGGAAAGATATAAAAGAGACCTAAGGGGCAACTTTTTCACGCAGAGGGTGGTACGTGTATGGAATGAGCTGCCAGAGGATGTGGTGGAGGCTGGTACAATTGCGACATTTAAGAGGCATTTGGATGGGTATATGAATAGGAAGGGTTTGGAGGGATATGGGCTGGGTGCTGGCAGCTGGGACTAGATTGGGTTGGGATATCTGTTCGGCATGGACAGGTTGGACCGAAGAGTCTGTTTCCATGCTGTACATCTCTATGACTCTATGACTTCCAGAAGGCATTTGATAAAGTCTTACATTAGAGACTGTTAAGAGAGAAACCCATGGAGTTGAGACCAAATTCCTGATATGTCTGTGAAATTGATTGAGTGGCAGGTGACAGAAAGTAGTGATATTGGGTATTTACTCAAATTGGCAGGATATGACCAGTGCTGTTCCACAAGGATCTGTATTACGGCCTCAGTTATTCATACTATTTATTAACAACTTAGATAACAACACAGAAAGTCATATGCCCAAAGTTGTAGATGACACAAAGTTAGGCTGCATTGTAAACAGTGTAGATGATAGCATAAAATTATAAAGGGATATTGACAGACTAGGTGAATGGGCACATCTGTGGCAGATGGGGTTCAATGTGTGAGATTATCCATTTTAGACCAAAAAAGCATCAGGGAACTTTCTGGATAGTATGGGGTTAAATACAGTGAATGTTTAAAGAGACTTTTGGGAGTCAGGTACAGAATTTTAAAAATTCCAACAGTAGGCACAGAAAGTAATTAAGAAGGTTACTGGAGTGCTGGCCTTTATATCTAGAAGACTGAAGTGTAAGGCAGTACAAGTTATGTCACAGCTATACAAACCCCAGGTTAGAGCCATACACACAAAGTCATCGGTTTTCAATGCTGGTAACAGGGGCACCCTGCTTTGCTGGTCTGTGTTTCCTAAGTGGCTGCAAGTGGAACACATACATGTCATGAATGTGAGGCATTGATAAATGCCAACAGATGCCAATGTCCGTGGATGAGGGTGTGTACAACTGATGCTTGTGGTTCATGCCATGGGGTGATAGTTGATCCTAATCAACATAGAGGTCATTCAAAGCAAGGAGCGAGCTGAAATGACCATTTCCATGTTGAAATTTCACAATGTCTAGCTTGTTTGGTGCATATGGTAAGGCAGGAGGCTGTAACTGTTGAGGTAGGTTGGGCAATTAACAGGGTTTCATACGGTTTTCCCAAGATCCTGGGTCTTGTGTCAAGAATAGATAAATGACCTCTTGTGATCAGCAAGAATAAGTGGTAAGACTTTGTTCCACCAAGCGGTCTTTTAAGAAGGATGAAAGAGGAAAACCAGGGCCTAACAATCCCTCTAAATTGGCAATTCACTGCTGTTTGGCAAAAAAACCCTCACCTCACTGCCTGTGAACAGCTGGACTGAGATGTTTTGATGTTGAAATAGGCCTTGCTGCACTTCACCACAAATCTTGTCATAGTCCATGTTGCTCAGACCACAGAAATATTCTATGCACAAAACCCAGGTCATTCCCAGATAAAATATTGAGTCTGGACTGTAGTGATATTGAAAGAGAAGTAGCCAAGCTGTTTGATTTGAAATCTCAGTTATGATGAAAGGCTCAAGTGATTGTAATGGTTTATACTGAAGAAAAAAAAAATGCTGACAATCATTTCCAAATATTCAACTTTCCAAGTCTTTTAGGTAACTTCAATTGGAATAATTCATTCAGTACTAACACCATCACAGGGATCGTGAGTTCAATGACAGAAGAGCATCATGTGGTTTAGAATTAACTACAGAAAACACAACCCGATAGAAGCACTGGAGATGGATACTGTCAGCAAACAGAAGAGGAAATTGGCAGGCAAAACAGACTCAAAGATTGTGAGAGAATGTAAACAATAGCGGCATGGTGGCTTGGTGGTTAGCACTGCTGACTCACAGCGCCATGGACCTAGGTTTGATCCTAGCCTCGGGCAACTGTCTGAGTGGATGTTGCACATTCTCCCCATGTCTGCATGGGGTTCCACCACTTTCCTCCCACAATACACATGCAGGCTATATGTGTAGATTAGGTGAATTGGCCAAGATATTTTGATTATTGTGTTCAGGGATGTGTAGGTTAGGTGCATCAGTCAGGGGTAAATGTAGAGTAATAGGGAATGGGTCTGGGTGGGTTACTCTCCAGAGGGTCAGTGTGGACTTGTTGGGCTGAGGGGCCTGTTTCCACACTGTAAGGATTGTATGATTCAATATGTGAAATCCTTTAGCCATTGATGCCAGTGACTGAGCTGTAATCAATTTCTATAAACTGTTACATTCATTTTCAAAAGATTAGGATGAAAATCCAGTGCAGATTGCAATGTAAAAGTTGTGTGACACCAAGATTGGAGTTTTGAAGGAGGGATTAGAGAAGACTGAGGGAAGGTTTTTCCATGTTGTGTTCCATGTTGTCTCACAAGGGATGTGTGATATACCTTTAAGGGGGCGTCCTGATGCTATCATCTCTATCAAGGCACTTGACCTAATGGTAAAACACACTCAGTCTCCATCTTACTAAACTCTGTCCATTTTGCAGCATGACATGCTGAGCAGGTGTACCACACTACTGCTGAATTGCTCAGCTTGTGCCCAGATATGCAAATAATGTAATTATGTAAGTACCAGGAGTGGTAATAAATGTTTACTGAATTCTACAATTCTGTGTGACTCATTTTTATGTCATGGGAGCTAACCTAATTATCACAGCTTGATAGTTGCAGAACATCAGTTGTCCCACTACACTGTCATGCCAGTCCATGGATTTTATTTGCTGAAACAGAGTACGTTAATAGCAAGAAGACTGCATGCAGGGAGAAGGAGGAGGAATGGATAAACAGAATACTTGGGGGCTAGGTGGAAACGAGAGCTGACCCCTGTGGAACACTTACCATTGCAATGCCTCTAAACCACAGACACTGAGCAGGAGTCACTCCACAGAGAAAAGTTCTGAACACTGAAGATGATGCTGAGACATACGATTAGATAATTAGCTCTTTGCTCGAAGTTACTGTGAGAGCTTCCTCAGATCATTCCAATTCTGGACAAGTTGTGACTTTGAGGGGACTAAAATAGTTATGGTGGCATGGTGTGTGAGAGAGCCAGTCTGTCAGTGCTCAAATCTTGAGTGGGCTTTAAATTTCTTTCAAGCTTGAGGTCATTAAATCCCTTGCTATCTTTTCATCCTAATGATTACGAAAGCTTATCTTCAGGGTGTCTGGCCAAGCCAGCAGCAGAGACTGAGAGCTGGTATCACTTTTCTGCTCAGTCTTTCTCCAATCTGTCTGCTTGCTTCTTCGAGGGTGAAGGGGATGTTTGAGCATCTCGTCCCATTTGGGGCTTATTAATTTTGTGCTTTTCTTCTCCAGGACCTTTTCAGGTCACAGTTTGAACACCTCGCTTCCAGATTTTCAGATAGTGTGTAAAAGAAGATTGATGTTCAAGTCAAAGGTGTAGCTGACGTTTACCCTGGCAAGCGGCTGTTTTCTAGTCGTTTGCCTTTCCTGGTGCTGACATGTGTCTTTTCCCAATTAAATATGGCTTAAATCAAAGAATCAGTGGTAAACTGTGAAAATAGCAAACCTGATTTTTTTTCTTCCCTTTTGCAAACCCATAAAAATGTTCTCGTGGGCACTTTGACTGCAGTGCTTGAAATTAATTCATCCGTCACTTGGAAGTTGCTGACGCTCATGGTGCCTCACACTGCTCTCTAAGCTTCTGATGCATCGAAAACTCAAGCGGTTGACAAATGGGCAGAATTTTGGATGATTCAGACCTTCACCCTCCCAACAGAACCCTCTTAATCAATTCTGAATCAAATCAATTCTGATACATAAATTTTTGCAAGGGGAATAAGACAAATATACAGTCAGTCACAAAGTGCAGCCAGTGCTTTAATTGTTATCTTCTAACATGGATGGCACAGCTTATTGGTTAGCACTGCTGCCTCAGAGCACTAGGCACCCAGGTTCAAGTCCAGCCTTAAGTGACTGTGCAGACTCCACACAGATATTCTTCCCATGTCTGCGTGTGTTTCCTCTGGGTGCTCTGGTTTCCTCCCACAGTCCAAAGATGTGCAGGTTAGGTGGATTGGCCATGCTAAATTACCTATAGTATGCAGGCTACATGGGTAAGCCGTGGGAAATACATGGATAGGTAGGGTAATGGCGGTGTGGGTCTGGGTGAGATGCTCTTTGGAAGATTGGTGTGGACTCAATGGACCAAATGGGCAAAAGTGAGGAATGTAGATGCTGGAAACCAGAGTTTAGATCAGAGTGGTGCTGGAAAAGCACAGCAGGTCAGGCAGCATCCAAGGAACAGGAAAATCAACGTTTCGGGCAAAAGCTCTTCATCAGGAATAGAGGCAGAGAGCCTCCAGGGTGAAGAGATAAATGGAGGGGGTGGGGGGTGGGGATGGGGAGAAAGTAGCAAAGACTACAATAGGTGAATGGGGATAGGGATGGAGGTGATAGGTCAGAGAGAGGAGGGTGGAGCGGATAGGTGGGAAGGGAGATAGGCAGGTAGGACAGGACTGAGCTGGAAGGATTGTACTGGGGTGAGGTGGGGGGAGGGGAAATGAGGAAACTGTTGAAGTCCACATTGATGCCCTGGGGTTGAAGAGTTCTGAGACGGAAGATGAGGCGTTCTTCCTCCAGGCTTCAGCTGGTGAGGGATTGGCGGTGGAGGAGGTCCAGGACCTGCATGTCCTCGGCAGAGTGGGAGGGGGAGTTGAAATTTTAGGTGGTGGGGTTGATTGGTGTGGGTGTCCCGGAGATGTTCCCTGAAGCGCTCTGTGAGGAGGCATTCTGTCTCCCCAATGTAGAGGAGACTGCATCGGGAGCAATGGATACAATAAATGATATTGGTGGATGTGCAGGTAAACCTTTGATGGATGTGGAAGGCTCCTTTGGGTCCTTGGATGGAGGTGAGGGGGGAGGTGTGGGTGCAGGTTTTGCACTTCCTGCTATGGCAGGGGGTGCTAGGACAGGAGGGTGGGTTGTAGGGGGGCGTGGACCTAACCAGGTAGTCACGGAGGGAACAGTCTTTGTGGAAAGCAGAAAGGGGTGGGGAGGGAAATATATCCCTGGTGGTGGGGTCCGTTTGGAGGTGGCAGAAATGTCGGCGGATGATGCAGTTAATGGTAGGGTGGAAGGTGAGGACCAGGGGTGTTCTATCCTTGTTACGGTCGGAGGGGTGGGGTTTGAGGGCGGAAGTGTGGGATGTGGTTGAGATGCATTGGAGGGCATCTTCATCCATGTGGGAAGGGAAATTGCGATCTCTAAAGAAGGAGGCCATCTGGTGTGTTCTGTGGTGGAACTGGTCCTCCTGGGAGCAGATCCGGCGGAGGCGGAGGAATTCAGAATATGGGATGGCATTTTTGCAGGAGGTAGGGTGGGAAGTGGTGTAATCCAGGTAGCTGTGGGAGTTGGTGGGTTTGTAAAAAGTGTCAGTGTTAAGTCGGTTGTCGTCAATGGAGATGGAGAGGTCCAGGAAGGGGAGGGAGGTGTCAGAGATGGTCCAGGTAAATTTAAGGTCGGGGTGAAATATGTTGGTGAAGTTGATGAATTGCTCAACCTCATCGTGGGAGCACGAGATGGCGCCAATGCAGTCATCAATGTAGCGGAGGAAGAGGTGGGGAGTGGTGCCGGTCTAACTACGGAAGATGGACTGTTCTACGTAGCCAACAAAGATACAGGCATAGCTGAGCCCCATATGGGTGCCCATGGCTACCCCTTTGGTCTGGAGTAAGTGGGAGATTCGAAGGAGAAATTGTTAAGGGTGAGGACCAGTTCAGCCAAACGAATAAGAGTGTCAGTGGAAGGTACTGCTGGGGACGTCGGGAGAAGATGAAACGGAGGGCTTGGAGGCCCAGGTCATGGCGGATGGAGGTGTAGAGGGATTAGATGTCCATGGTGAAGATGAGGCGTTGGGGACTGGGGAAACGGAAGTCTTGGTGGAGGTGGAAGGCATGGGTGGTGTCTCGAACATATGTGGGGAGTTCCTGGACTTGGGGGGATGGGACAGTATCGAGGTAGGTGGAGATGGGTTCAGTGGGGCAGGAGCATGCTGAGACAAAGGGTCGGCTGGGGTGGTCAGGCTTGTGGATCTTGGGAAGGAGGTAGAATCAGGCGGTGTGGGGTTCCTGGATTATGAGGTTGGAAGCATTGGGTGGGAGATCTCCTGAGGTGATGAGGTTCTGTATGGTCTGGGAGATGATGGTTTGGTGATGGGGGGTGGGGTCATAGTCGAGGGGGCGGTAGGAGGAGGTGTCTTCGAGTTGACATCTGGCTTCAGCTTTGTAGAGGTCAGTGCGCCAGACTACCACTGCACCCCCTTTATCTGTTGGCTTGATGGTGAGGTTGGGATTGGAGCAGAGGGATTGGAGAGCTGCGCGTTGTGAGTGAGAGAGGTTGGAGTGGGGGAGGGGTTAGACAGGTTGAGGCAGTTAATGTCTCGGCGACAGTTGGAAATGAAGAGGTCAAGGGCAGGTAGTAGGCCAGCATGGGGTGTCCAGGTGGATGGAGTGTGTTGGAGGTGGGCGAAGGGGTCCTCGGAAGTTGGGCGGGACTCCTGATTGTGAAAGTAAGCTCGGAGGCGGAGGTAGCGGAAGTGCTCGACGTCACGATGCATATTAAATTCATTGATGTGTGTACGGAGGGGGACAAAGGTGAGGCCTTTGCTGAGGACTGATCATTCATCTTCAGTAAGGGGATGGGTGAAAACTCGGCAGGGCTGGGAGCTAGGACCTGGTGTAGGTGTGGAGTTGGGAGTGGGGGCGGAGCCTGTAACTGGAGTGGGTGTGGTGGTGGAGTCATGGGCAGGGGTGATGTTCCCCTCAGGATTCTGTGGGGGGATGGAGACAGTGGGATCTGTGGGGGGTGTGTCAGCAGATTGCAGGTGAGTGGCATTGGCGTTGGTGGGGGCGGAAGTGATGGTGAACACGGCAGTAGAGGAGGTGGAAGTCGCTGGGCGTGTGATGTCACCGATTACGTCGGGGGTGGAAGTGATGTCACATGTGGTGCATGAGGAATCGTGACGGGCGGAAATGGCTGTAGAAGTGGCCATGATGTGGGCGGAAGTGAAGTCATCGATTACTGTGGGGATGGTGGCTGCACCAGCCGCATGGCTAATGGTGTCCGAGCAGTTCCAGAGGTTGGGGGAATCTGCTTGAGTTTTTGAGGAATGCTGGTTATGGAGGTGGGTGTATAAACGTTTGTTGTACTTACAGTTTTTGATGTTTGAGATGTTGTTGAAATACTGCTTGTTGAGAGTATGAATTCTTCTTGCAGTACAAAGTGGGTCCTTTTGCAATTCTGAGAGAGTATGGACCTCAGCTGAGGCAGGGCTGACTGTAGAGAGGTTAGGTGCTGGCGCATTGCTGCGAGCATGGAGTGAAGGATCCTGAAGGAGAACCATTGCTGGTGGTTTTGAATCTGTAATCTGTACTGGTTGTCCTGTTCGATTCTGAACTGTGCTGGGTTGAATGTAGTCTGGAGTCCATGTGGGATCAATTGGTTATGGAGGCAGGCACTGAGGAAGCAAATGTGGTTGTGGTAGTGAGTCTCTTTCAGGACATGGTTGAAGAGCTTCAGGGCAGAGGAGATGACCTGGGGGTTGCAGTGAGAGAGAGAGACTCACTGAGATTCTTGTGGAGAGAGGAGCAGAATTTTTTCAATTTGGCATCCTTGCAAGAAGATTCGCAGTAAGGTTGGAATCACCTCGGCAAAGGTGAGGACTGCAGATGCTGGAAACCAGAGTTTAGATCTGAGTGGTGCTGGAAAAGCACAGCAGGTCAGGCAGCATCCAAGGAACAGGAAAATCGACGTTTCGGGCAAAAGCCCTTCATCAGGAATAGAGACAGGAAGCCTCCAGGGTGGAGAGATAAATTGGGGGGGGGGGGGGGGGGGCGCTGGGGAGAAAGTAGCAAAGAGTACAATAGGTGGATGGGGGTGGGGATGGAGGTGATAGGTCAGAGATGAGGGTGGGGGAAGGTAGCAAAGAGTACAATGGGTGAATGAGGGTGAGGATGGAGGTGATAGGTCAGAGGGGCGGGGTGTGTGGATAGGTGGGAAGGGAGATTGGCAAATAGGACAGGTCATGAGGACAGTACTGAGCTGGAAGGATTGTACTGGTTTGAGGTGGGGGGAGGAGACCAAATGACCTCCTTTCACACTGTTATCAGATCAAAGGGAGAATCTGAGGGGGGAGGGGGTTGTCAGCAACATTAATGAGACAACCTGATGGAAAAATAGCAAGAATATTGCTATATTGATTATCTAGTGTATAATTAGATCTCTAGATGACCGTCAGCTTTATTGGGCAGCTTTATGGCAACTGGCTATGGAGCCAACTGTCAGCAATACAACATGGGATTTACTTGGGATTTGAGGGAGGATTGTCATGCAGGCCTCAGTTAAGATAAAGTATTGAATTTAGGAGATGCTTCAGAGGGCTCCAGATACCACAAAGGATGCAAAGGAAACAAAATATTTTTGAAGCCATGGGAAGAATTGTATAAAGCTGAGAGCTTTAGTTCAGGTTCAGATTTGATAGGTGATCAAAAGCCCAAAAGAGGATTCAGTTAGAAAATGCACATTGTGTTATCCATTTCTGATTTTAACTGGATCACAATGGAAGGTAAGGTAAGTGGAAGGTAAGCTCTTATTGTGTTGTTGGGCAAGTAATTTCAATATTCAAACAGACAATTTGCATATGTATTAAACCCAGCAATATGTACATGTATTTAACCCAGCAATATGTACACGTATTTAACCCAGCAATTTGGTGTTAACAGCCATGCATAAGATGTGTGGAATTAAAGGCCCTCTTGCGATGCAGCAGAAATGTCCCTACCCCTAGGCTGGGAGAGCTGACCATTTCTCGTGGTCATCAAGGTGACTATCACCGGGAAACCACCCAGAATCCTCCTCCTGAAGTTCTGAGCTTCATTCTGTAAGGGGAGAAAGCAGAGGGTTGTGAATGTGAGGAGGAAAGGACAATATTCATGGAGAGTGAATGTGAGGTGTGTGTGTGAACTAGCACAACAGTGAAGCAGGGTGTAAGTGACAGTTGCTCTGATGGGGTTGTGACTAGATTACTGTAGAGAAGTCAGAGAATGAGGTTGGTATCTACCAAATGGGACAATAGCCACCTTTCTTGACACCTCCTACCCCCAAGGCCATTGATAGGTCTCTTGGGATACTGTACTCTGATCTGAAGCATCATACTGTACTCCTGCTCCCCACATCCTTGGTCACTAGTATCCATGCCTGCTTGGTTTGAGAGGCAATTTGCACAGAATAGCACTTCACAGCAAAACTCTCCGATCCTTCGGCTGGACCTCCAGGGCAGAATTGACGACCTGAGCTGAGGGTGGATGTGGGCAACCACTCCAGATCTCTCTCTCGATGCTGTACTTGCTGCAGTCCCAGGAAACAATGTTCCGATCGACCGTTCTGCCCCTGCCAGTGTTCCCTTAACAGGAAATTCTTTATTTTTTCAGGTGTGGCCATAATCACCCCCCACCTTCTGGACTGGTCAGAAAACCAGTAAGAAGAATGCTAATACCGAGGCTGAGGTAAAGTGCTCAATCAAAGTCGCTTACAATTTTGAATGGGTTTCTGAAATACCAGCAAAGGGAAGAAGAACAAGCCATTTGGATTTAACTGCTGCTCGCAGTGGTAATGAATTTGCGGAACTGACTGACGAGGAAACTCAGTTCTTTAAATTCAAGAGTGAGCTGGATAGCAATCCAGCAGCAGAAAGAAAAGCAGAAGGAAATTAGAATGTTACATGGATGGAATCGGAATCTCTGATGCTGTGAATTCATCATATTTCTGGACTGGCCTGGGATGAGACGAAAGTGATGGAGAAGTAGGAACAGAAGAACAATTATCGCAATGGCTTGCATAACACCTACTTCAGGAGCAGATCCATTGGGACGTATTAGAATGTTCTGAACGATTAACTGAGCAAATAGCACAAAATAAATACATTGATTGGAGCAGGACCACCTTCTCTTAAAACATCGACTGGTGTTGGTTTCATAAAAGCTTTCCTTTTTAGGTTATTGTGCTTGTGTCTCCCATCATTTGGGAATGTAAGTAGCAATGATTTAAGGATTGAATGTATAGGCATTGAATGGATATTCGGAGTGGATATCTATTTCTGAATAGATAGAAAACCTAGTCCTTAAGATTTTATTTTGACATTTGCCCTCGCGAGAGATCTTGAAGCTTGAAACCGAATTTTTATTTTTATTAATTTCACACTTCAGTGGTTCCCATCCGAGTGAGTAAGATGTTTCAGTTTCTATTGTCAATGTTCTGATACATTGGCCAGAGGTGAAAGCAGAAACCTCACTAAAGAGTATGTTTCGCTTACCCCTTTGTGTGACTACTATTGATTTTTCAGAGAGAAACAGCCACCTTGTGACTATACAAATCCATGGTTCAAATCATCAGGCCCTGCTCGTGGAAAGCTATCCCAGAAAGACATGGTCATTCGCAGAAAAAAAGGGAATGAGATATTGGGTTAGAGTGCAATAGATTGACAGAGCAGTCCTGTATCACTTCGATTAAGTGACCATTCCCGAAGGGCAATGATTTTTGAATACAATTCCTGATACCATCTCTCACAACAGGTACTCTCTCCAGAATCCTTGCCTTTACCATGGCTCAGCTCAACTAACGCAACACAAGGCAGCAAATTTGCAACCCTCCTACTCAGGGCTACTTGTGGGCCTGCTATTCTTTTGAAAGTGAGGTATACTGTCCATTAGATTAGATTACTTACAGTGTGGAAACAGGCCCTTCGGCCCAACAAGTCCACACCGCCCCGCCGAAGCGTACCCACCCATACCCCTACATCAACCCCTTACCTAACACTACGGGCAATTCATCTGACCTGCACATCTTTGGACTGTGGGAGGAAACCGGAGCACCCGGAGGAAACCCACGCAGACACGGGGAGAACGTGCAAACTCCACACAGTCAGTCGCCTGAGGCGGGAATTGAACCCGGGTCTCCAGCGCTGTGAGGCAGCAGTGCTAACCACTGTGCCACCGTGCCGCCCATTACTCCTTGCTGAGAATATCTGGCTCCTTTGTTGGGACATTTTTGCTTGGCAGTTCTGGGATGGAACTTTGATTAATAGATTAATTTCTCTGAAGGCTTTTGTCACTGTTGTGCTACAGAAACAGCAGCTATAAGAGAAATAGACCACCTGGTCCATTGAAACTGTTTGGCCAATGGAGGAAACATGGCTGATCTGATAATCCTCAACTCCCCTTTATCTGCCTTTTCCCAACCTTTGAACTCCTTGATGATTAGGAATGTGTCTACAGCAGTCTTGATGATAATGATTCGGTCTCAACAGTCCTCTGCAGGAAATAACTCTGTTGATTAATTACCATCTGAGAGAGAGAGCAAAATTATCTCTGTCTTAAATGGTTAACCATTTACTTTGTGATTATGCCATCTGGTTCCAGACTCTCCCACAAAGAGAAAGAACCTCTCAGTTTGTGCCCTGTCTAACCACCGAAGAATCTAATATGACCCAATAATTACCTCTCATTTTCTAAATTCCAATGAATTCAGGCCCAACCTACCCAACCTCTCCTCATCAGAAAATCTGGCTGTTCACTCATCACTCTAGTGAATCATCTTTGGATTGCCTTCAACGCCGGTATATCTTTTCAAGGGTAAGAGGAGCAAAATTATTTCTAGTTTTCTGGATGTGTTCTAATTAGTGCTTTGTGAATTAGTAAATTCATTTTTATTGTCATGTGTACTCAAGCACATGGATACAGGAATACAGTGAAAAGTGTACAATGTTGACATTCCCTGCGCCATCTTAAGCGCAAAGGTAACAAGGTACAAAATCTGAGGTATAAAGTAGAAATTGAGGAAATAAGTAAAAAATTGAACACTACACTCCGTAAGTGCTTAGCCATAGGCCTAGAGTTGGGCCTTCCACCCTGAGACCTGAAACCAACACGAGCACGAAGCAGTTGGCCACTCTCGAGTCCCTTCACCAAGCTGGCCATTACCATCTTGCCTCTACCAATGCTATCACCACGAGACTTCACCAGACAAATCGCGGCAATGCAGCTGGCACTGAAGCTGTTGGTCCCCACATCAGGCGCTGGGCCCATCTCTACCACTACTGCTGGGCAAAACATTCCAACCTCCCCCCTCCTCCACCACCAGGAACATACACCCAAAAAGATCCTCCTCCACCATTGAAAACACACTCAGCACCGACCTCCTCCATCGACAGGAATATACACTCACCTCACCCCTCCCCCCACCACCAGGAACACACCTCTCACCTCACCCCCCCTCCCCCACTGCCAGGAACACACTCTCACCTCACCCCCCTCCCCCACCACCAGGAACACACTCTCACCTCACCCCCCCTCCCCCACTGCCAGGAACACACTCTCACCTCCCCCCCCTCCCCCACTGCCAGGAACACACTCTCACCTCATCCTACTCCCCCACCACCAGGAACACACTCTCACCTCACCCCTCCCCCACCACCAGGAACACACTCTCACCTCACCCCTCCCCCACCACCAGGAACACACTCTCACCTCACCCCCCTCCCCCACTGCCAGGAACACACTCTCACCTCACCCCCCTCCCCCACTGCCAGGAACACACTCTCACCTCACCCCCCTCCTCCACCGCCAGGAACACAGACTCACCTCACCCCCCCTCCCCCACCACCAGGAACACACTCTCACCTCCCCCCCCTCCCCCACTGCCAGGAACACACTCTCACCTCATCCTACTCCCCCACGGCCAGGAACACACTCTCACCTCACCCCCTCTCCCACCACCAGGAACACACTCTCACCTCACCCCTCCCCCACCACCAGGAACACACTCTCACCTCACCCCTCCCCCACCACCAGGAACACACTCTCACCTCACCCCCCCTCCCCAACCGCTAGGAACACACTCTCACCTCCCCCCCCCCCCCACTGCCAGGAACACACTCTCACCTCCCCCACGGCCAGGAACACACTCTCACTCCCCCTTCCCCACCGCCAGGAACACACTCTCACTTCCCCTCCCCCACCGCCAGGAACACACTCTCACCACCCTCCTTCCCCATCGACAGGAACACACTCTCACCTACCCCCTCCCCCACCACCAGCAACACACTCTCACCTCACCCCCCCCTCCCCCACCACCAGCAACACACTCTCACCTCACCCCCCCTTCCCCACCACCAGGAATACACTCTCACATCACCTCACCTCCCCCACTGCCAGGAACACACTTTCACCTCCCACCTCCCCCACCGCCAGGAACACACACTCACCTCCCCCCTCCACCCTCCCCCACCACCAGGAACACACTCTCACCTCCCCCCCTCCCCCACAGCCAGGAACACACTTTCACCTCACCCCCTCCCCCACCACCAGGAATACACTCTCACCTCCCCCCTCCCCCACTGCCAGGAAACACACTCTCACCTCCCCCCTCCCCCACTGCCAGGAACACACTCTCACCTCCCCCCTCCTCAACCACAAGAACACACTCTCAGCTTCACCCCCCCCCCACCACCACCAGGTACATACTGCCTTACTGCCTTCCCTCCAACACCAGGAACACACTCTCTCTCCCGCCCCACGCCCCCCCACCACCACCAAGAATACTCTCTCGCTTCCCTCTGCTACTGCTGCCAGTGAGAATCCTGCATCTGACACGTTGGTAATCTTGAAGCTGCCTAAGCTTCCACAGAAGGTCAGTAAGGTTAATGTAAGTAACAAAGCATAGAGAGAAGTATTAAAAGTAAAAGCACCTGGAGCAGATGAGCTCTGAGCATGCTGCACTCCCAGTCCACTGTCATCTCCTTGTTAAAGTTGTTTGGCTTAAGCAGGACTTCCCTATTTCTGTACTTCACTTTCTTTGAAAAAAAGACCAACCTTCCATTTGCCTTTCCTATTAGCTGCTGAACCTGTATGACAGGTGATTCATCCCTGAGTACCCCCAAATCCTTCCATGTTGTAGCATTCTGCAGTCTTTCCCCATTTAAATAAAAATGTCATTCAAGGCATTGTGCAGAAAATGTTGTCATGGTGAAGGAATGTCTTGGATTTCAGTCTCAAATTGGATATGATTCTTTCATTGATGGCTGTCATTTTCTTTGGCAAAAAAAACTGAAAGAACAGCAGGTGGTAGGGGTGAAAACTTCCATTTTATTGACTCGATCTTTGTAAATTACACTAAACTACAGCAGTTTTGAATGCATAAAGTTTAACATTTTCATTCATAATGGAAACATTTTAAGAATTCTTTCACAGGAAGATTTGTCAGTGCCACTGGCAAGGTCAACATTTATTGCCTTTCCCTAATTGACATGGAGTGGACTGGCTTGCTAGGTCATTTCAGAGGGCAGAGTCAATCACACTACTGTGAATCTGGAGTTACATGTACACTACTCTGTGTGTAAGGATAGTAGATTTCCTTCCAAAAAGAACATTATTGAGCCAGATGAGTTTGTATGATGATCAATTTTAATTCCAGGCTTATTGATTGAATTTAAATTCCACCAGCTGTCATGGTTGGATTTGAACATATATCCCAGAGGATTGGTCCAGGCTCCAGACTATAAATCCAGTGATATTACTGCCCGGCATCATCTCCCCATCCACTGAATTTCTACATTGGGTCATGTATTGAGGCAGGTGGGGTCTTTAATCTGCTTTCACTGCTGCAACCAGATTTCAATCAGTCCAAATAAATGAGATAAAAAACAAAAATTGCAAGAAAAACTCAAAGTCTGGCAGCACCTGTGGAGAGAAAGCAGGGTTAACATTGCAAGTGCGGTGACCCTTCTTCAGAACTGATAGATGAGATACTTAGTTCCTTCATTGAATAGTTTTGACTTGGCTCCCAATAGACAAAACCGAAAAGCATAACACTGACCATAACTTGCTGCAACATTGGCAGTATAACTTTTTG
Source organism: Chiloscyllium punctatum (assembly GCF_047496795.1). Classification (NCBI taxonomy): domain Eukaryota; kingdom Metazoa; phylum Chordata; class Chondrichthyes; order Orectolobiformes; family Hemiscylliidae; genus Chiloscyllium; species Chiloscyllium punctatum. Next base: position 61,545,085 of record NC_092775.1, read on the forward strand.
AGCTACCATAATTGTGTAGTGGCATGTGCTTCTGTTGGGACTACATAAAGGAGATTCTCCTTTGCATACTCCTGGATATGTTTGATGCTGACAAAGACAGGTATAACTTGAACAATGGTTCTTGATAAACCTATCATCCCTTATATTAATCAACTAAAAAGTATAGATTAATACTTTGTTGCTGGGACAGAAAATCTGCAGAATGTTGCGTTCAACCAACCATGGGAATTTTCAAATGCATCATGTTCTTTCCAATGGCAAACCATGAATATAAAGTCACTGCACTAATTGCATTAAATTCCCTACAATCCACTAATAAGCGCGTTAAGTTCACTTGTTCCTGCCCTCATGGAACTGTCATAGGATTCAGCAAGTTTGCTGGCACACTGTTGCTCAATGTGTGTTCAATGCTCTCTGTTAGATGCTGTCAGGACTAGACTGTTCCAATACCAAGCACAAATATGTTTTGCAGGCCAGATGTTATTGCTGGTCAGAGGACTGCTGTCAGAATCCTTGCTATCATGAAATATTGGCAAGAAGAATGTAAAATCAGAAAGGGAAGAGGAAGTATTTATTTTCGGCTTGACATTTTACTATAATATAATCACCTCAACAAAGTACTTTCAGATCTGAGCTAACCTACAGCACAACAGGGGTCAGCTATGGTTGACCATTATGTTCTTGTGAAGTCCCGTTTTGCTACATCACATATTATTATGTGGTATGTTAATATGTACTTTCGCTACAGAAGTATTATGCTTACCAGATTATTCAACACGACTAATGAACTATTTGAAATATTTAGAGTCATATAGCATGGAAATCAGTCAAACCAGTCCATGTCAAAATAATCCCAACTAAACTAGTCCCACCTGCCTGCTCCTGGCCCATATCCTTCCAAACATTTCCTATTCATGTACTTATCTAAGTGTCGTTTAAATACTGTAACTGTATCTGTATCCACCACTTCCTCAAGAGGATCATTCCATACTCGAAACACCCTCTGTATAAAAAAAAATTGTCCTGTCATATCTTTTTAAAATCTCTCTCCTCTCACCTTAAAAATATGTCCACAATCTTGAAATCCCCCACCCTAGGGAAAAGTCACCTACCATGAACCCTCTCTCATGATTTTATAAACCTCTATGAAGTCACCACTTAACCTCGTACGTTCCAGTGAAAAGAGTTCCAGCTTATCCAGCTTTCCTTTTTAACTCAAGCTTTCCAAAATCATTCTGGAGACAAGAGTGTTCTTGGTATTTATTGACCATCCAAGTGATGGTGGTGAACTGTCTTACTGAATTGCAGGTGGCTGGTAAAGGTATCCTACTGTACCAGGGAATAGGATTTTGATTTCATCAAAAAATGTTTAAGTTTGTTCCTTTCCAATAATCACAACTGTGAAGTGCAAAGATTTGCATATATTTTAGGAAAGAAGAGAAGCTGACCAGGTTTGATTGAGCCTGGCCCTCCTTTTCTACTGTCTTCCCCATTCACGTAAAATAGTTACACTGATCATATTCTGTGTCTGGATATCATACTGGTCCTCTTCCTTCTTGTCCTACATGCCTTCCTCCCCATGATTCACTTGAGAATGTAACATCTTAAAAAAAAGTTTTGGGATTTACGTATGAAAGAAGTGAAACCAACATAGTCATTCTAAAACTTGAAAAACTGAACAAACAATCCAGGTCTTTTTCAATATATAATTTCAGTTACATCACACTGAAAACTTTTGCTGGAAATTCTGTGTCTTACAATCTTATTCTCCACAATCATCTGATGAAGGAGCAGTGCTCTGAAAGCTAGTGCTTCCAAATAAATCTGTTGGACTATAACCTGGTGTTGTGTGTCTCAATTTTGCACCCACATTCCAAAATGCCTCTTTCAACTCCTGCCACCGTGCCCTCTCCCTTTCAATATCCCTTCCATCTGATTAGTTTTTATTTTTCTCTCTTTCTTAAATCACTCCCCTCAATTTCCTCATTCATTCGTCTCTTCACTGTCCTCAGTTTCACTTCTTCTTCCCACTCCATGCATTTTTAACCTTCAATCTTCTGCCACCCTGTCACTCTGATCACCAAAGTTAGGAACAGCAATGCACAGATCCTATCCCTCCTGTCCTTGCACTTCCAATAACAAATATAGATAACAGATTTTAGAAGAGTGTTATTGGGTGAGATCTGTCATATTTAATCAGCAGATATCGAGACAGCCACTAAGATGCTGCTGGTGGCAATAGAACCATTATTTAGCAATAACCCAGGAATTCTCAGGGTCTGTCTCAGATTCTACATAAATTTAAATGATCTGGATTTTTTTGCATGCCAGTTGGATTTAGAAGTGAAAGACACTTTTAAGACAAATGGTGACTTTAGGCTCATTGAAGACTTTAATTGGCAATTTAAGTCCCTCATCCCAATCTCACTGTATTTGTACCCATGGTGTACCCATGCAGAAAGCCCAGCAGCTTTAATGTTATCTAGCAAAGTCGTGAGGAACTTGCTTTGCCAGTCTCCTGTGCCCATGGGAGGCACCCCTTTAAGAACCAGTCTCTCACCCCAAAACCACCACCCCCCATCCACCACTGGGTCCCCCAATCCCAGGTTTAGCTGGGCTCCTCGCTGTGGTGGGACCACCTATCCTAGCTATCATTGCTGGAATAACAGAGCTATTGGTATTGCGATTGTCAGGGACTTTCAAAGGTGGGACACCCCAAATGAAAATTGGATAGTGGAATTCATTGCCGCAGAGTGCAGTGGAGGCTGGGACGCTAAATGTCTTCAAGGCAGAGTTTGATAGATTCTTGTTGTCTCGAGGAATTAAGGGCTACGGGGAGAATGCGGGTAAGTGGAGTTGAAATGCCCATCAGCCATGATTGAATGGTGGAGTGGACTCGATGGGCCGAATGGCCTTACTTCCACCCCTATGTCTTATGGTCTTATAGTAAATGTCTTGCCTTACAGGAACTGGCACAGACCCTTGTGTGAAATTGTTGTGGAGATGGCACCCAGTTGTAGGTGGGTATTTCTGACCTACCAAATGTTTGTCTTTGTAGCCAGGAGACAGGAACTGTGCTGTAAAATTCAGCCTAAAAGAGCTGGGAGAGAAGTCAGCCAAGGGTCTTGTTCTAGATTGTAATACTGAGATTTCACAGAGTTTGAATGTTGTAAAGTGCAATGTAATAGGTGCAAACGTCAACATAAATTGAAGATATAATGAGGTGTTTGATTTATGTGTTCTGCCCCTTCCTAAAAGCATTAACTCCTGCTGGGTTTCAGCAGCTGGAAGTCTCTTGCCACTGCAGCTGAAGTGATATTCTTGAACCCTGACACCCAGCTATTAAAATGTGGAAGATATCACAGTTATGTACACTCTCTTCTTCACCCTAGGTCAGAAGGTTGTAGGTTCAAGTCTCACACCAGAGAATTAAGTATGTAATCCTGTCTGACACTTCAGTGGAACCTTATGCTCTGCAATTTGACTGCCATGTTTCTTCACATTACAGTTTAAAATACTTTATTGATTATGAAGTGCTTTAGAATGTCTTGAGGTAAATACGAGTTCTAATTTTCTTCCTCTCTGCTGTCAGGCTCAAAGTCACAATTCAGTAACACCAATCAGCGTATTAAAGACCATTCCACTGCGAGCTGCTAAAGATATATTTTAATATTCCTAAAACACAATTGGCTACATAATATAATAGCTGAAAATGTGTTGCTGGAAAAGTGCAGCAGGTCAGGCAGCATCCAAGGAACAGGAGAATCGACGTTTCGGGCATAAGCCCTTCTTCAGGAATGAGGAAAGTGTGTCCAGCAGGCGAAGATAAAAGGTAGGGAGGAGGGACTTGGGGGAGGGGCGTTGGAAATGCGAGAGGTGGAAGGAGGTCAAGGTGAGGGTGATAGGCCGGAGTGGGGTGGGGGCGGAGAGGTCAGGAAGAAGATTGCAGGTTAGGAAGGCGGCGCTGAGTTCGAGGAATTTGACTGAGACAAGGTGGGGGGAGGGGAAATGAGGAAACTGGAGAGATCTGAGTTCATCCCTCGAACTCAGCACCGCCTTCCTAACCTGCAATCTTCTTCCTGACCTCTCCGCTTCCACCCCACTCCGGCCTATCACCCTCACCTTGACCTCCTTCCACCTATCGCATTTCCAACACCCCTCCCCCAAGTCCCTCCTCCCTACCTTTTATCTTAGCCTGCTGGGCACACTTTCCTCATTCCTGAAGAAGGGCTCATGCCCAAAACGTCGATTCTCCTGTTCCTTGGATACTGCCTGACCTGCTGTGCTTTTCCAGCAACACATTTTCAGCTCTGATCTCCAGCATCTGCGGTCCTCACTTTCTCCCTAAATAATGTAATAGTCTAATGCAATTTTACAATATCAAACATCTGAAGTAATAATTGTTTTATATATACTGCATAGTAAAATTGTGCTCTGGAAATTTAATGTTGAGATTATTTTAATTCCTCACAGCTTTCATGATATCAGTATTAAAATTTCTTGGATTTATTGAATATTTCAAATGTTAAATGCAATAAATGGAAGCTATTAAGCAAAATTAATATTCATAGCATCCAAGGAAGAAGAGATTTTGATTTTGGAATTGTGATATTTATTTTATATATTAAGTGGATAAAAACTACTTTAAAATCTTGTGGGAGGGAAAATAATAGCAGGAGCCTTTTAATGAACTGTGTCTATTGCGATGAGATAGGAATTATTTTTTATTCAGTAAACAAACCACTAAAATGTACAAATTCTCAGATTAGTTTGCTATTTCTGTTCTGTGTTACGTTAGCTTAACCAGGCAACCACTTGATACCCTAAACCTTGGACTGGGCAAATAAATCCTGATCATTATCCACTGACCCTGATTAGCAACCTTTAACATTTCTGCTTAGTGGCCTTCTTCTCGCTTTCCATTAACCTCTATTCATTCTCCATTGGTGCCCTGCTTATTTTCCATTGATCTTCCAACCAGTCTCAGCCAACTACTTGCTTATTCTCTCTTAATGGTACTTTATCTAACTCTGTCCATTCTCAATGGATGACCTTCTCAGTCATCATTGTTCCCTGGCATTTGAACCCTGCTTACTTCCCAATGTCAGAAGGCATCACAATGCCAGGTTGTAGTGCAACAGACTTATTTTAAATCACAAGCTTTTGGAGCGCTACTACTTCAACAGGCAGGTGAAGTCACCTGATGAAGGGACAGCAGCATGAAAGCTTGTGATTTCAAATAAACCTGTTGGACAATAAGCTGGTGTCTTGTGATTTCTGACCTTGTCCACCCCAGTCCAACACCAGCATCTCCATATATTTCCCAATGACTTTCGAACATGGTCCATTGTGCCTTCTGCTCCCTCTCTGTTAATACTGACTCATTATTTACAGACCCGATTGTTGACCCCAGTTGACTCTCCATTGACCCGAACTGACTCCTGTTTAAAACAAAATATTTGGATAGTGGAGTGCAGCTCAGTTGTGATTCCACCTCCATGTGAGAGTATATTAGCAAGAATGGGGGTTTGCACATGAAGAGATACAAATTGTAAATATGTTAACAAGATACAGGAGGCTGGCCGACAGAATTAACATTTTAGACAGGGGCACATCACAGCAAAGAGTATGTAAACAAACCTAATGCTTTCATGGTCATTTGTGGGTGGCAGGAGAGAGAGGTTGGTGGTTAAGCGGACAGTGGTAGGTTTTTCTATTGGTCATTTTGGAGGCAGTGGACCGATAGCAATTCAAATGGCATTGACTATTTTAGTAAACATTATTATGAGTGTTAAATTATAAAGTGCGAATCAATTTCAAATGCCTGACAGTTGTAATACACCTCCCCCTCTTTTCCTGATGTTCACTCACTGCAATGATATTGGTATAATTTGTTTAATTGTGTAATTTCAGTATTTCAATTTTTAATGATCATGACATGGAAACTGGGGACATCAAAATCATTTGTGTGTTGCATACAATTTAAAAGTAAAATAGAACACAGTAAAGAATTCTGTTTAAGTAAGCATTTTTTAGAAAATACTATAAATTTTCAATTGGTCCCCCGTGCAAATAGTTTCTTGGCTGAGCAGCCACATCCGAAATGTATCTATCACTTCTTAAATTACCAGCAGAGCAAGAGCCATTAATTTTATTATAACAGTTTATATTACATAAATTATTACAGATATTCATTATACCAGCACAGCCAAGTTTTTTTTTATCCTTGCTATCACTTTTTCATGAATTTTCCTTAAAGTGTCCACCCTTCTTATGCCCAAACAGATCAAATTTTCCTTGCTTCCAATTGACTTGTAGAGTTTCTATTGTTACGGTCCTGATGAGGTCACCAGATTTGCTATTGTAACTGATTAAAGCTGAAATTAAAATTATGATGTTTGCACAGAGAAGGAATACTTTGTAAGATTCTGTCACATGACTGGTGGCATTATACTGTACTTGAGTACATGTGACATTATAACCTAAATCCAAGCTGCATGTGCCATTGAGCAATATCTTGTGGACCCCACTGTGGGTTTGCAGATGCTTCCCTCATGGTCCCTACTGTCTCCAGTCTCATTAGAATGTTTTAACAGCTGTGCGAGGACTAGGAACAAATCCCGCTTCCATCCCACTCTTGCCCCTTTTGACATTACGTAAGGGCTTATTCTCAACTAGCCTCAGTATTGACACAATTGTCAGGATGTAAGAGATGGTGGGAAGGTGGGGGAAGGAGGATCTGTGAGGAAAATGTATTAGCAGAGATCATTGTCACCCTTTCCCGATCACGGTGAGAGGAGTAAAGGGATCATTAATTCTGTTTGTCTCTTGCAATTTCTATTTTAGTTTCAGATTGCTGATATCCACAGTGAAATAACATCTCAGAGGCTGGAATCCTGTCACTAAAAACCCTTTGTTTATGTGTGGAAAGTCCTTGACACTGATCCAGTTTCCTCAGAGCCAGCTCTCAAAGTGAACAGAACCCTTGACACTCCTGTTTGTATCTGTCAGCCAGGGCTCCCTGATTGGACCAGATTAACAGTCGCAATCAGGAAACTCATATTCCATGATGTCTATCTGACTGACCTCATTACAATCACTGCACACAGTTTTTTTTAGTTTTAAAACAAATTTAATGTTAGAGAATTAAACAGGATTAAAACAGAGGCTGAGGGGTGACCTTATGGAGGTTTATAAAATCATGAGGGGCATGAATAGGGTAGATAGGCAAGGTCTTTTCCCTGGGGTGGGGCAGTCCAGAATGAGAGGGCATAAGTTTAAGGTGAGAGGGGCAAGATTTAAAAGGGACCTAAGGACTAACGTTTTCATGCGTGATGCGAAAGGAAAGAGCTGCCAGTGGAAATGGTGGAGGCTGGTACAATTACAACATTTAAAAGGCATCTAGGTGGATATATGAATAGGAAGGGTTAAGAGGGATATGGGCCAAGTGCTGGCAAATGGGACAAGATTAATTTAGGGTATCTGGTCAGCATGAATGAGTTGGATTGAAGAGTCTGTTCCTATGCTGTACATCTCTATGACTTTATGACTGGAAGAGGGCCCCTTCTTTGGGCTCTTCGCTCACTCTTGTAGAGCTCATTCTGTTTGAGCCTACCTTGAGGCCCGCAGCATCCTGCCCTTGCATTGCTTTGTCTTTTTAGACTCTTCCCCCTCAGCCAGCGATGCCAAGCTCACATAACGTTTGTCTTGTCTTGCTGGTCAGTGTAAACACAAAGGCAGGAACCTTGTCTCGGTTGCTCGCAGGCCTCAGTCCTGTTAGGGAGAATCACCTTCACTTGGGAGCTCCTGGAGCAGTAGGTCCAGGGCAGCCTCCAATTACAGTGGAGGGGATAGGACACGGTCCGTCAGCCACTCGGGGTGGTGGGAACCAGGATGCTCTTCACATAACAGGTGAGGGGTCAAGTGTCTGACAACCCTATTGCCCTTTCTGAGTCCTTCTGCACTTTTGCAGACTGCAACAAGAAACAGGCAGGTTTTATTGGAGATCAAAATAGATGTCAAAGCTGTTATAAATGGTACAAACGGGAAGATATCTGAATGATTGAGCATGCAGCACAGAGGGTGTGCCACGTTAGTGGTGTTTTGGGTTAGGGAGGGTGAGAGTGAGTGAGGGAAGATGTTGCAGGCAATCGTCAGAGGGATAAAGCATGAGCCTTCGTAGAAAATGGGTACAGTGGCAGAGGTGGAGTGAGTATGAGGTACTGGAGAGAAGATGGTGGCACATATGCTGGTCCAGTGGAAAAGGTCATTGGACTGGCCATTCCTCCAGAGGATTTGACCTGGCAATCTTGAACCAGATTGGCATAGTCTGGTGCAGTGCCCTGTTCTACTGCTAGAGAATAAAGAAGTCACTCCTAAGTAGCACCAGTCCAGCAGGACCTCCCAATGTGAGACACCCATTTCTCCCTTGTCCATCATGTTGTGGGCAGATGTCAGAAATCGTGCAAGGACATCAGCGACTGACAGTACTTTTTCCGGTGCTCAATGGGTTTTTAAAAATGGTGCAGATGCAAGGATTACCGGTGATTCAGGATATCCGCTGTGTGGCACGCTATTCCAGGAATGGAGCGTGACAAGACAGGAACGGAATTGGACATGGATGCCACAGGGGCAGGTAGGTCATTAGCGAGGTGAGCTTGGTAAGATGAGGGGTTGGGAGGATGTGAGATGAGAAAATTTGCTAGGCCCTGTGGTAGAAATCCTTCCAAAAAACCTGAGGTAAATTGGACTTGGCCAAAAAAAAAAGATTCCATTGAAAATTAGGAAGTCTCCACATCATTGTTGAGTGTTTAATTTATACACTTTTTTTTTCTATTTTAATGTTTTTAATTAAGGTGTCCTAAATAACAACACACTTAAAACCACAATTTAACCTCTAATGCTTTCTGTGTCTACATTCACACTGCGGAATAAAAACTTTAATTCTGCATAAAGTATAGATGTAGGCAGGCCCCATAGCAACATTTCCCAGCAAAGTTAGGAAGCAGCAATGACATGATAGAATAAGGCAGAACTTATCCTTTGACCCACCAGTTCGAGGATAGTGAGTAAAACAAACTAAAAAGTAATTGCCTACATGGAATGGCTTGATCTTCCATGTGAATAAATCCAGAGACAAAACGTTTTGGGTTGCTGCATTGGTGTGTCTGCACATTATGTCAGGGATAAGGAAAGATATTCCTTTGCACAGGCAAACACAGAAATAACAGAGGAATATTTAGCAAAAATATTTTGTATTGAGAGGGAAGCCAGAAGATTCCCATAAAATAAGTGTTGGCACTGCATCAATCCTGACCACGAGTGACACCATTTTGTAAGAGCTACTTCAGAGTCGATAAAATGTGGAGCTGGGAAAAGTGCCACACAGCCAGTAGCATCTGATGCTGCTTGATCTGCAGTGTTTTTTCCAGCTCCACATTTTATTGACCCTGACTTTCCAGCATCTGCGGTCCTCACTGTCTCTAAGTACTTCATTCTTGATTTGAATGTAACCTGCCTGGTCTCTGATCCAGACTTTTCTTTGATAACAGTTCCCAGAATATGACAGTAGACGAACTAATGAGAAAATGATAACAGCTGGATTGAAATTACGGAGATGGAAGTTGGATATTTCATGTTCCGCTCTGCAATGGGGTATCAAAGAGTTACCCAATCATCACCCAAGCAATAAGAAATCAACTTTGTCCAATAAAAGAAAAGAGTGGATAAGGGATCTGTTGAGATTGTCACTTTGATTTTCAGCACAGAAACAAGCATTGTGGTCCAACTGGTCTGTGCTGATAGATATGCTCTGCATTAACCTCCTCCGATTCATTCTCGTTTAAACTTACCGTGCTATTCCTTTCTGCCCAATCTATCTTCCTCTTATAAGCATCTATGCCTCTTGCCTTAAGTATTCTTTGAGAGAGGCTGTCGTGTTCTGAGCATACTTTTGTGATAATTGCAAGAAAACCAGCTGGAAAATCAAATCTAAGATGACATGCTGTTCAATGCTAAGAAAAAGTTCACACGTTTAAAGCAGACAATGGATAGACAATCACAGGAATTAATCTAGGGAAAACAGAACAGTCAAGTCGTATGGCATTTGTAGCCAATTTGTTTATGATGGTTGTCTGACTGAAATAAACCTTCTCTGAGTTCACAGAAAAATATATTAGACAGTTTAAAGAGAGGGATTTCCATAAATAACACAGTTCTGAAACCATTTAAACATTTCTATTATAGAATTGTTAGCTTAACTCATCTGTTGCTTTCCCTATTAGTAAACAGATCATATATAGTAACAACATGGTGCTTCATATCCAAATGTCAGTGTTTTGTTGTTAAAATACCTAGGGAAGATTTTCCACTGACCGGACAGTAATTATTGTCAGCATGAATGGGAATTGCACAGGGGTCCATTCAGAATCCTCATTTTTGCACATTCTGAAGGAATCAAATTTTCTACTGGGCAATTCCTCGATGCCAGAGGTTTTGCATTGTTCCAATGAAATTAAGTAAAATAGTTATGGAAGAAAAAGTAGATGATTAAGACAGTAGTTTTATTCCTTAGTAAATATTCAACTGATCCCATACGTATCCCATCAATCCTTAACAACTGCACATCACCCAGACAACGTCCTTACTGCAATACTCACCCTGCTCCAGACCAGACTCTCATTCCTCCACTCTTGAGCTGACACCCTCTTTTCCCGCTTCAGTCCCAACCCTTCCTTATCTCCCAGGAATTGGAACACCTCATCCATTCTTGACCCAGCCCCTTCATTTGTTCCATACATGATCCGCCCTTCATCCACCACACAACCCTCAAATTTGGAAGCAAACCTCATTTCACTCGCTCTGGCCCCAAGACTCTCCTTCATCCCCAGGCATCCAATCTGCCTTAACCGACTTAACTGACACCCCTTCCCCCGCACAAGATCTGATCCACACTCTTCATTTGTTCTAGAACCAAATGTGGCAATGTGTTCTCCTTGCCACTGGGAAGATGAAATGTAGACTGGGTGACTGCTTTGAGGAACACCTACATTCTGTGTGTAAAAATGACCTTGCTCTTTGGTGCCTGCCACCTCAATATACCACCGTGCTCATTGGCCAACATTTCTGTCATGGGCTTGGTGCAGTATACATATCGCCATCTTCCTAGCTACAGCCAATTCTGCAGAAGGGTCACTGGATGTTGACGCAGCTTTCTCCCCATAGATGCGCCAGACCTGTTGAGTTTCAACTTCACTTTTTGTTTTTGTTGCAGTCTAAAAGGTCTGTAGTTCCCATTTTTTTTCTCTCTCTCATCTCTTCAACCACAGGGTTACATTTGCAGCATTTCATTCTATAGACATCATTGCAGAATTAATAGAATTTAGAAAGAGATCTCCATTGCATCCAGAACCTCTGCAGTCAAATCTTGCAACTCTCTCACGTGAATGTCATCATGTTCCAGGGATTTATCAAATTTCACTTCAGAGGATTTGGTAGATTGGACAGTGAGAGCCTTTTTCCTTGGATGGTGATGGCTAGCATGAGGTGACATAGCTTTAAATTGAGGGGTGATAGATATAGGACTGATGTCAGAGGTGGTTTCTTTACTCAGAGAGTAGTGGGGGCGTGGAGTGCACTCTCTGCAACAGGAGTAGACTCGCCAACTTTAAGGACATTTAAATGGTTATTGGATAGGAATATGGACGAGATTGGAATAATGTAGGTCAGGTGGGCTTCAGATTAGTTTCCCAGGTTGGTGCAACATCAAGGGCCAAAGGGCCTGTACTGTGCTGTAATGATCTATGTTCTATAATTTCGCTAATACTATTATTTTTCTGATACTACTTTTCTAGTCTCCATACTTGCTAGACACCTGGATGTTAATTGTTTCAGGGGGCACGTCTCACACCTACTCAGGTACAAAGTATTTCCTTCACTTTTCTGCAATTTAATTTTCTTGTCTCTGCTTGTAATGGACCCACAATTATATCTGCCAATATTTTGCTTTCTTCCTACCTAAAGAACATTTTACTATCTGTTTTTATCTTGCTAATTTATGTTCATATTTTATCCTCCTTCTTTTTCGATTCCCAGGTACCCCTTCAGAGTTTACCTTCTTTATTTCCTTAAGACTCCTTTCCAAGATTTCTAAATTAACTTTCAACTTCTATCATCCCTTTTCTTGTATAAATAAACTTTACTTTTACAGTGGTCTTTATAGCTCGGATGTATGATGGGTGGCCTTCACACTTTTTTTTACATGATAATGTTTTTGTGATATGGCAACCACAACAGCACACGGCACTTTGGATGAAAATAAGCCAAAGTTTTTTATAGCTTGTAATTCTGTTCTATTTTATATGCTCCATAATCGGAATGCTGGCAGAAAAGCTCTTGACAAAGAATCCATTTATTGTCAAGATTCCATTTTATAGCCAGTGGACAATTTTGGAGAATCTACTCAAACCATTGATAGGATGGCATGGTGGCACAGTGGTTAGCACTGCTGCCTCACAGTGCTAGAGATCCGGGTTCAATTCCCACCTCAGGCAACTGTCTGTGTGGAGTTTGCACGTTCTCCCTGTGTCTGTGTGGGTTTCCTCTGGGTGCTCCGGTTTCCTCCCACAACCCAAAAATGTGCAGGTTAGGTGAATTGGCCATGCTAAAATTGCAAGCAGTGTTAGGTGTAGGGAAATGTGGGTGGGTTGCTCTTCGGAGGGTTGGTGTGGACTTGTTGGGCCAAAGGGCCTGTTTCCACACTGTAGGGAATCTAATGTGTCTAACATCAAAGAAAATCTGGTTTTTCAAGGCTGTGTGGATTATTGACAAATGAGATAGCCTGGAGGAGTTCTATTCACTGAGTAAACACATCCAGTTTTTGTATTTGAAAGAATTTGTTTCGCTGGGAGGCCACTTTCTGGAATGCTGAGTTGATGTTAAATCAGAGTAAAACAAAAACAAAGGGGGTGGGGGTAGAGTTTGACGTTAAGCTTAAAAATACAAGATGATCTTTTGGGAAGTAGGGGTAACTCTGCACTTCAACTAGGTGACAGTGGTGTGACCGATCGCACGGTCTTCATCTCATTGTGTGTTTCTCGTGTTTAATTTCCTTTAATAAATTCAGAACACTACAACACTGCATTTGGACCTCTAAATCTTGGCGACAGGAAAAATCACTAAGATAGTTTATTTTCATGTGTTAATGAATACTACACAAGGTCTGACATTTACCGTTGCTGAACACTAATAATTGCCAATGATCCTACAAGCTTTACCAGTGCACATAAATAGGAAGACAGAAGCAGGAGTAGGCCATTCAGAGCCTCAAGCCTTCTCTGCTATTCAATTAAATCATCGCTGTTCATTTTCCTCAAAATCACTCTCCCATGCTATCCCCACATCACTTGATACCATGAAAATCCAGAAATCTCAAATCTATTTCTGTCTTGAATACATTCAAGAATATTCCAGTCCACTGGGATATAAAATTCCAAATATCTACCACCCTCTCAGTGAAGGGCTTTCTCTTCATCTCTGTCTTAAATAGTCTACTCTGGATTAGTGGTGCTGGAAGAGCACAGTAGTTCAGGCAGCAACAAAGGAGCTTCGAAATCGACGTTTCGGGCAAAAGCCCTTCATCAGGAACAAAGGCAGTGAGCCTGAAGTGTGGAGAGATAAGCTAGAGGAGGGTGGGGGTGGGGAGAAAGTAGCATAGAATACAATGGGTGAGTGGGGGAGGGGATGAAGGTGATAGGTCAAGGAGGAGAGGGTGGAGTGCATCGGTGGAAAAAGAGATAGGCAGGTAGGACAAGTCCGGACAAGTCATGGGGACAGTCCTGAGCTGGAAGTTTAGAACTAGGGTGAGGTGGGGGAAGGGGAAATGAGGAAACTGTTGAAGTCCACATTGATGCCCTGGGGTTGAAGTGTTCCGAGGCGGAAGATGAGGCGTTCTTCCTCCAGGCGTCTGGTGGTGAGGGATAGGCGGTGAAGGAGGCCCAGGACCTCCATGTTCTTGGCAGAGTGGGAAGGGGAGTTGAAATGTTGGGCCATGGGGCGGTGTGGTTGATTGGTGCGGGTGTCCCAGAGATGTTCCCTAAAGCGCTCTGCTAGGAGGCGCCCAGTCTCCCCAATGTAGAGGAGACCGCATCGGGAGCAACGGATACAATAAATGGCATTAGAGGATGTGCAAGTAAAACTTTGATGGATGTGGAAGGCTCCTTTAGGGCCTTGGATAGAGGTGAGGGAGGAGGTGTGAGAGCAGGTTTTACAGTTCCTGCGGTGGCAGGGGAAAGTGCCAGGATGGGAGGGTGGGTTGTAGGGAGGGCGTGGACCTGACCAGGTAATCATGGAGGGAACGGTCTTTGCAGAAGGCAGAAAGGGATGGGGAGGGAAATATATCCCTGGTGGTGGGGTCTTTTTGGACGTGGCGGAAATGTCGGCGGATGATTTGGTTGATGCGAAGGTTGGTAGGGTGGAAGGTGAGCACCAGGGGCGTTCTGTCCTTGGTACGGTTGGAGGGGTGGGGTCTGAGGGCGGAGGTGCAGGATGTGGATGAGATGCGTTGGAGGGCATCTTTAACCACGTGGGAAGGGAAATTGCGGTCTCTAAAGAAAGAGGCCATCTAGTGTGTTCTGTGAACCAGAATCTGGTTTCCGGGATCTGCAGTCATTGCTTTTACCTCGTTAAATAGTCTACTCTTTATCTTGAAGCTATGTCCCCTGTCTAGATTCATCAACCATCAGAAATAACTATGTACTCCCTGTCAAGCTCTGCAATAATTTTTGAAGTCTGAATTAGATTACCTCTCATTCAACAAAACTATAGAGAATATAAACCCAATTTCCTTAATCTCAAAAGACAATCCTGATTTCCCAAAGATTACCATGACTTGGAGGTGCTGGTGTTGGATTGGGGTGGACAATGTTAAAAATCACACAACACCAGGTGATAGTCCAACAGGTTTATTTGGAAGCACTAGCTTTTGGAGCACTGCTCCTTCAACAGGTGGTTGTGGAGATTAAGATCATATTCACAGAATCTATAGCCAAAGGAGTCCAGTGTCATGGAGATATGATACAGTAAAAAATCTTACATTAAAACTTCCATCTTTTACAATGGGATATGCTGGTTTCTGTTCTTGATATATAAACCCCAGAACTTCTTTTAAATTACATTCTCAAGAAAGCTCAACTTTTCAAACATAGGTGTGAAATCTGTCTGTGTTCCAATGCTATGTCAGACTGACAAACCTTCTGTATAGTTTTACAGAGTTTTACATGGATTCATGCAGTTATTGAGCAAAATAAAATAGAATTCTGCAAAAACAAATTCACCCCATTAGCTTATATATGTATGCATGTAGGAGTGCGCATGTGGGTGTGAGTGCATTTGATGTGTGTGTGTGTGTGTGTGTGTGTGATAGTGTATTGTGCAATGGGATCACCTGTAGTGTGACATGAACCCAAGATCCTGGTTGAGGCCATTCCCATGGATATCAAACTTTGCTATCAGCTTCTGCTCAGCCACCCTGCGCTGTGCTTGTTCACCTTGGACAATGGTCATCCAAAGGTCTGAGGCCGAATTTCCCAGACTGCTGAAGTGTTCCCCGACTGGGAAGGAACACTCCTGCCTAGTGATTGTTGTGCCATGTCCATTGATGTGTTGGTGTAGCGTCTGTTCGGTCTTGCCAATGTACCATGCCTCAGGGCATCCTACCTGCAGGGTAAGAGATAGACCTTACCAAGGATTAGTCTGGTGAACTTTTGTTGCTCCCCCTTTATAGCAAATACATCCTTCCATAAATAAGGAGACCAGAACTGGTCACAATACACCAGGTGTGGTTTTACCAAGGCTCTACACAAGTGCAGCAAGACCTCTCCTGCACTCAGAGCAGCACAGTTGCTCAGTGGTTGGCACTGCTGTCTCTCAGTGCCAGGGACCCAGTTTGATTCCATCCTTGGGCAATTGTGTGGAGTTCGCACATTGTTTCCGTGTCGGCAAGGATCACCTCCGGATGCTCTGGTTTCCTCGAACAGTCCAAAGAAGTGGATTTGCTGTGCTAAATTGCCCATAGTATCCATGGATGTGTAGGCTAGGTGAATTAACCATGGGAAATGCAGAGTTAAAGGGATAGGGTAGAAGGGTGGGTCTAGGTGGGATGCTCTTAAGAAGGTTGAAATGGACCCAATGGGCTGAATGGCCTGCTTCCATACTGTAGGGGTTCTATGATTCTATTCTATGAAATACCTTTGTGAGGAAACCCAACATACCATTTGGATTCCCAGTTGCTTGCTGCATCTCATTCTTGCTTTCAGTGACTCATGAACAAGGATACCACATTCTTTTGTACATCAACACTTTCCAATTTGTCACCTCTAATCAGTAATTAGACTTTTTCTTTTCCACTAAAGTGGCTAACATCATACTTATTCATATTTATTCACATTATATTCCATCTGCCCATTCATTTAAATTGTCCAAGTTCTCTCAAAGCTGCCTCCTCACAACTACACATCTGTGTTCTCAGCAGATTTAGAAATGTTACATTTGGTCTCCACTTTCAAATCGTTTAACAGATTGCGAACTATTGTGGTCCATAATCACTGGCCTTACTGATCCTTGCAGCACCTCACTAATTATAACTTTTCATTTTGAGAACGACCCATTTAACCCTACTCTCTTCTTTCTGTCTGTTCATCGGTTTTATATTACTCCCAATCAGAAGCTTTCTGAAAGTCCGTTGCTCACGCTGTATCCAACACACTAATAACATTTTAGTTTATAATTCCAAGATTTATTCTCCTTCCTTAGTTTGATCATTCTACTGTTGGCTCTGATATTCCTTTACCATTATTTAGTCCAATATCTCAATCCCACTGGACTCCTCTTTGCTCTAGCCCTCCATCAGTTCTTAATTATTAAAAATTTACCAATTTCATAGGTTTAAGACATGTTGACAGTTAATCTTTTAGCTATTCCCATTTGGAATTATTACTAAACAACGTACATCAATATTGATGCAACGGTCACCCAACTACTTACTTCACGACATCACATCACATCACATCACCATGCATGGTAACATCCATCCCCTTTAATGTACTCAGTTACTAAATCATTTCAATATCTGCACACTATGATTGCCAACATCAGGTTACAGCTATGAGTAAACGAGGACATTAAGAGGAGAATTTTTATAAACTATCCATTGAAAATCAGCAATATCTCTTACATTTGATACTTTTAAGGGAGTAAAATGTCTCCAGAAGCTTTATAGGAGAGTTATCAAGCAACATTTTACAATATCATAACCGATGCGTTGTACATTTCTATGACTCAATGACTCTATATTTCAATATATCACACAAGTAGATACCAGGTGGAATTTCGTGTAATCAAGTCATGTTCAATGGACATCAGAGATTAGGTGGGCAAACCACATTGCTTCAGATTCACATACCTGATTGAGTTTACTGCCGAGCATGCATTGAACTAGGTGGCATAGAACCTTGCCTGGGATTCAGGAAAACAAAAGTAGGAATCCACCACCGGCACACTTCCTCCAGTGATCTGCTGGCCAATTCAATACCAGCAATTCTCCATTGCCAGCAGCATCGGCAGAAGAGAGACTTGATATCATCATGGTGCTCAAGTCACAGGTTAGTGACGATGTGATATGGGTCATAAGGAGAGAATCATGGGAGAGGACAGACTCAGGCGAGGATGGCTTTCAATGGCCAACACCAGTTGATGTTGGATTTCTCAAATTTGGCACTACTTACCTTTGAAAGAGATAACACCCCTGCCCAAAACCTCTCTGTCCTCACCCACAAAATAGAATTTGACTTGTGATCTTTTGGAACCATGATAAAGCTTTGCCATTCATGTAAACTACGAGAAGCTATTAATCTGGGGGATTCAAGGATAATTATATCATTAATGACGCTCATTGATACACCTCCACCAAATGGGGAAACTTCCTCCATTGGATCATTCCCTCCCCTAACATAATCACAGGACAGTTTCCCACCACCAGGAGACAGGACCTGGTTGTTTTATTTCTGGTTATGATAAGCTACATTAAATTTGGCTCATTATGACTAGTGGCCAAAGTCTTTTTGCAGCAGAGAGTGGCGGGAGCTGGGTGGAAGTGAAATCGGAGCGCAGAGCCTGTTGGGAAGGTGGGTGAGTGTTATTTATGTAGATGTGTTCTAGGCCCCAGGTCCTACACAGAAGGGCCTCCTCTAACCTAAATTAAAGGTCCACAGACTTGCAACAAAACACGAGGGTCGAGGGAAATTTCTGTTGAGAAAAGAGCGAGTCTTTGGCTCAGGAGTCTTCGACAAAGAAGTTAAGAGAAGTGATTATGCTACAGTTGAAGAGGGTGAAGATATGACTGCCATGCTGATTCAGTGTACTGTGTGCATGATGTGGGAGGTAAGGGACTCTGGTGTAGCCGGCCCGTATAACTGTGGACAGTGTGTAAACGTTCAGCTTCTGACAGAGCATATTGCAGCACTGAAGAAAGAACTCGATGACCTCAGGCCCATCCGAGAGAACGAGATCTTTCTGGACAGGACCTTCAGCGAGGTTATTACACCGAGCATACCAGAAGAGAGTAGAAGGGAGAAGACGATGAGGAAGGCAGAGATGAGACAAGAGCAAGAGACTTCGGGGGAATTACCTGTCAGGAGCGGGTTGAATCTCTTGGAAACCGTAGAGACAGACGTCATTGCCACTCTGAGAAAAGGTTAGGTCTGCAAATCAGAAATTGGCGTGGAGGCAGAGCCGAGGAATCAGACATCACACAGAGCCGTAGTAATAGGGGATTCCATTGTGAGAGGGACTGAAAGGGGTTTCTGCAGCAACAGGCAGGTTTTGAGGATGGCGTGTTGCCTTCCTGGTGCCAGGATTAAGGACATCGCAGACAGAGTGCAGGAAATCCTCAAGGGCGAAGGTGAAGAGCCAAACGTGGTGGTGCATGTCGGCACAAATGACATCGGGAAGAAGAGGAGGGAGGAAGGCTGAAAAGCAGGACATCCTTGGTGGTTATCTCTGGTTTGCTTCCAGTTCCTCGGGCTGGAGAGGACAGGAACAGGGAGATAATGGACTTGAATGTGTGGCTGGGGAACTGGTGCAGGAAGCAAGGATTTAAATTCTTTGATCACTGGGGTATGTTTAGCGGTGAGGATAAATTATACAAGAGGGACGGGTTGCACCTTAATAGGTGGGGGAACCAGCATTCTGGCAGGTAGGTTTGCAACTGCAACACAGCCATGTTTAAACTAAATAGCGGGAGGAGGGGACAAACTGGAAGTTCAAGAAAGACGTTAAAGGGAAAATTAGAACAAGAGAAGTCAAGAAAGACAACGGAATCAATGGAGCAGAAAACTCAAAAAAGGATCATGCCGTAAGGTCAAGTGAAATAGGAATTGATAGGAGGGGTGAGGGGAGTAACAAATTAAAAATATTATACATGAATGCACGAAGCATTAGAAATAAGGTGGATGAGCTTGAGGCTCATTTGGAAATTGGCAGCTACGATGTTGTGGGGATAACTGAGACGTGGCTTCAAGTGGACAGGGCCTGGGAAATGAATATTCAAGGCTATATGTGCTATTGTAAGGACAGACTGACTGGCAGAGGGGGTGGGGTGGCCATGTTGCTAAGGAATGATATCCAGTCCCTTGCGCAGGGGGTCATAGAATCAGGGGATGTAGAGTCAGTATGGATAGAGCTGAGAAATTCTAAGGGTAGAAAGACCCTAATGGGAGTTATCTACAGGCCCCCAAACAGTAGCCTGGATGCAGTGTGTAAGTTGAATAAGGAGCTGAAATTGGCCTGTCGCAAAGATATTACTACAGTTGTTATGGGGGATTTCAACATGCAGGTAGACTGGGAGAATCAGGATGGTACTGGACCCCAAGAAAGGGAGATTGTGGAATGCCTCCGAGATGGATTCTTAGGACAGCTTGTGCTGAAGCCTACCAGGGAGGAAGCAATTCTGGATCTGGTGTAGTGCAACGAACCAGAATTGATCAGGGACCTCGAAGTAAAGGAGCCATGAGGAGGTAGTGACCACAATATAATAAGCTTTAATCTGCAGTTTGAAAGGGAGAGGGTAGAATTGGAAGTGGCAATATTTCAGTTGAATAAAGGGAACTATGGAGCTATGAGGGAGGAGCTGGCAAAAGTTCAATGGTGCAATACCCTAGCAGGGATGGCAGTGGAACAACAATGGCAGGTATTTTTGGATACAATGCAGAAGATGCAGGATCAGTTCATTCCAAAAAGGAAGAAAGACCCTAAGGGGAGGCAGGGGTGGCCATGGCTGATGAGGAAAGTTAAAGACCATATAAAGACAAAAGGGAAAAAATATAGCATAGCAAAGATGAGTGGGAAATTGGAGGACTAGGAAACTTTAGATTAGATTACTTACAGTGTGGAAACAGGCCCTCCGGCCCAACAAGTCCGCACCGCCCCGCCGAAGCGTAACCCACCCATACCCCTACATCTACATCTACCCCTTACCTAACACTACGGGCAATTTAGCATGGCCAATTCACCTGACCTGCACATCTTTGGAGTGTGGGAGGAAACCGGAGCACCCGGAGAAAACCCACGCAGACACGGGGAGAACGTGCAAACTCCACACAGTCAGTTGCCTGAGGCGGGAATTGAACCCGGGTCTCCGGCGCTGCGAGGCAGCAGTGCTAACCACTGTGCCACTGTGAAACTTTTAAAGAACAACAGAGGATTACTAAAAAGGAAATACACAAAGAAAAAATAAGGTACGAAGGTAAACTGGCCAAAAACATAAAGGAGGATAGTAAAGGCTTTTTTAGGTATGTGAAAAGAAAAACAATGGTTAAGACTAAAATTGGGCCCTTGAAGACAGAAGCGGGTGAATTTATTATGGGGAACAAAGAAATGGCAGAAGAGTTGAATTGGTACTTTAGATCTGTCTTCACTGGGGAAGACACCAACAATCTCCCAAATGTAATAGTGGCTGAAGGGTCTGAACTGAAGGGAATTTATATTAGGCAGGAACTGGTGTTGGAGAGACTGTTAGGTCTGAAGGCTGATAAGTGCCTGGGACCTGATGGTCTGCATCCCAGGGTACTGAAGGAGATGGCTCTAGAAATCGTGGATCATTGGTGAAAATTGGTGATCATTTTCCAATGTTCCATAGATTCAGGATCAGTTCTTGTGGATTGGAGGGTGTCTAATGTTGTCCCACTTTTTAAGAAAGGAGGGAGAGAGAAAACAGAGAATTATAGACCAGTTAGTCTGACCTCAGTGGTAGGACAAAATTACGACACATCTGGATAGCAGTAACAGGATAGGTCAGAATTGTGAAGGGGAAACCTGACTAACCTTCTGGAATTTTTTGAGGATGTAACTCTGAAGATTGACAAGGGAGATCCAGTGGATGTAGTATACCTGGTCTTTCAGAAAGCCTTTGATATAGGAGGTTAGTGAGCAAAATTAGGGCACACGACATTAGGGGCAAAATACTGACAAGGATTGAAAATTGGTTGGCTGACAGGAAACAGAGTAGTGATAAACTGCTCCCTTTCAGAATGGCAGGCAGTGACCAGTGGTGTGCCGCAGGGATCAGTGCTGGGACCGCAGCTTTCTACAATGTATATTAATGATATAGATGAAGGTATTAAAAGTAATATTAGCACATTTGCTGATGGCACAAAGCTGGGTGGCAAGGTGAAATGTGAGGACGATGTTAGGAGAATACAGGGTGACCTGGACAGGCTAGGTGAGTGGACGGATGCATGGCAGATGCAGTTTAATGTGGATAAATGTGTGGTTACTCATTTTGGTGGCAAGAACAGGAAGGCAGATTACTACCTAAATGGAGTCAAGTTAGGTAAAGGGGTAGTACAATGAGATCCAGGTGTTCTTGTACATCAGTCAATGAAAGCAAGCATGCAGGTACAGCAGGCAGTGAAGAAAGCTAATAGCATGCTGGCCTTCATAACAAGAGGAATTGAGTATAGAAGCAAAGAGGAGCTTCTGCAGCTGTACAGGGCCCTCGTAAGACCGCGCCTGGAATATTGTGTGCAGTTTTGGTCTCCAAATTTGAGGAAAGACATTCTGGCTATTGAGGGAGTGCAGCGTAGGTTCACGAGGTCAATTCCCAGAATGGCGGGTCTATCTTACGCTGAAAGATTGGAACGACTGAACTTATATACCCTTGAGTTTAGAAGGCTGAGAGGGGATCAGATTGACACGTATAAAATTATTAAAGGATTGGACACTCTGGAGGCAGGAAGCATGTTTCTGCTAATGGGTGAGTCCCGAACCAGAGGACACAATTTAAAAATAAGCGGTAGGCCACTTAGAGCAGATTTGAGGAGAAACTTCTTGACCCAGAGAGTGGTGGGTGTATGGAATGCTCTGCCCCAGAAGGCTGTGGAGGCCAAGTCTCTGGATACTTTCAAGAAAGAGTTGGATAGGACTCTTAAGGATAGTGGAATCAAGTGTTATGGGGATAAGGCAGGAACAGGATACTGATTAAGGATGGTAAAAACAATGACTGCAGATGCTGGAAACCAGATTCTGGATTAGTGGTGCTGGAAAATCACAGCAGTTCAGGCAGCATCCGAGGAGCAGTAAAATTGATATTTCGGGTTCTCATTTATCTCTCCACCCTTCAGGGACTCTGCCTGTATTCCTGATGAAAGGCTTTTGCCCAAAACGTCGATTTTACTGCTCCACAGATGCTGCCTGAACTGCTGTGATTTTCCAGCATGACTAATCCAGATACTGATTGAGGATGATCAGCCATGATCATAATGAATGGTGGTGCTGCCCTGTATAGACTGCTGCTGCACACCGTCCACCTCTGCTCCCTCATCCACTGCCCAACTGCTTGTTCTGTGGCGCTGTGGAGTCCGTGGACCATGTGTATATTGGGTGTGGGCATTTGCACTCCCTTTTTGATTTTCTTAAAAACCTCCTCCTCTGCTTTTGGTCGCACTTCAGTCCTACGCTCCTGATCTTCAGGGACCCGGTTTGGAGGAGGGAAGGCAGCCCTGAGGACCTCCTCATGGGTCTGCTCCTGGGCGTGGCCAAACTGGCCATCAACAGGTCAAGGCAGCAGGCCGTGGAGGGGGTCGTTAGGGCCGACTGCCTGCCCCTCTTCCGGGGTTACGTTAGAGCCCGGGTGTCCTTGGAGAGGGAGCACGCGGTGTCCACCAACACCCTGGAGTCGTTCAGGGAGAGGTGGGCGCCGCAGGGAGTGGAGTGCATCATTTCTCCCTCCAACTCTATTTTGATTTAGTCCCTACCCTCCCCTTCACTGTTTGATCACACAGCATTGCCCTTTGATGTGAAGGGCAGTGCTTGTCACTGGCCACTCGAGTGTTTTCCTATCTTCCTGTTAGTGGAAATTGAATAAAGATTCGTACACCTTGTGTCTCTCACTGTGTCTCACACCTGCACACACACACACACACCTTGGGTGCTGGGGAAAAAATAAGCACTACTGCAGTTAGGCGGTAGTGTGGGGGTAAAAGAAAAAAAAGAACAGGAGTTCACATAGCATAAAAAAAAGAAAAAAGAAAAGAAAAAAACAAAAAAAATATAAACACGAGACTCTTATTTCACTTAAAAATGAAAAAAAAATGAATGGCGGTGCTGGCTGAAAGGGCAGAATGGCCTACTCCTGCACCTATTGTCTATTTAGTTCAAATGTTAGGTTTTAAGCAACATCTCAAAGAAGAGAGAGAGAGCTGGAGAGATGGAGAAGCTTAGGGAATAAATATTAGACCTTAGGTTCTTGCAGGAGAAGGCATGTCCATCAACCATGGAATGAATGAAGTTCACAATGTTCGAGAGACTAGAATTGGAGGGGCACAGATATCTGTGATAGCTGAAGAACGGGGATATATTGAAGTGGTAAGGAGGTATGAGGCCATGGTACAGAATGAAAATAAGGATGAGAATTTTAATATTGTGGTGTGCAGTAGGACATAAGTGCTCCTGAAGTGTGGACAGTGTCTTTTGAAAAGTGATACTCTTAAGTCTTTTTATTTAAATTCCCAATTTCTTAACAAATGAGGAAACCTGCTGTCAGTGAGAGTTGAAAAAAATACTTGTCTGCTTTTATCAACAGGCCATTAGGTGTAGCTTAGAAAGTAAAAAGTAGCATCCATTCAGGCAGTTCTAGTTGAGTTCTGTGTCAACATTTCCCAAGGATTTTTATGTCATTATGAAAGTTTGAATTTTAAATGCTACACGTTTATTAACAAGGGATTCTGAGTACATTTTTTGATTTCCAGTTTGAAAGAATAAAGAGTTTGAACTTTAAAATTTAAATATTTAGAATTGGTTTCATGAGATAGTTAATTCTGTGTGTAACTGTGCAGAGCTAAGAGTTGTATTAAAATGTGGGGTGTTTATATATTTTTTAAAATCCATGTGTTCTAGTTTCTGCCCAGTTGTGGATACTGTCTGGGTGGCTGTTGAGGTGGCATGGCAGTATGAATGGCCAGGAGAATGAATGAGGGATGATGGGATGGAAGGTGTGAGGGATAGTGGCTCATGCTTCTCGAAAAAAAGGACAGAGAGCTGAGGCCGAACTTTTCATCATGCTGCCACAGCACTTGACCAACACCAAAGTCATTTTTGACCCTGCTCCTAGTGTTGACAGGTCCAACTTAATCCTGCTCCCACCTTGCCGCGGCAAAATTTGGGTTTAATGATGCGTTTTAAACTAACCACCACTACATCTATGTTTCTCTCCGAGTTACATATTATCCTGACTTGGAACTATGTCACTGTTACTTCAGTGTCATTGGGTCAAACACCTGAAATGCCTTTTCTAACAGGATGGTAGGTATACCATCAGTGCAGAAATCAGGGATTAAGGGTTATTGTGAGCAGGTGGGTAAGTGGAGCTAAATCCAGGAAAAATAACTTCTATGATCTTATTGAATGCTGGAGCATACTTGAGGGGCCAGATGGCTTCTCCTGCTCCTATGTCTTATGTCTTTATGTCTGTAAAGCATGCAAAACATTACTTTTCACCGTATCTCGGTCCATGTGACAACAATAAATCATTCAGTCACTCTTGGCTTGGGGTTTCATCCTGAACTGACCCGAGCACAGCAGCCATCTGCCTGACCCTTGACCCCAAACACAGTAATTCCATGTTCTCTGAGCTGAGGACAATATCTCCATCCCATCTCTTGAACTGAGCGCAGCACCTCTCCACTAACCTGAGTGTGGTGACCCCAACTCCTCATCTGAACACAAAAGCTCTACCCCACCCAACCCCAGAACAGAGGGTGTTTCTATCAACTTAGATCCTGGTTGTTGGACGGGGACTTACCATCACCTCCCCTGCCTCAGCCCCTCAGCGCAGCAGTTCAAAAAGATAGCTCAGCCCTACCATCTCGAGGAAAATTAGGACCAGGCGACAAATTAATGCTGGCCTAGCCAGTGACAGCGCCAACATATGAATGAATAAAAAGTTCCTACACCAGGCCATCATTTACATGACGTGAGCATTTCACATTGGCTTATTTTACTCAGCTGACCTTGCAGAAAAACTGAAGAAAATTAATGATTGTCTTTTGTCTGAAGAGTCATGTAACCACTGCTCAAGTTTGAGACATCATTTGTATAAGAATCCAGAAAAGTCACATATGTGCTTTACCCCATGCTGAGGGATTTATGTTGAGATTAGTTCTTTCTCACTGGATTCATCTCACCATGATAGCTCAGAAAACTGATATAATGGCTGAATTTATCATCTGTCACGATGCACCAACAGCAGGTTGGAGAATTCACTATTTGTACAGTGTTTAAACCAAAGATCTATTCACTGGTATTAGCTTCGCTTCAGAGTTATGTGCTTTAACTTAACTCCTGTACCCTCAGTATTTGTCTTAGTGTTTTATCTAATTCACTTAAATATCACAACGAATTCAACTTTCGTGAGAAGTTATTGTATTGCATGAAAATAATTTTCTCTTTTTCACTTCTTCACGCCTTATCAAGCTAATGTGTACACTGATTTTTGTCCTGTAATCACTGATCCACACCACCTCATCTGAGACAAGTGCTCGAATCCCGCCATTCCCTGAAATCACCATCTCTCCCAAGACACCTAAGGTTTCTCTACAAATCCTCCATCACTCTCTCTGATCTCTTTCTAAACCAGGTTTTCAAATGTCCTCATCTCTGTCCCAGTCTCTCACTGACTCACTTGGTGACCACATGCTATTCCTTGAAACTATGTTGACTACATCTTCCTTGTTATGATCTCCTCCAGAAGCAAGAAATCCAAATGCTCCTGAACTGTAGCCTCATCTTTATTTGATAAAAAAAAATTCAAGTGATGTGAATGTCACTGGCTAAGCCAGCATTTATCAGAGAGTCATATGGCATAGAAGCAGACCTTTAAGCAACAACCCGTCTGTGCTGATCCAAGTTTCCTAACCTAAACTAGTTCCACTTGCCTGCATTTGGCCCATATCCCTCTCAACCTTTCCTCTTCAGGTATCTGTTTAAATGTCTTTTAAATGTTGCAACTGTATCTGCATCTACCACTTCCTCTGGCAATTTATTCCACATACAAACAACGCTTTGAGTGAAAAGAATCATTGTCCATCTCCAAATGAACTTGAGTAGGTAGAAGTGAACTGCCTTCTCAAACTGCTGTTGTATATTTGGTGCAGGTACACCCACAATGATAATAGTGATTTTCACCCAGCAACACTGAAGGAGCAGTGATCTATTTCCAAGACTTACTGTGAGTGGCTTGGAGAGGAATTTGCAGGCAGTGGGGGTTTTTCCATGCATTCGCTGCTCTTGTTCTTCTCTCCACAGAGGTCTCAGGTTTGGAATTCGCTGTGAGATGCTTTGTCAAGTTACTGCAGTGCACCTTGTAGATGGTACATACTGCTGCCACTATGTATTGCCAATGAAAGGACTGAATGTTGAAGATGATAACTTGAATGCTAATCAGTTGCTCTACTTTGTCTTGAATGAGATGAGCTTCTTAAGGGTTTTTGGAGCTGCACCAATACAGAAATTTGGAGGTTATTCCATTGCATTCTTGACTTGCTACATACAAAAATTGGACAGGCTTTGGGAAATCAGGAGTTGAGTTTGTCTTCACAGAATTCTTAATCTCTGATCTGCTCTTGTTAGTTTAGCATTAATGACTGGTCCAGTTCAGTTTCTGGTCAATGGTAACCCACTGGGCAGTGATAAGTCAAGGTATTATAATTAGATTCTCTTGACAGAGGTGGTCATCACCTGGCAGTTGTGTGGCACAAATGTTACTTGTCATGAATTGATCCCAGTCTCAATATTGTGCAGGACTCAGTGCATATGAAAATGCTTCAGTGTCTGAGGAGTCACAAATAGAACCTTATGCTAGGGAAAAAGTCATTGATGAAGCACTTTATAGATGGTTGGATCGTGGACAGTATCCTGAGGAACCCCTGTGTAGATGTCCTGGAATTGAGATGGCTGACCTTCCACATACCACAGCCACCTTCCTTTGTGCTACATCTGATTCCAACAGATGGAGAGTTTCCTCCTGATTCCTGTGGACTCCAATTTTTTCTTGAGGTTCTTGGTGACACCTTTGGTAGAATGCTGTCTTGATGTCAAGGACAGTCAATCTCTCCCCTCACTTCAGCTCTTTTGTTTGTTTTGGGGCCACGGCTCTATTGAGTCAGGAGCTGAGTTGCCCTGACTGAACCTAAACTGAGTATCAGTGAACAGGATATTCTTTGTAAGTGGTGCTTGTTAATACCGTTGAAGACCACTTTCATCATCTTGATGATGATCAAGAGTAGACTGATACAGCAGCACTTGGTCAGGTTGAATTTGTCCTGTTTTTTGCCCTAACAGGACATACATGGGCAATTTTTGTCACTGTGGATGGATGATCTAGTTTCCTTAGGGTAAAATACTGCTGCTGGTATGATGTAGTCTGAACGCTTCCTTATATGTTAACCCATGCTAAGATATAGGTTGTTGAAGTTTATTAATAATATTCACTATGTACACTAGTATAATATCACAGACTTATAAGTATGTCTGGTTTCTATTTTTTTTAAATATTACTGTGACATTATATACATAGCAGACCTGGTTGACTACCCTGCACTAATCTGTACTGCAGTGGAGTGATTACTGAACTGAGAATAAGATGACAATGCTTTATACTGGAGTGTCATACCATGATTTCATCCCACTCTCTTATAAACATAGAGGCACAGAAAATAATATCAGGAATAAGCCATGTGACCCTTATGGCATGTTCCAATATTCAATATAACCATAACTGATCTTCCTATCCCGTACCCCCGTTCCTGCTTTCTCCCCATACTCTTTGATGCCTTTATCCGTAAGAACTACACCTACCTCCTTCTTGAAAATAGTCAATGCCTTGGCCTCAACTGTTTTCTGTGGCGAAGAATTCCACAGGCTCACCTGTCTCTGGGTGAAGACATTTCTCCTTATCTCAGTTCTAATTGGCTTTGCAGCATATCCTTAAACTGTAAACCCTTGGTTCTGGACTCCCCAGTAATCAGGAACATCCATTCTGCATTTTCCTATTGGAATTTTACAAGTTTCCATGCAGTCCCCCTCATTGGTGTAAACTCCAGTGAATATAGTCATAACTGATCCAGTCTCTCCTCATATATCAGTCCTGCCATCCCAGGAATCAGCCTGGTAATCCTTTGCGGCATTCCCTCCAAAGCCAGAACATCTTTCCTCAGATAAGGAGAGCAAAACTGCCCATAATACTTCTGCTGTGATCACACAAAGATGCTGTACAAATGCAGCAAGATATCCTTACTCCTGTGCTTGAATCCTCTCACTATGAAGGCTAACGCACAATTTGTCAAATTCACTGCCTGTTGCAGCTCCAAACTTACTTTCACTGACTGGTGTACACCCAGGTCTTGTTCCATCTTCTCCTTTTCAAATTGTCATTCAGAAAATAATCTATTTTCTTCCTTTTTGCTGCCAAAGTGCTTAACTTCACAATTATCCACAATATATTTCATATGCTATGCATGAAATCATTTCACTCAACTTGACTAAATCACACTGAAGCATCTCTGCATCCTGCTCACAGGGCTGTCACTCCACTGAGGAATTCCTGAACATAATCAAAGTCACCAAGGTAGAGGATGATGAAGTCATGGTTTCCCTCGACGTAAGCATCATCCTAGCCAAAGAAACACTGGCCTCACTGCTAGATGAACCAAGGGTACAAACACCTGACAGCACCAACTCCATCAGTAAGGACAGCATCCTCAAACTAGTAGACTTGTGCCTCACAAACCACTTCACCTTCAACGACAAGAGCTACAAACAAATCAATGGGATGCTTATGGGATCACCAGCATCAGGACTCTTAGCAGAAGCAGTTATGCAGAGGTTAGAACGAACAGCCCTTCCCATGATCCAGCCCAAGCTTTGGGTCCACGATGTGAATGATACCTTTGTCATCACGAAGCGCAACAAATTAGAAGAAACCCACAAACACATAAACAACATTCTTGCTGGTATAAAGTTCACCAAAGAGGAAGAGAACAACAACAAACTCCCTTTCCTAGATGTCATGGTAGAACACAAAGCCAATGGAGAGCTTCAGACCAGAGTTTGCAGGAAAGTCACACACACTGACCAGATACTTAACTACAGGAACAATCATCCCAACACCCACAAACGGAGTTGCATCAGGATGTTATTTAAATGAGCCACATCACACTGCAGCACCCAGGAACTAAGACAAGCCAAGGAAAAACGTGTACAATGTATTCAGGAACAATGGGTACCCGATAAGCACATTCCACAGATTCCTACACAACAAACATAAACAAGAAGATGCAACATGCCCAGAAATTCTAGCCACCCTGCCATACATTAAAGACATCTCTGACATGGCGAACAGACTAGTCTGGCCTTTCGGTATCATGGTAGCCCACAAATCTACCATCACACTGAAACAGCTTCTAATGAATTTAAAGGACTCCATTCCCACAGCCAGCAGTATGAACATATACAAAATACCTTGCACAGACTGGAACAAACATTACTTTGGGCAGACGGGTTGGAAACTAGCAACCAGGATATAGGAGCACCAACCAGCCACCAAAAGACTTGACCAACTATCAATAGTATCCATCCACACAGATGAAAGGAGCACCAGTTCAACTGGGACAATATATTCATCCTGGGACAGGCTCAACAAAGACACACAAGAGAATTCCTCGAGGTCTGGCATTCAAGCCAGAACTCCATTAACAAACATATCACTTTGGACTCTATTCACTAACTTCTCAGAAAAAGGACTGGAAGTGATATCACCCACCACAATGGACCAAGACGGATAAATAGCAAGCGGGACAGAACACCAGTGCTTCACCAGAGGCACACTGATGATGTTACCTAGCATGGTGATGAACGGTGGGAGAACAAATCTACCAGCCCAGTGAGCAAACTTACAACCCAAACATTATATTTCATCTGTCATGCATTTGCCCACTCAGGCAGTTGTCCACATTACACTGAAGCATCTCTGCCTCCTCCTCATTGTAAATCCTTCCACCCAGCTTTGCGTCATCTGTAAACTGATAGATATAACATTGAATTCCCTCCTCCAAAAAATTAATGCATTTGTTAATGGCTGGAGTCTAAACACTGATCCCTGTGGTACTCCACTGGTCACTGGTCATTCAAAAAATACTCTCAGTCTTTGTTTCTTTTCAGTCAGCCAGTTGTCTGTCCATGTCAGTATACTTGGGGGCAGGAAACACGAGTGGGGAATATTTCTGGGTCCTGTACCCACCCTGGGGTAGGAAAGCCATTGATTTGGGATTTTCATGGAGGTACTTTATTAATCACCAGGTTTCCAATCTATATGGAAGGTGTGGACTCTTGAAGTTAATGGTTATTCAGAAGCCTTCCAGATGTTGTAATTGAGAGACTTGATTCAGCATGGAGGTGTTCTCTCATCAACAATTTAAAACACAGAGAAGGAGCCAGGCCACCAGTAACTTAGTTGGGGCTTGGGGAGGGGTTGTGAGCTGTAGTAGAGTCATTCTTCCAACCCACCCTGACTGGACCATCCCCCAGCAACT
Source organism: Chiloscyllium punctatum (assembly GCF_047496795.1). Lineage (NCBI taxonomy): Eukaryota > Metazoa > Chordata > Chondrichthyes > Orectolobiformes > Hemiscylliidae > Chiloscyllium > Chiloscyllium punctatum. Next base: position 61,576,221 of record NC_092775.1, read on the forward strand.
TAGCAAGGCTCTGCAGACCTGACTAGAGCACTGCCCACATGACCAAAGCTACTGCTTCTGTGTCCCCATCTTTGGGCAGTTAAACTGCTGGAAGATGAGTGGAAATTACTAGTCAGCCTCCCTGAACTCTGGTCAAAAATAATTATTCATCTATTTTTCTCATCAACCTACTCAGAGATGTTATTACAAACCTCTGGGGCATGGGTAGGACTCAAACCTCTTGGTCTAGAAGGAGGGACACTAGCACTGTGCTACAAGGGTTCTACACAAATTCCAACCAGGCCTGAAAACAATTTAGCACAAATGGCTAACAGAGTCTTAGAGATGTACAACATGGAAACAGATCCTTCAGTCCAACTTGTCCATGCCGACCAGACATCCCAAATTAACCTTGTCAGGTTTGCCAGGATTTGGCACATATCCTTCTAAAACCTTACTATTCATATACCCATCCAGGTGCCTTTTAAATGTTGTAATTGTACCAGCCTCCACCAGTCTAGCAGCTCATTCCATACACATACCACATGTGTGAAAGTGACTTAGATCCCTTTTAAATCTTTCCCCTCTCACCTAAAACCTCTGTCCTCTAGTTCTAGACTCCCCCACCCCAGGGAAAATACCTTGTCTATTCAACCTATCAATGTCCTTCATGATTTCATACACCTCTATAAGGTCACCCCTCAGCCTCCGATACTCCATGGAAAATAATCCCAGCCTATTCAGTCTCTCCTTATAGTTCAAACCATCCAATCTTGGCAACATCCCTGGAAGTCTTTTCTGAACTCTTTTAAGTTACACAATATCCTTTCTGTAGCAGGGAGACCAGAATTGATCACATTATTCCAACAGTGGCCTAACCAATGCCCTGTACAGCTGCAACATGACCTCCCAACTCCTATACTCATTGCACTGACAATAAAGGCGAGCATACCAAATGCCTTCTTCGTTATCCTGTCTATCTGCGACTTCACTTTGACAGAACTATGAACCTGCACTCTAAGGTCTCTTTGTTCAGCAACACTCCCCAGACACTTACCATGAAGTGTATAAGACCTACCCTGATTTGCCTTTCCAAAATGCCGCACCTCATATTTATCTAAGCTAAGCTCCATCTCGCCAGACTATATTTGGCAAATGGGCATGCTGGCTGAGGCTGTACTCTTCAGTGTCCATAATTCTCCATTTATGATGTCAGTGGGTCACAGGACATCAGCCCTTTATCACACTTGGGGGCAGCATGTGAACACTGAAAAGTTGTTCGACCGTCCATGGTCTAAGAATGAGTTTATATTCTTTGGTGACCAAAACTGGAAGTACAAATATTAGGTAGGGATGACAATTGCTTATCATTCCTACTTAAAAATTCTGCAGACATTTATTATCGAGCCTTACACTGAGGAATGCTCCTGAGACGATATACAGAAGGTGCTTGAGTTTGATTTGCATGTACCAAGATACAGTGAAAGGTGGTGTTTTGTATGTTATAGAGGCAGATTGTACCATACAAAGTGCATCAGTGTAGCAGAATGGAGTACAGACATAGTGTTAAAGGTGCAAATAGAGGGAAATCAATACTAACATTTTAGAGGTCCAGTATTCTGGTCTTCATTTCCTTTAAAGGAGTGAGAGAGACTGGAAAAACGGAAACATATAAAATCATGTTTTATGCTGATAGGTGATGATTAGCACTTAGTCACAAATAAAGATTAGCAGAAATCCAAAATTCAAAAGTCATTTTGATGCTGGAGGCAAGTTAAAATGCCAAAATGGAGATTGAGGAGTTTCTACTTTAAGGAAGGATATCAAGGGTTACAGAATCAAGATTGGTAGATTGAGTTAAAATACATTTTAGCCATGACGTAATCAAATGGTGGAGTGCTATTCCAGCACAGATTTCAGATTAGACAGGCCTGTACCTTTCAGACAGCTATAGGTTGTCTCTCACATCCTGTTACACTCTCTGCAACATGAAGTCAGTCAGTTGTGTTTGCTGTAATATACAGTAACACAGTAAGCATAGACCCAGACTATGTCTGAAAGTCTGTGATATTGTAGTTTTGCAAGTAGTAAATATTGTAAATAAACTTCAAGATAGCTGACTCAACAGAATCCAATAGTTTCTAATGTTACATGGATTCACAACAGGAAACAACCAACACCGTCGGCTGAAATAGACTCATGAGGCTAAATAGTCTCTCCTGTTCCTTTGTCATGAGTGTATAACATTTGTGGCACATTGCCATGCAATAGTGCAATAATGTCATTAGAATCCTGTTGATGGTGGGATACACAGCATTAAACAAATCAAATCCACTTCCCTAGTGGCTCCATTTATTTGCAAAACAACAACTCACTAAGCAATGGTTTCAGATTCGTTCCCTAGTCTGATCTAGGTCAGTTGACATCTGCTGAGAAGACAATAAGGCATTTGGCTGCACTCTTATATTTAGGAGAGAAACTTGGGTTTTTTTTTCTTTTTGATTACTGCCTAGTAAACACCTTTTGCAGAACAAGGATATAGATATCAAATAAAGATAGAATTAGAGTTGGTTGGCCATCCTCACCCCTTTACCATAATCTGGTACAATAGTCCACAAAAAAACATCATTGCTCAGGTGTCAATAGAGACCACTTTGACAACGTACTGTAACTGTTAGCTGTACCTTTGGAAATATATGCTATGCTGAAGTGAATGAGTCAATGCATTCTGAAAAGGAGAGTTGAAAATAAAGCCTGACCATTAATATGTTAAAACTTTCATATTAATGGTGAAGTGCAATTTGTAATGAAGGGTCTAATTGATTATTGTACCCAGCTTCTGATACATTAATCAACTATAATATTATTAGTTATCTTGTTAATGGGTGGAAGTGAATACTTCAGATGCTGGAGATTAGAGTCAAGTGAGTTGCTGGAAGGGCCCAGCAGGTTAGGTAGCATCCGAGGAGCAGGAAAATCGATGCTTCGGGCAAAAGCCCTTCATCAGGAATGAGGCTGGGAGCCTCGGGCGTGGAGAGATTGTATTGCATGCATCTTCTGATTATTCCATGGGTTTGTGCATAAAAGTGGCATTTCTGCAGTTATTTGAAGTTTGCTCAAAAGAAGAGACTTGTCTTGACTTTGTTTTCTATTAGAAAATGAACAAAATGATTTCTTTGATTGAAAATCAACTGAGGTTGTGAATAGCCAGCCTTACTCAGGAGACCACTCATTCTCAGGTTTTGCCATTCATAAGTTACTTAGTCAGCCTTGTAGTTGGAGATATTCATCATTGGTAATGGCTGTCATGACAGCCTCGGTGCAAAAGCCCTGCAAATTCAGAATAATGATGGATAAAATGACGTTTAATGTGAAAAAGTCTGGCTTTAGTGTCCTTTCATGCCATCTTTCCTCTGCTCACTGAGAGACTGAGAGAGATAAACTATTTGATTACAGACTGTGAGGAACTATTGAGATTTCAATTTGTTTGGAACACACTATCCTGCAACAGTTGACAAGTTTCTTGCTGCAGAGTTCTCACTGTAAGCATAGCGCTGACTGGCTGTCTATATAATTTTTGGCTCCTTCCTTAACATCTATCTGAGACTGATCCCAAAATACCTTGCTGTTTCTGTTCGCATGAAAACATTTTCATTATGTAGAAGAGATCCCACTGATTTAATACAAATCATGAAATTATAGAACAATGTAGTGTAGAAGGAGACCGTTCAGCTCATCATGACAGCCAACTCTTTATAAGAGCTATCAGATTAATTCCGTTCCATTGCCTTTGCCTAATAGCTTTGCAATTTTTCCTATTCAGATATTGTTTCCAATTGTCTTTTGAAGGTTACTTTGAACCTGCTTTAATCTCCTCCTTTCACACAGAGTTCTTCATCATTATAACATGGTGCTTCACTAATTTTTCCTTGTCTTTCCCTGTTTTTGTTTGCAAATTGCCTTAAATCCATTGTCTCCTGTTACCAGAGGAATTTGTTTTGTTGTCATTAATTTTGCAAGAACTGTTTATGATTTTGAATGCCCATGTTAAAAATCCCTGTTTACTTTCTCCAGAGAGAACAATTTCAGCTTTTTCAGTCTTTCCACTTATCTGAAGCCAAGTCTCTCTAATAACATTCCAGTAAACCTCTTTGCATATTAACAAGGCTGAACTGAAATCTTTCAGCAAATGTGATGCCGAGAATTGGCCACAATACTCGGACTGAGGCCTAACCAGTCATTTGTACAGATTAGCATAATTTTCTTGCTTTTGTATTCTTGCCTTGGTTGGAAAGAACACGTGTGCTTTTTGTAAACAGCCTTCTGTCCAAATACACTTCTTCTCAATTTTTTTGTATTCAATTTCATTTGCCATGTGTCTGTCCATTTCAACAATCTGTCGAGGTCCTCCAGAAGTCTGTCACCATCTTCTTCAGTTTTTACTACATTTGCCAAGTTTTGTGTAATCTACAAGCTTTGTAATTAGGTCTTGAACATCCAGTTTTATACGGGATATATAATACTAAAGATACAGAAACAGCCAGCAAGCTGAGAGCTTCCTCTTAACTCTCTTCATCAAAATTATTTTTTGATCTTTGAACAAAATAAAGCACTGCGGATGCTAAAAAATCTGAAATCAGTTTAGCATAACATCCTTCCTTTACAATACACCCCTGAACAATAAAGTCCAGTGTTTAGTTTGCTTTTGTTTCATACCTTGCTAACTTGAAGTTAATTCTCTCACAATTAAAGACAAAGTGTAAAATTGTCATCAGAGACACCTCAATTACAGTCCTTTAGTCAACATTTACACTGTTAATTGTTGCAAATTGTTCAACACTAACTTTTAAAGTACCTATTGATGTCGTGTTTTGGCATCAAATACCACTGCTAGAATGATCTGGTTGAGTAAAACGTTTTATGTTAAATCACATTACATATATCATGAAGACCAGATTCTGGTTACGAAAACTGTCTTGAAGTTTACTCGCAATTCTGCTGTAATATCACAGACTTACACATAGTCTGAGTCATGGGTTTTCTGATGTAACTGTACTTTGTATATAATTGGCTGGCTGAATGCACCAGAGTGACTCCTTCAAACAAGATGAAAGGTGAGGCAGGTACCTTTATACCAGAATTTCACATGTCATGATGTCCAATAACTGCCTAATTGGTCTGGAATCTATGAATTAACATTACACCTGTAAGATATTTGTTCTATTTTTTTGTTTTCTTACAAGTTCCTCCTTTGCCATATCAATTATAGCATTTGCTACATTCAAGGAAGAAGTCAGTAGTGATGTCAGTGATGTCACTGGTTGAGTAATGCAGAGGCCAAGGCTAATGTTCTGGAGACATAAGTTCAAATCCCACCACAGAAACCGGTGGATATTAAATTCAGCTAATGCAGCTGGAATATAAACTTTGTAGCAACGATGATAACCATAATACCTTATCATTGATGATGTTGTAAAATCCCATCTGGCTCACTAATATGTTTTTGGGAAGAAACTTCAAAGGAACCTGGATGTGTTTGTACACCAATCATTGAAAGCAAGCATGCAAGTGTAGCAAACACTTAGGAAAGCATTTGTTATGTCGGTCTTCATTTCAAAAGGGTTTGAGTACAGGATCAAGGATATCGTACTGCAACTACACTTGGTAAGACAACATCCAGAGTATTATGTGTAGCTTTGGTCATATTACCTAAGAAAAGACAAGCTTTCTTCTAAAGTCCAGCCTACCACCCCTTTTATTTGGACTCTAAGATTCCTCTCTGTTATAAAACCTTAGGATTTACCTCTCTGGGGCAGAAATAATCTTCCTTGTGCTCCTCCTTTCAGTCCTCGCAGCATTAGAATTAGTTTGGTTGTTACATGTGCTCAAATGAATACAGTGAGAAGTTTGCGAGTTTCCACTTACAGCATCACCTTAGGTACAAGGTACCTAGGTACCGATAATTCTGTACCAGTTCTTAGGAAAAAAATTAATTTGAATAAAGAAGTAAAAAGTTCAGCATTAACACATCAGAGGAATAAATTAGAAAATAGAGAAATAAGAAGTTCAGAACAACAATCCTTCCAACCCAGTTCACACTCACACCTCCTTTCAAGTCCACACTGGGCCTTGGCTTTAAACTGCGCTAGGCTTCACCTCAAGGCTCCTGAAGCCAGGATACCACTCTGAAATCACCTCAGAAGTCCCATGCTGGGCCAAAAGAGTGCCATGGGCCTCCAAAAGAACTACAGCTGAGCTCTTGAGTCCCATGGAGCTCCTGGAGATTTCTTTTAGCTGTGCTTGACTTCGATCCAACTTTCCCTCCAGTAAGCTGACCAGCTTACCCACCTACCTTCCCCATAAGTAAGACAAAGAGCAACAAAAGGCCATTCAGCCCAGCAGGTCTGGCCCATCAGACTGAATATAATGCTATGTCTAAAGTTTCAGCAATACCAATGGTGCATACTACCGAATGATTTATTTCAATCCAAATGATTGGGACAATCTAGTTTAGATGAGGAGCAGAATGGGTTCAAAATATGATAATCTGCAGAATGAGATGCCGATGCAAAGGCTAAATGTTATGGATCTATTTGTTCACGTCACTGATTTGATCAAACAATGAGCAATAAATAGTGAACTGTTCTTGGTTCTTCTAGTGACTATTTATGATTTTTACTCTAAAATACAATTTGAACTTTTCTTTGAGCTTTCTCAATGATTCTAAATTGTTTTGCCCTTCACATTCCCCTGTCACAAATTTAATGGCCAAGATTTCCTGATGGGCAGATTGCCATTCCAACTGGAATTTTGCATTAGGAACACATAGAATTCCTGATGCATTGACTCTGTGAAAATTACTTGGCAAGTTGAAACTTCCATTGGGCAATTGTACCTGGCATGTGGAACCCTCTGGAAAAGTTGCCAACTTAATGTTTACCCAGGAAGAGTTAGAGGAATTAAAAACTGCTTGAAATCCTGGTTAACTCTAACCCTGATTCTCTATCATCACTCCCACCCTTTCAAAAGCTCATGGGTAAACCAAAATACACCACGTCCCCCGGGTCTGACTCCCCCCAACACCTCGCCTCCCCCAGACATAACTCTCACCATGCTTATTCCTTGAAGGACTCAACTTGATCCCCTATCCTGCCTTGAACTGGATTTGATTGACCCACCACCCAACTCTCCATGAACCGTCACAACCACCACCACCACCACCTTCCTCCACTCGGACCCATCATTCCCTGCACCCTGAAAACATGACCAGCCTGACTCTCCAACCCTGACTGAGCCTAAGCCTCACCTACCTGTCACTCTACCTCTCACCCACCTCACAACCTAACCTCCAGACACTGTCACCCTAGTGACCCATTGACCTGGTGCTCTACCCACTCACCCACCTGGTATCTGTACTCCTTCATCCATTTAGCACCATTCCCACTAAGTTACATCACCCATCCACCATCCCTCAGTGGTTGGAAAAGTGGTTTCAAGACCTCAAATCAATTATTTGATTTGATTACTTGATTTATTACTGTCACATGTCCCTCGGCACAGTGAAAAGTTTAGTTTTGCCGGCAGTATATACCATACAAAATGCATTAGGGTAATAGAAAAGAGTGAAGAATACAATGTTACGGCTGTAGAGAGAGTGCACAAGGAGTAAGATCAACATTAAATTTGAGAGGTCCATTCAGAAGTCTAATGACATGGGGAAAAAGTTCTTGAATCTGTTGATCCATGCGTTTAAGCTTTAGCCTGGCAATACAGCGGGAATTGTTGTGGAAAAACAGCACGGTTTCACTGCTGATTGACTCTGTTGCCAGTGGTGTGACATTCCAGAATTTACCAGGCTGCTTCATCTGAAATGGATCTGGCCTGGAGACTCCCATGCATAATTCCCCCAAAGGTAATCATGTAGTTTTTTTCTCCGATCAGGATTGGAAAAAGGGAGTCCAATTTTCCTTAATGTAGCATCAGATTTATTGCTCTGTTACCTCCAGCTAATGGCGCCCTTGCTTAAAGCATCTGGGAGCCTGTGCAAAGACAAAAACTACTGTTCTTTTCTTGACACATTCCAACAGATTAGAGGTTGACTTGTTCTATTCCTTATGCTCCCTTTTAATAAAGTATCTCATTTTGAGTCGGCAGAAAGCTGATCTGTGGAACATCATCAGCATGAACATTTACCTTATCAATCTGTGCCTCTGAATATTAGTTCATCAATACATTGCAGTACAGAGCTCCTTCACTGTGCAGATTGATGAAGCATAAATATTTAATGTTTGAAAAAGCGATTTCTATGACTATATGACCATAAAGCTCACTTAAAATGAAAGGATTTTACTGAATTATTTCTTATCTTCCTGAGATTTTTCTGGCAGTGCATTCTTGATGTTTCGTATAATGCTTTCATAGAACAGAGGGACAAAGGAAGGCTATTTAATCCCCTGAGGCAAATCCACAATTATACAGTCATAATGGCATACAGCACAGAAACAGACCCTTTGGTCCAACTTGTCCATGCTGACCAAGTTCCCCAAATTGAACTAGTCCGATTTGCTTGCATTTGGCCCATATCCCGATGCAGTGTCCTCTATACTGGGGAGACAGAACACCTACTTGCAAAACGCTTCAGAGGACATATACATGAAGCAACCCCACTGCCCCATGGCCGAACACTTTAATTCACCCTCCCACTCCGCCAAGGACAAACAGGTGCTGGGCCTCCTCCATCGCCAAACCCTAACCACCCAACGCCTGGAGGAAGAACACCTCATCTTCTGCTTTGGGACCCTCCAACCCCATGGCATCATTTCCCCTCCAGCCACCTTATCCCAGATCCAACCTTCCAACTCGGCACCACACTCATGACCTGTCCTACCTGTCCATCTTCCTTCCCATCCATCTGCTCCACCCTCCTCTCTGACCTATCAGCATTACCCCCACCTTCATCTACCTATCGGATTCCCAGCTACCTTCCTCCCAGGACCACACCCCTCCCATTTATCTCTCTACCCCCTTGGCTCACAAGCCTCATCCACATCCTTTCTATGAGGTGACCAGAAGTGCACACGATATGCCAAATGCAATCTAACTGAGCTTTTTTGAGCTGCAGAATAAACGTGCTGCTCTTAAACTCAATCCCCCTGCTCATGAAAACTAACCCACCATATGTCTTCTTAACAACCCTATCCTGATGAAGGGCTTAGGCCCGAAATATTGATTCTCCTGCTCCTCGGATGCTGCCTGGCTGGCTGTGCTTTTCTAGCACCACACCCAAGACTATCAACCTGGGTGGCAACTTTGAGTGATCTATGGGTGTGAACCCCTAGACCCCTCTGACCCCCTGCTTATATATTTTGGCTTTTTTTTGTAAAAGCACTTTGCATTTCAAAATACATCTGGTACAACAGCAAAAATGTTGCAATTGGAAGAAAAAAATTACCTTTGATGGAGGCATTAAGGTTGCAATACTTAGAGGTCACTTGACCCAGGTTTTCGATAAAATACATATATTTGAACACAGATTGTGCGAGAGTCGGAAATGACTTGCCTTAGGAAGAATAGCTTTTGCCTAATCTCTCTTTTGTTGGAAACTCTTTCATCGAGTTTATGATTTCCAACCATTGGAACTCCTCATCACCATAAGTCGAGATTTCCTGAAGGGAAAATCCAGAACCAACCACCATTGTCTCTCGGAAAAAAAAGCTGAATTTAGTGAGCCATAACTGACCCAAGAAGAAATCCCAGTGTCAATAGTTTGTGTGGTAAAGACTCCAGCTACAAACCAGGATTTGGGACAATATGTGATTTTTGGGTTTTTTTCTGAATTTTACTGTAACTTAACCAAAGTATTTTTAAGATAATACCCAACAGAATTTTACATTAAGAGTATATATTATTTTTCAAGAGGTGTCATTGTATATATTTGCACAGTTGACATCATTCATTAATAACCTTTACATCATTGAATAAGTTTTGATTGCAGTAATGTAATTCTTTATTTTTGACTTAAGGAACCTGGTGAACTTGTTTCTGATACCAAACTGTATGCAGTCTGGTAGCAATGCCACCAGTGGAATACTACTTTTTAAAAGTCCAAACTTTGCTGTGACAAGTGGAGGATTGATATAAAAGGAACCTGTTCACACCCGCCCTAATTAGGATCACAGTATCTCGGTTGCATTCTGGCAATGCACTTCAGAGATCCAGCTGGAAGCAGACAGAATTTACAAACGCTGTTACTGACTGAGAGTTTAAAGGAAAGATAAGGCAAAGATGAGACTCAGTGTTCATTCGTTGCCCTTGCACATCAAGAGCAGCAATGCATCAAGAGATGGTTGGAATTACATAGTGTTTACAACAAATGAACAACTTGGCTCTTCTGTCTGTAAAATCCAATGAAACCACGTGTTTCCACCTACTCTACTAAATCTCACCTGATCTGCAAATCCTTCTCTTCTTTCTACGTGATTTACTTATCCAGTTGCATCCTAAATACATTGTTATTTGCTTCAGTCCCTCCGTGTGGTAGATAATTCCACATTTTCACCATTATGCCAGTAAAGCAACTCTCAAACCTCGCTATCAGTAAAGATGTTTCTCCTGATTCCCTAATTGGATTTCTTCATGACTACCTTATCTTTATGGCTCCCAAAACCATCTCCTCCACTCGTAGAATATGTTGAATTACAGCAGCTCATTTAAACACCAGCAAGTTGACCAATGACCTTGTCGTAGTTGCAAGGAACAAGGCAGACACATTGTTTGCCAGGGTACTAAAATAATTGCTGCAGTTTGGGATAAATTTACATTCTGAACTTCTATGTACCACTAGTACAGGTTTCATGGATATGCAAGCCATTTTGAAGAACTATAATGCAGCTTACCAATACATAGATAGTCAGCTTGGAGTGAGTCTTTTATTAATTCCTAGGTTATAAACATTAATTGCTCATCATTAGTTATCCAACAGAAGGTTTTCCCCCTTTTTGAACTGCTGCAGGCTGTGTAGTGAGGGTTCCTGCCCAGAGCTGTTAGGTAGGTGGATCTATCTATTTGATCCAGCAAAAATGAAGGAACGGCAATATATTCCCAAGTCATCATGGTGTGTGATGTTGAGGAGAACTTGCAGCTACTAGTGTTTCTGTGGCCTCTGCTGCCCTTGTTTTTCGAGATGGTGGAGCTCGTGGGTTTAGAAGGTGTTCCTGGAGAAGTGTCAGTATGTTGCTGTGGTGTGTTCTGCAGGCAGCAGACACTGTACATGGGCTGGCAGCGAGCAAACGAACAGTCGACGGACTGCTTTCACCCACACAGCATCTAATTTGGGTGAGAATCAATTATATTTGACAAATTATTTCAGAATATTAAAGTATTCAGTGGACAATGGATAAAATAAGAGATCACTTTGATCAACCTGGGAGAGCAGAAGGAGCAATGTTATGATGCTGGGGCTGTAACAATTACTGAAGTAGGAAGTTTGCAGCACTATCCATGTAGGTCACAGCAAACTGTGATTGCTGGTTGTTGAAATAACTTACATAATCCACACTTTTTCACTGGAACTAGAAGTGGTAATGAACCTTTGAGACAGCACAGATGTTTAAGAATGCCCAATGGCAGATGAAATGGTGAATGTCACTTATCTCTTACAGCACCAAATGGCTCCAAGTAAGGAACAAATTTAGCATCACTGGTGATGGGAAAACATTAGTGAACTCCATCACAGATCTGATCAATCTACTGCTAAATCACCTCTGTAATGAGTGCTGCTTGCATTAATTCAGACAATTTTACAACCATATAAAGAGTCAGATTTCAACTAAATGCACCTCTTCTAATGAAATATAACACATTCGCAAAATTATAGAGATTGGATGACAGGCATTGAATTAATTAAAAGTCTCTTTGAAGTTATTTCAATTAGGTTATTGATTTCAAGGAATATAAAATTAAGGTGAGACAATAAATTAACATGACATTCTCTGCAATGTATAACCTTCCACTATACAGACATTGGCTTTATGGATTAGATTTTAAAAGCTTACTATATTCACTGTTGAAGAATCATGAGCATTGAATTTTATGCCATTTTCAGCACATAATTTTATTGTATTGAGCCTTTTGTCAGAAGCTTTGTTCTTCCAATCATAGCCATTAACCTCCATGCATTTTATTACATGAAAGGGCCGGCTAATGGTCTTTGAATCCGCTGACTTTTCAACCAATGTCACGATATCTTCCCTGTTAGATGGTGCATGCGTAGTCGAGGAAGAGGGATAAAGCACTCACGAATTTTAGAAAAGTAATCTATGGTTCGGTGTTTTGTTCTTTGAGCTGAAAGCCAAGTGGGTTACTTGGTATCTCTCAGCACAAGCTGGGTTTGATATTCTCTATAACTTCCTTTTCACTAATGAATACCACCAGCATATAATAACATAGAGAAAAGTAATTCTTTTCTGTAAGCCTGTAAAATGCATATTTTAATTGACACAAAGTCCCATTCACCTATCACCCTATGTTTGCCAAACTACCCTGGCTCCCGAACAATGCCTAGAATTTAAATTCTGAGCTCAGTGTTCATTCGCTCTATGATCTCACCTCCTCCCTATCTTTAGAATCCCTTCCAGTCCAACAGCCCTCAATCACTATGTTCCTCCAAAAAGATCCTCTGGGCTTATCCCAACCTTGTCGGATTTACTAAGCATTAAGTTCTAGAATAAACTTCCAAAAGTGTCAAAATTTCCAGTTCTTTGTTCCTTTGGAGACATGCCATAATGCTTACGTTCGTAACAGCACTTTTGATCAAATCTGTTGCCATTCATTCTGTCTGAGAATGCTCTTGTAAACTGGGTTGGAATATTTTTACATCATTACAAACTTTATATAAATGAATACAATGTTCAGATAGCTTGTTCAGCCAGCATAATATATTTGTGGTCATATCTACCTAAGCCATCTGGGAAATCCTCAATGGATTCACCGGCACTCACTTTTCTTGTTGGTATTTGGAAATTTTACCGTTACTGAATAAGGAAGGACACATGCAACATTTTAAGCAGAAGATAGACTCAGCCCTGATACACAGAATAGATTTTAATATAGTAATTAGTGGCTAGTTTCATTGCATTTGAGCTACGTGGCAATAATTTAGAAGACTACAAGCAAGACATAATAATAAATACATCACTGCTACTGAAATATTTTGGCCACATGACATGATTGGCCACTCATTAATTCCTCCCAGAAACACTAATTTATATCTCAGGAAGCAAAGCTTATCTCGCTACCGTTTATCAGTAGTTACAAAACTCTTGTTTTCTACTTAGAGTCATAGAGTCATAGAGATATACAGCACAGAAACAGACCCTTCGGTTCAACTCGTCCATGCCGATCAGATATCGTAAATTAATCTAGTCCCTTTTGCCAGCACTTGGTTCATATTCCTCTAAACCCTTCCTATTCATGTACCCATCCAGATGTCTTTTAAATGTTGTAATTGTACCAGCCTTCACTACTTCCTTTGGCAACTCATTCCATAAACGTACCACCTTTTGCATGAAAAAGTTGCCCCTTAGGTCCCTTTTTAATCTTTCCCCTCTCACCCTAAACCTATGAATTCTAGTTCTGGACTTCCCCAACCCAGGGAAAAAGCCTTATCCATTTATCCTGTGCATGCCCCTCATGATTTTATAAACCTCTGTAAGGTCACCCCTCAGCCTCTGACACTGCAGGGAAAACAGCCCCAGCCTTTTCAGTTTCTCCCTTTAGCTCAACGTCTTTATTATTAATTCCCCCAGTCTTATCTTCAAATGGACCTTCATTTATTTTCTTCCTTTTTATATACTTCTGAAAGTTCTTTTCCATATTTCTTATTAGTAAGTTCCCAAAATTTAATTTACCATTTTCAATTCTTTTAGCCATTCTTTGTTGGTTTCTAAAATATACCTAATCTTCAGGATTATTAATAGTCTTTACAACATCATAGTTATCATTTTCAATTTAATTCTTAACTTCTTTAGTTATGTTTCTTGCTAACAAAATTATTGTGAAGATAAGCCCAGCAATTACAGACCAGTCAGTTTAACTTCAGTTGGGCAAACATCTAAAATGAATAATTTGTATTAGAATTAATAGGCACATGGACAAATGTGGCTCAATTAGGGAGAGCCAGCATAGATTTCTTAAGGGGCTATCATGGTTAAATAAATCTATTGAGCTCTGAAGATGTTGCAATGAGAGTTGATGATGATAATGCTGTTGATGTAATGTACATGGACTTTCAGAACATTTTCCGTGCAGTACCATACAACAGACTTGTGAGAAAAGTCAAATCTAATGGAATAGAAGGGACAGTAGCAAAATTGGCTGAGTGATAGGAAGCAGAAAGTAAAGGTTGATGGATATTTTTCAGGCTGGATTTGTAGTGGAGTGACTAGGGGGTCAATATTGGGACCTTTACTTTTTCTGGTATGTACTAATGATCTAGAGTACAACGGATAATTTCAAAGTTGGTGAATTGTGCATGATTTGGATGCATTGTAAACTGAGCATAGTACAACACTGAACTTCAAAAAGACATTGGCAAGTTAAGTGGAGAGGTCTGACAGGTGCCAGAACAAATTCAATGCAGAGAAGTATGAGATAGTACATTTCGATAGAAAGAACATGCTGAGCAAATCTAGAGTAAAAGGTACTATTCTGAAAGATGTGCAGAGCAGGGAGACCTGGGTGTATGTATATGTCATAAGTCATCAAAATAGGGGAACAGATACTGAGTGTAGTTCATGAATATACAGTACCTTAGGCTTTATCATTAGGGCCATAGAGTACAACAGTCATGTGGTTATGTAAAGCCTACAGAAATCACTAGTTTGACCTCAGCTGGCATGTGTGTACAGTTTTGGGTGTCACACTAACAGTAGGATGTGAATGCATTAGAGAGAGTACAGAAGAACTTTATGAGACTGGTCCCAGGGATGAAGAGGGTTAGGTTTGAAGATAGATTGGACAAGTTAGAATCAATTTCCTTGAAGAAGTGAAGACTTATGGAGATTTTAGTGTAAAATTTTCAAAGTAATGAGCAGTCTGGACACAGACAGGGAGAAACTGTTCTCATGAGTAAAGATTAAGAAAAACACTAGAGGTTTTTGATTTAAAATGATTTGCAAAGAAAGTAAATGTGAGATGGAATAAAACTAAAAACTGTACACAAAATAAGTAGTTCAGGTCTGGAATGCACTAGATAGAAGTGTGGTGGAATTTTAATGAAAACATTCAAGAAGCAATTAGGTGATTATTTTAAGAAAAGAAATAATATGTCAGTTATGGGAAAGGATGTGCAGTATCTTTCTGACAGGCTTCAATGTTTTCTTTTTTCTGAGCCGAGATTATGTCTTACTCTTGTATTGATCTGTTCCTTTATTAATAGAGTTAAAAATCACAACAACACCAGGTTATAGTCTAATCGGTTTATTTGGAAGTACTAGTTTTTGGAGCGCTGCTCCTCCATCAGGTGCCTATGGACTATAACCTGGCGTTGTGTGATTTTTAACTTTGTCCACGCCAGTCCAACACTGGTTCCTCCACAGAGAGATCCCATTTATTTTTCTCAATTTTTTTCCTATGTTTTTGAAGTATGAAATACCTTTGAATATTGAGTTCCCAGCACTGGTCACATTGCACCAACATCTCTGCTATGGTGATCATATGCTGTTCGTTTCTGTTTGTGATATCAATTCAGTTAAATTCTTGCAAACACTTACAGACATTTAGATAAACGGCCTTTAATTCTGTCTTTTTAGCATTTTTTTCCTTCTGTGACTCATTTGAGAGTATACTTTTATGTTTGTATACTCTGTACCTTCCTGTCATACTCTGCTTATCAACACAGCTATCACTGCAGTGAAACATTGCTTTGTCTTTTTCTCTTTAACTTTCTAAGTTTCCACTCACCTGAACCCTCTGCTCCATTATTTCATTAGACAGATAGTGTGTATTATCATCTGCTGAAAGTGATATGTTGCCGGCTTCCTCGTTGCTGTGAGCAAGACTTCATCTTTCATGAACTCACGTCTGCAATGTTAATGAATTTCAGCCTTTTACTTAAAATAAACCCAGGTTCACTGCTCAGCATCAAATGTATTCACTTTACTGGCTGCTGTTCTATTGCTCATTTCTTGATTTTGTTCTGTTCTGTTTATTATGTTTATTTTTCGCCTGCATATCTGTAAAGTCATGAAATCCACACTTGGTATGATTTTAATCAGAATGTAACTGTCCGCAGCTGTGCCCATTCACTTTTAATGGTAGATGATGCCTTGAGGCAACTGTTAACAGATTAGAACCATACCTTTAATGTGCATATGTGTTTAAACCAGAGAATTTATATTATGATTGAGCAATGGCCTATGACTCCTATTTGGTGATGTATAATGTTGCTAAATAACCATCAATCAGATGGATCGGTTTCTGTGCTGTGTATGATCTTGCAATTTTTGATGTCCAAAATATGCTTTCAACTTAAATTTAGATCACTATTCTGACACCAAATGAAATTGTACATTTTTTCTAAGTGGTCTTCAAGGTGCACAGATACCATTCCATTTTGCTGTGCCACACTCAGATCACTGGAGCTGGATGTGTAACATCTAATATAACAAAGCTTTCACTCAAGACAGAAAAGTGAGTTTGTTCTTCCCAGGTTAATCACAAACCCTGCAGTGAAACCATTCCACATTAAATTGAAAAGCATCCTGGTTTAAAACCTATTTGATGTGTCTTCATGTTTGAAACTTTTGGAAACTATATTCTGTATGATTAATCTTGCTCTACGTGTTCAGGACCTTCTATAAGAATTAAATGGGGGACTGTAAAATAAACAAGTCTATAAATGTAGGAGGATTAAAAAAGGAATTCAACTATTCAAACTTGCTCTGCCTTTCAATTTGATCACTCCTGTCCATGCCTCGTCTTCATTTTTCCACTTTTGTTTCATAATACTTGTTACTCTCACCCTCTAAAAGTCTCTCTCTCTCTCATTACCCCAGCAATATACTTCATTGCATTTCAAAAAGTAGGAAGAATTTCAACCTCTTTATTGTCTGAGATGCACATTTTAAAAATTATGTAGGCTGTTGAGATAATTAACAGTCATTTGCATATATAATTCAACTAGCCAACAGTAATAAATGCCATAAAGCCCCCATTAACAACCTATTTTTGCTTTCAATATGGGAATCTCAAACTGTTTTAACAAAGAATCGCTAAGATGCCACCTTCTTCTCTGCAAATAGTTTGCAAATACACAATAAGTGGATTGAGAAACCTCCTTGCATCCCTGCTCAATTCAAGCCATGTTTATATATACATTATATCTTTCCAGTATACATTTTATCTTTTTTAAAATGTCCCAAACTGATCAATAATAAGAAAACAGGACAAACATCAACTAGTTCATTAGTTTTTAGAATTTCAAGGTTATTCCATATTTTTTCAAAGCACAATTAACACAATAAAGAACATATATTTGTCTAGAATTACCTTTCTCTGATCAAATGCTCACAAAGCTTCTCCACACATGGCATCAAAACAAAACTGTAGCTTTGTATTGACAGGAGATTAAACATATTGTTCTTTTTGAAGTAACAAAGCAGAAGAAAGATCTTTAGGTACAGTAGATGAATTATTTTAGATATAATATACGGCCACAGCAAGCATACTTTGCAGAAACAAAGCGAATACAAACTTCTGACTCCCAGCATTCTTCATAACTAGGGTTTTACATTAGATTCCCAAGAGTATGGAAACAGGACTTTTGGCCCAACAAATCCACACTGACCCTCCAAAGAGTGACCCACCCAGACCCATTCCCCTACCCTGTATTTACCCCTGACTCATGCACAGAACACTATGGGCAATTTAGCTAAACATCTTTTGGATTGTGGGAGGAAACCAGAGTGCCCAGAGAAAACCCACACAAACACGGGGAGAATGTGCAATCTCTACACAGTTGCTCAAGGCAGAAATCAAACCCATGTCCCTGGTGCTGTGAGGCAGCAGCACTAACCACTGAGCCACCACGCTACCCCACCATTTCCTTGTTATGGATCTGTTGTAAGCTAATTAACGTCAATGGTTTGGTCAACAATGCGATTATCACTGCAACATGTGACTACCACATAGACAGAAAGTGGACTCAAGGTCTCTTTTAGCACAATGGTTTTGTCCCTGCATCTGCACAAGAGGACCTGGGTTCAAGTCCCACCTGCTTGGGGTGTGTAATAACATCGCTGAACAAGTTGATTAGAAAATATCTAGGAAAACTATGTTTCGGTTGCAATGTTTCTAGGATCATCATTACTGCAGAGCACCTGCCTGTTCTCCATTAGATACAAAGACTGCCTTGATCTTATTAATAAACGTCCTTAGAATTCTTCTTCTGTAGAGTGTTATCATCCTCAGCTCGTTCAAATTTATTGTGTTCCACTTCTGTCTGGTCAGATTCTTAGCAGTTGCTGAAGGAGGAGCTGTGAAATATTCAATAAGATGCCAACCTCAATTGAGGGAGTAAAACACAATCTGCCTATATTCTTAAGTGTTCTTATGCAGCTGAAAGCATGGCATTGCTGGAGGGTAGGGCCAGGACTTGTCATGAAAGGTGTCAGATGACCAAGGAGGGAGCACAACTGTATTAGAATCTCAGAATTATAAAATGATTACAGCACAGAAACAGGCTATTCAGCCAGTCATTTTTATGTCTGAAAGAGCAATTTACTTTGTGTCTCCTTTTCCACAGAGATCTCCATATTCTTCCTTTTCAGGTAATAATCTAACAGCTTTTCTAAAACATTATTGGAAACTGCCTCAACCACATATTGAATTCCAGATCCTAACCATTTACTGCATGAGAAAGAGTTTTCTTTTGACAACTTTTTAAAATCAGTGCTCTCTGGCATCTCAATCTTCCCAACAATAGGAATATTGGGCTGAATTTTCCAAGTAGCAATCGCACTCAAGTTAACACTCCACTTTTTATAGTATGAGAAAGCTCCACATTTCTGACAATTCCATTTTGATCAGGGCTTCTTCAGAACTACAGAGTAGTACTTCCATTCTGACAGTTCTCTCCTGCTGTCAAAGGTTAAGTAAATAAGGTAGGTGTTCTATTAGGCTGCCAGGTAAGTAGGTTGTCAGGTAGGTAATATGCCAAGTGGGTAGGGGTCAGGATGCCAAAGTAAGGTCCGAGGTAATTTAGATGCTAGTTAAGCAGATTGCCAGGGTACAAGGAAGCCAAGAAACTGGTAGAGAATTTAGGGCTGATCAGGGGGGATGAGAGATATCAGATCTGGTGAGGTGAGTAGGAATGTCAGGTCCACCGTGAGAGTAGATGTTAAAAGGGTGAGGGGAGGGTACCAGGGGGTTAAGTGTCAGGTGAGTAGGGTGCGAACATGGAGTGGGTTGGGTCCAGTAGCAAGGGTGTTTCAAATTCTGGAGAAAAGAGGATATTATGTCAGGGTGTGGGGGGGTGTAAAGCATCTTTGGGAAGTGTAATTTGAAGTGTGTAAGATTTGTTGGGCTTCAAAGCTGGACTATGTATATAATAGTCTAACTTTTCCAGAGTAATTACTTACACAACTTGAAGGGAACCTTCTAGATTCTTTGATTTGACCGGAGACTTTCAGAAGGTTCCAGGCTTTGGGGACTGGCCCAGTGGAATCTTCAGATTCCTGAGCAATTCATTCAGAGTCTACTATTATGGGGATTTTGCAGGATCCTCATGTTCATCTCCCATCAACGCTGAAATAACGACGTCTGGCCATTAGACAATCTAGGCCATCTACTCTGTCCATACCCTGAACTACCCTTCACTCTTTTCTTTCCCGAGGTAAACAGTATTGCTTTAATGTTTTTCATGAAGCTAAAGTTGATCAGCTGTAGAGCCATTTGTCTGACTCATTTTTTTGCTCTCTTACATTTCCTATCCATCTTAAAGTCTGGTATCTAAATTGGGTGCAATACTCCAGTTAAGGACAGAACAATGTTTTATCAAAGTGTGTGCCCTTTGAGATGCAGATATAGCTTGAAGAGGTGCTATCCAGTCCATTTCATGCTATTCAAATCCTTTTTTTTAGAAAAAAGCAAGATGAGGAAAATGAACATCTTTTGTGACTGTATTGCTGCTGTGAGTGGCAGGAGGAGAGTTTGGGACAGATGGGTTTGGCAGTAAGAGTTGCAACATGTTTATTGGAATGGTAAACTAAGATTAAATGCGCTTGCTTTCGCAATGTACAATGTCGAACTACCTGGGGAAACACCGAGTACTCTGAACAACTCTTTCTAAGACAGGTTGACTCTTCAAGTAAAGATTTGATAAATTACAGAGAAATAGTGGGGAGATCAGTTAAGGGAAATGATGATTATACTTGCTGAGGGAGTATTTCTATGACTATTTACCCTGCAGTTTTGGGGCCAACCTGATAAGATTCATGACTCAAAGTTGTTGAGAGATGCAAAACTGAAGATGGGCACGTGTAGCACTGAATGAATATTTAGGAACCATTTTTATGTCAGTGATACATAGTCTCAATGCACACATTCTAGTTGATGTTATGCAGAGCACTAGCTAGCCAACAACATTTTGTACCAGAACGATTCAGGGTCCATGGAGAAGGATTCACAGTTTCTTCAATGTGGCACCTGGGATTCTTGTGGAGAAGACTGGGAATTGTCCTGCAGAGTACACTGGATAAGGAAAGTGAACTAACAGAAGCAACTAAGTAACAGGGGTGCAAGAGCTCACTTGTGAGATCCCAGCTAGCAGTGCTACACCCGAGAGATATCTCCAGTGTCAGAACAAAATTAATAATTTGACCCAAGTGGTGAAGGCAAGAATCTGTATCACAAACAATTGTACCCACCAACAGCAACATCACAACATCTTGTATTCAGTCTAATAAAGCATGCTAAAATGTTAACAGTGGCATTTTTGAACAAATCTCCAGTGTGACTGAAGTTCCTCATGCCTAGAACCATTTTCAAGATTTCTTTTGTGTCCTCTCTAATCTTCCACATCATTTGAAACCACTCCTTCATTAAAATGAGGGTTTGCACTAAAGGTGGGTCTCCACATCTGTTATAGGAAGGATATTATTAAGCTGGAGGGGGTTCAGAAAGATTTACCAGGATATTGCTTGGACTGAAAGTTTGAGTAGTAAGAAGATGCTGGATAGGCTAAAAATGGAGCATAGGAGGTTGGGGGGTGACCTTGAAGAGGTTTTTAAAATTATGAGGGGTATAGATAACATAAGTAGCAAGAGTCTTTTCCATAGGTTGGGGGATTTCAATAATTTTAAGGTTAAAAAAAAGACAATTTTGTTTTACACTCAGAGTGGTTCGTGTGTGGAATGAATTTCCAATGGAAGTGGTGGATGCAGGTACAGTTACAACATTTGAAAGACATTTGGATAAGTTCATGAATAAGAAATGTTTGGAGGGATATGGGCCAAATGCAAACAGATGGGACTACCTTAGTTTGGGATTATGATCGGCATGGACTGTTTGGACCGAAGGGTCTTTTTCTGAGTTGTATGACTCTATAACCTGAAACTAGCCACCTGAGAAAATGTTAAAAGCCTGAACAGGGTGGCATGGTGGCTCAGTGGTTAGCACTGCTGCCTCACAGCACCAGCACCGCCGTGCAACTGTGTGGAATTTGCACATTCTCCCCCTGTCAGCGTGGACTTCCTCCGGGTGCTCCGGTTTCCTCTCACAGTCCAAAGATGTGCCATTTAGGGGGATTGGCCACGCTAAATTACCCGTAGTGTCCAGGGATGTGCTGGCTAGGTGGATCAGCCATGGGAAATGCAGGATTACAGCGATAGGCTAGGGGGGTGAGTCTGGGTGGGATGTGATGTGTTGGATGGGGGAAGCAGCCCTCTGATAGTTTCTCAGGGAAAAAAATTAGAGAGGCTGAGCTCTGTCATCAAACTTAGCTGTTGCATAAAATATATTTCAATGTTGGGAAAATGATGTGTGCACAGACTCACAGGAAATAAACAGGAAGCTTGACTGAAAGTGACACTCCAGCTGTATAAGAAAGACTAAACTTGTGACAAATCACCCAGGACCAAAATCTCCATTCGAGGTATGTGGCAATGGAAATGTCTGATACAAACAGAACACTCTTTGGAAAGATTCAGGGCTGAGTGAACTGTAATGTTTATGCTCAAAGGACTGACCAAATGGCCACATTCCAACAACTGTTTGATGGATCTCTGGGAGCCACCCAGTTGTTTTGTGTCACATGCTCACGTTAGGCAAAATCAAAAACCCTTTCTTGTCTGGCAGAGTGCCAAGTACTTGTTTAGATTAATTTTGAAAAGCCAAAGTAAGACAGAAATCAAAATAGTATATGCAGTATAGCGTAAGTTACCTTCATGGAGCTTGATCATACAACTGCAAAGATCAGACAATGCACCAAGTAGTAAAAGTAAAGCTACAAATGGGAGAATGTGTCAACTTGTTGGTGACACAAAATCAAAATCCTGTCAATGCTAGAGATTTGAAATCGAAAGTTCAAAATTTATTCAGTAAGTTAGTGGAATTTGTATTGAGGTCAGAGTTATAGAGTCATACAGTTTGGAAATAGACTCTTTGGTTTAACTCATCTATGCTGACTAGATATCCTAAACTGAACTAGTCTCATTTGCCTGTGTTTGGCCCATATCTCTCTAGACCTTCCTATTTATCTCCCAGTCCAATGTCTCGTAAATGTTGTAATTGTACCAGCCTCTACCACTTTTCTGTTAGCTCACTCCACACCTGCATCACCCTCTGTGTAATAAGTTGCCCCTCAAGTCCCTTTTAAATCTTGCCCCTCTCACCTTTAAACCTATGCTCTCGCGTTTTGGACTTCCCTACCCTTGGAAAAATACCTTAGCCAGTCACCTTCTCTGTATCCCTCATGATTTTATAAACCTCTATAAGGCCACCCCTCAGCTTCCAACACTCCAGGGAAAAAAAAGTTCAACTCTATTCAGCCTCTCCCTGTAGCTCAAGCCCTCCAATGATTTTTTTTTTCCTCTGTGCCTTTTCTGGTTTAACAACATCCTTCCTACAGCCGGGTGAGCAAAATTGTATGCAGTATTTCAAATTTAGCCTCACCAATGTCTTGCACAGCCTCAACATGATGTCCCAACTTCTATATTCAGTGCTCTGACTAATGAAGGCAAGCATGTATTGTACTATAACACTGGACCACATCCTCTGATATGAAGACAGTTATTGCTGAAGCATGGACCAGAGTTGAGTGTCAAGATCACTTGAAGATCCCAATGCTGTTGACTTCCAATGGGCAATTACCTAGCATCTGGAACCCTCCAAAAGCACACTCAACTCTGAGTTAGAGTCGGGACATTACAGTGTGTTGGCATTCTTATCTGAGTAGTTAATCAGGAAAGGTTAGAGGGGTTAAAACATGCTGTTAGTCCTGGCTAACTATGAGACTGACCTCCTCAATTCTCTGTAAGTAGCCAGAACTCTAAAGGACAACATGGTGGGTCAGTGGTTAGCATTGCTGCCTCACAGCACCAAGGACCCAGCTTCAATTCCAGCCTCGGGCGACTGTCTGTGTGGACATTGCACATTCTTTTCTGCGTGATTCTCCTCCCACAGTTCAAAGATGTGCAGGTTAGGTGAATTGGCCATGCTAAATTGTCCATAGTGCTCAGGGACCTGTATGTTAGTGGGAATGGGTCTGGGTAAGTTACTCTTTGGAGGATCGGTGTGGGCTAGTTGGGCCCTGTTTGCACACTGTAGGGATTCTATGATTCCCCCCTTGCAATCTCAGTAGCCATGATCATTCTGTATTACCAGAAACTGGCAGGATGGTGTTGGATTGCTAACAACCCTGGGGAAGGAGTCTGCCCAATACAGAGACATACAATACAACTAGTGTATATTTTCACTGTTGACACATAGCAGATAGGACAGCTGGCAGGCAGCTGGCCTTGACTACTTGTCCAAATATCATAACTCAGTTGATGTGCTTTTTCAGTTTTCCAACTTTTTTTCTCATCCTTATAGTATAAACACAAAGGCTGCAGTGTGACAGGGTCAGAAAAATCCACTAAGTCATTACAATGGATATGGTTCCAAATCTTCTGTTTACATCCACAGTCCACCCAAATTTTACTTGTGGAAATAGATAATGCAAACCAAAACTGTTGCAGGTCTACAGAGAGGGAAATAGAATTGATGGTTGGGATTCTGTGGAACCCATTGGGAAAGTTGAGGTGGAACAGGAAGTAGGTCCTGCCAAGCCTTCCTGCAATGACTCTCTTTCCCATAGCAATCTTGTGCCAGTCAGCCAACTAATGGCCAGCAGAATGAATGTCTGACCAATTAGTATGTTATAGTTAGCATTGAGGAGGCACTATGCTTAAAGAGTTGTTAATCTTCATGCCATGATGTGGTTTTGCTTAGCTGTAGCACTCGTCACAGCAACTATCCTGCAGCCAGGCCTGTGGTCTTCACTAGGAGAAAGTGAGGACTGCAGATGCTGGAGATCAGAGCTTAAAAATGTGTTGCTGAAGAAGGGCTTATGCCCGAAACGTCAATTCTCTTGTTCCTTTGATGTTGCCTGACCTGCTGCACTTTTCCAGCAACACATTTTTAAGCTCTGTGGTCTTCACTAAACACTGAACTGTGCTGTACCTCCCTCCCCTCTGCTCTGCCCAACAGCCTTTGTCCAGAAAGACCTGTGTATTTTTGGGCACCCATTCCAAGCTATTCCAATCCAGTCTGCCATCAACACTGCACCCTGCTCCACTCCTCTACTGTCCTCCCGTCAGGGACAGAAGGGAATCAAGGCAGAAGAGAGCTTAATCTTAGAATGGAAGACTTCCCGAACTCCTTCCAACCTATGAAAGAAATATATTTCACTCTATGGTTGATAAGTCCAGCAATAATGTCAGTGTTGTCCCATTGCCACTCTTCAAAATCAAATGTGGCTCCAATTCCCCAAGACCTCATGCACTGACTGCTATTAATTAACAGGATATGGGTGCCTGAATTTATTACCATTCCTAATTATTCAGAGGACAATCAAGAGTCAACTATATTACTGTGGTCCTGGAGTCACGGGTAGGCCAGATGAGGTAAGGATGGCAGATTTCTTTCCTTCAACGATATTAGTGAACCAAATGAATTTTGCAACAATGGGCAATGGCCACCAAACTTAATTCCAAGTTTTAATTGAATTTAAATTCTACCATCTGCCATGGTGGGATTTAAACCTAGGTCCCCTGGGTCTCTGGATTAATGGTCTAGCAATAATACCATTAAGCCATCACCTCCCTATAGCACCCAACACCATCATGCCAGTCTCTGGTAATACAGAAGGCATGCAGGTGCTGAAATTCACAGTGCACCCAACATTTTGAAATTGTTCATTAGCAACTTATAAAGCTTTGCAATCTAATCATCCTCAACCTTTTGTTATACCATGCACGTTTTGAGCATCAGGCATGAATACATTTGGGAGTGTTACAGACAAGGGAGAACTGAAAACCCAATTCCCTTACCTGACTGTCCATAAATAGTATTGTTTTGAAAAGGAAGATGTTCATGTTTCTTAACAAGTGAGAGGACGGTCAATTTGATAACCAGCAGCAAGCCGTTGTGGATTTAAATAAAGAGGATTATGTTTACACATTTGTCCTGAAAGGCTGATGCATTGTCACCCACTCAGTGGTTATACATAAAGGAAAAAATGTAGTTAAATTGAATCATGCATTTTTGTAAATTTTAAACAAAAAAAGTGAATAATTCACATGTTTGACTCATCTGAAGAAAAAGCATCTATTATGGGTTTGATGAAGAAGGGTTTTCACTCCTGAAATGTAACCTAGGCGAATTTAACAAGCTGGAGTCTAACGTCAAGTTTATTGCAGGGTTTACTTCAAAAGACAAATTTTCAGCAGGTCACAAAGTTGGTTGCTCTTAGTCTTATTACTAGGATGTCAGTTTCTTATAGTGGCACGCTTGAACAGGAACAGGCTGGGAGAACGTGAGTAATGACAAGTTTCCAATTGTTCAAAAAAGTAGATATTACTGTCCTCTCTGCTACTGTTTCTGCAGTTGACTAATTTGGTTTTTTTCCTCATCCTTGGATTGTAAGACGTGTTAGCTGAAGATAGTTTCAACTGGGTGAAAAGCCTTCTCCTAAATCCATACTTTGACTGTCCATCCAAAGTCCATCCAACTGGTCTACTCAGTTTCTACTTTGCTTCCGTCATCTCTTCAAGAAACAATCTATTGCTAAACAAAGGGGAAATGGGTGGGTTATTCACACCTATCTGTGATGAATTAGTTTCTGCACAGCTCTATTTGTTACATTTTGAATGTTGAAACATAAAATCTGCACTTGACTTCCAGCTAACACCTACGAACTATTTTTGTATGTGCACACCACAAAGGGTTTCCATCTCGGTGTGTTGATTAAATGGGAGGCATCCCACCCATGGTCACTCAGATTATAACTTCCTAGAGATTAGAGATACTTCAGAGTTTGTGTAGAAATTGCAATGGTCACCCTAAGCAGCCTTTCTGTCTCAAGTTTGAAAAATGGTTAGCTCCAGAGGACTCCGAGCTGATTGTTTGGATATTAAAGTTATGCATAGACATGTCTCCATTGTGAATGAGAGGAAGCTTCTTTATATCAGCTTCGATAAGGCAGCGCAAGGGCGAGTGAAAAAGCCTGCCCCAGGGACCATGGCTGAATTTACTGTCAGATTCTGCTGGCAAAGATGGCGATGTCTGTAAACTTATTAAAGATATTTTCTTCACAGCTTTTTTGCATCTTTAAAGAAAAGTAAATACTGATTCTAAATTTGGAGTGCCTTTACAATTCTAGTCATGACAGGCTTCCAGACTGTGATTATTCCATCTACAGCTTGGATTAGATATGGTAACCTCTTTACATTCCTGTTACCACAACCTACCAGTTACACAGTCACACCCAATATGTCCATTCACACTGGAATATGATTCACATTCAGGGTGTATATTTACAGGACAGATATTCAACTAGGAATGTAGCTGCAATAAAAAAAACACTGTTACTTTTAATGATAACTCAAAGTTGCATCATCAGGTTTTACTGTCACACCTGAAATCAGGCATGTGGTAGTAGGCCTAATGATGGTAACATTGGATGGGAGGAAGTGGAAGAGTTTGGAGATGGAGAGGAAGCTTCCTTTGTTGCTCCAATTGGCTTCCTTCCCATAGATTGGTTACTAGCTGGCAATCAGATGCTTGCTTGTACCTGTAGAGATGTTCAGGGCATAAGTAAGTGGACTATTCAGTTTCTACTTTGCTTCTTTCATCTCTTCAAGAAACAAATCAAGTCTAGTGACACTTGTCAAGACTTGTGTGTATTTTTGTTGCATTTGCCCAGAGCTGTAATGAAGAACTCCTTGGTAATCAGAAAGGAGAAACACTTCCAAATATTTAGTCTTTCTCACAACTTCAGGAGATTTTGAACATGCTGAAAGACAGTGAAATACTTTTGAAATGTAGCCAGTTTTCACACAGCTCCATCCCACTATCAGCTCAGAGTTACTGACTTGCCAATCTGTTTAGTGATGGTAGCTGAGGAATAAATATTGCTTTTGACCAGGAATATTACCCTGCTCTTGGAAGAATGGTACAAGATATCTTGTAAGAGACAGAACATCAGTTTAACAGCTCACTTGAAAGATGGTGCCTCTGACTATGTAGAACTCCCTCAGTCCTTCACTGGAACTTTGTGACTGTCTGGGATTACATGTACATGTCTCCCAAGTAGGATTTGAAATCAATTCCAACTCAGAGACTAAGTGCTGCCGTTAGTGCGTGGTTGACACAATGTAGTTCAGTATGGCACTCTGCAGGTATTTGGCCAAAACGAATCTATATTGCATGTTCCTTTCTGTTCAGTGATTTTGTTTTTTGCCTTGATTATATGACGAGTGAAACTAATAAGCACTCTCAACAGTTCACATTTCCATCTGACATTGCAGTGAACATTACTGCAATTGTATGCCAAATACTTTCCAATGACTACACAGTGGGCCATTTGCAGTTTTGAGACCAACAAAGTGATCAGCTGCCTCTGTAAAATAAGCCTCATTTCCATTCCATTAATTTCAGCAGGCAGCAATTATTGCCTAGGTGATAGACTTGAAAATGCCTCTCACTCATTGTCCATGTTGCCGAAGATAGGTAATAGCTACTGAGTGCACTCCCATTTCTGTTACTCCTACATCTCTGAATATGGTCCAATTTTAATACAACCATTGTGTACACCAGAACAAAGCTCTGACTGACTCACTGAATGTATTTATTACCTATACAAATAGCCCCTTTTGATCTCTGCCTCATTTAACCCTCTGTTAAGCAACTATTAAGCACCAAGCGAAATAGGAACAGAAGTAAACCATTTAGGGCCTTGAGCTCACTTCACCATTCCAGAAAGATCCTGGCTCCTCTACTTATGTTTGCAATTCCACATTCCTATCTATCCCCCATGTCCCTTTGATTCTTCTTAGAGTCACAGAGATGGACAGCAGTGAAACAGACCCTTCAATCCAACTCGTCCATGCTGACTAGATATCAGAGATAAATCTTACCCCATTTTCTTGCATTTGGCCCATTTTCCTCTAAACCCTACCTATTCATATACGCATCCAGATGTCTTTTAAATGTTGTAATTGTACCAGCCTCCACCACTTCCTCTGGCAGCTCATTCCATGCACTCCCCACACTCTGTGTGAAAAAGTTGCCCCTTAGTTCCCTTTTAAAACCTTTTCCATCTCACCTTAAATATATACCCTCTAGTTTTGGACTCACCCATCCTGGAAAAAGACCTTGCCTATTCACCCTATCCATGCCCCTCATAGTTTTATAAACCTCTGTCAGGTCACCTCTCAGCCTCCGACATGCCAGGGAAAACAGCCCCAGCATCTCCAGCCTCTCCCTGTAGTTCAAACCCTCCAACCCTGGCAACTTCCTTGTAAATCTTTTCTGAACTGTTTCAGGTTTCACAACATCATTTCCGTAGCCTGCAAACCAGAACTGCGCACAGTATTCCAAAAGTAGCTTCACCCATGTCCCATACAGCCACAACATTGTCCAACAAGAATTGATATCTCTGCTTTAAAGATATTCACTAAACCCATCTGAGGCTTGTACAAAGTCCTACACTGGATAAAAAAAATGTTTATTTTGACAAGTATAGACTGATTCACTGTATTTTTCAGCTGCAGATTATCCACCCAGAAAAATAAATAAGAAGCAAGAACAGATTTTGTTGCAGTGTGTATCTAATCAAACATCTTGGGCTTGTTTTGGCTCTTTGGATCGAGATTTGGAAGCAGACTTTTTTTAATATTGGCTGGTTTTGAATTTGTTTAGGGCAAGCTGGTGTTTGCAAGTAAAGGAGTTGGATTTCCACAAGATGTGGCAATCTGTTGTGTTAAATTTGAGCAAATAAGCTGTTACCAGTACCAGTGCACTTTCCCAGCTTGAGGGATTCTTTGTCTTTTATTGTGAATCCACAATGTGGCCTGATAAAGACTTTCTGAAGAAACTAGGGCTTGGGACTGGTAACAGCAAACCATAGAAGTGTGCAATGTCAATTTGGGAGAATGTGGGGAAGGTGGCGGGATCAGGGTGTTGTGAACAGAGATGGTCAGAGAGGTAAACTTGTTGAATAGATATGCAACACCAGCATTCCTGTGGGAAGGACATACAGGTGGACAATTGTGAATAAACTTAACTTTTAAATTGCAAACTCAATTGAAGCTGAAATCTTTTAGTGCAACCCACAATAATGTTGACTGCCTCAGAGCAAGAACAATCTCATCGAGTCTCAAATACTTGCAACTTAATACCTGCTGGGTAAAGAATGTCCATATTTATTCCTCTCAATATGTGGGAATGTATTCCAAATGGAAATGTGCAGATCCTATGGGCGGCAGAGTAGCTCAGTGGTTAGTACTGCTGCCTTACAATGCCAGGGACCCAGGTTCGATTCCACCCTCGGGCGACCGTCTGTGTGGAGTTTGCACATTCTCCCCATGTCTGTGTGGGTTTCCTACGGGTGCTCTGGTTTCCTTTCATAATCTAAGAATGTGCACGTTAGGTGAATTGGCCAAGCTAAATTGCCCGTAGTGTTAGGTGCATTAGTCAGGGCAAATGTAAGGAAATCAGGATGTGGGTCGGAGTGGGATACACTTTGGAGGGTGGTGTGGACTTGCTGGGTCAAAGGGCCTGTTTCCTCACTGTAGGGACACTAACTAATTCTGCCTACCATTCTGAGGATCATTTTACCTGAGGCACTGTGGCTCAATTTGTAGTTCTCTAACTGACAGTACTGGAGATAACCAGGAAGATATAACAGAGTGATTGATCCTAGATTCACGACTGGGATCAAGTGAGCAGGAATGGGCACTTCACTGTGCTGGGATAAACCGAAGGGAATGTAAATCTCAAGTACGCAGCAGGAAGGACCCTAAGGCCAAGATAATGACTTGTGGGGAGGAAACAACATTTGGCACAGGGAGGATGACAGGGAAGGAAAACATCTCCATTGAAGGTGGGACTCGGGGAGCTTAGTGGCATAGTAGGGTGAGCCACATCAGCACAGTGGAGTATAGGAACAAAGGGTTAGCCACATCAGCACAGTGGAGTATTGGGACAGTGGGGTTAGCCACATCAGCACAGTGGAGTATTGGGACAGTGGAGTTAGCCACATCAGCACAGTGGTGTATTGGGACAGTGGAGTGAGCCACATCAGTACAGTGGAGTATTGGGACAGTGGCGTGAACCACATCAGTACAGCGGAGTATTGGGACAGTGGGGTGAACCACATCAGCACAGTGGAGTATTGGGACAGTGGAATTAGCCACATCAGCACAGTGGAGTATTGGGACAGTGGGGTTAGCCACATCAGCACAGTGGAGTATTGGGACAGTGGGGTTAACCACATCAGCACAGTGGAGTATTGGGACAGTGGGGTTAGCCACATCAGTACAGTGGAGTATTGGGACAGTGGGGTTAACCACATCAGTACAGTGGAGTATTGGGACAGTGGGGTTAACCACATCAGTACAGTGGAGTATTGGGACAGTGGGGTTACCACATCAGCACAGTGGAGTATTGGGACAGTGGGGTTAGCCACATCAGTACAGTGGAGTATTGGGACAGTGGGGTGAGCCACATCAGTACAGTGGAGTATTGGGACAATGAGGTGAGCCACATCAGCACAGTGGAGTTTGGGACAATGAGGTGAACCACATCAGCACAGTGGAGTATTGGAGCAGTGGGGTTAGCCACATCAGCACGGTGGAGTATTGGGACAGTGGGGTGAGCCACATCAGTACAGGGGAGTATTGGGACAGTGGGTGAATCACATCAGTACAGTGGACTATTGGGACAGTGGGGTGAACCACACCAATACAGTGGAGTATTGGGACAGTGGAGTGAGCCACATCAGTACAGGGGAGTATTGGGACAGTGGGTGAATCACATCAGTACAGTGGACTATTGGGACAGTGGGGTGAACCACATCAGCACAGTGGAGTATTGGGACAGTGGGGTGAGCCACATCAGTACAGTGGAGTATTGGGACAGTGGGGTTAGCCACATCAGTACAGTGGAGTATTGGGAGAGTGGGGTTAGCCACATCAGTACAGTGGAGTATTGGGACAGTGGGGTTAGCCACATCAGTACAGTGGAGTATTGGGACAGTGGGGTGAGCCACATCAGTACAGTGGAGTATTGGGACAGTGGGGTTAGCCACATCAGTACAGTGGAGTATTGGGACAATGAGGTGAGCCACATCAGCACAGTGGAGTATTGGGACAGTGGGGTTAGCCACATCAGTACAGTGGAGTATTGGGACAGTGGGGTGAGCCACATCAGTACAGTGGAGTATTGGGACAATGAGGTGAGCCACATCAGCACAGTGGAGTTTGGGACAGTGGGGTTAGCCTCATCAGTACAGTGGAGTTTTGGGACAGTGGGGTGAGCCACATCAGTACAGTTGTGTATTGGGACAGTGGGGTGAACCACACCAATACAGTGGAGTATTGGGACAGTGGAGTGAGCCACATCAGTACAGGGGAGTATTGGGACAGTGGGTGAATCACATCAGTACAGTGGACTATTGGGACAGTGGGGTGAACCACATCAGCACAGTGGAGTATTGGGACAGTGGGGTGAGCCACATCAGTACAGTGGAGTATTGGGAGAGTGGCGTGAACCACATCAGTACAGTGGAGTATTGGGACAGTGGGGTGAGCCACATCAGCACAGTGGAGTATTCGGACAATGGGGTTAGCCACATCAGTATAGTGGAGTATTGGGACAATGGGGTTAGCCACATCTGTACAGTGGAGTATTTGGACAGTGGGGTTAGCCACATCAGTACAGTGGACTATTGGGACAGTGCGGTTAGCCACATCAGTACAGTGGAGTATTTGGACAATGGGGTTAGCCACATCAGTACAGTGGAGTATTTGGACAGTGGGGTTAGCCACATCAGTACAGTGGAGTATTGGGACAATGGGGTTAGCCACATCAGTACAGTGGTGTATTGGGACAGTGGGGTGAGCCACATCAGCACAGTGGAATATTGGGACAGTGGGGTTAGCCACATCAGTACAGTGGAGTATTGGGACAGTGGGGTTAGCCACATCAGTACAGTGGTGTATTGGGACAGTGGAGTGAGCCACATCATTACAGTGGAGTATTGAGACAGCAAAATAGTTTGCATTTACACTTCAGCCTCAAGGGTGACTGACTGATGGGTGATGAAAACTATTCATTCTGGTTTAAGAGTTAATCTGACTGAGTTGAAAACTGATGCATGTTGAGCCGTTGGGGCAAATACTTCTCGCTCATGTAATTTCTGACTGGGAATGTTTGATTGAAGCACACAAGAGAGAAATGCATTTGATTTCCTTAGGATTGATATTCCTTCCTGGTGCAATTGTGTATGAAGGCAAGTGTCCTCTTTACAGACTGTTCTGTCTGTTTAACAAAAACAAACATGGAACATGCACTGTTCTAATGGCCACTCTCCAAAAATGATGATGCTACTTTTGTTATCCATGTACTTGGGGGGCCTGCCCCTTTAAGAGAGCTGGTCAGGTGACCCAGAGGGGGGATGATTGGGTCCAGTCTACAGGATTATTAATACAGTGTTCTTGTGCAGAGTGACCATTGATCGACCTGGGTATATAATTCCTGGTTCAAGAGGCCGCAACTTCCCCTTTCTGAGGAGCCAGTTTGACAGCTCCTCCTGTACTGGTCACGTGACCTTTCACAATGAGGTGACAGCTTAACTTGAAAGGGGTGACAGCTTCTTTTGGCAAACAACATCTATTCATCATGCATCTCTGAGCTCGTCAGACACCTCGCTCTGCAGCCCAGCTGGGCGCTTTGTGTTTGTCTGACAGCTCTGCAGAGAGTGACACATGCGAGCCCATTCTGACTGGATTCCCCATGCTCTCTTCAGCGTCTGGCATATGGGCTTTTGTCTGCTGAGATGCCGAGAAATGTGACACAACCGATTTCAGATCATTGGCCTGTGGGACAGCCCCTCCCTGTCCACCCGTTTCCCTTATGGTTTGATTTGATTTCAATGGTTGGATCACTTGTTAAGTCAAGGGTTCCTGATTCGGGGGGGGGGGCAAAATTAATCAACAAGACAAGAGCTCTGAGGAAGAGTTACTGGAACTGAAAAATTAACTCTGATTTCTCTCCACAGATGCTGCCGGATCAGCTGAGCTTTTCCAGCAATTTCTGTTTCTGATTGCTGGCATTCCCAGTTCTTCTGGTTTTTAATCAACAATATGGTTGTCAACTATGTGAATAAATCTATCCCTGGAAGTTTCATCACACATCTCATCCCTTATGTCATACAAACAAACGAATATAAGAGAAAAAGTAGGCCCTTCAGCCCCTCAAGCCTGCTCCATCATTGATTAGGATCATGGCTGATTTGTTTGTGTTTTGAATTCCACCTTCATTTGGTCTTTCCCTTGCCTAACAACACTCTATTCATCTTTGTGTTAAAAATATTCGATGACACCTCCTCCACTGCAGTCTGAGGCAGAGTTCAAAAGTCTTACAATCCTCTGAGAGACAAATTATTCTCCTCGCCTCTGTCCCAAAAGGCTGACCCTTAATTTTAAAACAGCGTCCTACTTCTGACTGACTGACCCGTAATGTTTTTTTTTTCCACATCCAACTTGTCAAGACCATTCAGGATCTTACACACTTCAATCAAGTCACCCCTTACTCTTTTAAACTTCAGTGGGAACAAACCCACCCTGTCCAACATGCTTAAATCTAATAAACCTCCACTGGCTGTCTCCAATGCACTTGCATGCTTCCTTAAATAGGGTGATTTAAACTGAACCAGAACACCTATATGTTCTGCACCTCAGAGTTCTGCAGCCATGCTTTGTTTAGGTCATATTCTACTTTTTTTTATTCTCCCTGCCAGCGTGAACAACTTCACATTTTCCCCACATTATCCTCCACCTGCCAGATTTCTGCTCACTCACCCAAACTATCTACATCTATCTAAATTTCCTTAAGTCTTCTTCACAACATATCCATTTTGTGTCATGTGCAAATTTAGTTGCCATGTCTTCACTTCCTCATCTAAGTCATTGATGTTAACTTGATATAGACCCCTGCAGGATTCCAATTCTCATATCCTGTCAATCAGACAAATTTATACACACTATTTTGTGTCAGCTAACTAATCTTACAGCCATGCCCAGACATTACCCCTACAATGTAAACAGTTATTTTCTCCAATAAACTTTGACATAGTACCTTATCCAATAGCTTCTCAAAATCCAAGTACAGTACACTTACAGGCTCCCTTTATCAACACGGTGTATTACCCCTTCAAATAACTCCAGTAAATTGGTGAATCATGACTTCCTGTTGATGAAACTGTGCGGACCCCTCCAAACTACTGTGAGATTTTCTAAACATGCGCTTAGAATCTCCATAATATCACTTTCCCATGACAGACATCAATCTAACAGGCCTGTTGTTTCTTATTCTCTGCCTCCTTTCCTTCTTCAAAAGAGGCATGAGATTTGCTACTTTCCAGTGTGAAGGAACCATTCCTGACATAGGGAGAATTTTGAAAGAGTTCCATCTATTACCTCATGATCAAAATGTTTCAAGACCCCAGGATAAAGCCTATCTGAACTCAGAGACTTGCCTGTCCGCAGATCCATCAAATTGCTTCATACTGTTTCCCTTGTGATTATAATTTTGCTTTGCTTCTCCCTTCCACTTTCTAATTTATAACTACTATTGTGATTTTTTGCACTCTCTGTAAGAATGTTCAAAATGTTTATTCATTTCATGTCTACTTCTCTTTTTATCTACTGTTACCACTCCATTATCACTTTCTAAAGAAACAGCACTCATTTCATTTACTCTTTTATTTACCCTTTAAATATCAAGAGAACCTCTTGCAATTTGCTTTAAATTCCAAAGGATCTAGGAACAGGAATAGGCCATTCAGTTCTTCAAGCCTAGCCCACCATTCAAAATGGTCATGGCCGATCCTCTATCTCAGAGCCATATTCCTGTTTTCTCTTCTTGGTGTCTTTAAAATCTAAAGAAAGTTTCTCTTTCTTGAATATGTATTTTTCTCCTGGGCAACCATGTTCACTTGGTATTCAAAAGAAAAATAACATTTCATATTCTAAACGTAGATTTCATAATGCTTCACTTTCCATCTCTCCCGTATGACACAATTTCAAAACTCACTCTAAAGTCAATTAACTTTTGGGACACCCACTAACCTGAAGTGAAATGTAATTGATAACGAATACCTGTGAAGATCTGTCAATCAGAATTGGTGATGCAGAGGCCATGCCCAAAAACGAAAGACACTAGAAGGTGATCACAAACTCCTCCCATTTCCACTACAAACCATCTCTTCCCAGCTCTCCTTTATCAAGGTGATCAGACAATCCTGGAAATCAATCACACCTTCCAAACCTGTGCACTTACCCCTTGGGACTATCCAAACACAATGCCTTGTGGCGAATTGTCTGTTTCTGTGCTCTGTGATTCTATGACTTAAGCCAATCCCCATGTTTCCCACATTGATTAAAATTCAGAGGTAATTCAGTCGCTGTAACAATCATTAGGAAACCCTGAGATCATGAAATTAACAAAATAAAGGCTACCAAGTCCAATCCACAATACCAGTTGGACACTCAGGTTGTACGTTGGGGATTGTAGGATACAACTTAAAGAGTACTTGTAAATTTTGCCTGCACATCATTGAAAGATGTGGAATGGATAGGAAGTGAAAGGATAATGAAATTCTTCCCCTTTGAATACAGGTGATTCCACTGCACTAAATGATCAATAGAAAAACACCAATTAGTAGTAAATGGAAAATTATTTCCAATAAGATTTCCATTAATTTCTTTTCATTGCCTCCATCATGAAGCATTCAACTTCAGTCCCTAATTTCTCTTACATAAGTCTTTTTTTAGCTCATACTTAATGCTGTTGATGTTTCTGTACAGAATGTAGATCCAATCACATCAACAATCCAATTTATCACAAGATGTGGCAATTCTCAAAGAAAGACCTTTGGCCAAGAAATTGGCAGCAAAGTGGCTGAAACTGTCACCTGGGCAATCAAATGCTGCTCACGTAAGGATGCTTAATACCTTTTTCAGACCTATTCCCTTCTAGAGAGGAGCCTTTACCAACCTGGCAAGTAATCTGTCTCTGGCACATAAATAGCATACATCAGCAGCCCCCATATTAAATCCTTCCTTCGCTGCCTGTCCACACCAGCAACAAATTCACAATGATCAAATGTCAAAACCAACATGTTATCAATAACTACAGAATGACAGAAGGTCCTACAATAGAGAGTTTTTTGCACAGGTTTGGCTGTCAATTCTTCATCATTTGCTGTTCTGCTTTAGTTAGGGAGGAAAATGAACACCCACTTAACACCATCTGCTTCAATTTGCCAGCAGCATTTTTCCAGGTAGAACCACGGAATTGTAAGTAGCACATCAGCTATGCTTCTTCATTCAATGTAACATTAAATGTGTGATCTGTTTGGGAAACCGTGATATCTGATTCTGATACATTTCCCACTGCTTCCCTTTACTCCGTTTCCCTTTCTCCACCATGCAGTTCCTCTAGTCAGCAAAGACTGAACTACTAATAGCTAAGACAAGTTTGGTAAAAGCTGAGTCCACAGCAAAATGATTGACATCTGTTTAGCCATGAGTAATTGTCGAGACTGTACATTTGAAATTACATCCCTTAAACTCTTGTCTCTCGACTTCTGTCTGCTCCTTTCAGAGTCTTTTACAAACAGACTGCTTTCACCAAGCATTTTATTCAATTATAGAAAGATTACAGCACAGAGGAGACTATTTGACCCATTGCAATCCTGTCTGCATGAGTGGCAAACCTCTTGCCACTTCTCCTTTTTCCTCGATCCCTTCAAATATTTTCAGATATGTCATTTAATTCTCTTTTGAAAGCCTGAATTGAATCTATCTCCAACACCATCTTAGTCAGTGCAAGCCACTTGCTGCTTTAAAAAAACATCAGCCACATTGCCTCTTTTTAAATTTAATCATGAGAAAATGGGTGTCCCTAGTTGGGCCAGCGTTTATTACCTGTCCCTAACTGCCATTAAGATGATGAGTTGCCTTCTTGTAGCACTGCAGTCCACATACTGCAATGCCCTTAAAGAGGAAATGCCAAGATTCTAAGTCAGGATAGTGAGTGGCATGGAGGTGTACTTGCAGATGGTGTTCTCATATATCTGCTGCCCTTGTCCTTTGAGACGGAAGTGGTTGTGGGTTTGGAAGGTGCTGTCTGAGGATCTTTGGTGAATTTCTGCAGTGCATCTTGTAGATAGTACAAACTGCTGCTATTGAGCATCAGTGGTGGAGAGAGTGGTTGCTTGTGCATGTAGTGTTAATTAAGCAGGCTGCTTTGTCCTGGATGGTGTCAAGCTTCTTGAGTGTTGTTGGAGCTGCACCCATCCAAATAGGTGGAGAGTATTCCATCACACTCCTGACTTGTGCCCTATAGATGGTGGCCAGGCTTTGGGGATTCAGAAGGTGAGTCATTTGCAGCTGTATTCATAGCCTCTGACCTGCTTTGTTAATCATTTTAATTAGATACCCTTTGGTTCTTTATCCTTCTGCTAATGGAAACAGTTTCTCCCTATCTATTCTATCCAGGCTCCATGTGATTTTGGCTGCCTCTGCAAAAACTCTTCTTAACCTTTTCTTTCCCAAGGACCTGCCTGCCATTTCAACACACCATCGTGTTTCCTGGTAAACATCTCTGTCTCGGGCTTGCTGCAGTGATCCAATTAAACTCAGCTCAAGCCGGAAGGACAGCATCTCATTGTGCTCTGGGGGACACTACAGCCTTCAGGACTCAATATCGAGTACAGTATGTTTAGTGTGGGAGCACCTTCTTCCATGTCCTTTACACTGAAACAGACTCATCCTGGACTTCCTCATACTGGAACCATTCTCATGAATCTTTCCTGCATTGTCTCCAATCCCTTCACATCCTTCCACAAGTGCAATGCCCATCCTTTGTCCTGTCTCCTTTGGTTTGACATCTTTTTTTTATGTGACATTCATTTGCAAGTCTCCAGATATTTTACAACATTACAGGGGTTTAGAAATATAAGCTTTTGCTGCTTGTCACTCGTGGTTCTCTCTAGAAGAAGCAAAGTTCTATTTGGTGCAAAACTGAATACTGCTTTTCCTTTCTAACACGTAATTTAATATTTGATTGGACTGCCTTCAGTCTACCTGAAGAGAGTGGAATAAAATTGTCGCTTGGCTCAATTATCAAATAGAGCAAGTTAGAAGTAGGGTTGAACAGAACTGCAGAGTAAAAGAACAAATTACTTTCCAATGCATTTCATAGGATCTGTCAGCCGATAGGTCTGGCAGGAGAAGGATGATGTAAGTTCTAGCAGTTTGGATATATCAACAATGGATTAATGAGGGCCTGGTCCTACAGCAAGGAAATGACCCCTCTAAGAACTCTCCCTTTCCAGATAATTATACTTCCCTGACCTAACATATGCTAAATGGAAGGTTCAGGAGTATAGGATTCTAAAAGAGGGAAAGCCTAAATGTGTACTGGGCGGCATTTGTTTTTGTTAAATGTGCATTAAAAGTTATTCAGAAAGTTTGCCTGTTCAAGGATTGCTACTTGCAAAGGAAAGTCAGCTCTGAGAAGCACAAACTCCAGATAGAACATACCAATCTGCTATGCCAAGATGTTCCCACTGTAATTTCCTGCCTCCGCACAGTCAGTTTGCAAACCTGGAACCAAACAGGGTAGAGAAGGCAATCTACTTGGACATAAAAAAGTTACATCAGTCAAACCTGAGCTCCGTCAAATTCATAGACAATTGTCTAAGTCCAAAGCAAACATAAGGGATTCTAAAGAAGGAGTCATATTGGACTCAAATGTTAACTCTCTTTCTTTCTCCACAGATGCTGCCAGACCTGCTGAGTTTCTCCAGCATTCTCTGTGTTTGATTCAGATTTTCAGCACTTGCAATAATTTGCTTTTATCGAAATCTGAAAACTAACCTGGGTGACCAAGAAAAGAATTTATTAGACATTTCGAGAGACCATGGGGATATATACAAAAGTCATTTTGAGGGATGTTGATGTTGGGAGGGATGTGGCAACATTGGGTAAGGTGGGTGGGAACCATTCCTCAGGGTGATCTGGGACTGCTACTACTGGATATTGGCAGGCCCAGAGGATGTCTTGGCCTGCCTGGAGTGCTGTCGGCTTCCAGGAAATCACCTCCAGACAGCTCAGTTAATCCGACCTCTGGCACCTGCAAACATTTGGAGGCCAGTTGGAAAATCCCAGTCAACCTCCTTCACTGAGCCTCAATAAGCTGCAAATTGCTTCACTTGGCTCCTCACGACTTGCAGTCAGGCAGTCCTACTTTCTCAATGTCTGGGAAAGCAACCTATTTTTAGCTTTACTAAAGACTCTATTCCTGGATCTGCTGGGCCCTAAGGTTCAAGGTAATAGGGTACAAATGCTGGGGTTATGCTGAGCTTTTATAGTTAGGCCTCAGCCGGCATACAGTGTTCAATTTGTAGCACTACACTCTCTAAAGGATATCCAGGCCTTGGAGAGGATGCAGAGGATGTTCAGTAGAATGGATTGAGGGCTCCACATATATAGAGGGGAGTTGGGATTGCTCTCCTTAGGACAGAGATGGTTTTGGGGGTGATTCAAAATCAGGAATGGTAAAAGTAAGGAAGGAAAAATGCTTCCATTGGCAGAAAAGTACCCCCTTTGGCTACCATTCTTTCTGTCCCTGCAAGCATTTTGTTTTTATTTAATTTCCATTGATTAGTAAAAGATCCAACGGTGACACGAGGGATTTTTTTATAAAATTCTGTGAGTAATTGCAAGCTGCTCTATGTGTCTGGTGGAGACAGGCTCAGGAGTAAGTTTCAGAAAAGTGAATTGGATCAATATTTGATAAGATAATTGTGCAGAGCTATCAGAGTTCAATTAATTAGATACCTCTCTCAGACAGATAACACAGGCATGATGGGCGCAATGGCTTTCTCTGTGCCTTATCATTATCTGATTCTAAGCGGAAAAAGCTTTCTGTGGGATGGGACAATTGGAGATCCACAGGGATCTATTGTACATTGACTGATAGTCATATTTATCTCTCAGTGAAAGCTTACTCTTTGGCTCAGTTTTAACTGCTGAGGAGATTATGGTATGGCCAGCTCTCACACACAGTCTGCACTCTCATTCTGGGAGCCACCTGGACAACCTCCTAGGGAACTTTGCTATCCAGAATTAAAATCCGCCTATCCAGGGCACTATTCCTTGGGTCGAGTTTGTGGAAAGCAGAAATGCTCTCTCTCTGTGAAAATCTTAGAAAATGGGAACAATAAATAGAGGGAGGGAAGAAGTTGTGTGTATCTAAAGTGACTATAAAATCAATGAATCGTTACTGACGGGGCAGGTATTATTCATGTCTTTGCCTTTTCAAAGATTTCACAATTTCATCCACTGTTGGGCCAACCTTTGCCTACATTAAGAAACTGCCAAATGGGCTCCATGTCAGGGATGGGGTCATGTGATGTGGGTGGGGGCAATCCTCCTTTTCTTATATTCCTTGGTCCATGGAGGAGCATTCCCCAACAGTGATGACTGTCTCTGGGATTAACCTTATCGAGGGTGTGTGGAATTAATGGAGGACTGCCTAATCTCTCCATTTCTCAAGGAGCTCCTGGCCAATCATTATTGAGAAATACTGAGGAGATATATGATAAGGAATGTTTATGGCCTGAACTATCAGAAATAGTCACCACCTTGTACTCCATATGCCATCTGGACACAACCTTGCTGATTCTAAAATGCCTTGGACATTGATTTGCCCATTCTGGGGGGGGGGGGAGAATTGAATCATAAATAATTGCTCTCAATTGCACTTGAACATAGGTAGACTCTTAACATGTTTATTGTGTATTCTGTGTAGCCTGTAAAATTCAAAGTCTTTCTGCTGTATAATATGAAATAGATACACCGAAAGTGATAAAATGTTCTCACTTTGTATTCAGTAAGTGAAACAAATGGAAGGCCTTGTCTTTTTCTTCTAAGTCAAATGATAAACTTAATTCTTAAACAAAGGACTGTTGTTTTAATTAATTTTGATCTTTCAGCTCCACTAACTGCAGACTGTGGAGAGGATCTGAAGCCAGGCTCTTGCACAGGTTTACTGAGTGCCAGATGTGTTTGTTTTATGGATGACTTCATTACAGCTGTTCTAATCTGGGTTACGTCCTTTTAATTATTCCACAGAGGAAAGCAGCCGTGTGAAATTCTCTCAATCAGCCTGGGTTTGACAACAAGAGTTCATCTCAAATAGAAAGTAATACTCTCAGGGACAGGAAGCATCTGATTAACTTTGTGAATACCAATTATACCACAGGATTTGACCTGACATTGTTGATGCATCTCTCTACAAGACTGAGGTGAAAAGCACAATAGTTGAAGTCGTCAAAAATGACATTAGTCCTGCAGGCAACCTAGGAGACATATACAACATTTTCAGGTCAATGATTATTGCAGAGTATAATACCCAGGGCGCCAAATTCACTTCTAATTCACTACCTGGGACATTGATCCTCAGTTCCATGAATGCTTTTGGAGTCAGAGAGTCATACAGCATATTGACAGAACGTGTGTGCACAAACAGGCACACAGGAGGCTTATTAAGGAGATAGAAACCCATGGATTATAGGGAAAGTGATGTTGTGGATTTGTGGTTCAGTGACAGGAAACAACGGGTGGTGTGGAAGGATATTTTTCAGACAAGGAGGAGTGATTCAAGTTTTGCAGTGATTCTGACTCTTGCAGTTATTCAGAAGTCAGTTTTAGTGTTTGTTCACTTGTGATCTGTACATGCTGGAGAAGGTGCATAATTTGATCTATTCATGGGAAATAAGGCAGGGCAGGTGACTGAGGTATCAGTGGGGGAGCACTTTGGGGCCAGCGACCATAATGCTATCAGTTTTAAAATAATGAGGGAAAAGGATAGACCAGATCTAAAAGTTGAAGTTCTAAATTGAAGAAAGGCTAATTTTGACGGTACTAGGCAAGAACTTTCAAAAGCTGACTGGGAGCAGATGTTTGCAGGTAAAGGAATGGCAGGAAAATGGGAAGTCTTCAAAAATGAGATAACGAGAGTCCAGAGACATTACATTCCTGTTAGGGTGAAAGTAAGGCTGATAGGTGTAGAGGATGCTGGATGACTAGAGAAGTTGAGATTTTAGTTAAGAAAAAGAAAGAAGCGCATGTCAGGTACAGAGAGCAGAGATTGGGTGAATCCTTAGAACAGTATAAAGGTAGTAGGAATATACTTAAGAGGGAAATCAGGAGTTCAAAAAAGGGACATGAGATAGCTTTGGCAAATAGTGTTAAGGAAAATGCAAAGGGATTTTGCAATTATATTAAGGACAAAAGGGAGAGAATAGGGCCCCTCAAAGATCAGCAAGGCAGCATTTGTGTGGAGCCACAGGATTTGCAGGAGATCTTAACAAGTATTTTGCATTAGTCTTTACTGTGGAGAAGGACATGGAAGATATAGAAGGTGGGGAAATAGATGGTGAAATCTTGAAAAATGTCCATATTACAGTGGAGGAGGTGCTGGATGTCCTAAAACACATAAAAGTGGATAAATCCCCAGGACCTGATCAGATGTACCCTAGAACTCTGTCGGAAGCTAGGGAAGAGATTGCTGAATCCCTTGCTGAGATACTTATATCATCGATAATCACAGGTGAGGTGCTGGAAGACTGGAAGTTAACTAACATGGTGCCACAATTTAGGAAAGTGGTAAGGACAACCCAGGGAACTATAGACCAGTGAGTCTGACATCAGTGGTGGGCAAGTTGTTGGAGGGACAAGATGCACATGTATTTGGAAAGGCAAGGACTGATTAGAGATAGTCAACATGGCTTTGTGCATGGGAAAACATGTCTCATGAACTTGACTGAGTTTTCTGAAGAAATAACAAAGAGGGTTGATGAGGGCAGAGTGGAGGCCATGATCTATATGGACATCAGTAAGGCCTTTGACAAAGTTCCTCATGGTAGACTGGTTAGTAAGGTTAGATCTCATAGAATATAGGGAGAACTAGCCATTTGGATATGAAACTAGCTCAAAGTAGAAGACAGAGAGTGATGGTAGAGGGTTGCTTTTCAGACTGGAGGCCTGTGACCAATGGTGTGCCACAAGGATTGGTACTGGGTCCACTGCTTTTCATAATTTATATAAATGATTTGGATGTGAACATTGGAGGAATAGTTAGTAAGTTTGTAGATGACACCAAAACTGGAAGTATAGTGGACAACGAAGAAGGTTACCTCAAAGTACAATGAGATCTTAATCAGATGGGCCAATGGGCTGATGAGTGGCAGATGGAGTTTAAGTTAGATAAATGTGAGGTGCTGCATTTTGGAAATGCAAATCAGAACAGGATTTATACACTTCATGGTAAGGTCCTGAGGAGTGTTACTAAACAAAGAGACCTTGGAGTACAGGTTCATAGCTCCTTGAAAGTTGAGTTGCGGGTAGATAGGATAGTGAAGAAGGTGTTTGGTATGCTTTCCTTTATTGGTCAGAGCATTGAGTGTAGGAATTTGGATGTCATGTTGTGGCTGTACAGGACATTGGTTAGGCCATTTTTGGAATATTGCATGCAATTCTGTTCTCCTTCCTATCAGAGGGATGTTGTGAAATTTGAAACGGTTCAAAAAAGATTTACAAGGATGTTGCTGGGTTGGAGGATTTGAGCTATAGGGAGAGGTTGAATAGGCTGGGGCTGTTTTCCCTCGGCCATGAGGCTGAGGGGTGACCTCATCAAGGTTTATACAATGAGGGGGATGGATAGGATATGTAGACAAATTCTTTTCACTGGGGTAGGGGAGTCCAGAACTTGAGGGCATAGGTTTAAGGTGAGGGGAAAGATATAAAAGAGAGCTAAGGGGCAACTTTTTCACGCAGAGGATGATACATGTATGGAATGAGCTGCCAGAGGAAGTAGTGAAAGCTGGTACAATTACAGAATTTAAAGGCATCTGGATGGGTAGATGGATAGGAAGGATTTAGAGGAATATGCTGGCAAAGGGGACAAGATTAAGTTGGGATATCTGGTCCAGCCTGATCAAGTTGGACAGAAGGGTCTATTTTAGTGCTGTCCATCTCTATGACTCTATGACTGGATGACTTTGATTTGGGTGTAGGAAACGATATTAGAAA
Source organism: Chiloscyllium punctatum (assembly GCF_047496795.1). Taxonomy (NCBI): domain Eukaryota; kingdom Metazoa; phylum Chordata; class Chondrichthyes; order Orectolobiformes; family Hemiscylliidae; genus Chiloscyllium; species Chiloscyllium punctatum. The sequence goes on from NC_092775.1 coordinate 61,621,127, forward strand.
ACTTACAAATGATAAAACCTTGTCAAAGTAATGGATAATGATGTTTAATCAGGGTGGATATCCAGAAAATAAACAGGACTGTGAAAGGGGCAAAACATGGCAGATAAAATCTAATGTAGACAAGTATGAAGTGAGGAACTGTGAAAAGAATAAAATGCGAAGACCCTAAACTATAAATATTATAGGTTTGAAAGGCTAAGATGAATAAAAAGATTTGACTGTGCTTACAGAATTTCCTAAAGATTAAAAGACAAGTTAAAAAGATGGTTTAGTAGGTGATTAGTTGGCTGTAAGATAGTCGAAATTTCTAAATCATTGGTTAGGTATCAGCTGAACTGTCGTGGACAATTCTGGACATCCCACTTCAGGGAAAATGTAAAGGTCATAGAAAGTGTTTTTATTCACTCATGGATCATGTATCTTTGTTTGGTCCAACATTCATTGTCTGTCCCTTGTTGCCCTTGAGAAGGTGGTGGTGAGCTGCCCTCTCATACCACTGCAGTCCATATGATCTAGGTAAACCCACAATGCCACTATGGAGGGAATTTCAGGATTTTGACCCAGTGACAGTGAAGGAATGGTGACGTATTTCCAAATCTGGATGGTGAGTGGCTTTGAGGGGAATGTGCAGGTGGTGGTGTTCCCATGTATCTGCTGGCCCGGCCCTTCTAAATGAAATTGGTCACAGGTTTCAAAGATAATGTCTAAGGATCGGAAAGTATCTTCAGAGCATGTTGTAGATAGTTCGCACTACTACTGAGCGTCACTGGCAGAGTGATGGTATGTTTGTGGATGTGATGCCAAACATGTGGGTTCTTATGTCCTGGAAGATGTCAAACTACTTGAGTGTTGTTGGAGTTGTACCCATCCAGGCAAGTGGGAAGCATTCCATCACATTCCTTACTTGTGCTTTGTAGATGGTGACCAGACTTTGGGGAGTCAGGAGGTGAGTTCCTTATCAGAGTATTTCTAGCTCTGACCTGCTCTTGTAGCTGCTGTATTTAAATGGTGAGTCCAGTCCAGTTTCTGGTCAATGGTAACCTACAGGATGTTGACAGTGGAAGGTTCAGTGATGGTAACACCATTGAATGTCAAGGGCAGAGGTTGGATTGTGTCTTATTGAGGAGAGATGGTTATCGCCTGGCATTTGTGTGACGTGAATGTTACTTGCCACTTGTCAGCTTGAGCCTGGATGTTGTCCTGATCTTGTTCTATTTGGACACGGACTATTTCAGTATCTGAAGAGTTGCAAATAGTGCTGATGAGGATTACCAGGAGGTTGCCAGGGTCCAAGCAGCCTAATTGTGAGAAAAGGTTGGTGAATTTAGGAACATTTCCCTTGAAACAGAAGAACAAATGCCAACCTGAGATAACCTATCAAGATGATGAGAGGTTTGATCAGGCAGACAAAGCAAAATTATTCCCTCTTTTGAGTGAGTCACTAACCAGAATTCGGAGAACAAATACAATGGTATATTATTCAATGGGACGATGAGAATCCAGCTTCTCAATGAGAGTTGTACAGATCTAGAATGCGCCATCTGAAAATGTGATGGCAACTGATTCATTAAATCATTTCAAAAGCATCATTTTTGAAAGGCTGCTGTGCACCTGGACTAGCATTGGCAATTCGGCATTGTCCCTCATCGGCAATGTCATGGCACAGCAACCACAAAGTCATGGCTCACAGCAGGTAGGGTTGACACTCCCTCGCATGTACAACCCTGTTCCCTCACCCTCATTTCTGTATGACCACCAGGCCACATGGTTAACCTGTCCTGAGTTACATGCCAATGAGTCACCACTGCTTTGCTCCCAGTGCCCAATGCAGACCTGCATCTTCTCATTGTTCAGTAGGGAACATCACTTACAGGTCAGATAATTCCAAACATGAGCTCATGACCAACACTCATTCTACAGTCCATATTGAAGAAACTCAGCAGGTCTGGTAGCATTTTTGGGGAGAGAAACAGAGTAAACATTTCAAGTCCAATGTGTGTTCTGAAGGGGAGTCATTTTTGATTTAAAACATTAACTCGGTTTCTTTCTCCACAGATGCAGCCAGACCCATTGAGTTTCTTCAGTATTTTCTGTGTTTGTTTCAGATTTCCACGAATTTGCTTTTATTCTACAGTCCATGATGGTCAGCTGCAACTAGGAGCATTAATGAAGTTTTGTCTGGTTAGTAGCACTCAATGCAGCTGAGATCTTCATGGATGTTGTCAGCTTCCTCCTTTCTCCTCAGTGGTCTCCTCCTCCTCTCTGGCAGATTACTCCTGATTGCCTAGTTCCTCTGTCACATCATCTCATCCTCTACCCCAATTGTGCAAACCACAGAGTGCCAGGATGAGGTGGCACACTCTGACAGGTCTATACTGGACGGTCTTCCATACCGGTCGCAACCACATCTTCAGCAGCCCTACCATCTGCTCCATCATCGGCCTTGGCAAGAATGTTCACCAGCTTGTTGAAGGTGCCACCCCAGCTGAGTGACCTCCACCTTACATCAAAAAGGGAGTGCCTGCTGCACTCTTACCCTTTGCCATTCCAGACCCCCAGACCATCATTCAACTTACCATTTATTCAGGACAGTATTATCATACTTACATGACAGATGATAAAACAATGTTCCCCTCATCCAAGAGCACCCTTGGAAGTTTCACAAGTAATGGGATATTTTTTTCGCCAACATTCAACTAATTTCTAAGTCACTGCCATGATCCCCTAATCACTGAGATGCCAGTGTTAGATTTGCAATGGCATGGTGCAATCTACCTTTCACCAGCATTTGAGCCTTCAACATGTTCACTCTGCATGCAATGTACATGGTTGAAGATGCCAAGTTTTGCTCACTGCCAAAAACACCCATTGCGAAGCATATCATGCCCTTTGATGCTGTTCCACATACACACCTCATACACCTTTGGTTCCCTCCAATCAGCATGTTCATCTTGCCTCCATTCCAGCTTTTACTCCCCCACCTTTCATCAGTGATCCCTCCATCAACAGAACAAGCCACTTTGCACCCTTCTGAGTAATCAATGGACAAAGCTGCAGACCTCTGACCAACTTCTATGATTAGCAGCTAGACATGAATGACTCAATTGTTGATAGCTGGTTGCAGATCCATGACTGACAATACACAATTCCCTTACTGTTCATGATGGTCCTACAAGATTTATTGTTGCCGACTCCTTATATTATAGTCAAACATAACTCCTGACCTATGCTGATGACTGATTATGGCTAAGACCCTGGACTATGCCCATAACTCGTGGTAATGGGATCCTGAGAGACAGCACCCATCACCATCCCCACCTCTGCCCACTACCCAAATGGATTAGGGTCAGCCTGGACCCCTTTCCAACATGGTCATTTGAATGAACATGCAGTATGCTTGTCACAAAGGCAGGTGGTAAGGCAAGGCTGTAAGCATGCAGGTCGGTACTAAGAGAGCAAATGAGAACATTCAGATGCAATCCAGTCCAATCCATGAGCTGTGTGTAGCGTGTCCTTGCAGCAGCTTTATAATGCTAATTGCCAGAACACCCTGTGATGCAATTCTGTGCCTCTGATGCTGTGGGTCAGAGAGGTGCCATGAGAGTCCTCATGGGTTGATAAATGTTTGATACCAATGTCCATGGACAAGGAATGCATGCAGCTGATTCCCATGGATCTTGCCCTGAGTTGGTGTTTGGTGCTGAGCAACATGGAGGCTCCTTACAGCCAGCAGCGAACTAAGTCACCATCTGACTTCCATGCTGAGAACTCTCAATGTCTAGCTTGTTCTGTGCATTTGGTAAGATAGAAAGCTGATTTTTTTTTTCTTTTTTCTTTCGATTTCTTATTTTTTCCCCAGCCCCCATGTTGTGTGTGTGCAGGTGTGAGACACAGTGAAAGACACAAGGTGCATGAATCTTTATTCAAATTTCCACCACCAGAAAGAAAGCAAACACCCGAGTGGCCAGTGACAAACAGTGCCCTTCACATCAAAGGGCAATTCTGTATGATCAAAAGGTGAGGGTGAGGGCAGGGATCAAATCAAAATAGAGTTGGAGGGGGAAATAATGCACTCCACTCCCTGCGGGGCCCACCTCTCCCTGAACAACTCCAGGGTGTTGGTGGACACTGGGTGCTCCTTTTCCAGAGACACCTGGGCTCTAACGTAACCCCAGGGAAGCTGAATATTAATGAGTCTAGCCATTAATAAGACACTTAACAAGCAATAATACCCCTTAATTGTCCCAGCCTAATAAGAAACTCACCTCTCAGCTCTACCAATGCAGCAAATTGTTCCTGTTATTGTGATAGGTTTCACTGAACTTTTCATGTGATTTTGCACCAATTTAACCACAGTGCAAAGCCATTCAGGTCCTTATGAAATTCTATATCTAGGTGGCCAAATCCTTTTAAACACCATGATCAGATCACTTGACAAATTTCCTGAATTTAAGAGAGTACACAAGACAAGTTGGTGAAATACCGCAAATGCTGCAAATGCAATAAGAATTGCCTTCATAACGTTTCAAGCCCTGGTGTCATTGTAGTGAATCTGCTTGCTCCAAGGCCAACTATCTCTTTTCTGAAGAATCCGGCCACTAAAGGAATGGAAGTTGTCAGTACTGTGGGTTGTGTTGGAAGTGGTCATTGTCCCAGGGTGTGGTTGTGAATACTCCTTGCTGCTCGCTAACTGTCAGTTGGTTTATTTCAAAGCTCCTGAACCTGCTGTCACCTTTGGAGCATGAAGCTTCAAACCCCATTTAATCAGACAGTGGGACAAACATGTTAAATTTAAGTGAAGTGTCAGCACTGTTTTGTGTTGTTCTATAACTTCAGTGTCTGTCACACGCTGTTACTTTTAACTTATTTCAATTTACTTTGTGATTTTTGACATTAGCTTCCCAATACACTGAGTCAAAATTAAATAGGTTAAATAAAATGCACACAGACAACTTTTGCTGAAATAAGTATGTATCAATGAGAAGATCATTAGAAAGATGTGCACTCCCAGTTACCATCATGAATCTAATGTACATCAGCTATTGTCACTTTGCATTGTCAGCCACTAATGACAAATCAGAGGTTTTTCATTTGAAATGATTGGTGTAAAATAATTATTTGGCAACAGAATTATTTCATTATCAATTGTAAATCATGCAGAATAGCTTCAACAGTAAAAATTTAATGAAATTATATTGGAACCTATGGAAAATGTGATGGAATGTGATGGCCTTTGGACCTGATTAATCAATTTCTGTCCCATCAAACACTGTGTGGGAAGTGTTGATTTGTGAAATTTGCCTGCTCTTTCACGTTTTCAATAAATATATATTTCAAAGCAAACCTGAACTTTAAGTGAAGCTGTAATTATGCAAATCTTGATGGAGGAATTGCATCTTGTGTGTTTAGGTTACTGGCCCAGATTTTGCCGTAATAATAACAATGATATTATTATTATCACAATCTTTACTGCACTGGAACTGTCAGCAACATTAGGCATGGTGCATTCCCCTCTTTGGTTTGTCAGGAGTAATGCTGAAGAAGATGGTGATAAAATAGGGTGAGCATGAAGAATTCAAGAAAAAAAGTTTCCAATTTTTCCTTCAAGCCATAAATGGCAACTTTAGAGTCTCACCCTTGAATGACAACCACCTTGTTTCCAGACATTTCCATCCCTTCCAAGCCCCAACTTGTTCTGTTTATATCCTCTTGCAATTCTCCGCCCATCCACCGAGAAGTTAAATGGCACAAATTCTGGACAGCTAAATCAGACTATTGTTCATGTAACTGCTTCTTCTATCCAAAAATCTTGCATGCTCCATGGCTAGAGTCCTCCTTGATTCTTCATCCACACAGCTCCATCTTGGCACCACTATCCTCATTAGATCATCATACCTGCTCTCGGACTAACCCAGACTGCCCTTCATGCCTTCATGGGGCTGGCTTATACTGCCCGCATGCTTTAGCTAGATTGCTCATGTACACATGCACACAAGATGCTTTTGCATTAACATGGGCATCAACACTTTATGGCTTTGAGCTTGCTGACTCACTACAGCACTGTGCTATGGTCTGTCAGCCGTGGATCACGTTGCTTTCCTGGTGCACAATGTTTTGAATGCTCAAATACAAGCTGTCTGCCTTTATATTTTTAGTCCGTTGCGCAGAAGGAGAGGCAGGCAGCTTGTGCAGGTTGGGAGCATGGAAGAGGAACTGTTTCAGTCAGAAAATGGGTGGGGTTCTCCACCATTTAAAACCATCATGGTTGACCTCATCTTGGCCTCAACCCCACTTTCCTGCTCATTCCCCATCGTCCTTAAACCAATTGCGAATTAGAAATCTATCTATCTCCTCCCAGTGTCCATCATCCTCAAGGGTACTTAATTTCACAGATTTATGACCCTTTGACAGAAGAAACTCCTCCTTATTTCTTTTTAAAGTCTGCAACCCCATATCTTAAAATTATGGCCTGTCATTTTAGGTTGTACCAAATGAGGAAACATTCTCGCTATCTACTTTGTCAATCCCCTTTGGCACCGTGTAGGTCTCAATTAGATCTTTTCTCATTCTTCTAATGATAGACCTAAACTGGTCAATGCCTCCTTCATCTCTGGAATGACTGCAGTGAACCTACATCTCGAAAACGATTAACCTTCTGGTGGCTCTGCTGGGAGCTCCACTTCACTCTGGACACTGCATTTAGCCATGCTGTAAAGTCTGTACAGCCTGGTTGGGTCTCATTAGTGGTCAGCAGAGAAAAGGACTGCCCTCTCCTCTCTCATTCCATCTACCAGCACCTCCAGAGCCCTGTCAGGGCATGGGGAAGTCCTTTACCTTTCCTCTGAGACACTGACATGGCTGTGCACTGCATGCTCCAATGACCTTTGAAAGGTAGTTGCTGGCTTGTAGTGTCCAAAATGGTATGTAGCTGGTCTTTAAATATGATGCCAGAGGCACGGAAGCCAAAGATCTCGCAGGTGGTGAGCACTTCCACTTCACTAATCACACAAATCTGGAGAAATGCATCTAATAGCTCAGTTGCTCGGAAAGTTCTTCTGGGGCTAATACAAATCTCACTCGTCACCACACTTTACCTGTACTTGGGAAAATTCAAGGCCCAGAGAATAGAATGCATGGAAATTCATAAATTGCTGTCAGTGAGACAATTTTGATCCATAATGCAAGGCTCCTCTTGTTCTTATCTCTATTATAATCACAAATCAATGAAAACTTCCATTTCTGCATTTAAAACCTTAAAAATCCTGATTGAATGATGTGTAATCATTAATCATTACTTGGAATCATTATTTGCAATCATTAATCGTAATCATTACTAACCTTCCTGAATGGCCCTGATAAGTATTGTACTTCTGGCATACCACATTTTTATGGCTGAAAAAAGGCATATTTCATTCAGATATTTCACAAGAATACCAATTCAAAGGAAAACCAACATTGATACTGCAAGAAAGGAAAATGCTGATTAATTGGCAATTGGATTCTGATTAGTACAGCTGTTGCAATGGAGCAAACACACATTAATATTGATTGACAATTAACTGCCAAGCTCTTTTACATTTCAAAATGGCAGGTCGACTCTGATTGGTTAGGACACTGCCTTGAGAACTGAACCAGTGAATGGTGGTTAGCTATTTTTGATGAAGTGGCAGTGTGTGAACATGTTCTTTCTTCATCACGAACAGAATGCTGCCATCGAGCCAAACAGATGTTCAGCCTACCTTGCAAATGAGCAATGTGGTATAAGTATTTCATTGGCTGTGTGGTACCATGTATCTCAGCCTTATATCCCAAAAACTGATTATATTCATTCCTCCAGCTGTTTGCAACAAGCAAGGTATTGATCGTACCCGAAAAACCCATATTTGTAGAAATGTGTGACACACTATTCGATATTAGATGTGATTCTGCAATTGGACAACATTTGTTGAATATTCTAGAGTGTGCAAAAGATTATGCTAGCAACAAGCTTGCACAGTTGCATGTATTGGAAGCTACATATATTAATACACAGAGTCCTGTTCATTGCAGACAGAAAGAAGATGTACACATACTGCACCAGTATAAATTCACCAAAATAACGGACAGTGGTCCCCTTGCTTCATTTCTTAAGTTAAGCCCTTGATCGAAAGAATTAACCACGTGTTTAAAGCTTCAAATAAGCCAGGTATATCACTGTCACTAGGCATTAATGGCTGCATTCTCCAAACAATGCTTCTCCCGTGTGAGTCACTTGTTAGCCAGTCAGCACTCTCCATTCACTCAACATAAATGATGGCTTTTCCCCTTAAATTAATATTCTTGCAAAATGTTCTAATGAGAGCAAAGTAAACAACTTTGACAAAATGTGTCTTTTATTTTCAGTGATACTCTCCTTCTGTATGACTAAATGACTCTTGTTACATAATAATTATACAAATTTCATACGCTTTCCATCAAACACTATTTTCTGTTTTTTTTGAAAGCCTGTTTCTTTATTTTAGCTCTGCTTTAATAAAATCTTGAGTTTCTTTTTCTAACAGCCCGAGTTAAAACAATTTTAGGTGCTTTTCATTTCCTGATCTGTTGTGTGTGAATGCCTCAATTCTGGTCACTGAATGCAATATCTGGCCCATTAACATGCAGTAAGAGATGAAACATGTTGGGGTGAATTATACAAGACACTGGATTCTCCCCTCACCCCAGCTGCAAAAGGCAGATTGGAGGAGATTGTTAAGGGGTAGACCTTGGAACCTCACAAGCTCATTCATTGATTGGCAGTCCCTCACAGATGAGGATGACTCTCTTCCACTCTAAGGCAAGTCTGTAACAGTCCATAACAGTCCTCACAGACCACCCTGCAGTTATTTAACTACTCATTGGTTACTGTAGGCTGGAGGTGCATTGGAGACACCATTTCCATCTTTCAGCATCAGGAAGTCCTTCCTCACAGAGCTTCCAACCAGAGGACAACTTAACTCCAGCACTTTGGGACAGAGCTGTGGGGTGTTGGATCAGGGTTTGAGAAAGTGTATAGCAGTATGTCTGTGTGCCAAGCTGGCAGGTCCTGGCAAAGAAGACTGGGGGTGTTTGGTTTATGGTACTGTGGAATGAGGTGCACCTAGTGGTTTTACATCTTTGATAGGTCAAGGTGGCCTATTAGAGTAGCAGCCCCACTCACTGCCAGCCCATACAGAGAAATCTGTCAGGCTGGCCACTTGGCTGGCTTTAGTTGTCCACTCAAGATTGGGAAGCGGGTTGTCCAACACTATCCTTGCCACTGGTAAAATTGGCATGAGGTAGGGTGGGCATGCAGTTACTGGGTGAACAGATCAACCATTGGATTTATCAATATTCAAACTCGGATTTTCAATTCAGTTTATTACATTGAAGTTTTGATCTATTGGATTATGCATCACCCTCTGCATGGAAAAGTTACCCCTTAGGTCCCTTTTAAATCTTTCCCCTCTCACCTAAACCAATGCCAGAGGAAGTCGTGGAGGATGGTACAGTTACAATATTTAAAACGCATCTGGATGGAACAGGAAGAGGTTAGAGGGATATGGGCCAAGTGCTGGCAAATGGGACTGGATTAATTTAGGATACCTAGTCAGCATGGATGAGCTGGACCAAAGGGTCTGTTTCCGTGCTGTACATCTCTACAATTATGACCCTAATTTGTGCTCAGTTTACCAAATTCCTGGTTATTAAAAGTTCTGAAGCAGTGTGACACTGGACTCAAATAACGGAAGCTCTGTTTTTCTCTCTCTACAAATGCTGCCATGTTTCTCCTGCATTTTCTGTTTCTATTTCAGCTTTTCAGCATCTGCAATAATTTGCTTCTGACATTTGTTGTTTATTTTGCTTAGGGATGGTTAAAATATTGTTATGAAGTTGAAGGTGTGTACTGTACCTTTAAGAGAGAGTGAATGCTGTTCTGAACTGAGAGCTTACAAACACCTATGTGTATATGACTAGTTGGCAGTCCCAAAGTGTACTGAAAAATTGAAGTTAAAAATCACACAACACCAGGTTATAGTCCAACAGGTTTAATTGGAAGCACACTAGCTTTCGGAGCAACGCTCCTTCATCAGGTGATAGTGGAGGGCTCGATCATAACACTGGAGGTTTTACGATCGAGCCCTCCACAATCACCTGATGAAGGAGCGTTGCTCCGAAAACTATTGTGCTTTCAATTAAACCTGTTGGACTATAACCTGGTGTTGTGTGATTTTTACCTTTGTACACCCCAGTCCAACACCGGCATCTCCAAATCATGAAAAATTGAAAGTATGTAACATTTGGCTATGAAATGGATACCTAATTTGGTTGGTGTTTTGACACAACTCAAATGTAACTAATCAGTTTAAATTATGTATCTAGAGTGTGGTGCTGGAAAAGCACAGTAGGTCAGGCAGCATCCGAGGAGCTAGAGAATCGACATTTTGGGCATGAGCCCTTCATTAGGAAATGTCGATTCTTGTGCTCCTCGGATGCTGCCTGACCTGCTGTGCTTTTCCAGCACCACGCTCTAACCTTTGATCTCCAGCATCTGCAGTCCTCACTTTCTCCTAGTTTAAATTATGCCCCAAGATACTTAAACTCAATCAGGTTTGAATTTATTGTCTTGCCAATATTAAACCAATAAAACGATCGGATGTTGGGGATGTGGACATTTTGAAAATTACAGAGACGGCAACTGCTATCCAGACAGAAAAGCCTGGAGGTCTAACGTCTTGCTCTCAAAGAAATGAGGAAATACTCTCTATCAAAGGTACTTTTTCATGTGTGACAGAGTCACAATAAAAAGGCAGAAGACGACCCTGGGAGATTCCTCGCTGGAAGAAGAAAGATGACAGCTACTGTGTGGTTTTGAAATTCAGTTGATGTATTTTTAGTAAGTGTCTTATTGGAACAACACATTGTTATAGAGTTGGAGGCAGATAATAAGCAGTTACGAGAAAGGAGGGCTTAGAGTTGTGAATAGTTGTTTGATGTTCACTTTTTTGAGTTAAAAATTAAATTGATGTTATTTTCTTAAATAATGGAATTTGGGAGTTCTCTGTCACTCATACTTTAACAGATTACGAGGTGAGGTGAGCTTTTCTGGCTGTTTGGTTTAATTAACAGAAGGGTTCACCACCATGTCATAACAATATTTGTCCATTTTTTAAAAGTTTCAACCAAAACCAAGTTCTCTTTCTTTCCCCATCCAAACAAATGACATGTTTTTTTTTTAATCAGTCACCTGAACTGAGTAGATTCTAATTTCCTGGTTCTTTTTTAAAAAAAATGTTTTACCCTCCAAACTATCACCTAACTGTGGTGGTGCTTATATTTCCCCAGCACCCATGATGTGTGTGTGTAGAGGTGTGAGACACAGTGACAGACATAAGGTGTACAAATCTTTACTCAATTTCCATCATCAGGAAGTAAGGAAACACCCAAGTAGCCAGTGACAATCAGTGCCCTTCACATCAAAAGGCAATGCTGCGTGATCAAAAAAAGTAAAGGGAAGGCAGGAATTTAAATTAAAATGGAGTTGGAGAGGAAAGTAAAGCAATTTAATCTCTGTGGTGCCCACCTCTCCCTGAACAGCTAGAGGGAATTGGTAGACACTGCGTGCTCCTTCTCTAGAGATGCTGAGGCTTGGACGTAGCCGCGGAAGAGAGTCAGGTAATTGGCCTTAACGACCTCCTCCATGTACCGCTACTTGGACCTGTTTATGGCCAGTTTGGCCAGGCCCAGGAGCAGACCCACGAGGAGATCCCCTGACCTACTCTCCCTCTCTGCACAGGGTGCCCAAAGATCAGGAGTGTGGGACTGAAGTGCAGCCAAAAGCGGAGGAGAAGCTTCTCTAGAAAATTAAAAAGGGAGTGCAAACACTCACACCCCAGACAAACATGGTCCATGGACTCCACAGCACCGCAGATAAATGACATGTATTCATTGCCAGGATTAAATGTATTTGACCATGGAATGTGAGGAGCTTTGGCTGGATCATTACCCATTCTGAAATGCTCCCGAAATTTTCAACAACTATTCAATTTCTATATCCACATTGTGACACCAAAATTTACTTGTATCTCCTGCTTTAACTTTCATGACATAACTAAATGCTTTGCTAATCAGTACTTCTTTGCAATTTCCTTCATTGATCTTTCTGGCAGATGCTTGCTTGTTGTGAGTATATGTAACGTAAATCAAGGTGATCCAGTCACTCAAATCAAATTCGCCTTCTTGCAAAATCTTGGAGAAACATCCAAATTTTCCACTTAACTTCTGATATTTAATATTATACTGATGGAGTATTGAGGCAAACACCCCTAAAGCTATGGTGCCATTAGGGACACTACTCCCTTCTTTGAATCAAATATTACAGTAAGGATTTGGTGATCAATTAGTAAACTGAATTTTTTTATTCATTCACAGAATATGGACTTTGCTGGTTGGGCCAGACTTTAATGCCCATTAAGTTTTCTCATTGAAAAGGTGGTGATGAACTGCCTTCTTCAAGTGTTGCAGTCTGCTTGGTGTAAGCAGACCTACAATGCTGTTGCTGAGGAAATTCTAGGATTTTGACCCAGCAACACTGAAGCATCAATGAATGTATTTCCAAGTCAGGATGGTGAATGGCTTGAAGGTGGTGATGTTCCCATGTATTTATTGCCCTTGTCATTCTAGATGGTCGTTATTTGAAGATGATATCTGAGGAGCTTTGGAAAATTTCTGCATTGCATCTTGTGGATGGTATGCACTGCTGTTATCATATGTTAGTGATAGAGGAAATGAATGTTTGTGGATGTGATGCCATTCGAGCAGGCTGGTTTGTCCTGGATGGAGCAGTTGTAGTGGTGCTAAATATCGTGCAGCCATTGGAGAACATCTGCACTTACAATGGAGGAAGGTCATTAGGAGTATTTGAAGATGGTTAGGCCTAGTACACTACCCTGAGGAACTCCTGCAGAGATGTCTTGGAACTGAGCTAACCAACCTCCAACAATAACAACAACCTTCCTTTGTGCCAGCTATGACTACAACCAGTAGAAAGCTTTCCCCCTGATTCCCACTGAGTGTAGTTTTCTTAAGGCTTCTTGATACCATAGGGGAAAGTGAGGACTGCAGATGCTGAAGAGTTTGAGTCAAAAAGTGTGGTGCTGGAAAAGCACAGCAGGTTAGGCAACATCCAATGCCCTCGTATCCCCGAAATATTGAGTCGCCTGCTCTTCAGATGCTGCCTAACCTGCTGGGCTTTTCCACCACCAGACCTTTTGACTCTTCGTGATTCTACATTCAGTCAAACACAGCCTGATGTCACCTCACCTCAGCCCTGGAGTTCAGCTGTTTTGTCATGTTTGAACCAAGGCTGTCATGATGTCAGGGGCTGAGAATCCTAATAGAACCCAAGTTGTCTACCACACGAGCAATGGGGAATTTAGAAATACAATATATGATAATCAGTGCCTCTTTATCATTCTGTGTGCAATTCTGTTCTCATTTCATTGAAGTAAAGAAACATATACTCCAGGCCTCTCTACACTAACTTCCATTACGTTAGATAACATCTCGCCCACCCTAACGCTGAGGCATTGTATGCTAAACCCAATAATTTTTCTTAGGATCATAGTGAATCAAAACAATATCACTACAGTCAAGGCTTTCTTTGTTTCTTCAAATGCTACCTGACATTTCAAAGGCCACTCAATCTTTTTTATCTTTGAGCATTTGAAACGTGGAATGAATGAATCAACAAAGCTGAGAATGAACAGATTAATGCAAAATGATCTCTGAAAATGTTCAAAACTCTTCTTTATTCTTTGATCTCTTTAGATCCAAAATTCCCTTAACATTTTCTGTGTTGGGAAGATACTTTCATTTTCTATTTGGCAACCCAGTTATGTTAAACTTGACATCTTGAAGAAAAACGTGAGCTTTTGAACATTGATGCCATATTTTTGCAGTCAAACTAAAATGGTTCAACCTTACTCTTAATTAACCTAAGCAGCAACACGCTTCCTTCAGACCTATTACTCTCTGCAACATGCGGGGACAGTAGACATCCAGAATAGTAAGCTTTTATTTAACTGGAAATATGGTAAGCAGTTCCTTGTTCTTGCCAGGCAATTCTGATTGTAAATAGAAATTTGAAGAATGTTTCTTACTGAACACTGTTGTTAGTATTCATATTACATTAACTTCAGTCATTCCACTGATCACCGAGGACGATGTGTGTGGTGGAGACACTTGCATTGGAAGATGCAGAAACACATACATCAACTCTATAAGATCTTTAAGCCATGATCTCATCGAATGGTGGATCAGTCTTGATGGACTGAATGGTCTTCTTTTGCTCTTAGTCTTACAATCTTGTCGTCAATGGTCTTAAAGATTATGCCTGATCAGATGTGATTGTAGTTAATGCTACCACACAGTCAATTTTCTTTTTAATTGAAGAATAGTGCCTGTTTTGTGTACATTCTACAGTCACTATTCTCTAATACCGATCATAGAACATAGAACATAGAACATAGAACAATACAGCACAGAACAGGCCCTTCGGCCCACGATGTTGTGCCGAACTTCTAACCTAGATTAAGCACCCATCCATGTACCTATCCAAATGCTGCTTAAAGGTCGCCAATGATTCTGACTCTACCACTCCCACGGGCAGCGCATTCCATGCCCCCACCACTCTCTGGGTAAAGAACCCATCCCTGACATCCCCCCTATATCTTCCACCCTTCACCGATCACTAGCAAGGCCCAAAGAAAGTGAAGAGAAAGAAGGATTGGTATTAATGAAAGACCACAAACAATCCTTCCCCAGTATCACTTAATGGATAAGGTGGCAAGTAGTACATGGTTGCAGGAGAGTGAGTCAGACCCCACCATGAGAAGAAGATCCAGAACAAAGTGAAAATTTTGAAACAAGTGAATTTATAGCTTTAAGATCCACTACAGCTTTAAGAAGACACAGACAGTTAGAAGCTGAACGACAATTACCAACAAGCTCAAGATGCTTACACATCCAGAATTTCATAAATGGTTCCTTTTAAGTGTGCCACTATACTGGACCATGACAATGTTGAACAGTCTGATTTTGCAGAATTTCAATGAAACTTTGACATGTTAAATTTTCGTCCCGCTATCTATAAATAAAATTTACTACCAGTAGTTCATTCTTGTTTCTCTTGCTTTTATCGGGTAATTACCTTTACTGTAATTCATTGTGTTTTTCTTCTTTAACCAGGATTAGTTGAGAGATCAAATCAACTTTTGCTAATAATACAGTATTTCAAACTGCAGTATGAATTTCATAGCCTCAAAACTAGTGCCCATGAAATAGTTGACCCTATAAACCCTATAAATAGTCGAAAAATTTGACTTTTACACGAGTGTATAAGGTAAATTTAAAGCAATCTAATATTATTTCATCAAAACAACAAGTCAGAAAAACACTAAACATTTGAAAGAATCAGATCTGTCAGGGATAATGTTGCAATTTCAGAGGGAGATTTGTAAAGATCATAGTCAATGTACTGTGTTTAAAAATTAAGTAGAATAACATGTTTGTGGTCTGAAACTGTCTGACAGAAATTGTTTATATGAATGGCCGTCCAGGTGACTTTAAGGTTGGTGTCAATGCTGAGGTTACTCTTCGAATGAATCTGTTGGCATGGCTGAAGATAAAGCTATAGTCTACAGATAGGAGACGTGACATATGTGGATCAATTATTCCACAAGTGCACAAGTACGCTACAAGTTACACTACAGCATAAGGAATGTGTGAGTGCTGAAAATGTTTATATATTTCACAAACAGCACTCCTGATGTTTGAGGCAGCATGCATGTTTGGACCTTACTTCTTTATAGATCAGAAGGAATCCCAATAGTTCCAAGAGAACAACTGGTCCAGTAACAGGCCATGACTGAGCTGCTGGTCAAAGAGAAACAAGTAGAAGGTGTCACTTGGCTTACTACCCTCATGACAGAGCCCAGGAAGAAGCAAGAAGCTATTGAGATTATCTATAATGGAAGAAAAGTAATGCTACTTTGTGACCAAGAAGCAACAGTAACCACACACCAAACAACGCCTTCAAAATTCGGTAAAGACAAAAAAGTGGCTAATTGCCAAGTATAATAATGATGAGTCAAAGAATGAATAATTTGAGCATTGACAGCATCCCACAGTCATGGGCTACAGTAAGACAGAGGTTTACTTATTGCAGTTTCCTTTGAGAAGATATATGGAAGAGAACACTGGAGAAACTTAGGCATTATCAGGTGTACATTCATAGAGTCATAGAGATGTACAGCGTAGAAACAGGCTCTTCTGTCCAACTCATCCATGCTGGCCAAATATCCTAAACTAATCAAGTCCCATTTGCATTTAGCCCATAACCCTCTAAACCCTCCCAATTCATATACCCATCCAAATGCCATTTAAATGTTGTAATTGTACCAGCCTCCACCACTTCCTCTGGCAGCTCATTCCATATACACTCGACCCTCTTCATGAAAAAGTTGCCCCTTAGGCCCCTTTTAAATTTTTCCCCTCTCATCTGAAATCTATGCCCTCTAGTTTTGGACTCGCCTTCCCTGGGCGAAAGATCTTGGCTATTCTGTCCATCCATGTCCCTCATGATTTTATAAACCTCTGTAAGGTCACTTTTCTCAGCCTCCACCACTCCAGGAAAAGTAATCCCAGCCTATTCAGCTCAAACCCACCAACCCTGGCAACATCCTTGTAAATCTTACCTGAACCTTTTCAAGTTCAACAATATGTTTCCTATAGCAGGGAGACCAGAATTGAACATAATGGTCTAACCAATGTCCTGTACAGCCACAACATGGCTTCCCAACTCCTATACTCAATGTACTGAACAATAAAGGCAAGCGTACCAATCACCCTCTTCACTATTCTGTCTACCTGGGATTCCACTATCTAGAAAATATGAACCTGCACTCCAAGGTCTCTTGGCAACACTCCCTAGGACCTTACCATTAAGAGTATAAGTCCTGCCCTGATTTGCCTTACTAAAATACAGCACCTCATATTTATCTAAATTAAACTCCATCTGCCACTCCTCGGCCCATTGGCCCATCTAATCAAAGTCCAGTTCTATTCTGAGACAACCTTCTGTGCTGTCCACTACACCTCCAATTTTGGTATCATCTGTAAATTTACTAAACATACTTCTATATTCACATCCAAACATTCACATGAATAACACTGCTGGTCAGAGGCATCAAGTTCGAAAAGCAACCTTCCACCACCACCTTTGAGCCAATTTTGTATCCAAATGGCTAGTTCTCCCAGTATTCTATATGACCTAAACTTGTTAATCAGTCTACCATGTGAACTCTTGTTGAGAGTCTTACTGAATAGGCAATGTACACCTCTCTGCCTTCATCAATCCTCTTTGTCACTTCTTAAAAGAACTCAATCAAGTTGGTGAGACATGATTCCCCATACAAAGCCATGTTGACTATCCCTAATCAGTCCTCGCCTTTCCAAAACATGTAAATCTCATCCCTCAGAACAGCGTGATAGCCAGGGATCTCAAAAGTGATTGAGACTCTCAGAGCTCATTGTGAAATCTGCAAGTATTTAAGAAGTTGTCTTGACTGGAAAGCACTCCTAACGTGATGGAAGACTGATCAGAAGATAAAACTCAGCAAAGTTTGTGGGAGAAGACATGCTGAGAACTGAGACAACAGCACAGCCCATTCCAGCTCATTCCGGCATCTTTAACTTCAGCAACAGAACATTCTGTGAATAAACTAATCCAGCAGAACAGTCAATGCCAGTAACAATGGAAAGTGTTGGGTGAGTAGCAATCTTTCAATAATAACTCACCAGACAAATAACCATAAAGATAAAGTTACCATAATTCCAGAGAGCTGCTCTCTTGCTCGAGAGAGAAATAACTGGTTTAAACCTGAGGGGTGAGGTTGAGAAGGCAAGACCTTCATGTTGATCTCAGCTGATTCAGGAACTAAACCCATGCTGTTAACATCACTCTACATTGCAAATCAGCTGTCTAGCCAACTGAGCTAAATGAGGATCCTACTAATTATACCATCCAAATGTGCTTTGTTACCATCATGCAACATACATTCTTTCTTGTAATCTATGAACAGTGCCTGTCCTGTAAATACACTATGATGGCAAACCCTCTATCACCAATCTATAGATAAACCCAAGATGAAGCAAAAACAAAAAAGGACTGCTATTAGCCAGTATCACGTACTAATAAAGAGGTGGCAAATACCACAATTTGCCAAGTGTGAATATCAGGGAAAAACAATCACAAATAACCTTCTAATGGGTAAGTCAGAAAATAAGTCTTCACTGGGAGACAGTGGATAACTTTCATTCTGATCACGATTTGCATATATTCTTCACAAATTCAATTCAGCTCTTCTGCTTGTTGAATTATTACAATGGCTGCGGTTCATTTACTGCTCCTCACCTTCTTAGTTGCCCTGTTCTTTCTCTTTAATATATTCAACTCTTTACATATTGCTTCTTGCACATTGTACGTTCTCCTTAATTTCGACTTTAGACTTTTATCATTTTAGATCTCTTTGTTTGATGACCACTTTGTACTCTCAAAGCCCCATCTCAATGTCAGGTATACTCTTACTGATCCATTCTCCACTGTAAATAGCTTACCCCAATTTAACCCACCTTATTAAACCGATTCTTTTTCATCGGGTAGGCTTTATTCCTTTATTTTGTTACTAATGACAAGTAATTGGATGCACCATCATATTCTACTTTAACAGTAATTTCTACTAAAAATAACTTCACAAATACTGAAACAATGATTAGAATAACTAATCATGTTCACGATTTGGAGATGCCGGTGTTGGACTGGGGTGACAAAGTTAAAACTCACACAACACCAGGTTATAGTCCAACAGGTTTATTTGGAAGCACTAGCTTTCAAAGCGCTGCTCCTTCATCACTTGATCAACCACCTGATGAAGGAATGGCGCTCCGAAAACTAGTGCTTCTAATTAAACCTGTTGGAATATAACCAAGTGTTGTGTGATTTTTAACCATGTCCGCAAGAGAGTCGTTTATGGGAATGTGACTCCTCTCCTTCAATGCTAATAGACATGGTTGCAGCTGCATCATTGAGGAAAGTAAGTTATGAATCTTTGAATTTCAATTCCACTGAGAGCACTGGAAATGATATTGTCAGTTCTTTTAATTTAAACTTCCATATGCTTTTGTTTTTCCATCAGGCCCCGTACAACTGCTGAGCTCCTTGCTCAATAACATCAATGTCGATTTCCATACCTATTACATATTTGAGGACTTCCAGATACCTGGACTAGCACTATGATCTTCATATAACCTTCGCCTATAATTACAAATGTTCTCTTTTGTCTGGGTCGAATTCTCCCATTGTCCCCAATGTGTCTTAATTTATTTCTAATTAAATTACCATGCTGACCTGCTGTGGTGGACAGAACAGAATGTGCATACTAAGAGCAATATTTCAGATTGTTCAAATATTCCAAGATCAAATTTACAGTTGCTGCAAAATTTATCGCAATCTTCATCGGTCTTTAATTTCGTACTTGAGATGTAAGAATGCCATTCATTCCCAAATGCATTGCTTTTTTTCTGTTGTGAACAGCACTGAGAAACGATTAACTCAAAGCAGCCAGCCACTGTCAAACTAAACTTATTTATACATCCCCAACAAAGAGGGTAACATAACAAAAATCCACCTCTTGGAATATAGTTTATTGATATTCTACCAAAATGATCAGCAGTTTTGATACTGAAACCTGGGGTACACTCATCAATACTCTGGTCCAGCCAGCAACTCCCGTATCCCATAAATTAATAAAATAAAACTGCCTCAATTTTTAAAAACAGCTGTTAACTACTATTCTCTGCTCTCTGTAACCAATTTTGTACTCATGCTATCACTGCCCCCATTCCATTAGCTACACATTTATTAACCATCCAATTATGAGGCACTTTATCAAATACCATCTATGATAGTTGACGTCAATGGCAGCAGCTTTATTAATCCAGTATACTATCTCAAATCAAGTCAATCACAAATTAATTGATAGAGCATTCACTCCCAACTGGAATAGAGAATGGAGTGAAAAAATGTCTCCTAATCTCCATCCTGAAAGATCTGGCTCTTAGCCTGAGACTTTTTCCTCCAAATTCTCAATTCCCCACCCAGGGGAGGTAATGCACTTTGCTTCCCCACTCCCCACATATATTTTGAATATTAATCGCATTTCAGATTTAACATTTACAATTGATCTTGCATCAGTAAACAAACAAGAAGAGAACTGTATTAATTTTATTCATCAATGTTTTAGAGTTAATAATGGCAATGTTGTAATCAGGAACTTTGAGATACTTGGTTCTTAGCCAAGAGGAACAGAACAGTGGAAGGAAACAGCAAGTTTGCAGTCTTTAAGAGAAGGAACATTGCCTTTTATGTGAGCTAACTGTTAAATGGCAACACAATATTGCACCAGATTTTCAACTTGGAATTGTCACTCCTATTCCTGGGTAACTTCTGGGTTCTGACCCTCTGCCCATCTGATTCAATTTTAAAATGTAACTGCCTGATTTGGGCAGGAGGTGACCTCACTATCTAATGAGTTGCATCAACTAGCTCCAGGGGGCAGGAATTGCCGACAAGGCACAAGTAGCAAAAACACACAGGCAGCCATAATGCATCCTGGTGCTATCTTGCGAAAGAGAGCAGTAGCATAACCATGCAAGGCAGTGGTGATACTGCTGAAAGAGATGCAATGTGATTGATCCGGAGTAAGGTTCCTGAGGTCCTGACATATTTCACCTTACAAAAAAAAATGCTGTCATTTCTGCTCACTTAGTGTGCAGCAATTATGCACTGACACGCACTGTTCAGGTTTGTTGAATTCATGATTGAAATTTCCCCTCTCATCCTGGTTATCCATTAACCAGCTCCCATAACAGTTTAACAGATGGTTAAATGGAGGCAAACAGCTTCCCCATTACCCCCTCTCACTCTCTGTTTGAAAATCAGAGTGTGTACTGAAGTCCAGATATGCCAACTCTGATTTTCAAATCACACACATTCCTGATCTTGCTAACATTTGAAAATCCAGCAAAATGGATCTGAATTTTCTGGTTTACTAATTTAACCAAAACAGAAACCAGCAGCACAAAGTGTGTGCCTTTATATTTATTGCTTTCCACAATATGGTTAACTTCACAAGTTGTAGATCAAACCATTCAAAAGGAAAGGATTTGCACGTAATTCAGTGCAATGTCAGTCAAACCAAAAGTCAGCCATTTTGAACTGCAATGTAAACTTAAACCTCATTGAAATCCAATTATTCGTTCAGTTTGTTCAACTCTGAAAATACATCACTCCAATAAACATTTCATTAGGGTGGTTGACCGAAGCTTCCCTTCAAAGGTTTGGTAAATAATTTTCCTTTTATCTAAGACAAGCATGTGGACTGTTGATGTGCTAGACTGCACAAGTGAATGCCCATTATTGACAAATGTCATACTGTGCAAAGACTTAATTATGAACAAAAATCGGATTCCGAACTTCCAGCTGCACAGTGAAAATGCATTTGGGGTCTTTGTGAATCTATGGTTCAACTTCAAGAGCAATCAATGCACAAATGACACATGAAAAAAAATCATCTCTCCTTACCTACAGGTGACAACTCAGGCACACTGCCAACGTATGGTCCATCTAGGAATTTTGGCTCACTATCATTAATATCCTGGACTTTGATAATAAATTCCGATTCAGGCTCCAGAGGTCTATCAGTCAGCCTGTCCCGTGCTTGAGCACGAAGTGTGTAGTAGGTTTTCTCTTCACGGTCCAATCGCTCAGTAGCATGGATATCCCCCGTAATTTCATCAATAATGAATACTGTCCCAGCACCCTCTCCTGATATGGTGTATTTTATGGAGCCATCTCCCTTGTCCGAGTCTGAATGAATCTAGAAAAGAGTAAAAAACCATTGTTAATTAATCTGGTTAGTTAGACATTTGGGAACTGTTTGTAACTGGATGAAGCCAGTTTGTGGCATAGGAAGCGTTCCATTCAGATAAACCTGAGAGACAGATTCAGAATTGCAAACTTTTGTCTTGAAAAGCTTTTTTGATGGACAAAGGTACTCAAGACAAATGAAGCAAAAGCAGGAAAATGGAATTGAGGTTCTAATCAGCTGTAGTCTCATTGAATTGCCAGTTCAAGGGGTAGTTGAGGTGAATGGAAGAGATGCAGTTAAGAGGAAGTTAGATATGTATATGAGGAACAAAAGAATAGAAGGATATACTGATTAGATGAGATAAGGAGGAGTGGGAGTTGGCTCATGTGGAATATAGATGAGTTAGCCAAACGGCATGTTTCTGTATTGTACGTCAATCTATGTGAATCCTTGTAACAGAAGTGAGGGCTATTCTTATTCCTCATGTTCTTCAGCTAGCATATGGGTATCAAGAAATACATAGGAATATATTAAAGTATAAGACTTTCAATTCCGTTGCTTGGAGATAGACAGCAGAAATCAGGATGAGTCAGATTTCCATGTGGAAATTAACATACATGATGTTACTGAGTTCTACCAGTGTGCAGCCTGTGTCTGATGATGTAGTAACCTTTGTTCATGAGGATGACTCCTCAGTATGAACTTTTAAAGTACATTAATAAATGGAGAACTTGCGTGTGCTGAACTTGACACGAGCCTACATTAGATTTCAAACTTTTCTTCTCTGAGGTTGAAATTAGCCTGGCCTTTTCTTTACAATTTCTCAATGTACTCTGTCTAAGCAAATGTCTTCGCTCGACTTGCTGCTGATTTTGTGGCTGGATAAAACGCAAGACACTAGGGTGTGGCAAACTTCCTCTTTTTATTGAATGGAGTGGAAACTTAAATGACTTTTTTTCTTCTTCTTCTACAATCGTGTCCATTTGGTTTTGCGCACAGTTATTTTGATGACTTTACAGGAGGTGCCATTACACTGATGCCCTGACAAGGCAGTTTCTTAGCAATGGGTCAGGCAGCATCCAAAGAGCAGGACAATCGACGTTTCGGGCATAAGCCCTTCTTCTGCGCTTTTCCAGCAACACATTTTTTCAGCTCTGATCTCCAGCATCTGCAGTCCTCACTTTCTCCTAGTTTCTTAGCAATGGCAGACCAGGAAACTCTCCTACTCTCAGTGCCTTTCAATGGTACAGGAAAGATGAGCGCATTGATTAGAACTACCTTGGCTGCACATGAACACTCTTTCCATGACCAACAGGTCCTAGAGTGGAGCTTGTATCAGAGGTATGGTCACTCCCCTCCCCAGGAAGTCAGCACAATGAGCACATGTGCTAATAATTTCTATAAAAACAGTGCACAGGGGCAACTTTCTACATATCTGGCTGTACTCGACACTCCTGAGGTACTTACATTTGGGAATGGGCTAACTCCAGAACAGTAAATTCTTTCAAATGAGACAGCGATTGGATTATATAAATTATACATTCTAGGCATCACAGTAGTTAGCACTGCTGCCTCAGAGCGCCAGGGATCTAGTTTCAAATTAACCCTCAGACACTGATCTGTGTGCAGTTTGCACATTCTCCCCATGTCTATCCTTTGGGTCCTCCAGTTTCTTCCCACAGTCCAGGTTAGGTGGATTGGTCATGCTAAATTGTCCATAGTATCGTGGGATATGCAGACTTGGTGGATTAGGAATGGGAAATTGTAGGATTACAGGGATCGGGCATGGTGGGGGGGGTGAGTCTGGGTGGGATGCTTTTCAGAGTGACGGTGTAAGCTGGATGGGCCAAATGGGTTGCTTCCACACTGTAAGGAATCTATGATACAGCACCACAGCACCTCATTCAGCCCAAATAATCCATTTTTTTGTTTCTTTGTTTCCTGCTTAACATTTTTGCTTAACACTCAAATTCACTGATGAATTGAGATAGTCCAGCTTTTAAACTTACTCACTTGGTGGTGCATTAAATGAGGGTGGAGGGTTGCTCTTGCCAGTCTGATTGCAAAGCTACCCAGCTCAAGAAGGTCAGGTCCTCTTTAAAGATAGGGCGGATTCAGTTCCTGGCTTAGGTCATTAAAACACTTTGCTATCGATGAGGAACAGGAGCGAGTGGACTCAATATCAGTCTCCAACGTGAGGGTGGCACAATGGTGACCTTATCTCTGTCTTTACTGAGAGAAGTCAGTTTTAAGTGGTCAACTGAGCATTACAAACTTTGATTGATTCAGCATCATTAATGCAAAAATGTTCATTAGTTTCAGAAGTTGTGATAAAAGAAATAGACACTGGATTAAATGAACAAATAGCAGAAGGTATTCTCCTTCTGCAAGGAAGAAACTGAACCAAGTTATCTGCCCTGATATTATAGCAGTTCTGTTGATCCGGTTCAAGCCACTATGAGCTGAGGACATTCCAATATCTGGGATTGTCACTCTTTCCTATCATGTCCAGAATGCAGCTCTGGAAGTCAATGAGACCCTGCAGAGACTCTCATATTGCCAGTTCATTATCCATATGGGGAATAATTATGAGTTTATGATGAGAAGAGACTGAATTACAACATTTGAATTTTCTCCCCTCCACACAAACACAATTAAAGACTTCTCAACCATGTCTGCACAAAGGATTACGTTTTTAAAAAAAACTAAAGTCAACTTCTAGACACGTTCTGTTAGCAAAACAAAATAGCCATGAGTTGAATTCAGATAGAACCAAATTCCAGTTGTGTCAAAGGTGTCAGCTATTCCAACTGGCAGGGGCTGGTGGGAAGCCATCCATTTTACAGGTCAGCAACTGGAAAAAGTAAAATTCGACCCTATTACTTGTTACCTCTTGCGAGAAGCCTAGTTTCAAGTGGTCAACTTTGATTGATATAGCATCATTAATGCAAAAATGTTCATTCATTTCAGAAGGTATGAACAAAAAATGGACACTGGGTTAAATGAACGAATGCCAAGAGGGCATCCAAAAAATGGATCTTAAACTATACACTTAAGAATGATTAGGAGGCAAAATGTAGAAGGATACAGAAATTTCAGATTTCTATAACAGATATGACTGCCAATGGTGAGAGAAAATGAGGCACAAGTTACCAGAGTGAGGAGAATGGACAAAGGTGATACAGTTAAGGTTTGTCGAGGCCATGAGAGTTTATTTGAGATGCTGAAAATGTTAAATTTGCAATGCTGGGGTGATGGGAGCATCTGTAGAATTGCAAAGACCATTGGTGGCAGACAAGCAAATGGAAGCGGAGGTTCAAACAATAATTAAATGCTTTTAGTAACTTCTGACTCTATTCTTCTGGTTCATTCATAAATAAGAGACAAGCATAGAAGTGTGGACTGAAAAGCTATTCAAACCATCTGAGACCATCTGGCCCATTGTATAATCATAATGTCAAAGTATTCACAAAGATCAAGCACCAGAGTATACCAGCAACAAGTAGTTAGGTTCTGGAGTGAACTGCCTGACAGTATGATGGATTCAATCATGGATTTAGAGGTGAATTCTAAAATTACCTGAGGAAATACATTTGCAGGGCTCAGGAGAAATGGCAGGGAAGTGAATTAGGTGAGTTGGGCTTGAAGTCAGCCAGCACAGGCAGGACAGGTCGAATGGCCTCTTTTGTACTGTAACCATTCTGTGGTTCTGATTTTGTGACCCATTCCATTCCCAGATTTCTCGGAAGAGGTTTACTTTCAACCAAGTAAACTTTTGCCATGTGCTGAATAATTGACAACAAACTGTTATGGAAACTATTCAATCATTTTGGCCTAAATCTATCTCTAGAACCTAGACTCAAGGATAACATAGTTTGTTTGACAGTCATCTAGGGTTTCAAATGTGCTCCATGAATTTGCACACGGACTGCTGAGATCCATTCCACATAAACAGGACAAAACACGCACACACACACACACATTTGAAGTTTAACTTTTTGATCAGAATCCTCTTGACTTACAAACATAATTAAAGGTCAAGGAAAATAAAGTTCAATTATCTGTTTTATGTGTGTCATCTGTTATTATTCTTCCAAACACTAGTGACGTTTGCTTCTAAGGATACAAAGAAAAATGACCATTATATATTGTTTCTTTTAGAATGTATAGAATATTCAAATGAACATCTGCAAATTGCAGGAACTCAGCATCAGAAACTCAATGTTATTATGAAGGTAAGGTGTCCTGTACCTTTAAGAGAGTTGAAAGTTAGTAAGGACTTAGAGAGGCACAGAGTCTGGAACAAGGTAACAATGTAGCACTTGGTCAGAACAGCTAGCACTGGCTGGGTTGCTATGAGACAAAAGCAAATTCAAATTCAAATTCAGCCAATCCGTTTAAATTAAGCCCCAAGATACCAAACTCCAATTACGTTTGAATTTGGTATTCTGACGATATTAAAACCAATGAAACAATCCAATGTTTTGAGATATTAAATTTGAAACAATTGAACAGTTGAGAGAGAACTGCCAAAAGACCAACAGATGTAGGTTGCTAGTCAGAACTCTTTGAGCAGTACCTGTCCAGAGAAGGAGTTTGCACAGAAAAGAAAAATCAACATCGACCTGGAGAGCAAATCTATAGAGGAAGACACAAAGAGAACATTCCACATTTGGTTGGTTTTGAAATTTGAATTTTTCATTAAATCTTAATTGGGACAGTGTTGTACAGGGGAATTTAATAAATAGGTTTAGATAAATGTGTTGTAAATAGTTGCTCGTTAATATTCTCTGTTCGACTTAAAAAGAATAAAGTTGTTAATTTTTACTTGAAATAGTGACTTAAAGGATAATTCTTCGCTTCTCGAATTTTCACAGATTACCACACGGGGTAAAATCTTTTCTTGTTTCTGGTTTAAATTAGCAGGGGTTTACCTTGTGTCGTAACAGTTTGGGGGTTCATCACCAGGATTTGAACAGTTTGGGTCTCGGATTCATGAGTTGAATTTGGTATTCTGACGATATTAATGAGTTGAACAGGTTGAGACAGATTTGAATAGATTTGGGGGATGAGAAAGCCCAGCAGATTTAAACACTTGCAGGTAAGTGTCCTGGATCTTTGAATAAAACGCAAATGAGGCAATTTGTTTAATTTCGGTGGCTTGTGGCTGGTTAACTGAAAAGTGAGAGTAATGGCTCTTAAAATTGCTAAAGTGATTCTGGGGTTTGAAGATGATCCTCAAATTTGCCAAGAATGTTCAGAAGGAAAGAAAAAAGATCATACTCTTAGAATTAGCAAAGAAATTAGATTTAGGTTTAACCAAGGACCAAAGTAAAGATGAAATTTTAATGGAATTAGTCAAACACTTCGGTGTATCAGAGAAACAGACAAGTGCAGTCGAGGTAGAAAAACTTAAATTACAATTGAGAAAAATGGAGTTAGAAGATAAAGGGAGAGAAAGAAGGGGGGGAAAGAGAGAGAGGAAGGTCTTAGCTGAGCAAAGAGAGAGAGAAGAAAGAGAGAGAGAAAGAGAGGGAGAGGGAAAAGAAAGACAGAGAAGGTTCTTAGCTGAGCAAAAAGAGAAAGAATTTGAACTTGAGAAGTTGTGACTTAATCAGCAAAGTCAAGTTAACCGGATGGAGATTAAAAGAGAAGGTATGTCAAAACTCTGCCACATTTTGAAGAGAAAGATTTTGAAGTCTTCTTTATTTCATTTGAAAAATTGGCTAGGCAGATGGAGTGGTCTGAGGATTTATGGGTAATGCTAGTTCAAATTAAACTGGTAGACAGAGCTAGTGAGGTATTTGCTGCGCTGTCAGATGAGGGGTCAAGACATTATGAAGAGGTTAAACAGGCTATTTTAAGTGCTTACGAATTGGTACCAGAAGCATATAGACAGTGGTTCAAAAACAGAAAGAAGGAACCAGGTCAGACTTAATTCGAGTTTGAAAGAATTAAACATAGTCATTTTGATAGATGGATGCATGCTTTAAAAATAGATAGGATCTTTGAGGCTCTGAGAGAGATTATTCTGCTGGAGGACTTTAAAAATTCCAGAGACGGTAAGAATTCACGTGGAGGAACAGGAAGGTCAGGAAGTGAGAAGGGCAGCAGAATTAACAGATGAATACAGTTGGTGCAGAAAACAAGCTTCCGGCCAGAATTTCGTCCTGTGAGGGATAGAAGTTGGTAAAAGGGGAGATCCTACAGTATGAAACCAAGAGTAGAGAGCACTGCTAAGAACTTACCACAGATTTAAAAAGAAGCCTGAGAGGATGGAAAGGAAATGATAGGCCTCAGGCATTTTCACTGTAATGGCAGAAAATTACAGAGCCAGTGGTTTCAGAAGGGCACCGGGAATAGGTGTTTTATCGCTGCCAAAAAGTAGGACACGTAAAGTCACAGTGCTGGTCATTCAAGAAAGGCACTGTAGGAAAAGATGTGGTAAAAGAAGCTAAGCCAGTGGCATTATTGAAGGTAGTAAAGGAGACCCCAAGAAGAATTGAGGAGCTGCAGGAGAGTGCACAGCCTTGGCAGGGACTGGGTATGGAGTTAGTACATGATTTCGCCAAAGAATTCACTTCTGTGGGTAAAGTTTACTCAGAAAGAACAGGAGGAGAAGGACAAGAAGTTATAATTTTGAAAGTTATAGGATCTAACCAGTCACTGATAGTAAGGGATGAGCGAATATGCACTCTTTCTGATCTGTTACTTGAGAGTGTGGTAATCTGTGGGACAGATGGACGGACATTTAACATACCCGTATTTAAGATCGGGTTGGAGTGCCAACTCAAGACTGGGGAAGTTACAGTGAAAGTTATTGACAAGTGTCTGTTCCAGGAATTCACTTTGTTCTTGGGAATGATTTGGCAGGATCCACAGTGGGAATGACACACCTTCATGTGGAGAAGCCCAAGGAAAACCAAGAAACTGTGGTGTTAAAACTGAAATTTCCTGGTATTTTCCCAGACTGTGAAGTGACCAGGTTCCATAAGTCACAGCACAAAGCGAAAACTAAAGAGAAAGACGATGGAGTTGAGGTTCATTAGCGGATACCCTGTTTGACATAAAGGTGCAGGAAAAACCTGAACAGGCAGAGGGTCAGACTGAAGTATTTAGTCCTGAAAGGCTAAGAGACTTGCAATAGCAAGACAAGACAATAAAAGATATATATGGGTATTCGCACTCCGAACAGGTGGCAGAGAATATTCCTGAGGGTTATTATCTGAAAGATAGAACCTAAGATGGAATTGGAGTTGACGACAAGTAAGTGCAGAGGAGAAATAGGCTGAAGTGCACCAGATTGTGTTGCCGGTAGTATACAGACTGGAAATATTACAGATAGCACATGACCTACCTGTTGGAGCTCACCTAGGGGTATGACAGACTCAGGCTAAGGTACAAAAACACTTTTATTGGTGTGGAATGCACAAAGGTGTGGTTAACTTTTGCCATATGTGTCATTCATGCCAAATGGTAGGTAAACACAGGCGGTAATAAAACCAGTACCTTTGTTGCCAATTCCCACATTTGAAGAACCTTTCATGTGGATTATAATTGATTGTGTAGGTCCCCTGATCCCTAAAGGCTTAATCCTTTCAAAGCCAAATCCAGATCCAGAAGGAAGTGGAGGCCATGCTTGAGGAGGATATCATTGAACCAAGCCAGAGTGAATGGAGTTCGCTAATTGTCTTAGTTCCCAAACCAGACAGGACTCATCGATTCTGCATGGATTATCGGAAGGTCAATGCCGTTACAAAATTGGACTCACATCCAATTCCTAGATTGAAGGACTGTATCAAGAACAGTCACCAAGTTGGACTTACTGCATGGTTACTGGCAGGTACCTTTATCAGAGGCAGCGAAAGAAATTTCATAACCCCAAATGTGCTATATCAGTTTACAGTGTTGCCCTTTTGAATGAAGAATGCACCGCCACATTCCAAAGAATCATGAACAGAGTTGTGGCTGGGTTAATAAACTCCGCAATCTATTTGGGCAATGTAGTGATCTTTAGTAAGTCCTGGACAAATCAATGGTACAGTTGAACAACGACAAGAAGCAAAACTGGTAATAAACATAAACAAAACTGAATTCGCCAAAGCAGAGGTGATGTTCTTGGGATATAACATCAGTCATGGAAGGTTGACCCCACGGAACGCAAAGACGAATGCTATCGAGGAATTTTCGCAACCAACCTGGATGAAAAAGGTGCTTCGATTCTTGGGACTAAACGGATTCTATCGGAAGTTTGTTCCAAATTTCAGCAGTGTATTAGCACCGTTAACTGATTTGCTGAAGAATTCAAAGTTTTGGTGGACAGAACCATGCCAGGAGGCATTCGACCATTTGAAAGCAACATTAACCATGGCACCAATTTTAGCTACACCAAACTTTTCAGCACTTTTTAAAGTTGCCATCGATGTTAGTGACGTAGGAGTTGGAGCTGTACTGCTACAGGAAGATGAGGACAGGATGGAACTGCCAGTTGGTTACTTTTCGAAGAAACACAACATCCAACAGAGGAAATACCCCATGATCGAAAAAGAACTATTAAGTTTGGTACTGGCATTACAACGTAAAAATGTGTATGTCACGAACAATGTGTCGGAGATGATTGTGTGCAAGGATCACAATCCCTTACATTCTTAGAACACTTTAAAGACAAGAACATGAGACTATTTCATTGGAGTCTTATGTTACAGACTTTTAATTTTAAAATGATAAATGTTGTGGTATAATTGCAGATGTGTTATTGTGGATTTAACTGATAAAGTTTAGATGAGATTTGTATTTATCCAATGTTATACATGGGAAGATGTTAAGGTGAACTTAGTTATCTGAATGCCATGGTAATGGTTTAAAGAATAGAAAAAAAAGCCATCTTTTCATTGTGATGGTTCATTTTTTCTTAAGGTGGGAGATGTTTTGAAGGTAAGGGGTCCTGAACCTTTAAGAGAGTTGAAAGCTAGCAAAGACTGAGAGAGGCACAGAGAGTCTGGAACAAGGTAACAATGTAACACTTGGTCAGAAGAGCTAGCACTGGCTGGGTTGCTATGAGACAAAAACAAATTCAAATTTGGGCAATCAGCTTAAATTATGCCCCAAGATACCAAACTCCAATCAAGTTTGAATTTGGTATTTTGACGATGCTAACACCAATGAAACGATCAAATGTTTTGGGGTATAAAACTGGAAAAAATTGAACTGTTGAGAGAGAACTGCCAAAAGACCAACAGATGTAGGTTGCTGGTCAGAACTCTCTGAGAGATACCTGTCTAGAGAAGAAGTTTGCACAGAGAAAAAAAAAATCAATATCGACCTGGAGAGTAAATCTACAGAGGACGAAACAAAGAAAAGATTCAACAGACAAACCTGTTAGAAACCTTTGAAAAGGTAACAAGTAGGTTAGACCAGGGAAACCTGGTGGATGTTATCTACCTAGACTTCCACAAGGCCTTTGATAATTTGCCTCATGGGAGGTTGTTGTGTAAGGTGAGATCCCATGGTGTCCAAGGTTAGCTACTGGCATGGATTGAGGATTGGCTGTCTGATAGAAGGCAGAAAGTTGGGATAAAAGGTTCTTTTTTGGAATGGCAGTTGATGATTAGTGGTGTTCTGCAGGGTTCAGTGTTGGGGCCACAGCTGTTCACTTTATATATTAATGATCTGGATGAAGGAACAGGGGGTATTCTGGTGAAGTTCGCCGATGATAGAAAGTTAGGCGGACAGGCAGGTACTTCTGAGGAGGTGGGGAGGCTGCAAAAGATTCAGACAGTTTAGGAGAATGGTCCAAGAAATGGCTGATGAAATTCAATGTGAGCAAATGTGAGGTCTTGCACTTCGAGAAAAGAATACAGGGACAGACTATTTCCTAAATGGTAAGAAAATTCCTAAAGCCAAAGTACAAAGGGATCTGGGAGTGCGAGTCCAGGATTCTCGCAAGGTTGATTTGCAGGTTGTGTTCATGGTTAAGAAAGCAAATGTAATGTTGTCATTTATCTCAAGGGGGTTGGAATGTTAAAGCAACAATGTGCTACTGAGACTTTATAAAGCTCTGCTTAGGCCCCCATTTAGAATACTGTGTCCAGTTTTGGGCCCCACACCTCAGGAAGAACATACTGGCACTGGAGCATGTCCAGCAGAGATTCACACGGATGATTCCTGGAATGGTAGGTCTAGCATTCAATGAATGGCTGAGGATGTTGGGATTGTATTCATTAGAATTTAGAAGGTTGAGGGGAGATCGAATAGAAACTTATAAGATAATGCATGGTTTAGAAAGGGTGGATGCTGGGAATTTGTTTCCATCAGGCGAGGATACTAGGACCCGTGGGCATAGTCTTAGAATTAGAAGGGGTCAGTTTAATATGGTAATGAGGAGACATTTCTTCAGCCAGAGAGTGATGGGCCTGTGGAATTCATTGCCAGGGAGTGCAGTGGAAGCCGGGACTTTAAACGTCTTCAAAGCAAGGTTGATAAATTCTTAATCTTGCGAGGAATTAAGGGATGCAGGGAGAGTGCAGGAGAGTGGCGTTGAAATGCCCATCAGCCATGATTG
Source organism: Chiloscyllium punctatum (assembly GCF_047496795.1). Classification (NCBI taxonomy): domain Eukaryota; kingdom Metazoa; phylum Chordata; class Chondrichthyes; order Orectolobiformes; family Hemiscylliidae; genus Chiloscyllium; species Chiloscyllium punctatum. The sequence continues at coordinate 61,653,674 of NC_092775.1, forward strand.
AATGGCGGAGTGGACTCAATGACTGAATGACCTTACTTCCACTCCTATGGCTTATGGTCTTCTGGACAGCTGGCTGGTTTTGAAATTTGAATTTTTCGGTAAATCTTAATTGGGGGTTTTATCAGACTAGTATTGTAAAGGTGAAGGAAGGCTGAGGGAAATGAGTTGTTAATAGTTGTTAGTTAATGTTCTCTGTTAGACTTAGAAAAATAAAGTTGTTAATTTTTACTTTAAATACTTTTTTAACTTTTGGGATAGTTCCTCGCCTCTCGAAGAGGGTATATCTTTTCTGTGTTACTGGTTTAAATGAGGGGGGGTTGGGGTAGTTTTTATCACAGAAGCTGCAAAGAAGTATGGTCTGTTGTAGCTTTGCTGGTTCTCTGTATACAGAAATCAGCAGGCCATTCAGCCTTGAATTTGTTCTAGTATATAAGCCGGTCATAACTGTTCAGAACCCTCCATACACCTTGGTTTTGTAGCTGGCAAAGTCATTGCCCCACAAAAGGCAAATAATTGTTTTTAAAATCTTTCAATTGTCTTAGCCTGAACAGGTTTTTTCCTTTGCAAAGGAGAACGCCTATTCGCATGACTTGGTGATCTAGTGTTCACAATCTGAATGTATCTGAATAAACCTCCCTCTCAAGAACTCTTCATGGATTTCTTAAAGGGTTATCATGAACCCCTCCACCATTAACCAACTTCAGATTGGCAACAATTGTCTCTGAGACAATAGTTACTCTCTGGTATCTAACCTGACTGTCTATGGAAGATAATTAGCAGTTTCCATAACAGCCAAACTCAATGGAATTTTTATGATGTAACTTTAAGATGTAATCTTTCACAGGTATTCATTATTCACATTCATTGACTTAAAATTCAATTTCTGTTTGAAGGCCTAATGCTGGGAATGATTTGGTTGTGACTCACCTCATGATTCAATGAAAATATGCTTCCCATTGACTGTGTAAGTGCAGAATAATGCATAGTGAGACACAGGCATGCCAGCTGGTGTTCTGCTTCAGCAGATCCTCAACATCAAGTCAAAGAAAAAGCAGACCTTTTACCCAGTCATCTGTCTTGATGTTGACCATGAATGAATTTTTGGCAGCCTTCCCATCAGCTGAGGAGACTACATTTGAGAGGAAGTTAGTGCTGAATAAGAATGTGTTTTTTTCACAATTGTCCAGGCTGAATGAATGAAGATGTCCCTTCAATAGGTGATATGTAGTTTAATCTCACCTCTTCATCTGCCCTGACAATATATCTGTCAAGGTAATAGTTATATAACACTTTCCCTGTCACCCATTGACCACATGTGTACTCACATTCTCATATTGCAGAGGGCATTTCCAATGTCTATAGCCTCTTCTGGTGAGACACACCAATAAGAGTAGAGTACAATAATAAAACCACCAAATTGTTCAGACCAGTTCTTGTTCAAAGCCACTTTCCTTGAATTAAAATCAGGTTGCCCACAGACAGAGGCCTGGAGAGTCTTTGCCAGATGCTTTTTTGGTTTCTTTATTGAAATGCTTGTCTAGGTCAATACTCTAAATACATATGGAATAATTCCTATTGCAACAAAAAGAAACATTTACTTCCAATTAAACTGCCTGATTGCACATTCATTGATGATTTGACATGATTATGCAAATAACTTTCAGCATAATTCTATGCAATTTCGAGCACAATTTCCAGATTGTGCTTAAAGCGGAAAATCAATCCCTCTGTGCTGTGTAAATACAGAGTATAAAACTCCACATCCTGCCCTTCTTAACAATTCTATTGATTTCCCTGCGTTATTTGGAGACCAGGGTAGATCATAGAATTTACGATGTGGAAGCAAGCCATTTGGTCCATTGAGTTTCCATTAACCCTCCGAAAAGCATCCTACCTAGACCCACCCCTACCCTGAATTTTCCATGGCCAATCCACCTAAGCTGCACACCTTTGGACTGTTGGAAGAAACTGGAGCACCTGGCCAAGCGCACGCCGATGGGAGAATGTTCAAATTCCACACAGACAGTCGCCTGAGGGTGGAATCGAACCCAGACCCTGATGTGAGGCAGCAGCGCTAACCATTGGGTCACCATGCTGCCCCTTGGATTCAGAAGGGCAGTCTTTCAATGGTAACCTCAAATGGTGTGGGCATTAAACACCAGTTAGTAAGCCAATCCTTCAGCCAACTAAACTAAATCAATCCTCACAGCTGATGGGAATGTTCTTGAGTTATCCTGACAGTGTAGTCTGGAACTGATCCAACACCACGTTCAATCCAAAAAAGGGATGTCACTGCACAAAATGGTTTAACTTGTCTACTTTTCCAACATTTGATCGACACAGGCATACAGGAAAGAATAAATTGAACTTTGAGAAGGTTTGCTTTTACCTGTTCATATTTTATCAAGCTACTTAGTGGCAGGGGCCTTGCAATAACACAGCTGAAGATTATTGAAAGATTTTTTTGGAACAGTAACTCTCCTATTTTGTGGACACTTTGAAAAAGACATCACAGTAGAAGATCAGTCACCATGGTAATGAAATTGACTCCAAGGTGGCTGGAAATCATTTTGAACACCTCCATGCACGTGAGAACATAAATAGAGAGCAAACAAGTATGTCACTCAGTCATGGGTAATATTTGTAGGAACCTACTATTGACAAGCTGCCTTATCAGATTTGCATGATTGGAAAATTAGACAGTTCAGTGTAGAATAGGAGACAATGCCAAAAACAGCTTGGATTGATATAGCACCTTCAATGTAATAAGATATTCCATGATGGTTCTTTACAAATATTACCTTTGGTGCTGAACCACAGAAGGTAATATGAAGAAGATGAGCAAAGGCTTAGCCAAAGAGGTTGCATTTAATCAGAATCTTTAAGCAGGAATGTGAAGTAGGGAGGCAGAAAGGATTAGAGGGAGAGAATTTCAGAGCTTATGCCCTAAGTCGCTGAAAGTATATCCACAAAAGTTGGAGGAATTAAAGTCAATTAAATAATTAGGAATGCTGAAGAGAGCAGGTTTGAAGAAGCAAGGATGTCTTTCATTGTTGGACAGGATCATATTGGAAATCTGAAGGCATGTTGGCATTTTACATTAAAGATGAAAATTTCCAAATCAAAGTGTTGTTTAGCTGCGCACTAATGTCGGCTCTCCATTGCCACAATTTTGTTTTCCAGTGGCGAAATGTCCTGATCTGTCCTCACTGCTTACTACTGTCTTCCTGACAAACTCAAACCGAGAATTCAACTTTCATCCTGATGTTAGTCAAAGACAAGAATTAGCTTTGGCAAATAGAATTAAGGAGATTCCAAAGGGTTTTTACAAATATATTAAGAATAAAAGGGTAACTAGGGAGAGAATAGCACCCCTCAAAGATCAGCAAGGTGGTCTTTGTGTGGAGCCACAGAAAATGGGGGAGATACCAAATGAATATTTTGCATCAGTATTTACTGTGGAAAAGGATATAGAAAATATAGACTGTAAGGAAATAAATGGTGACATCTTGCAAAATGTCCAGATTACAGAGGAGGAAGTGCTGGATGTCTTGAAATGGTTAAAGGTGGATAAATCCCCAGGACCTGATCAGGTGTACCCAAGTACTCTGTGGGAAGCTAGAGAAGTGATTGCTGGGCCTCTTGTATTTGTATCATTGATAGTCACAGGTGAAGTGCTGGAAGACTGGAGATTGGCAAACGTGGTGCCACTTTTTAAGAAGGGCGGTAAAGACAAGCCAGGGAACTATAGACCAGTGAGCCTGAACTCAGTGGTGGGCAAGTTGTTGGAGGGAATCCTGAGGGACAGGATGTACATGTATGTGGAAAGGCAAGGATTGATTAGGGATAGTCAACATGGCTTGGGAACTCATGTCTCACAAACTTGACTGAGTTTTTTGAAGAAGTAACAAAGAAGATTGATGAGGGCAAAGTAGTAGATGTGATCTGTATGGACTTCAGTAAGGCATTTGACAAGGTTCCCAATGGGAGACTGATTAGCAAGGTGAGATCTCATGGAATACAGGGAGAACTAGCCATTTGGATACACAACTGGCTCAAAGGTAGAAGACAGAGGGTGGTGGTGGAGGGTTGTTTTTCAGACTGGAGGCCTGTGACCAGTGGAGTGCCACAAGGATCAGTGCTGGGTCCTCTATTTTTTGTCATTTACATAAATGATTTGAATGGAGCATAAGAGGTACAGTTAGTAAGTTTGCAGATGACACCAAAATTGGAGGTGTAGTGGACAGCAAAGAGGATTACCTCAGATTACAACAGGATCTGGACCAGATGGGCCAACGGGTTGAGAAGTGGCAGATGGAGTTTAATGCGATAAATGCGAGGTGCTGCATTTTTGGGAAAGCAAATCTTAGCAGGACTTATACACTTAATGGTAAGGTCCTAGGAAGTGTTGCTGAACAAAGAGACTTTGGATTGCAGATTCATAGCTCCTTGAAAGTAGAGTCGCAGGTAGTTAGGATAATGAAGAAGGCAATTGGTATGCTTTCCTTTATCGGTCAGAGTATTGAGTACAGGAGTAGGGAGGTCATGTTGCGACTGTACAGTACATTGGTTAGACCACTGTTGGAACATTGCGTGCAATTCTCGTCTCCTTCCTATCGGAAAGATGTTGTGAAACTTGAAAGGGTTCAGAAAAGATTTACAATGATGTTGCCAGGGTTGGAGAATTTGAGCTATAGGGAGAGGCTGAACAGGCTGGGGCTGTTTTCCCTGGGCTGTCAGAGGCTGAGGGGTGACCTTATAGAAGTTTACAAAATTATAAGGGGCATGGATAGATTAAATGGACAAAGTCTTTTCCCCTGGGGTCGGGGAGTCCAGAACTAGAGGGCATAGGTTTAGGGTAAGAGGGGAAGATATAAAAGAGACCTAAGGGGCAACGTTTTCACGCAGAGGGTGGTACGTGTATGGAATGAGCTCACAGAGGAAGCGGTGGAGGCTGGTACAATTGTGACATTTAAGAGGCATTTGGATTGGTATATGAATAGGAAGGGTTTGGAGGGATATGGGCCGTGTGCTGGCAGGTGGGACTAGATTGGGTTGAGATATCTGTTTGGCATGGACGGGTTTCCATGCTGTACATCTGTATGACTCTATGACTCTATTTCTAAAGGTGAGGAACTTTGGAAGGTAGTGCCATGAAAGCCATTTTATGTTGTGCACAAACCCAAGATTCTGTTCAGATTCTAGTGAAGATGTATAAATGTGATAACAATGAATGCTTGTTCTCTTTATGGAGCCATGGCTCACACCCAACCTTTCTCTATAAAGAAATCAGGTTAAATAAATCATGTGGGCACAGAGACATAACTCTGCAAAGTAAACTGTGGAATCCCTTTGTATCATGTGTTTCTATTTCTGTTTAATCTTAGAAGGTATCTACTACAGAAGCTGTAACCTGTAACCTGAATATGGATAGCAAATAATAACTTTAAATATATGTAGAATCTTCAATATAGAAGAAAAGTCCAAAGACATTTTGCTGATCATAGAATCCCAACAGTGTGAAAACAGGCCATTCAGCCCATTGAGTCCACATCAACCCTCAGATGACCATTCCATCCAGACCCATACCCCTATTCTATGCCTGTAGTTCTGCATTTGTCCACTAGCTAACTCAAACAGCCTGCACCTCCCTGTACACTACTGAGCAATGTAGCATGGTCAATCCATCCAACCTGCACATCCTTGGATTGAGTGAGAACATGCAACCTGCATACAGTTACGTGAGGATGGGATTGAACCTGAGGCCTTGGTGCAGTGAGACAACAGTGCTACCCACTGGGCCACGGTGAGAAATGAACATTGAGTAAGCTTCAGCACCCTGATGACAGGGGATTACAAAATAGGCATGTGCTGGTACAGACTTGTTCACACTGTTCTTCAATGTTCAGCTACCTTTCAAAGAAGGTATATTGCTATCATATCTCTGTCAGCAAAACAATGTGCCGGAATGTTGCCGTACATTAACCACCTAATGAAATGCAACAATTTATAATAGACATTGCGCTACTAAAAGTCGTGTGTGGCTTGATATGTGATGCTTAGTTGTTGGTACATCTATCAGTGCGCCCAGCCAAAGCTGTTAAAGTTTCTGTAAAGTGAATTAGTAGATATTGGAATGAACATTTGAACAAAACAAAACAGATTAATAATGCTGCCATTACATCTATTACATTACATGCCTATAATCAGTCAAATAAAATTATCGAGAATCAGATTGGTCAAGTGGGAAGTGCTGTCGACAAAAATGAAGCAGAAAACTAATTTCTTTCAGTTCCACACTCTAATATCCTCCTGGGATCTTTGGTAAGATTTCTTTACTTGTCTGCTGTGCTGACAGTCTTAAAAATAACTGTTTAGTTTCTCTGCCATTTCTCTATTTCCAGTTACAATCTCTCCAGTCTAGCTAGAAAGGAGCCATATTTGTCTTTTGCTAAGCTCTTCCTTTTTACAAAGCTATAGGAGCTTTAACAATTTTTAAAAAAATGTTTGTTCTTATTTTACAGTGTAAGAAAACAAATGTTTTCTTTTTGGATGTCAACAAAGAAATGAATCCAGATGGACTACCTAGCATTGACCTAGGCACCAGAATAGATAATGGCAGAAACTGCCCTATCGACTCTGTAAAGTCCTCCTTACTAACATTTGGGGGCTAGTGCTAAAATTGGGAGGGCTGTCCTGCAGACTGGTGAAACAAGAGCCAGACATAGTCATACTCACGTTATCATATCTTACAGCCAATGAGGGTCCCAGACACCACCATCACCATCCCTAGATTTGTCCTGTCTCACTGGCAGGACAGAGCCAGTAGAAATAGCGACACTGTGGCATACAGTCAGGAGGGAGTTGCCCTGAGAGTCCTCAACATTGATTCTGAACCCATGAAGTCTCATGGTTTCAGGTTAAACATAGGCAAATTGATTACCATTTCCTGCTGATTATCATGTGGTTGATGAATCAGTGCTCCACCTTGGAGGAAGCACTCAAGGGGCTGAGGATGCAAAATGTACTCTGGGTGGAGGATTTCAATGTCCACCACCAAGAGTGGCTCGGCAGCAGCATTACTGATCAAGTTGGTCGGATCCTAAAAGACATATAGCTGCTATACTGGGTCTGCAGCAAATGGTAAGGGAACCAACAAGAGGAAAAGAACATAGTTGACCTCATCCTTACCAATATGTCTACTGCAGATACATCTGTCCATGAGAGCATCAGTAAGATACAATACAGTGTGGCACTATCACGGGGCTAAATGGAACAGACTTTGAACAAATTGAGCAATTCAAGATTGGGAATCTATGAGGCACTGTGGGCCATCAACAGCAGCAGAATTGTACTCCAGCAAGATCTACAACCTCATGGTCTGGCATATGTCCCACTCAACTATTACTATCAAACCAGGGGATCAATTCAGGTTCAATGGGGAGGGCAGAAAGGCATGTCTGGAGCAGCACCAGGCATATCGAAGATGAAGTTACTGAAAAGCTCTACTTCATGAATAGTAAAAGTAGCAGTGATAGACAGAGCTAAGTGATTTCACAACCAAAGGATCAGATTTTAACTCTGCAGTCTTGTCACATCTAGACGTGAATGGTGGTGGACAATTAAACAACTCACTGGAGGAGGAGGAGGATCCACAAGTATCCCCATCCTCAATGATGCAAGAGTCCAACACATCAGTGTAATCTTCAGGTAGTAATGCCGAGTGGCTGATCCATTGTGGTCTTCTCCAGTGGTCTCAGCATTACAGATATCAGCCTTCAGCCAATTCAATTCACTCCATGTGAGAGCAGAAATGAATGGAGGCAGTGGATAGTGCAATGGCAATGGGCCCTGATAGCATTCCAACAATACTACTGAAGACATGTGCTCCAGAACTTTCAGCTCCACTCGTCAAGCTCTTCCATTACCATACAATGCTGGCATCTTCCCAACAATGTGCAAAATTGTCCAGGAATGTCCTGGACAAAAAAAGCAGGACAAATCCAAACCTACCTATCATTCTCCTCTCAATCATCAGTAAAGTGATGTAAGGTGTCTGCATCACTATGTAGAACCCAACAGTACTATCAAGCAGCACCTGCTCAGCAATAACCTGCTTAATGACGCCCAGTTTGGGTTCCACCAGTGTCACTCACCTCCTGACCTCATTACAGTCTAGAGGTGGGACGTGTGTGACAATCTTTGACATCGAGGCTGCATTCTACAGAGTGTAGCATCAAGAAGTCCTAGCAAAACTGGAATCAATGGGGAATCAGGTCAAACTTTCTACTGACTGGAGTCATACCTGGCATATGGGAAGATAATTGTGTTGTTGATGCCATCTCAGCTCTCCATGACATCTCTTCATGGTCGTGTGCTAAACCCAACCTTCTTCAGCTACTTCATCATAAGGTCAGAAATGAGGATATTCGTGAATGATTGCATACCAATGTTCAGCACCATTCACAGCTTCTGAGATTCTGAAGCAGTCCATGGTCAAATGCAACAAGATCTGGACAATATCAGGGCTTGGGATGATAAGTGGCAAGTTATGTATGTGCCACACCAAATGTCAGGCAATGACCATCTCCAATAAGAGCCAATCTAACCACTACCTCTTGACACTCAATGGTGCTACCATCACTATATAATATCCTGGGAGTTACCATTGACCAGGAACTCAGCAGGATTCAGAACTTAAACACACAGGTTTCAAAAGCAGGTTAGAGGCTAGGAATAACTCACTTCCTGATCTCTCAAAGCCTGTCCACCATCTACAAGACACAATTTCAAGAGTATGATATAATACTCCCTACTTGCTTGAATGGGTGCAGCTCCAACAAACATTCAAGAAGCTTGACACCAGCTGTGTCAAAGCAGCCCATTTGACTGGCACTACCTCCACAAATATCCACTTCCTCTGCCACCAATACTCAGGAGCAGCAGTGTCTACCATCGATAAGATGCATTGCAGAAATCCATCAAAGATTCTCAGACAGCACCTTCCAAACCCATGACCACTTTCCATCTAGAATGACAGCAAATACATAAGACTATCACCACCTGCAAGTTCCCCTCCACACCACTCACCATTTTGACTTGCAAACATATCACTGTTCCTTCACTGTCGCTGGACAAAATCCTAGCGTTCTCTCCCTAATGGGATTGTGGGTCAACCTACAGAACCTGGGCAGCAGCAGTCCAATAAGGCAGCTCATCACCACCTTCTCAAAGGCAACAATAGATGGGCAATGAATGTTGGCCAGCCAGCGATGCCCATATCCCACAAATTAATTTTAAAAAACCTAAATGGAATTTGGTCCTTATAACTGAAATACCAAAAAAAAGAGTATTGCAACTTAAAAAAAAATCTAGTGCTTCAAGTTGCTGGAGTGGCACTGACTTATGGAAATTCTACCTGTCAACAGCTGTCTGATTGGTTCAAAATGTTCAAACACCGTATCTGCCAGGGTAACAGTGGAGAGGAGAAACTGACAGAGCTTGCAAATAAAAGATATTCACCTCTCTCTCTCTCTCTCTGTACCGCCACACGGGAAAAAAACCGCAGAAGGAAAAGAAAACAAAAAGAATTCTAAAACAAGAAACATCTTGGCTCATGCCATCAACCATCAAAGCAATGAATGGCCAACACCCTATACACAGCTGTATGGTAAAACTAAAGTCATCATAGTGTTACTAGACCATAGGGCTGCTTTCTTGTTGGAGAGAGACAACTGGTGAGGTATAACCTTAGGGTCCCCACCCCTCAGGCACAGGGAGAGTTTGGGAAGGAGAGTCCTTCATGAACAACAATGTGCCATTTTTCTAAAATGAATTAACTATGAGAAAATAATTATCTCTCTTGTGGTCTGGACTTCTGATCTTCAGAATTTGCTTACCCTGTTTAATATTCTTCTTCAACCCATAACAAAAGTCCTAAACTGTTTGTATTTTGTCATCTTAATCATGATCGTGCTTTTGGGTTTTTACACTGGTATTGTTTAAGTTGTATAAGTTAAAATCCCACAAATAGAACTTATCAAACAGGAGACAAAGTGTCGATGTTATTACCTTTACAAAGTGAAGCTCTGAAAGTGAGATTCAATGGGCCATACAAAGTTGTTAAAAGGATAAGTGGAGTAACTTATCAAGATATGCCAACTTGCATGAAGAAAAATCAGTTATATCACCCAAACTTGTTCGGGGATATCTTCATAAGGTTTAAGAGAAGAAAGAGCAAGTATGTGAGATGGTAAGGGGAGTAGAGGATATGGAAGGTTGAGTTAGATAAATGGTTTGTGTTCTGAACCTCCCCCAGTTTAACTAGCCAATATTGAAGAATTGGGACCGTTTTTGGACTTAGAGGGAGGTAAATGGGATGATCTAATAGGATTACTTGAGATATTCAAGGATATATATCGGTACATACTGAGTGTTAGCCAGATGTGATGTGGATGGAGGGGAAAAACATCTTTCTCAATAATGCCCGTGAAACAAACAACTCAAGTCAAAACAGAGATTCAATATCTGCTTGAAAATCACCTGACTGAACAAAAACAAGGCCGTTGAAGGTTATCAGTGGTGTTAGTTCTTAAACCAGATGGGTTAACTAGATTCTGCATGGATTACAGAAAGGTAAATGTAGTTAAAAAAAAAATTATGTTTACCCAATTTCATGGCCAAAAGATTGTAATGTTAATATTGGCAATACTTCATACTTTTCTAAGATTTATCTACTGACGATATCCTGGCAAGCACCATTAAGACCAAAAGTTAAAGAAATATCAGCTGCTTCAAATCAGCATTGAGTGATACTACTGGGTTTGAAAAACTTACAACTGGAGTTGCAACTGATGTGCCAAATTGTGTAGGTTATTTAGAGGATGTCATAATATATAGTAACACCTGGGAATAATGTGTAAAGTGACTCAAAGACTTGTTTTAGCAATTCGTTAGCTATCTTAGTAATAAATCTCATCAAAAGTGAATTTGCAGAAGAGAGTGTAACTTTCCATCAAATCATGACAAGTGCAAGTGAAGGCTGTGATGAAATTCCCCATTTCCAGAACTAAATGGGAGATCATAATATATTTACAAATCTGTGGCTTTCATCTGCACAATAGCCCTACCTTTAATAGATTTGTTATAAAAACAGGTAAAGGTGATCTGATCAGCAGAGTGTCAAGCGGTTTTTGAGAAATTAACAGCAGTTCTAAGAAATGAGCCAATGTTGCTTACCCCAACTTTATGAAAACTTCGTAAATGGTAATGGAAACTGCCAGCGACTTTGGGGTTGGTAGAACTACAGTGACAAAGGAGACTTTGGGATTATTATCAGCTCTTCAACGTTTCAAAGTCATTGTCTGCCAAGGGTTGCAAAGAATCACAAATATATAATTACCACAATCTGTTAACTTTCACAGAGAAATTGAAAATTTGAAATGCAAGATTATTCAGATGGCGTTCATGCATTCAAAATTCAATGAAAAATTGTTCACGCTGCTGGAAATCATATTGGGAGAGATAATCCAGAAAAATCCCCGCAGTTTTCCTTTCTTTGCTATGAAAGAAAGGAGCGTGCCAATTCTGACAGGAGATTCCACACATATCACTGTCCAAAATGAGGAGCTGCAACTCCATCTGACAGAACTGATCTCTGGAGAATGTCAGGTCCTGGGGGCAAGGAGGTCAAGCTCCCTGAGGGCTGACGGACCCTGGGGTGGAGAGGTGGGGTTGCTGTTGAGACCATGGGTGAATGTGTCAAGTCCCATGGCTGCGATGTTAGTTCCCAGGGATTGAATGGAACATAATAGTTCTTGGAATGAGAGAATTGGGTTCCTGGAGTTGGGGACACTTAATGAGGATATTGTGGCATCATGGTCTATGGAGTGTAAGAGACCTAGTGGTGGTGTTGGTCTGCGTGAGATAAATATGAGGTCTGTTTAATCATTACTCAGGTCTTAGACAGTACATTTGGTTGTCAATTTTTTTTCGCAAGTCACTATTTTAACTAATTTTACTGGGACCATTTGGTGTCTCCAATTATTATGGAGGTTTTTGAAGAGTTCCAGTTGAATTTGGAGTTGCCCAAAGGAAAATTCAACTTCCTTGGTAATTCCTTCAGGGTCTTCTACAGAGAAACTGTGCCATGATAGCATCTTGAGCATATGAATTCAATTAAAAAGATGAATAAAATGCTAAAATCATTGAAAAAAATCCCTGAAACTCCCTAATAATAATAGAACAGTTCATTCATGGCTATTTCAGAAGGAAATTGTAATATGTGCTTTGTTAGCCTAATGGCACTTGTGACCACAGTCCTACACACACACACACTGTTAGCATAAGTATCCAACTCAAGAAGATGTGTCCTCATCATCCTATGAGGATTAGGCTCCTTGATAGCATCAAATACATCCAAAGAATTAAGTTGAGGAAGGGTTGACTGATAATAGCAATTTTTAAACTGGACAGGTGTGAAAGGATCAGCTTCCTCCCTGCCTACATAACACCTCCCCCACCCCCTCTAGTTATCATCCAAGTCTGTCCAATAACAAAGGATACAGGTGATAAACTCATTTGGATGCTTCAGAGATCTGGAATGTTTGCTATACTTAATGATGGAACACTTTGCACAGAAAAAGATACCTGCTAGAGCAGCAACAGTGTTGCATTTGGACAAGTTGTTTCGATGGAGACAAATTGGAATTTGTGGATGTGGAAAGGATAGTAGATTTGAACACAGAAAGTCTGAGGTAGTTTGCATCAGGAGCTGTCACTTTTTTTATGTTCTCTTTCTCTGAAATTTCCTCTCATCCAAGTGTATTACTTGGAAATCCATTGGAAGACCTCATCACCACAAGTGGAGAGTTCCTTAAACAGAATTCCACATCGATCTCCAAAACAGGTTGTAAGGAAAGTGATTTCGGCTGCAGTGCAGTACTTGGAATAATCTGTAAATAGTGTTATTTTTTTCTGAATTTGACTGTGGCTCGGCCAAACTATTTTTCAGATAACATTTTACAGATCTCCATAACTTTTTCCAGTAGGTTTTGTCTGTTGTAGCTGCATGTATATGCAATATAAAACTTCATTCATAACCGTTACATCTTTGCTTGAGTAACATTGCTTGCAAAACAAATTTGTTCTGTAATTGTTACTTAAGGAACATTGCTGATATGCTTCTGATACTGAACAATTTACAATCTGCTTTGTGCATCATGTATCACACACACACACACATATATACACTTTTATGTGTATAATTGGCAAAATAATTTCTCTTTTGAGATTTAACTCTGATAAAGCTGATGCTTTTGTGAATGAAAGTGTTTTCAGCAGGAAGTGAGGCAAAATTTGAGCATGTCGCACAATGATTGGACTTGGAATTATAACATTGAAATGATCACTTTGATGTTAATTGGAATTTCTTAATGGTACAGCCAATTCTGGAGTATTATTCACTAAATTGCTTAAATTTCCATCTATGGGTCACTCCTTTTTCATGAAGCAGAGAAGAGCTTTGAATTAAAGGATGAATGAACGTTACTGATGGAAGTGAGGACAACCCCAACTCTATGATTCACAGATTTCTATGAGAGTGCTATGGGTTAAAAAGTCCGTTGTTGCTTATTTAATGAAAAATGGGAACCAGAGTCAAATTTTGCAGTTTTTCTCTCTCCTATGAGGCTGTATCTATTGCAAATTACTATTAGAATGCTTCCATGAATGAAAATCATTCAGAAATTGCGTGATGAATAGATAGGGCTTAATGATCCAAAGGCTTGAAAATGTTGCATTCCACTTCGATTCAGTTCCCACAGTTTAGTAGCAAACATATGTCTGAACTACAGCTTCCATGTAGGTCCTGGATATGACACACATATAACAGGTGTCAAAACCTCCTTATACCAACGCTAGATTTTGCTGGCATATAATAAGGTCAAACATAATGTTTGAACCTGGGTCAAAGAACTGTTTAAAATATTGTTTGTCTTGTGAATTCTCCAAGATTCATTGAATCAATCTTATTGAATCAAATGTTTAAATACATCCTGTTGAACATCTGTGAACACTTACATTTGAGGTTTTGTGTCTTTGGTTTAATTTGGGTTACATTGATGATAAACATGTGGCACAAAAGGTGCAAGCTGAATCAGTTCAAATTCAAAATTCATTTTACTCAGGTTGCTGTGTTCCTGTTCTTCATTGATGTTTCCTTTGGCAAATATTGCACAGCGCAAAGGTAAATGACAGGAATTTCTCACTGCAGTGACTTTACTGACATAGTGTGATTTCAAATACCAAAGCTGTCACTGACCTGGCAAACTCTCTAAATCACACCGCCTCAAGATAGCTTTTGCATACAGCATAGCAATACCTGAGCGTATTAGAGTGCCAATATGTTGCATGATGGCTTGATGGATCATAGGGATTTGTCTTTACAATTCCATTGCCTCAGATAGAGATTAGGTGGATTTGTCTGACTGTCCTACAGTCTCAACCATGGGATACAAGGATTTGTCCTGACGATCTCATAAATCCTGAGGTTAGATCATGGGGATTTGTCCTGAAAATCATATCGAATCATCAATGACATTGCAAGCAGCTATCAGGCATTTCCCTGACATGGTATAGAGCATTAGTAAAGGAGGTCATGTTCATATGAACCTTCCTCACATGCAATGAAATGTATTATTTATGTTGATTGTCGTTTTATATTTGAAATTCAAAATAGAGTCAAACAGAATAAAAACTTAAAATGCTGGAGAAATTCAGTAGGCCTGACAGCATCTGTGGGGAAAGAGGTAGAGTTAACGTTTTGAGCCCAAAGACCTCTGCTGAACTGAAAGAAACTAGTAAATGATGGGTGTTATATTTTTGACAAAGTGGGAGGGATAGTGAATGGAATAAGGTAAAAACAATGACTGCAGATGCTGAAAACCAAATACTGGATTAGTGGTGCTGGAAGAGCACAGCAGTTCAGGCAGCATCCAACGAGCAGCAAAATCAACATTTCGGGCAAAAGCCCTTCATCAGGAATAATGATGAAGGGCTTTTGCCCGAAACGTTGATTTCGCTGCTCGTTGGATGCTGCCTGAACTGCTGTGCTCTTCCAGCACCACTAATCCAGTATAGTGAATGGAATAGCTAGTGTGGATGTACAGAGCAAAAAACAAAGTGAATGTGAATGGTGGTAAAAGAGTGATTTAGATACAAAACTGGTGTTAATGGCAAGTATGAATAGTAGAAAACAGGTCAAAACTGCTGACTGCACACTAATGCCATCAAGACACTTAAATGGGATGAGTTGGGGTGAAGGGCATAATCAAAATACATGTCCTGAAGCTGTTGAGCTCAATGTTAAGTCCTAGAGGCTATAAACACCTAAGCAGAAAGTGAGGTATTATTCTTCCAACTAGGGTTGAGCTTCACTGGAAGATTGCAGCAGATTTTAAAATGGCAATGTGGAGTTGTATGCTGTATTGAAATTGCAGGCAATTGGAAGGTCGAGGTCATTCCTATAGACAGAGTGAAGATGTTCCACATAACATTCACCCTGTCTGTATTTGGCCTCTGCAACATAGAGGAGATCTTATTGTCAGCAGCGAATATGGTAGAGGCCATATGATAGGGGTACGGTCGATGTCAACATGAGGAAACTTAGGAAAACTAACTCAGTGGCAGAGGTACCCCTGTGGAAGATAGCATCAACAGAACAGATGTAATGAAGATGAAGTAGCTGGAAGAATGGAATACTGTCCTCACAAGAAGTAGAGTGTGAGACAAATGGATGTAAGTTAGAGCTGTAAAGGATTTTTTTTTAAAGTCAGAATGCCACTCTGGCACAGCAACTAAATGTATCAGTACCAAAAACAAATCCAAATGCAATAAAATGCCTCGTAAATCCTTGTGGTGATAATGGAATGAGATGTTTGCACTGTGTTTATGCTATGCAGAGTAAACAGAACAACTTATTTAAAATATGATCCATCTTGTGATTTACCTAAAGCCAAGCCATTATTTTTGCTTTAACTTGTTTAAATTTGAAATTAGTTAAAAGGGAACAGATTTTCTCTTAGCAGGAGTTTTTTTTCTCATCAGTCTAGTTCAGTTCACTGAACTGAAGCAGCAGTATTATTCTAGTTATGAAGCATCCAAGTCAGGTGTGCTGAGGATCTTTATCTTGTAAGAAATGAAAAAAAAAATCATTAGAATTGTGAAAGAATCACAACATCAGACACGAAGGCTCAGAAAGGAATCATAATTTGTCTACACTGTTTAAGAAAAAGAAATTTAAAAGAGTAAATAGAAACCTAGAGTTGAGATAAAAGTATAGTTTATCTGGAATTTAATCCCTTATTGGATAGTGCCGGGAAACAGATCCCTTTGATATTTATATTAAAATCTTTTTTACCCTAATATATATAAGTGCAGCTTGCTTTGTCTATTTTCTTTCTATTTGCAATAAGGTAATATTCTATTGTTATACAATATCTACAGTCTCAAATGAGTGTTTCCATGACTAACCACTAAACAAACTCAACAAAAAATGTCAACATGTGATCTACAAGCCAGATGCTATTCCAGGCTATAACGTGCCCAGTGGTACCATTCATTGTACTCATAACACACATGATTATCAGAGGAAAGGTTACTAGGAATATGTTAGTGACTATAGCAACTACCATTGATAATTTTAAAACCCATTTAGTTCACTAATGACTTTTAGAGAAGGAAATCTGTCATTCTCATTTGTCCTGCATGTTATTCCAAACTCATAGTAATATGGTTAACTCTTAACTGCCCTTTCAAATTGCCAATGAATTCAAAAGTAATTAGAGATGGATAGTGAATGGTAGACTTGTCCTGTAGAAGAATAAAGAAATTGCTTTCATCAATTTCCATGTTACCAGCTCACAGTGACATTGGATGATGCCTGGCATTAGCCTACTTAGCATACACATGGATTACATATTGAGTATTTAGTAAGAATAAGATCAATTGTCTTCAGAGATACAAATTGATTTACAGACATCAATAGTGCTTGAGATCATGTACAGATCAAGTTTCAAGCTTTAACTAAACCTTAATTTGACAATGTCTGTTGTCACTACAGAAGTTGATATCAAAGAGATCGGTCTGTATGTATAAAGACACAAAAAGAAGATTCTTGGTCAGTAAAGATGGCAGGTTCACAATGATGTTCCAATCAGAGGCATTAACAACACTTCGCCATGATCAGTTGTGCAATACCAGATCCTAGAACAATGTTTACTATAAAGTCAACTGTAACAAAATAAACTAGGATACAAATTGAGGGAATTCATTGTAAATTATAGTGTAACCATATAAAGACGATAAACTGACCAATTCCCTTCTTAATATCTTCATTAGATAAATGTTAGTAGACAAGATAGTACCGTACAGTGGAAATCTAAAATCTATCAACCCTTGTTGAATTCCATGCACATTGTTTAATGTAATCATTAATTAGCTACTCATCACAAAAAGGTGATTCATTACATTTCCCTGTCTTGCTGTCAAGCAAACAACATACCTTAGTTAATTAGTAACTCTATTGAACATGAGATGACCTTTGGTGAGAGCTGCACACACCTAGACTGTGTAATTATTTATTATCATCATGGCTACATAAAAAATGCATAGATCTCAGAGTACGACAGGACCTTGATCAGATGGGCCAATGGGCCGAGGAGCGGCAGACGGAGTTTAATTTAGATAAATGTGAGGTGTTGCATTTTGATAAGGCAACCAGGAAAGGGTTCATACAGTTAATGGTAAGGCCCTGTGGAGTGTTGCCAAACAAAGAAACTTAGGGGTAGAGATGCACAGTTCCTTGAGCGGTGAGGCAACTTTTGGAATAATGCGTACAAGCCTGGTCACCCTATAGGAAGCATGTTGTTAAACTTGAGAGGGTGCAGAAAAGATTTACAAAGATATTCCCAGGACTGGAGGTTTTGAGCAATAGGAAGAGGGTGAATAGGTTGGGGCATTTTTCCCTGGAGTATCAGAGGCTAAGGGGGGACCTTGTCGAGGTTTATAAGATTGTGAGGGGTGTGGATAAGCTGAATAGCCAAAGTCTTTTTCCTAGTTGGGGGAGGGGGGAGTTGACAATTCCAAAACTAAAGGACACAGGTTTAAGGTGAGAGGGGAAAATTTAAAAAGGATCTGAGGGGTACCTTCTTCATGCGCAGGGTGGTGTGCGCATGGACAAACTGCCAGAGGTAGTGGTGGATGTAGATACAATTACACCATTTAAAAGGCATCTGGGTGAGTATATGGATAGGAAGGGTTTAAAGATATGAGCGAAATGCTGGCAAATGAGACTGGGTCACATTGGGATATCTGGTTGGCATGATAAGTTGGATTGAAGGGTCTATTTCCAATCTGCATGACTTTATGACAAGATTCCAAAGGTGGTAGGAATCTAGAATAAGAGGAAACTGTTACAAACTAATGGGACACTCATTTAAAAATTTCTACAGCCAGAGACCAGTGAATGTTTGGAATTCTCTACCCCAGAAAGATGTGGAGTCTAAATCACCAAAAGAAGGTGGTAGATAGATTTTTGAACTATCAGGGAGTTGATGGCAGTGCTGAACTGGCATGGAAGTGGAGTTGAGGCCTGAAGGAGATCAACCATGAACCTGTTGAATGGCAAGGAAGGTGAGAGAGGTCGAATGACCAACTCCTGCTTCCATGTCTTATGTTTTCATGACTTAGGCCCAGATCTTCCAATGGGAGGAGAGTCATTTCTGCAGTGTGCACAGGGGTTGTACGCTGCAGCCATGCTGAAGTCCCAGAGCAATTGATTCCCTGAAAATTGCCCTGGAACTTGAAACTTCCAAAAGGCAATTACCCAGGATCAGGAACCATCTGAAAAAAAATGGCTAGCTCTGTGTTATACTCAAAGATTGGGAAAGGTTCCAGTTGACAATTTAACAGCTACCCCAGAAAAGTTAGCGGGATTAACATCTGTTTTAACTCCTGGGTAACTATTAAACTGATCCCCGCAACCCCTCCCCACCACACACCCCCTATCCCACTCCAGCTCCCCCATCCCCAGACCAACCTCTAACACCTCTCACTTGAATTCGCAGTACTAAATGGAGGTGCCAGCGATCTATAAAATAAATCTAAAAAAAAAGTAGACAATGTCTGGGGAGCAGAAAGAACAGGATACACTATTAAGAATGCTTATTGCCCAAAATAATGGACCAGAAAATGAATGTAGAGATTAAAGAATGGGAGAACTGAAGCAATGAGATATGAATAAATTGAAATTGTATAACCTTAATGTCTCAGTAATAAATCTACATTTGAATCCAGTTATTGCTCTCATATTACAGTTTGTTTTAAGCTCACAATAAATGAGCTAAAAACAAATTAAAATTAAATTGGCTAAATTACATACAAATGGATGATAAGTATTTCTTAAATACTTGTTCTTATAATATTCTATTATGTCGAATATGGTATAGGTCAATGTTGCAATTTGTTAGAGGTCTGAAATGGAACATTCTAGAACAGGATGTTCAGTGTGTTAAGGTGGCTGAGCTCCTTACACGTCTGATAGTGTCCCTAAAACAGTGGAAAAGACTTCGGGTGAAAACTGTTGGCTGCCCCGACTTGACAAAATAGAGTCATAGAGAGTATTTGAGTTATAGGGAGAAGCTGGAGCATAGGAGGTTGAGAGGTGACCTTTTCGAGGTTTACAAACTTATGAGAGGTATAGATGTCCTTTTCCCCAAGGTGGGCAATTTCAAGAGTAAGGGATATATTTTAAAAGTGAGTGGAGAAAGATTTTAAAAAGTGTTGAGAGGCAATTGTTTTACACAGAGAGTGCTTCAGGTGTGGAATCAACTTCCTGAGGATGTGGTGGATGCTGGCACAATTACAATGTTTAAAAGACATTTAAATAAGTACCGGAATAGGAAATGTTTGGAGGGATATGGACCAAGTGCAGGCAGGTGGGACTGCTGGCACCTCCATTTAGTACTGCAAATTCAAGTGAGAGGTGTCAGAGGTTGGTATGGGGATGAGGGAGCTGGAGTGGGGTAGGGGTGTGTGGTGGGGAGGGGTTGCAGGGATCAGTTTAATAGTTACCCAGTAGGATTATGGTCAGCATAGACAGGTTGGACCAAAGGATCTGCTTCCGTGCTGTTTGACTCTATGACTCTAACTAATGCTAGTTACTTGGGGACAGATGCAGTCTTCTTGCAAGATGAAGAGTTGGGAATAAAGAAGCCAGTGTGGTACTTTTCTAAGAATTCCAAACCATGTCAAAGGAAGTATTCCATAGTGAAAATGAAGGCACAGAAAAACAGAGTTATGCAGCATGGAAATAGACCCTTCAGTCCAACTCGTCCATGCTAACCAGAGATCCTAAATTAATCTAGTTCCATTTGTAAGCATTTGGCCCATACCCCTCTAAGCCCTCCTATTCACATATCCATCTAGATGCCTCTTAAATGCTGGACTTATACCAGCCCCACCACTTCCTCTGGCAATGCATTCCGTACATGCACCCCCACCCTTTACATGAAAAAGTTGCCCCATAGGTTCCTTTTAAATCTTTCCCCTCTCCCCTTAAACCTATGCCCTCTATTTTTGGACTCCTCTAATTTGGGAAAAATGCCTTAGCTCTGCTCCTCATGATTTTATCAACTTATAGAAAGTCACCCCTCAGCTTCCAATGCTCCAGGAAAAACATCCTCACCTTATTCAGCATCTCCCTATAGCTCAAACCTTCCATCCCTGGCAACATACTAGAAAATCTTTTCTGAATTCTTTCAAGTTTGACAACATCTTTCCTATAACAGGGACCCCAGAATTGAATGCAGTATTCCAAAAGTGGTCTAACCAATATCCAACTCTTGGCCCATATCCCTCCAAATCTTTCCAGTTCATGAGCTTAGCCAAATGTCTTTTAAATGTTGTGACTATACCTGCATGCATCAGTTCCACATATGAGCTACATTCTGTGTAAAACAAAAATTTGCCCCTCATGTCCTTTTTAAATCTTTCTCCCCTCTCCTTAAAAATATGCCCCTGTGTTTTGAACTCCCTCACCCTAGGAGAAAGGTTAGATTGCCTACTGTGTGGAAACAGGCCATTTGGCCCAACAACTCCACACTGACCCTCCAAAAAGTAATCCACCTAAACCCATTTCATCCTGACTAATGTGCCTAACACTATGGGCAATTTTGCATGGCTAATTCACTTGACCCACACACCTTTGGACTGTGGGAGGAAACCAGAGCACCCAGAGGAAACCCACGCAGACACAGGGAGCGTGTGCAAACGCCACTCAGACAGTCACCCAAGGCTGGAATGAAATCCAGGTCCCTGGTGCTGTGAGGCAGCAACAATAACCACTGAACCACAGTGTCACCCCTTGCTATTCATTTTATCTATGCCCTTCATGATTTTATAAACCTCTGTAAGATCACCATTCAACATCGTATGCTCCAGTGAAAAACGTCCCAATCTACCTTTATAACTCAAACCCTCCATTCCTAGCAAAAACTTTGTAAATCCTTTCCGAACCCTTTCCAATTTAGTAATACCCCTCCCATATCAGGATAACCAGAATTGTATACATTCCTTACACTTTCTTTGAACGTGAGTCTTGGGATCAGAGACAGCAGAATCTAGACAAAGATTAACATTATCAAGTCAATAGTTCAATTTCCTGCATTTTCACATGCTTAAGATTCTCCAAAGATTCAATGAGCATCACTTGGTGTTGTACTGTGACATTCAGACCCTGGTCTAATCTGCATGGAGAGTGATGCTACAATGGTCCTGGACGGTCTGAACTAATACAATGATAATTGGCCAAAGCTCTCATTCCTCCTGCGATCCCTGCTTGCAGCTGTTTACTTACAGCTTCTGGTGTAAGGACAGGGTTGGATTTAACAGCACCCCATCATTATAAATCAACCAAGAGTGAGAAACTGGAATCATGTTCTCTCCAGGGGGTCGCAGGTTTCCTTGCCTAAAGGAAAATTTGTGAACAACTAAATGTTTAACAGCAGACAGAGGAGCATTTGATTTGACTATTGATTGTTACGTGTAGCTTGTTACAAAACATTTTCTGGGATTATTATTGGCTCTTCACCATTTCAAGGTCTAAATCAGACATAGTTGCCAAGAACATTAAAATGAACTGACTATAATCCACTAGCTTTTGTTGAAAATTTTGATCTCAAAATGCAAAATTGTTCAGATGGAACTTATTGATTCAACGATTCAGTGTAAAAATTATGCACATTCCTGGAAGAGATAATGTAATAGCAGATACATTGAATATGATACAAGTTGAGAATTTGAGAGAAAAATGAAAAGAAATGTTCAAATACTGTAGAGGAAATGAATGGAGATGAATAGCTAATGGTTTTGTGTATTTTTTAATTTCTCGTGGGACGTGGGTGTTGCTGGCTGGGCCAGTATTTATTGCTTGCCCCGGTTGCCTTTGTAAAGTAGGAAATGAGCTGCCTTCTAAGTAGCTGCAGTTGGTCTGCTGTAGGTTGATCCACAATGCCCTTAGGGAGGGAATTCCAGGATTTTGACCCAGTGACATGGAACGAATGGTGATATATTTCCAATCAGGGTGGTAAATGACTTGGAGGCCAAGTTAAAGGTGGTGGTGTTCCCATGTATCTACTGCTCTCGTTTGTCTAGGTGATAGTGGCCGTGTGTTTAGAATGTGCTATCTAAAGATATTTGGTGAATACCTGCAGTGCACCTTGTAGATAGTACTCTGCTGCTACTGAGCATCAGCAGTGGAGGGAGCAGATGCTTGTAGATGTGGTGCCAATCAAGCCAGTTGCTCAGGCCTGGAAAGTGTCAAGCTTCTTGAGTGTTGTTGGAACTACATCCATCCGGGCAAGTGGGAAGTACATCATCTTGACTTGTGTCTTCTGCAAACCCATTCTCAAAGTTGAAAGACTTTACAGTCTAGGTTTGTTCAATGTATCATTGTATCACTGTAATCTTTTGCTATAAATTCTGTGTCTTATGATCCTGCTTTACAACCACCTGATGAAGAATCAGTGCTTCGAAAGCTAGTGCTTCCAAGTAAACATGCTGGCCTATAACAGGTTGGACTATAACAGGGGTGGCATGGTGGCTCAGTGGTTAGCACTGTTGCCTCACAGCACCAGGGACCCGGGTTCGATCTCTGCCTCGGGCAACTGTCTGTGTGGAGTTTGCACATTCTCCCTGTGAATGCGTGGGTTTGCTCCAGTTTCCTCCCACAGTCCAAAGATATGCAGGTCAGGTGGATTGGTCATGCTAAATTGCGTATAGTGTTAGGTGCATTAGTCAGAGGGAAATAGGTCTGGGTGGGTTACTCTTCAGAGGGTCAGTGTGGACCTGTTGGGCCAAAGGGCCTGTTTCCACTCTGTAGGGAATCTAATCTAATCATAACCTGATTTTTAATTTTATGCCTTGTTGGTGGTGGACTGGTATGGGAAGTCAGAAGGCGAGCAACTCACTACAGATTTCCTAGCCTCTGATCTTGTAGCCATTGTGTTTATCCGGCTAGTCCAGTTCAGTTTATGGCCAATGATAACCTACATGATTTTTACAGTGGGGAATTCATTGAAGGTAACACCATTGAACGTTAAGATGTGATAGTTCGATTGTGTTTTACTGGAAATGGTCATAGACTGGCCTTTCTGTGACGTGAATGTTATTTTCCACTTGTCAGCCTGTAGCCTGGATATTGTCTAAATCTAGCTGCATTTGGACATGGCCTGCTTCAATATCTGAGGAGTTGTGAATGGTACTGAACATTGGGCAAACATCAGTGAATATCCCCACTTCTGACGTTATGATGGAGGGAAGGTCACTGATGAAGTAGCTGAAGACAGTTAGGCTGAAGACACTACCCGGAGGAACCCTTGCAGAGATGTCCTGCAGCTGAGGTGACTGACTTTCAACAACCATGACCATCTTCCTATGTGTCAGGCATGCTTCCAACCAGTGGAGAGCTTTCTCCCAATTCCCATCGAGTCCAGTTTTGCTCGGGCTCCTTGATGCCACACTTGGTCAAATGTAGCCTTGATATCAGCCTTTGTTTATCTCTGGAATTTAGCTGTTTTGTCCATATTTGAACAAAATGAGATCATAGCTGTGTTGCCCTGGCAGAACCCAAACAAAGCATCACTGAGCAGTTAATCACTGAGCAGGTACTGCATAATAGCACTGCTAATGACCGTTTCTTTCACTTTACTGATGATCGAGTGTAGACTGATGGGGCGGTAATTGATCAGGTTGGATTTGTCTTGCTTTTGTGTCCAGCTCATTTTCCACATTGTCGGGTGGATACCAGAGTTATAGTAGAACTGGAACATTATGGCTAAGGGTGCAGCACCAGAGTTGATGGTAGTGATAGAATTGGAGGTATAACAGATTATGAGGTCATAGATTGTGTTGGAGTGCAATTCTGCTGCAGCTAATGGATGCCCAGTTTTGAGTTGCTCAATCTGTTTGTAGTCTGTCCCATTTAGCACAGTGATAGTACCACACAACATAATGGAGAGTATTCTCAATCTGAAGGTGGGACTTTATCGCCACAAGGACTGTGCAGTGGATACTCTTTCCGATACTGTCATGGACAGAGGCATCTGTAGCAGGTAAATTGCTAAGGATGTTATCAAGTACGTCTTTCTGTCTTGATGGTTCCTTTACAATAGACAATAGACAATAGCTGCAGGAGTAGGCTATTCGGCCCATTCATTCTGCACCACCTTTCATTACGATCATGGCTGATCATCTACAATCAATATTCTGTTCCTGCCTTATCCCGATAACCCTTGATTCCACTATCTTTAAGAACACTATCCATCTCTTTTTTGAAAGTATCCAGAGACTTGGCCTCCACTGCCTTCTGGGGCAGAGCATTCCATATATCCACCACTCTGGGTGAAGAAGATTCTCCTCAACTCTATTCTAAATGGCCTACCCCTTATTTTTAAATTATGTCCTCTGGTTCAGGACTCACCCATCAGCAGAAACATGCTTCCTGCCTCCAGAACGTCCAATCCTTTCATAATCTTATACGTCTCAATCAGATTGCCTCTCATCCTTTGAAAGGTAAGTGTATACAAGTCCAGTTGCTCCAATCTTTCTACATATGATAGACCTGCCATTCCAGGAATTGATCTCGTGAAACTACGCTGCAGTCCCTGAATAGCCAGAATGTCCTTCCACAAATTTGGAGACCAAAACTGCACACAATACGCCAGGTGCGGTCTCACCAGGGCCCTGTACAGCTGCAGAAGGACCTCTTTGCTCCTTTCCTCTTGTTATGAAGGCCAGCATACCATTAGCTTTCTTCACTGCCTGCTGTACCTGCACGCTTGCTTTCATTGACTGATGCACAAGAACATCTAGATCTCGTTATACTTCCCCTTTACCTAACTTGACTCCATTTAGATAGTAATCTGCCTTCCTGTTCTTGCCACAAAAGTGGATACCCATGCATTTATCCACATTAAACAGTATCTGCCAGGTATCTGTCCACTCACCTAGCCTGTCCAAGTTACCCTGAATTCTCATAACATCGTCCTCATATTTCACCCTGCCACCCAGTTTTGTGTCACCAGCAAATTTGCTAATATTACTTTTAATACCTTCATCTATATCATTAATGTATATTGGAAACAGCTGTGGTCCCAGCACTGAACCTTGTGGTATCCCATCTGCGGCAAACCCAGTCCAGCAGTTATTTTCTTTGAGGCCCGACCAGCTCGATCAGTAGTGACACTGCTGTGGTCAAGCCACCACAGGCCCAAGATTGGACATCCTAAATTATTCATGTCCAGAGAAATCAAGCCAAACAGAAAATTGACCAAACTAAATTAAACAGCATCGAATAGTGATAACCTATAGAGAACAGCAAAGGTCAAAGATGTCACACAGGTTTGGGCCAAAGGCCACAGAACATTTGGGAAGGTCTAGGTGAGGGGAATAAAATCATAAACTTGGAAGTCACCCCCTCAGTGAAGACCCATGGAAGGAGACCGTCCAGCAACTCAAGGAGATCCAGAAGAAGATCCACCCTGACCTACAACACCCACCTTTGCGGAAGAAAGCCAGCTCTACACCAGGGAGGGATGAGATTCCAATGTCCTGGCTCAAACACATGGATCATTATGGGTAATATCCTTTCTTATATGGATAGGGCTTTGTAGAGAGTAAATATTGTGGGAGGGACTAAATAGGTGTAGTCAACAAAATGGAAAGCATCCAACTTCATTGGTCACAGTTCATAGGAGTCTTTGGTAACCTGGATCAGACGGCACTGACTCCGCAAAACAGGGCAAATTGGACCCAAACATATTTCCCAAATGTCGCTGAGGCAGTGAGGAAAGTATGTGAAGAAGTTGTTCTAACAGACCACAACCATACAGAACAAAAATATGTGATAATTTTGGCACTTGCTCCAGATATTAGTAAGGTGGACTTTGCAGGATTGATGGGGATTTTTTGGCCATTGTCATTTCTGGCACCTAGGTCAATACCCAGTGAACCACCCAGTTTTGATCTTTTTTTCCCTGATACAGGTAAACAACTTGCTAGGCCATTTCAGAGGGCACTTAAGAGTCAACCACTTTGCTGTGGGTCTGCAGTCAGACCACATAAGAAGAACAGTTTCCTTTTTCCAGATTTTTAAACATTCAGTTCAGATTTTGTCATCTCCTACGGTGAGATTTGAACTCAGAACATTACCTTGGTCTCTGAATTAATAGTCTACTGATAATATCACGAGGCCATCACCTCCATATTGTCTATGTGCCATATAACTTGTATTAAAACAAGTTTATAATGGTTTTTCATTTATTTACAGGATTGAGTTATATAAAAGATGCCCTTTTTTTGGACAGCAAATTGAAAATGAGAAAAATGGTTGCTACTAACAAGGGGAAAAAGATACAATGAATTATCTACTCCTTGGAAAAGTAGATGGAGCTAAATGCTGGCTAGGAAACACTGTTATGTTTTGGAGATGTTGTAGGCCTGGAGATGTCCAAGCATATTGGCACCATTCCTTGCAGGTTCTGGAGAGCTCAGCGTAGGATCAAGTTTCTAATTGGTCAGTTTAATCATGGCAGGAGAAGGACACAGATAGAGAAGCAAGGGGACTTCCAAAATTCATCTTTTTCTCTTCCTTTCTATGTAAAGTTGCTTTCTTTAATGTTCTGAAAATCTCTTTCTGTATACAGAAA
Organism: Chiloscyllium punctatum; assembly: GCF_047496795.1. Classification (NCBI taxonomy): domain Eukaryota; kingdom Metazoa; phylum Chordata; class Chondrichthyes; order Orectolobiformes; family Hemiscylliidae; genus Chiloscyllium; species Chiloscyllium punctatum. Next base: position 61,680,937 of record NC_092775.1, read on the forward strand.
AAGCATGTTTTGAAATGCTGAAAGAAATAACCCTAATATTCAAAGTCAACAAAAATGACCCTGTTTTGGAGTAGTAGTCTGGCTGTCAGTTCGGAAATGCTCTTGATGTATGGTAGTGTGGCTAGTCATTTAGGTTGTGGCATGTCCTCACTCCATTGTCTTTCCCTTAGGCATCTGTTGATGAAATTGCAAGGGTATCCGTTTTTGGCGAATACATTGTGTAGGTGTTTTTCTTCCTCTTTTTGCAGTTCTGGTGTACTGCAGTGTGTTGTGGCCCTTTTGAACAGTGTCTTGATGCAACTTCTTTTGTGTGTGTTGTGGTGGTTGCTTTCATAGTTCAGGACTTGGTCTGTGTGTGTGGCTTTCCTGTATACCTTTGTGGTGAATTCTCCGTTACAGAGAACACCTATAGAGAACTCTCAGACAACAACTCACCAGAATGAAGGACCCGATTTCCAGCATGAGCAAAACCAATGTAGTGTACAAAATCCCATGCAAGGACTGCACAAAACACTACATAGGACAAACAGGAAGACAGGTAACGATCCACATTCATGAACACCAACTAGCCACGAAACGACACGACCAGCTATCCTTAGTAGCCACACACACAGATGACAAGCAACATGAATTTGACTGGGACAACACTACTATTATAGGGCAAGCCAAACAGAGAACAGACAGGGGAATTCCTAGAGGCATGGCACTCATCCACAGACTCAATCAACAAGCACATCGAACTGGAGCCAATATAACAGCCACTGCAGTGGACAGCTGGAACTGACAACCGGAAGCGGCAGATTCAAACCACTACAAATGCCGGAGGAAAGATCACAGAAGCGCTTCACAGGAGGCCCCCAAGCACTGAGGATGTCACCCAGACAGGGGACGAAATGTCTGCAACACAAATTCCCAGCTCGGCGACCAGAACCACAACAACGAGCACCTGAGCTACAAATCTTCTCATAGACTTTGGGTAATAGGACTATATTTAAGAGGGAAATAAAGAGGGCTAAAAGCGGACACAAGATTTCTTTGACAAATAGGAATAGGAGAATCCAAAGAGATTCTAGAAGTACATTAAGGGCAAAGGAGTAACTAGGGAGAGAATAGGGCCCCTTAAAAATCAATATGGCTGTCCATGTGTGGAACCACAAGATATATGTGAGATACCAATAAGTATTTTGTACCACTATTTGCATTGCAGAGAACATGGAAGATCAGGAACTTGGGGAAATAAATAGTATGAAAAATGTGTTGCTGGAAAAGCGCGGCAGGTCAGGCAGCATCCAAGGAGCAGGAGAATCGACATTTTGGGCATAAGCCTTTCTTCAGGATGCTCCTTGCTTTGCTCCTTGGATGCTGCCTGACCTGCTGCGCTTTTCCAGCACTACATTTTTCAGCTCTGATCTCCAGCATCTGCGGTCCTCACTTTCTCCTTAAATAAATAGTAATGTCTTGAAAACAGTCAATGCTACAGAAAATGAGGTGCTGGAGGTCTTGTCATGCACAAAGGTAGATAAATCTTGGAACGTGATCAGGTGTTTCCTTGAACTTTGTGGGAAGCAAGTGAAGAGATTGCTGTGCCCCTTGCTGAGATATTTGTATCATTGACAGCCACGGGTTAGGTGCTGGAAGACTGGAGGTTGGCTAATAAGATGCCATTATTTAAGAAAGGCTGTAAGGAAAAGGCAGGGAACTATAGACTGGTGAGCCTTATGTCAATGATTGGTAGGTTGTTGGAGGGGTTTCTGAGGGACAAGATTTACATGTATTTGAGACAGAAAGGACTTATTTAGGATAGTCAACATGGTTTTGTATGTGGGAAATTGTCTATATGGACTTCAACAAAGAAAGATTCCGCATAGTAAAATGATTAATAAGGTTAGATCACATGGAATCCAGGGGGTGCCCCCACAGTGGATACAAAATTGGCTTGAAGGTAGGAGACAAAAGATGATGGTAGAGGATTGCTTTTTGGGCCGAAGACCTATGACCAGCAGTGTGCCCAAAGAATCAATACTGAGTTCACTGCTTCTCATGATTTATATCAATGATTTGAATGTGAATATAGGAGGTATGATTAGTAAGTTTGCAGATGACACCAAAATATGTGTTGAAGTGGATAGTGGAGAAGATTATCTCAGATACAACGGGACCTTGATCAGATGGGCCAATGGGCCGAGGAGTAGCAGACGGAGTTTTAATCATAGAATCCTTACAGTGTGGAAACTGGTCATTTCACTCGACAAGTCCATACCGATCCTCTGAAGAGTAGCCACCCAGACCCAATTCCCTACCCTCTTACTCTACATTTACCCCTAACTAATGCACATAACCTGCACATCCCTGAACACTATGGGGAATTTAGCATGGCCAATTCACCTAAGCTGCACATCTTTGGACCGTGGGAGGAAACCGGAGCACCCATGGGAAACCCGTGCCAACACGGGGAGAATGTGTAAACTCCACACAGACAGTCACCCAAGTTTGGAATCAAAGCCGGGTCCCTGGCACTGTGAGGCAGCAGTGCGAACCACTGAGCCACCATGGTGCAATTTACTTAGATAAATGTGAGGTGTTGCATTTTGGTAAGGCAAACCAGGGCAGGACTTATACAAGTCAATGTAGGGCTCTGGGGAGTGTTGCCAAACAAAGAGACCCAGGGGTGCAGATACATACTTCCTTGAAAGTGGCATCAGAGGTAAACAGGAAAATGAAGAAAGCATTTGATATGTTTGCTTTCATTGATCATAACATCGAGCATAGGATTTGGGGCATCAAGTTTTGGCTGTACAGGACATTGGTGAGGCCATTTTTAGGATACAGCCTTCAATTCTGATCTGCCTACGATAGGAAAGATATTGTTAAACTTGAAAGGGTGCAGAAAAGATTTACAAAAATATTGCCAGGAGTACAGGCTTGGAGATACAGGGTGAGGTTGAATAGGTTGGGGCTTTTCTACGAAGGGGGGCCAAAGACTGAGGAGTGACTTTATGGAAGTTAATAAAATCATGAAGGGCATGGATAGTGTAAATAGACAAGGTCTTTTTTCTTGGTTGGGAGTGTCCAGAACTTGAGGGCCCAAGTTTAAAGTGAGAGGGGAAAGATATGAAAAGGACCTCAAGGATGACTGCAGGGTGTTTTGTATATGGAATGAGCTGCTAGAAGAAGCAATGTAGGCAGGTTTCTTACAATTACAACATCTAAAAGGCATCTGGATGGGTGAATGAAGAAGGGCTCATGCCTGAAACGTCGATTCTCCTGTTCCTTGGTTACTACCTGACCTGCTGCGCTTTTCCAGCAACACATTTTCAGCTCTGATCTCCAGCATCTGCAGTCCTCACTTTCTCCTTAGGTGGATATGGGTCAAATGCTGGCAAATAGGACTAGGTCAGATTGGGATGTTTGGTCAGTGCGGACGAGTTGGACCGAAAGGTCTGTTTCTGCGCTGTATGACTCTCTTCTGTGACTCCAGGAATAGTAGGGTTTAATTTCCAGCACATTACTCCAGAGCGTCATGGCCACAGCTAAAACAGATGCGACTTTCCACAGATCCCCTCTTTTCCCTTACCCTCCCCAAGAGAGTGAAACATGTTTTCAGGTCTGGCCTCAGGAATGGTGAGAGGATGGGAAACTTCAGTCAGAGGTCATCTGACTGGTCAAGAACCCGACAGATTCAGAACCGAAGAAATTGCAAAATTTAATATTAGCTTGAAAGAAGTGGTGCAGGCTGAAGGCACTGTGGTTTTGAAACAGTGTGGTTTTCAAATCACAACACTCTCCAACTCCAGGCTGTAGAAGAAATCTATTATGATCAAAGTGTATCAGGCTCCAGGCTGTGTGCTACTGGGAGTTGTACGAACATTTCCAAAACTAATTTCCATTTTCAAAGCTCAGTATTCATCACAGCCAGGAAACTTTCACCATAATCACTAAGGGCTGAATCAATGTAAGATGTCCAAACATCCTTTGGTATCTTCTCTTGCCCCAAGCATTCTACATCATTGAGGTTCACTTTCAATTAGTTTTGATGAATGTGATGCTGCGTTAGCAACAACGCAATATTTGCTAAACTCCAGTTGCGAATGAAGCTGCAGCCTATTCACACAGTGAAACATTATGACCTAACTCAAGCCTCCCTCAATGTCGACAAGTTATTTATGTTCAGGTAAAGACCCTAGCAATGTCCTCCTCCCACATGTGGTTAACCACAACAGATAAATAATTCATAATGTTATCATAATGATGATACAGCAATCAGGACTCAATATGTTTCATTTCATGAAACTTTGCAGCATGTTTCACAGGAGCATTGCAAAACTCAATATGACCCTGAGTCACTGGGTGATCTATAGCTTTGTTGAAGATGTAGATTTTAAGCAACGTGAGATAAATATGTGAAAAAAAGTTTAGAAAAGGATATTTTGGTGCTCGAATCAGTTGAAGACTGTCACCAATTGTGGAATGATTGAAATCTGAGATGATCAAAAGGCCAGAATAAAAGGACTGCAGGTATTATTTAGGGTTGTCATGATAGAGGGGATCACAGAGATAATGGCTAGGCCCTACAGGAATGAGCATTTCAAAACTTGAGGCATTGTTCATCTGGGAGCTAATGTGTGTCAGCAAGTCCTGGTGTGATTCAGTGAACAGGACTTTGTGTGAGTAAAAATATGGATGTCATGATATGATATCAAAACTCCAAATAATTTATAGATATTTTTTCACTTAAAATTCCAAACTGTGTTGCTTTTAAAGGAAGGCTGCAATGGGAAAAATGCATATTTAAATTCATGACGGCTTGTAAAGTTCTGGTTGAAGCCCATGGAGCATCACACATCTACATTGTCAGGGAAGAAAAAGTGCTAGAAATCATAATGGGTCAGGCAGCAACTGTGGGCAGAGAGCAAGCTAGCATTGTTTTTGTTTTCAGTAATGTTATTGCTCCCAAAATGTCAGGGAAACCTCAAACAGAGAGATGCTGAACAAGAAGAGGTGTGTGAAGCCTGACCATCTCGCCCTCCTCTGCAGAAAAAAAAACCTCTTGCAATTTTACCATCCAGTATATATAGAAAAAGTTAAAAAGTCAGTTTCAACTCTACTGGAGTAGGCAAGTAGGATCTCTTGTGTGTACCCACCTGGGTTTCAGCATTAGCATGCAGCGAAAGTCACAGTCAAGGAACTATTTCCTGTTTCCTCGGTTTTGTAGGTGAAGGAAGACCTTTTCTCACTCTGAAGCTGGAAGCCAGTTCAGAAAGAATTCTGGAGAAAGGTACTTCAATCAAACTGCAAAACCTGGAATCTCAAAAAAAACTAATTCAACTACCAACCTTAAAGCCACTGGTATGATTCCTGCAACTATTCAATGATTCGCTCTTTCCAAACAATTCAAAGTCTAATTGGTATATCTGCTTTCTTTTCAGTTTTATCTTTATATATTTTCCTCTTATTTTTAATCTTTGTGCATGTGTATTGCATCACTAATTATTTTCAATTTAAGCAATTGATAAACTTTCTGTTTATGTTGATTCAAGGAAGCCTAGTTCAATTGACTCCAAGTTCATTTGGGTCAGAGAAATGTATCCACAGGGGATCTATCTTAAATTAATGTTGCTAAAGCCAGCTGAGGGAGAAGATGACTAAAGAAGGAGAGTTCATTCGTCCTCCTCCAGAAGCTTAACAAGTTGGGGTAATTCATTTGAAACAGTAACAAATTGGGGAACTTTGCCCAGGGACCTGTCGTAACAAAAGGCAGCTGAGTACTGGATGGCAGCAGCTTGACAGAGGGTGGGAAGATCAGCTGGAAATACATTGGAATAGTTGCGTAGGAGCTAACAAAAGGGTTACAGCAGCAGATGAGCTGAAGCAGGCTTACAGTTTGGTGTTATGTAACTCACTGACATATTCTCAGTGATATAGCCAGGACATCATATAGTCTTGATTCCTAACTATTGTAGTTTCTGAGTTCTATTGCTGAAAGGTCATGTTTGGAAAATCTAACACAACAAATGATCTCCTTCAGTGTGCTGCCTGATACGTGATATATCAAGTTGTGACTACATGCATCTTCTGGCTTTCTTAATCCTAGACATACTGTTTAATTTTGCCACCATCTTCTGTTCTTTCTGCTAACTAAAACAATTTTCTCTTGCGAGCTGCTGTATGTTAAATTCTCCATCCTTGTCTGTAATTATGATAATCTCACAGCAGAGCTTCAAGCTCCAATATCAAATTAAGTTTTGTTTATTGAGAAAGAAGCACTCCTGGCCTTTGTTTGAAAGGTCAATGATGTTGGTCTGAAATGATATTTTAAATGGAGATTTTCATTGATTCCCCTTGTCCCTGGTTGAAGAATTATCTGATGTGATATTGTACCTTAGATCAAACTCCGATCTATGTAGAGCTCACTGCACTTATGGTAACAAGAGAAGTGTTTCATTCTCTCCACCATCCTGAGCAATTAGTGGATCCAACTATCCTTTTGTAACATGGCTCAGGAGTCATTTTCTCACTCTGTGGGGAACCCGAGTGATTGGGTAAAATGTCAATTTTACACCTAACTCAGTAATCATCCTCTCTATTCAGAGGTGAGATTAAAGAGTTTGGACCCAGTCTTGTCATTTTTCAACTGGACTGGACAGAAAAAAATACTGAAAATAACTCCGTTTTACATGGGGAGGGGGTGCAATTTGTAATCAGTGTCACTGGACAAGCAATCCAGAACTTGCAATTAAAAATGGTGAAGAAAATGATTAGTTTCAGTGAATATTAATAGCTAATACTATTAATTTTGCAGCACGTGTTGAGATTATTCTGACTTGTGCAGTTCGACAATTTTACAAAAAGGTTCAAAGATGGCAGAAAAATCGGTAGGTATCTGCTTTTAAGTAAAATTCAGCAGCTTCATGTCAACTGGCACCAATCACTTGAAAAACAAAAGGAAGTCTTACAGGTTGACCTCACCTTTCCAACATAGAGTGGCTCTGTTCCAGTGTACTCCTCCACAATGAAGAACTGGTTCCACACCCAGCCACGTTTTACACGCCGATGGGTTACTAAGCTTGTTTTTGATTGTTCCATCTTCCATTTTCGATGTTGCAAACTCTTCTGGGTGGAGTTGGTTCCACAGTAACACAGAACACACAAAACCACTGACGTGAGCCACAGAGAAGCGTGATTGACCATTTTACCCAGTCGTGTGTCAACCAATAAGTGTTCAGGTAAGTCGATAGCTGCACACTGTGCCCATCAGAAAGTGGATCCTTAAAAGTCTCATTAATCGTTGGTGCAAATTGAAAATCAGACTCTGAATTTCTGAGTGATAGCTTTCACTTCTCAAGCTGCTTGTCCTTAGGCTTAACAGGGAACCTGAAAAAATAACAATAGACACCATAAGATGGAATAACTGAACTACAGTTCACTAATAATAATCAATCCATATCTATAATACAGTAACAACAAAAGTATTTAATTGGCAATGAAGCTAAGTAGTGTCCCAATGTTTTGACTGATGCTTATAAACTGTAAGACTTTTACGAGTTTAATTTCTTATTTATTCATGGGATGCGGCTATCAATTGGCTGGGCCAGTATTTATTGCCTGTCCCTTGTTACCGTTGAGAAGGTTGTGGTGAACTGCCTTCTCAAACCACTGCAGTTCCCATGTTATAGGTTGACCCACAATGCCATTAGGGAGGGAATTCCAGGATTTTCACCCAGCGATAGTGAATGAACAGTGATATATTTCCAAGTCAGGATAATGAGTGGCTTCGAGGGGAACTTGCAAGTAGTAGTGTTTCCATATATCTGCTGGCCTTGTCTTTTTGGGAGGAAGTGGTTGTGGGTTTGGAAGACACAGTATGAGGATCTTTGGTGAATTTCTATAGTGCATCTTGCACATAGTACACACTGCTGCTACTGAGCATCAGTGGTGGAGAGAATGGATGCTTGTGGATGTGGTGCCAATCAAGCGGGCTGCTTTGTCCTGAATGTTGTCAAACTTTTTCCAGTGTTGATGGGGTTGTACCTATCCAGGCAAGCGGGGAATTTTCCATCATACTACTGGCTCATGCCTTGTTGAGGGTGGACAGATTTGGGGGAGTCAGGAGGTGAGTTGTTTGTGTAGGCTTTCCTCGGCTCTGACCTGCTTTTGTGGCCACTGTGTTTAAATGGCTAGTCCAGTCCTGTTTCTTGTCAATGGCAACCTCTAGGATGTAGATGGAGGGAAATGGTGATGCCGTTGAACAACAAGGATCACTGGTTAGATTCTTGCTTATTGGATGTGGCCAATGATTGGGATGTGTATGGCATGAATGTTACTTGCCACTTGTCAGCCCAAGCCTGGATATTGTCCAGATCTTGCTGCATTTAAACATGGACTACTTCAGTAGCTGAGGGGTGATGAACAGTGCTGAACATTGTGTAATTGTTCGTGAACATCCCTATTTCTGACCTTCTGTTGGAGGAAAGGTCATTGATGATGCAGCTGAAGGTAGTAGCTGAACTCCCAGGACATTACCCTGATGAACTCCTGCAGAGATGAACTGGAGTAGAGATAAATGATTTCCAATAACCATGACTATCTTCCTATGTGACAAGTACCATTTTAGATAATGCTGATAAGAATTGAGCAATTTTAAAACATGGAATCATTCAACAAAGTCTGAAAAATGCATCCATTAAGATCAGTCCCAATTGGCATTCGTACTTGTTCCTAGCTCCCATCTTTCAAACAATTGTCGCTCAAAGCCACCTTCTTCTGTGACAAGCTGGGGGTATTTAGGAAAGTGGGAGGGTTGGGAATGGAGACCCATGTGCCATCCTGCTTCCATTCCTAAGAGGTCTCTGACAGGAAGCCCCAAGGCTGGTCTTTTCACCTCATTAATTGGCATGAACCCAGTGGTAGGGTGATGGGTGTAGGGAGGTATGCCACATCAGGCTTATGACTAGCAGATCCTGACACATTTGCTTGTTGTCTCTTGCAGTGCTGCTGGTGGAGCATCTTTTTCAAAGGGACTCTATATCTGATCGAGAGACTAGGCTTTGCAGGGCATGGGCTGAGACCCCTGAGTACCCCTCCCTGTCCTAACTGCTAATGGCCCTCCTACATGACCCCCACCTCACGACTCTCCTCTAACCATCAAACCATTCTGGCCTGAGGTCCAGGAACAATCCCAGGCTATGAGTGAGTGTGGTACCAACAGCAGCCATTGTCTCCCCACTGGAATTGCTAGTTAATACAATGTTTCTTGGCAGGTGAGACTACTGTGTCTATAATCTTTGCTCTCAAGAAAGGCCTGCCAATGACCTCTTAAGTGCCTTCATGAGATTCTGCTTTTTATTCAATGACAATGTATTCATTAACACACTTTTCCATTGTCTTTAGAGTGTAAAAAAATCTGCCTAACTTTCTTTTCAACTTGCTAGTTGCTAATTTTTGACTTTGGTATTTAACCCTTTTCCACAATGTCCAGTATGTTTGGTGCAAGTATTATTAATTCCTTTCATCATTTCAAAATGTTGAATTTCTCAGAAAGAAATTATAATGCCACGTTATGTAGACTCATGTTCTAAAATAGTTCATGGTCTTGGCAATTTCTGTTGTTGAATGCTCTTGCAACAGCAATATCCTGAACATTTTCATATCTCCATATCTTAAATGTAATGCTTACAGACCTGTTCAGTTTTACTCAATAGGATTCCAATTACTCATCCTCCCCCTTCTTGTCAAATATCACAAGTTACTCAGAGCTGTGTTCTGAGATTGCTTTAACTTGGCTGTCAACCTTGTTACATTTATATCATATGTATTGTAATTGGAAATTCATTACAGTATGATTTCACAACCTGAGGGTACTTAGCTGCTGTGAAACATGTTATAATGAGTGTCTGAGAGAAATATCCGGCAAAGTTCATGAACTGATGTTCCTAGAGGTCAGCTTTCGGCACCGTCCAGTTATCAGCTCCAGTCAGCAGACTCTTGAGGTTGCTTTCCCTTCCTAACTGCACTGTGCCTGTATCACACAGACTGTAACAATTTGATACTTGAAGCTACACAACTTACAATACTACCTACCTTTGAGGGGTAGGCACATTTTGTTCTATGGCTTTCGATCAAAATTACTAATGGGTACAGTGAATAGTGATGATAGAATCCAAACCATTATGGAGCATTCATAGTCATCCAGTCCACTGAATCCTTGCCCATTATCCCTACATTCTGGCTGGGACATTTTGGATGGTTGGATTTTCTGCTCTATTACCTGAAACAGTCAGTGGGGGACACATCCCTGCTGATATCAGCTGCTCCACGGCAATTTAATGTTTCAAGAATTTTGAGTGGGTCAGTGGTGGTATTTTCGTCCCTCATTCAGAAGGCAGTCCCGTTTCAATGCACCAGCAAGTCTTCAGTCACAGTAGTACGTCATGGTGCCATTCCCCCACTCCCCCCACCCACATCTGCAACCTCCCCCCCACCCACAACCCCCTACCTCCTGTCTTTTCCTCCCTCAGTAACTCCTTTAATATACCCCTTATAGGATTGTTCCCAAACAATGTTAATACAAATATTCGACAAAAAGGTTTTCAATTGTTATAAACTCTACAGAAACATATTCAAAATTCTTTTTGTTTTAAATCTTGCATGTGGGTTTGATGACAAGACTAGCATGTATTACCCACTCCTAATTATGATGGACAATGTGGTAGTGAACTGCCTCCTTGAACCTCTGCAATCATGTGGTATAGGTTCACCCAGTGTTGCTAGGGAGACAATTTTGATAGTGAAGGAAAGCCTTTAGTTCCAAGTCAGAAGGGACCATTATTGAAGGGGAACTTGTTTCCTTGTAGCTCCTGCCCTTGCTTTTTGAGGTGGTAGACATTGCCGATTTGGAGACTGCTGCCAAAGGATAAATTGGAAATAATACACACTACTGCCACTGTGAGGCAGAGGCAGAGAGAGTGAATGCTTAAGATGGTGGATGAGGTATTAATCAAATTCAAAAGAATTCAGAAGACATTTACCAGGGTGTTGCCAGGACAGGAGGGTTTAAGTTATGGACAGATGTTGGATAGGCTGGGATTCTTTTCACTGACATGTGCAAGGTTGAGGGGTGATCTTATAGAAGTTTATAAAATAATGAGGGATATAAATAAGATGAATAACCAAGATCTTTTCCTGGGGGTGGGGGATTTTAAATCTAGGGGGCATATTTTTATGATGAGAGGAGAAAGATTAAAAAAAGGGTAATTTTTCACACAGAGAGTGGTTTGTGTGTGAAATGAACTTCCAGTGGAAGTGGTGAATGTGGGTACAGCTACAACATGCGGAAGTCGTTTATTTATGTATATGAATAAGAAATGTTTGGAGGGATATGAGCCAAGCACTGACAGGTGGGACTAGTTTAGTTTGGGATTATGGTCAACATGGACTGGTTGGACCGAAGGGTCTGTTTCCGTGCTACATGACTCTTAAGTGGTTACTTTTTCTGAATGATGTGACGTACCTTGAGTGTTTTTGAAGTAGCGCTCATCCAGGCAATTGGAGACTATTCTATTGTATTTCTAACTTGTGTCTTGTGGAACGTGTACAGGCTTTGGAGATATGAAAGAAAAGTGAATCACTGCAGAACTCACAGCCTCTGACCTGCTCTTGCAGTCACTTTACTTTCGCTATGACATCAGATTGGATTCACCAGGGCTGCTTTTCTCAGAATGTCTGAGCAGATGGCAGAAATGAGCTGTACACATCAGTGAGGGGCTTAGATAGGATATACAGTAGAGACATCACTTATCAGCCTACAGAGAGTTAAAGTAATCAGTAGAACAATTAGAGGGAGATGAAGAAAATCTTTTTTACCCAGAAGGTGCTGGTTTTCTGCAATTTAATGTCCAGTTTGGTGTTTGAAGCAGAAAACATTCAACATGTTTAAAATGAGCCTGGACGTACATCTGGAACACTGTAATCTGCAAAGTGAAGGACTCTAAATGTGGGTAGGATTAGATTACTTTATTCAGCTGGCACAGATGTGATAGCTGAACATTCTCTGTGCCATAACTTTTTTTTTTCTGTATGGTTCTAATTGTGGAATCATCAGTGAACATCCCCTCTTTTGGCCTCTTGATGGAAGGCAAGTCATTAATGAAGCAGTTGAAGACGGTTGTGCCCAGGAAGCTATCCTGAGGAACTCCTGTTGTAATATACAAGGCCTGAAATGATTGGTCTCTAAGAGCCACAATCACCTTCACTTGTGCCAAGTATGACTCTCATCAGTGGGGAGTTTCCATTTGAGACTCCAGTTTTACCAAGGTTACTTGTTGCATTCAGTCAAATGTTGTCTTCATGATAAGCTCAGTCACACACATTTCACTCACCTCTGCATTTGAGGTCTATTTTCCATGTTTAGACTAAGACTGCAATGTGATCTAGAGCCGGGTGTCCCTGGCTGAAACTCAAACTGAGCATCATATTAAAGAGGTTACAAATGATTCATTTGATTTGATTTGTTATAATCACATGTACTGAGATGCAGACAAAATAGATTTCCACCCACCCTATGAGTAAAGGAAGAATTCCCAACATCACCATAGTTCTGATCATAAGATGCATGCTCAGTTTCACCTGATGTTCACTCAGCAAATAAACAGAATAAACCTGGAAACATCTCGTTCTCCAAGAGAAAGAAATGCAGCACCAGAGAGCTATTCTATCACCATCATGCTAACGGATAGCTGCCACTGATACATGAACATTCAGGAGAAAATGGAAGTATCTCAGCACTTTCATTTGGATGATTTAACACTGTTCTGGTTACTTCATATGCTTAAGCCAAATCAATTCTATTACAAAAGAACTGACCTTGTAATTACTGACACAAATTTTACAGTGCAGGTTTTAAAACTTTTTTTTTCACAGTTGGTTCATATTGTCTTGTCGATACTTCCTTTACAATAAGGGTTCTCTGAGGTCTCTTTAATTTTTGTGCTGTTTTCAATAATTTACAATACACTGACTGCTACATATAATTCCTGTGGCACATGAGTAAATTTCTTCACTGGTTTAAGAATATGGATCAGCAATGAATTTATTACAAGTTATTTGAAAGAGGAAAATGAGAGGTTGAGTGGCTATTTGAGGTAAAAGTGCTCTTGTACTAACTGAGAAACAGAAAGGCTGTTGTTGTACATCACCTTTCATGTACAAGACAGTCCAAAGTCCTTTAAAGCCACTGAAGTAGATGTGAAGTGTAGTCACTATGTGATATGCACAGTAATCAGGCAATATCTAGAGAAATTGAAATCAAAACAGAAAATGCTGGGCAGAGTCAACAGGTCTGGCAGCATCTGTAAAGGAAAATTAATGTTCCCTTTCTTCAATTCTGACGAACGGTCATCACCACACAAGGTCAACCATGTTAGTATAGAAACAGTGGGTGCAGAATTCATATGAGGAGATGCAAGCAAAACTGTCCACAAAGATAGCAGTCTTCCTTCTGGCAGTAAGCAGAAAAAAAATTTGAAAGTTCGTTGAGAAGCAATGCGTGAGCAAGCTTTGAGAGACCAAACCTTAAGTACGATATGAATGGCTCAGGAATGCAAAACAGTTGAATGATTGTGCTGACCATCAATTTTGCCATTACATTCCTTCCAAAACGTTTCCCTCAAAGCCCATCTCAAAAGTTTTTTTCTTTCTTTTTCTGACTGTTTCTGGCTAAGCCAGCATTTAATACCTATTGATAGTTCCCCGAGGGAAGGTGGTGATATGCTGCCGTTTTGAACTGCTGCAGTCCATTTGGTGGAGGAGTACCCATAATGCTGTTGAGAAGAAAGCGCCAAGACTTTGAGTGAGCAACACCAAAAGAATGGGGATATATTTTCAAGTCGGGATGGTGAATTGCTTGGAAGGAAACTTAAAGGTGGTGGTATTCCCATGTATCTGCTGTCCTTGTCCTTTTAGATGGTAGTAATTGTGGGTTTGAAAACTACTGTTGAGGAAGTCTTGGTGAATTTCTGAAGTGCATGTTGTAAATGGTACATCCAGCTGCTACTGAGCGTCAACGATGGAAGGAATGTGGATCAATTAAGCGGCTGCTTTGTCCTGGATTGTATCAAGCTTCTTGAACTGGAGCTGCACCCATATAGGCAAGTGTGGAGTTTTCCATCACACTCACAATATGTGCCTTGTAGTTGGTGGACATGCGTTGGGGAGTTAAGAGTTGAATGTTTCCTTAGTGCACCTTCTTGTTGCAGGTTTCCTCACCTCTGACCTGCTATTATAGCCACTGGGTGTATGTGGTGTGTCCAGTTCAGTTTCTGCTCATTGTAACTCCCAGGATGTTGATACAGGGGAATTTTGTGATGGCAATACTATTGAATGTCAAGGGGTGAATCTTACATTCTCTCTTGTTGAAGATGGTCATTGCCTTGCATTCATATCATGCAAACAATACTGCCACTTGTTACCCTAAACCTGGATATTGTCCCGGGTCTTGCTGCATTTGGACATGGACTGCTTCAGTATCTGAGGAGTCGTAAAAGGTGCTGAAAATTGTGCAATCATCGGTGAACTTCTGACCTTACAATGAGGGGAAGGTCAGTGATGAAGCAGCTGAAGATGGTTGTGCTGAGGACACTACAGTGAGAGATTCCTGCAGCGATGTCCTGGAGCTGAGATGACTAACCTCCAGCAAGCACAATTATCTTATTTGGTGATAGTTATGACTCCAACCAGCAGTGAACCTCTCCCCCACCACTCAATTTCCATTGACTCTGTTTTGCAGGGAAGCTGAATGCTCCAGTCAAGTGCAGTCTTGGTGCCTGGAACTGTCACTCTCATCACGCTGCTGGAATTTAGCTCTTTTGTCCATGTTTGAATAAAGGCTGTGTGTGGTCAGGAGCTGAGTGGCTCCAGTGAGCAGATTATTGTTAATCAAGTATGCATGCCAGCACTGAACATGACATCTTCCATCACTTTATTGATGACTGAGAGTCGAGTGATGTGATGGTAATTGGCTAGATTGCTGCTTTTTGTCTGCTTTTTGTGTTGGGGACACACTTGCACAAGCTTCCACATGGTCGAGTAGATGCCAATGGTGTTGCAGTACTGAAACAGATTAACAAGAGGCACAACAGAATCTAGAGTATTCCTTCATTACTAACACCAGAACATTGTCTGAGTCCATAAACCTCTTCAGTTTCCAAATATTGTGTGTGGAGCAAATCGAATTGGCTGAAGACTGGCACCTACGATGCTGGGGATCTCTGGAAGATATTGAGCTGGATCACTTGTCACAAAGCTAGTCCCTTTTTTTTCTAAAAGCTGTTCCTTGGCTCAAGTATACTCTGTCCTTGATTTTTTTCAGAGGGGCAATAAACCAGCTGGGGTCCGATCAGTCTGGTTTGGTACAGGGATGAAAATGATTTTGAGAGGCCTTTTGTTTATATGTAGATAAATGAGACTTCAGGCCAAAGTGGTCATGTTTTAGAAGTGACCTGCATAATGAAAGGGGAGTGGTCAGCTCTCTAGCTGAGCAGTTTGGTTCAGTCTTGACCTGGTGAGGAGTTCAATAGTGAGCTGTCCAACGGTGTTCAACTTCAACCTGTAAGCATGTGTTCCATTTATACTGTTTTTTAAAATGCGTTTGCTTATTGGGACTGTTGTGTATATTCAGAACAGCTTAATTAAGTCCAGTTTGGATGGACTGAATTCTGCATGGGTTCTTCTTTTCTGTATTTCATTGTGTAATTTTGTGAATAATTTTTTTGTCAGTTTTAAAATCCATTAGTCAATTTAGCTAACTTAATCTGGGTAACTTTCATGTACACTTGCTGAAACAAATTGCAAAGTTATGGTCTGGGCTGCCTGCTTAAGAATGTTTTGAGTGGTCCAGCCCAGTCCATAACAGACGGGGGGGCTCGTCCGGGATTTTCAACAGTGAGCGGTAGGTGTTAGTGTCTTTATTTCGAGTGTTGGTATGGTTGGGTAGACAAAGCTTGAAGTAGGAATGTCTCTTTCAGTCACCAAAAGTTTTCTGGAAGAGGATGCATTGACTTTGGAAGTTTTACAAAAAGTGAATACAGGAATTAGCAGAGAAGATGGAATTGGAACTTCCTGCGAGAAAAGGAGAGATAATTACAGTAGTAGCTCAGCATTTAAACTTGCTAGTGAAATCATCAGAATCTATAGAGATGGCAAGAATTCAATTGCAAATGAAGCAGCTTGAGTGAGAGGCAAGAGATAAGGAAAGGCAGCAGAAATGAAATGGTTTGAGTTACGATTAAAAGCAGAAGAGACGGAAAAGGAGAGTGCAGCAGAACAGAGATAAAAAGACAGAGCAGCAGAAGCACTTTTGAACTTTTGAACAGCAGCTTTTGAACTTCAAAAACTGACATTTAAAAAGGAAAGTCAGCTTAAAAGGCTGGAGATAAAGGCTGAGGGTAGGCGAAGTGAAGAAGGAGTGCAAACTCATGGGGAAGAGCAGAGGGTTAAAACAGCAAAATGGATGATGACTATGAGCTGGTCCATAGGACATGGTTTGGCTTCCAGAAATCCTCACATGGAAAGAGAAAGGTAGATCTCAGTGAAGGTCATAAGGAGAACTTAACACAGGGTAAAAAAGGACCCCTTGAGGGGACAAAGAAGTTAAATGGTTCTGGTGAAATCACACTGTTGATGGGCTAGCAGAAAGCCAGATGTAGGAAAACCGGACAAACCTGGAAGTTTTGTTAGACTAGTAATAAAAAAGCACAAGGAAACTTAGGCAGCTTCCTCAGAGTATACAAAGTAATCAGAGGTTGATTAAGGAGAAAGTGCCAGATCTGCTTAAAAAATATACATGCAAGGGTAAAGTTTATTCACATAGCCAGGAGCAGAAGGTAAGGAGGTTACAATATTAAGGGACCAAGGATCCTCTCAGTCAGTATGTACTTCTGAGGGACTATTGCCAGAAAAGGACCCGGTAACAGGAATTCATCGTGAGACAAAAAGTGCACAGTTATGTAAAGTAAGGCAAGAGAGTCATAGAGTCATAGAGATGTACAGCATGGAAACAGACCCTTCGGTCCAACCCGTCCATGCCGACCAGACATCCCAACGCAATCTAGTCCCACCTGCCAGCACCCAACCCATATCACTCCAACCTCTTCCTATTCATATACCCATCCAAATGCCTTTTAAATGTTGCAATTGCACCAGCCTCCACAACATCCTTTGGCAGCTCATTCCATAAACACACTACTCTCTGCGTGAAAACGTTGCCCCTTAGGTCTCTTTTATATCTTTCCCCTCTCACCCTAAACCTATGCCCTCTAGTTCTGGACTCCCCGACTCCAGGGAAAAGACTTTGTTCATTTATCCTATCCATGCCCCTTATAATTTTGTAAACTTCTATAAGGTCACCCCTCAGCCTCCGACACCCCAGGGAAAACAGCCCCAGCCTGTTCAGCCTCTCCCTGTAGCTCAGATCCTCCAACCCTGGCAACATCCTTTATGAACCCTTTGAAGTCTCACAACATCTTTCCAATAGGAAGGAGACCAGAATTGCATGCATTATTCCAAAAGTGGCTGAACCAATGTCCTGTGCAGTCGCAACATGACCTCCCAATTCCTGTACTCAATACTCTGACCAATAAAGGAAAGCATACCAAACACCTTCTTCACTATCCTATCTACCTGCGACTCCACTTTCAAGGAGCTATGAACCTGCACTCCAAGGTTTCTTTGTTCAGCAACACTCCTTAGGACCTTACCATTAAGTGTATAAGTCCTGCTAAGATTTCCTTTCCCAAAATGCAGCACCTCGCATTTATCTAAATTAAACTCCATCTGCCACTTCTCAGCCCATTGGCCCATCTGGTCTAGATCCTGTTGTAATCTGAGGTTGTCCACTACACCTCCAATTTCGGTGTCATCTGAAAACTTACTAACTGTACCTCTTATGCTCGCATCCAAATCATTTATGTAAATGACAAAAAGTAGAGGACCCAGCACCGATCCTTGTGGCACTCCACTGGTCACAGGCCTCCAGTCTCAAAAAAAACCCTCCACCACCATCCTCTGTCTTCTACCTTTGAGCCAGTTCTGTATCCAGATGGCTAGTTCTCTCTGTATTCCATGAGATCTAATCAGTGTCCCATGGGGAATCTTGTTGAACGCCTTACTGAAGTCCATATAGATCAGATCTACTGCTCTGCCCTCATCAATCCTCTTTGTCACTTTTTCAAAAAACTCAATCAAGTTTGTGAGACATGATTTCCCACGCACAAAGCCATGTTGACTATCCCTAATCAGTCCTTGCCTTTCCAAATACATGTACATTCTGTCCCTCAGGATTTCCTCCAACAACCTGCCCACCACCGAGGTCAGGCTCACCAGTCTATAGTTCCCTGGCTTGTCTTTACCGCCCTTCTTAAACACGTTTGCCAACCTCCAGTCTTCCGGCACCTCCCCTGTGACTATCGATGATACAAATATCTCAGCAAGAGGCCCAGCAATCACTGTTCTGGCTTCCCACAGAGTTCTCGGGTACACCTGATCAGGTCCTGGGGATTTATCCACTTTTAACCGTTTCAAGACATCCAGCATTCCTCCTCTGTAATCTGGACATTTTGCAAGATGTCACCATCTATTTCCCTACAGTCTATATCTTCCATATCCTTTTTCACAGTAAATACTGATGCAGAATATCCATTTAGTATCTCCCCCATTTTCTGTGGCCTTGCTGATCTTTGAGGGGTCCTATTCTCTCCCTAGTTACCCTTTTGTCCTTAATATATTTGTAAAAACCCTTTGGATTCTCCTTAATTCTATTTACCAAAGCTATCTCATGTCCCCGTTTTGTCCTCCTGATTTCCCTCTTAAGTATACCCCTACTTTCTTTATACTCTTCTAAGGATTCACTTGATCTATCTTGTCTATACCTGACATATGCTTCCTTCTTTTTCTTAACCAAACCCTCAATTTCTTTAGTCATCCTGCATTCCCTATACCTACCAGCCTTTCCTTTCACCCTGACAGGAATATACTTCCTCTGGATTCTTGTTATCTCATTTCTGAAGGCTTCCCATTTTCCAGCCGTCCCTTACCTGTGAACATTTACCTCCAATCAGCTTTCGAAAGTTCTTGCCTTACACCATCAAAATTGGCCTTTCTCCAATTTAGAACTTCAACTTTTGGATCTGGTCTATCCTTTTTCATCACTATTTTAAAGCGAATAGAATTATAGTCGCTGGCCCCAAAGTGCTCCCCCACTGACACCTCAGTCACCTGCCCTGCCTTATTTCCCAAGAGTAGGTCAAGTTTTGCACCTTCTCTGGTAGGTACATACACATACTGAATCAGAAAATTGTCTTGTACACACTTAAGAAATTCCTCTCCATCTAAACCTTTAACACTGTGGCAGTCCCAATCTATGTTTGGAAAGTTAAAATCCCCTACCATAACTACCCTATTATTCTTACAGATAGCTGAGATCTCCTTCCAAGTTTGTTTCTCAATTTCCCTCTGTGAAGAGTGGAGAATTTGTGGTAGGAGTACTGGACAAACTCTCAGCTCCAGGAATACAATTTGTCCTTGCAAATGATATAGCTGATTCACTGGTAGGCGTGCTGCCTACTCTAGTTGAAAAGCCAGTGGAGATGCTGGCAACTGAAGACATAAAGAATGTTTATCCAGGAATTTTCCCTGATTGTGTGATCACAAGATCACAGAGGCACAATTTGACACAGGAGATATCAAAAGACACAGATAAGGAAGCTGACATAGCATTGTCCAATAAATTTTTAAATCAGATAAGTGGAACAGAGAAAGAGCAAATAGGTAAACATGTAAGTATCTTTAGCTCTGCTAAGCTGATTGAATTACAGCAGAAAGATGAGAACTTAAAACAGTTATATCAAAAAGCATTTACAGAGAAAGAAAGTGAATGCATCCTTGTGTGTTATTTCTTAACAAATGATGTCTTAATGAGGAATTGGAGACCATCACACATTCAAGCAGCTGAGAAATTGGCAGAGATTCATCAAATTGCTTTGCCAGTAGGGTATAGAAAGGATGTGCTGCGAGTGGCGCATGAGCTACCACTTGGAGGTCATTTAGGGGTGAGGTAAACACAGACTAAAATACAAAGGCATTTTTACTGGCATGGGCTACACAAGGATGTAGTTGAATTTGACAAATATGTCATACATGTCAGCTAATCAGTAAACCATAGACAGTAATAAAACCTGCACCTTTTATACCTATTCCAGCATTTGAGGAACCTTTCACAAGAGTCTTGATTGATTTATATGACTCCTGCCTCAAACAAAAAGTGGGAGTAAGTATTTATTAACAATAATGGATGTGGCAACTAGATTTCCAGAGGCAAACCCATTATGCAACATCACAGCTAAAAGGGTTGTAGAAGAATTATTTACATTTTTTTACTAGATACGGACTACCAATAGAAATCCAGTCAGATCAAGGATCAAACTTTATATCCAAACTATTCAAGGAGGTTATGGATAACTTGGGATTAAAACAATTCAAATCTACTGCGTACCATCCAGATTTGCAGGGAGTGCTAGAGATGTTGTCAAACACTAAAGACATTGTTGAGGACTTATGGTCAGGATTATCCAGATGATTGGGATAAGGGAGTTCCATTTGTACTTTTTGCGATCAGAGAATACACTAAATGAATCAACCAAATTCAGTCCATTTGAATTAGTTTTTGGGCATGAAGTAAGAGAACCATTAACATTGATTAAGGAGAAATTAATAAGTCAGAATTCAGAGACCACCCATTTGGACGATATGTCAAATTTTTGAGAACAATTAAATAGAGCTGGAGACTTGGCTGGACAATATTTAAAAGTATCACAGCATACAATGAAACAGGAAACAGATTAGAAATCACAAATCCACAATTTTGCAACTGGGGATCAAGTATTGGTGTTACTTCTAGTGACAGGTGAGCCTTTAAAAGCAAGGTTTAGTGGACCTTACCAAATTGAGATGAAATTGAGTGAGGTGAACTACTTGACAAGGAATCCAGACAGGAAGAAATCTCACAGAGTGTGTCATATGAATATGCTCAAAAGGTATTTTGATAGGGAAGGAAAGCAAGAGGAGAAGGTGTTAATGATTACAGCACAGAAGGAAGATTCAAGTTCAGTGGATTCTGAATTGGACATTCCTCAAAACATATTGGACAATGAGGAAGTTGTCAAATATTGGGATAAATTATTGAGTTACCTTCCAGAGGAAAATCGAAATGACCTGAAAGTTATTACAATCACATGGGGAGATATGTGCTAGCAAACTGGGAAGTCCTAACCTAATTGTACATGATGTAAATATAGAAGATGCTGTTCTAATTAAGCAACATCCTTATAGGCATAACCCTCTAAAGTTGGCACAGGTTCAGAAGGAGATAGAGTGCACGTTCCAAGATGGCATAATCAAAGTGAGTTACAGTGACTAGCGCTCACCATAGTCATGGTGCTAAAGCCAGATGGTACTCAACGGTTATGTGTGGACTATCACAAAATCAACACCATTACAAAGACTGATGCATATCCAATTCCATGGTTGGAGAATTGTGTCGAAAAAGTGAGATAAGCAACTTACATTTCTAAGTTGGACTTGCTCAGAGGTTACTGACAGAGAGAGCAACGGCAATTTCAGTTTTTGAAAAACGCTCCAGACACACTTCAGAGACTGACTAATAACATAATTGACGGATTACCCAACTGTGTGGTGTATATTGATGACCTGGTGATTTTTAGTCACTCATGGAAGGAGCATTTACAACATTTATCGGACTTGTTCGATCGGCTTCGGAAGGCAGGCTTGGTGGTAAACCTAGCTAGAAGTGAATTTGCCAAATCCCAAGTCACCTTCCTGGGCCATGTTATTAGACATGGTCAAACGGCCAACAAGATGCAAAAATAAATGTAATTGGAGAATTTTCCACAGTGTTGAAAAAAAAGTAGTACTACGATTCCTAGGGTTTAGCGGATTTTCCTGGAAGTTTGTGCCGAACTTTAGCATTTTTGCTGCTCCACTCACTGAATTGTTAAAAAAGGGCAAGAAGTTTCAGTGGACAGCGGACTGTCAAAAGGCATGTGACAGCCTAAAACCTGTGTTCACCACTGCCCCAGTATTAGCCACACCCTATTACACAAAGCCTTTTCGAGGTGGCTATCGATGCCAGTGATGTGGGTGTCAGTGTGGTGCTCCTGCAGGAGAATGATAAGAGAAAAGAAAGACCCATCGGGTATTTTTCCAGGAGGTTGAACATTCATCAACTGAAACACTCAATGGTGGAGAAAGAGACTTTAATCTTGGTGTTGGCATTACAACATTTCAGTGTCTGTATTACCAGCACTGCATCTGAGACAATCACGTGCACTGATCACAATCCATTAACAGTTGTGGGAAAAATTAAGGACAAAAATTCCAGACTGTTTAGATGGAGCTTGTTGTTGCAGCCATTCAATTTTACAACTGTGCATGTGGCAGATCACGAAAACGTGATAGCTGATGCGTTATCGAGACTCGAATGAGGTATGGAGACATTCGGTGGACCGCAGCCTGAATTTGCATAGTTGTGCATTTTACATGTTGATTGTTCGTATAGTATAGTGTATATGTGTGGTTAAACTACTAACTGGGTTTTGAGGGGCTAAAAATGAAGCATATGTTGGTATTGATGGTTCATTTTTTTTTAAATGGGGGAGATGTCGCAAAGCTAGTCCCTTTTTTTCTAAAAGCTGTTCCTTGGCTCAAGAATACACTGTCCTTGATTTTTTTTTCAGAGGGGTAATAAACCAGGCCGGGCTCCGACCAGTCTGGTTTGGTACAGAGATGAAAAGGATTTTTGAAAGGCCTTTTGTTCATATGTAAACAGATAAGACTTCAGGCCAAAGTGGTCATGTTTTAGAAGTGACCTGCATAATGAAAGGGGAGTGGTCAGCTCTCTAGCTGAGCAGTTTGGTTCAGTCTTGACCTGGTGAGGAGTTCAACAGTGAGCTGTCCAACGGTGTTCAACTTCAACCTGTAAGCATGTGTCCCATTTATACTGGGTTTTAAAGGGGGTTTGCTTATTGGGACTGTTGTGTATATTTGGAACAGCAAAATTAGGTATAGTTTGGATAGACTGAGTTCTGTTGGAGTTCTTTATTGTATTCTTTGTGTTTCACTGTGTAACTTTGTGAATACATTTATGTCTGTTTTAAAATCTATTAGTCAACCTAGCTGAGTTAATCCAGGCAATTTTCACTGTACGCTTACAAAACACATTGTAAAGTTATGGTCTGGGCTGCCTGCTTAAGAATGTTTTGAGTGGTCTGGCCTCATCCATAACACACCCACTCGGCACTTTTGACTGAAGACAGTTGTAAATGCTTCAGCCCTATTTGTTAGAGTCATAGAGTCATAGAGATATATAGTATCAAAACAGACCCTTCGGTTTAACTCATTCATGCCGACCAGATATCCTAAATTAATCTTGTCCCATTTGCCAGCACTTGACCCATATCCCACTAAAGCCTTCCTATTCATATACCCATCAAGATGTCTTTTAAATGTTGTAATTGTACCAGCCTCCTTGCACTGATGTGCTGGGTTTCTCTATTGAGGACTTGGATATTTGTTGAGCTCCACTTCCAGCGAGTTGGTTAATTGGCTGTCCAGCTGTTAGTCAGCAGGAGGTATCCTGGTCTGTATTCAATCTGATATCGAGACTTCACAGTGTTCCAGGTCAATGTTGAGTACCCTAGGATGACTCCTTCCCATCTTTATGCCACTATGCCACCACCTTTGCTAAGCCTGTCCTGCTTGTAGGACAAGATTTACCCTGGGGTGTTGATTGTTCTCTGGGACATTATCCACAAGGCATTTTCCGTGAATTTGGTCATGTTTAAAATCAAAAGGTGCTGGAGAAACTCTGCAGGTCTGATAGCATCTGGGAAGATTGAAACAGAGTTAACACTTTGAGTATAATCTTCTAGGCATTCTGAGGAAAAGTCTGATTGGTCTTGAAATGAGTTTTTGTCTCCACAGATGTGACCAAACCTGCCGAGTTTCTCCAATATTTTCTGATTTTATTTCTGATCTCCATCATCTACAGTATTTTGATTTTATTTACATCAGCTTATCATCAGATGAACCTGTGAGATAGCTCTCTCAGTTTTGCCACTTGTCCCCAAATGTTGGCAGGGGGTCTTTGCGGGGTTGCCATTTGGCCAGTTAAGTCAATGCCTAGTCGTCCTTATGTTTCCATTCCTTTTATGATATAACCAAATGATTGTTACCAGAAAGGAGGGATTCTCAGGATCAACACAGTTGCTTTTGCCATTGTCATTTCTGCTGCCTAGGTTAACGTTGGGTGGTCCTTCATGTTTCATTTCTTGGTTGAGACTTAGTAGTGATTGGTACAAGTGCTGGTCTTTTTCAGAGGACAGTTTGCTGTGGTTCTAGGCCAAACCAGATAGGGATGGCACTTGTCCCCAAATGTTGGCAGGGGGTCTTTGCGGGGTTGCCATTTGGCCAGTTAAGTCAATGCCTAGTCGTCCTTATGTTTCCATTCCTTTTATGATATAACCAAATGGTTGTTACCAGAAAGGAGAGATTCTCAGGATCAACACAGTTGCTTTTGCCATTGTCATTTCTGCTGCCTAGGTTAACGTTGGGTGGTCCTTCATGTTTCATTTCTTGGTTGAGACTTAGTAGTGATTGGTACAAGTGCTGGTCTTTTTCAGAGGACAGTTTGCTGTGGTTCTAGGCCAAACCAGATAGGGATGGCAGTTTTTCTCTTGAAGGACATTAGTGAACCAGATGGGATTTTACAACAATTGACAATGGTTTCATGGCCATTATTAGATTTTATATTCCAGGACTGAATTCAAATTCCTCCATCTGCTGTGGTGGGATATAAACTGAGCCCCCAGAAAATTACCTGAGTTTCTAGATTACTGGCCCAGTGATAATAACACAACCTCCATCTAATTGCTGACTTAAAACCTTTCCAACATAGTTTACCTCATTTTCTGTCTGGCGTGTCTCAGTTGGAAACAAAAGAATGGGTTTTCATGAGCCATACTAAAGGCGTAGACAAACATGCTAATTATGGGTCTAGGGTGGCATTTGTCGAACACCAACAATGCCAGACCATTTACACTACAGTGCTGGAGGGTGGAAGGAAGATATGGTGGCACAGTGGCTCAGTGGTTAGCACTGCTGCCTCGCAACACCAAGGTCCCAGGTTCGATTCTAGCCTTGGGCAATTGTCTGTGTGGAGTTTGCACATTCTCCCTGTGTTTGCGTGTGTTTCCTCTTGGTGCTCCGGTTTCCTTCCACAGTCAAAAGATGTGCAGGCCAGGTGAATTGGCTGTGCTAAATTGCCCATAGTGTTAAGTGCATTACTCAAGGGGAAATGGGTCTGGCTGGGTTACTCTTCAGAGGGTTGGAGTGGATTTGTTGGGCCAAAGGGCCTATTTTCACACGATAGGTAATCTAATATCTAATACGTTGCCAGCAAACTACAGAAACTACAAGGTCTTGCATCCACACGTATGTGATATCCACTGGAGAGCAATAAACATGTCAAACAATATGGCAACAATCAAGCATGGGAGGTGATGACCTAATGATATTGTCACTGTACTGTTCATCCACAGACCTAGGTAATGTTCTGTGAGACAAAAATTGAAATTGCTGAAAATTGCAAGTCTGGCAGCATCTTGAAGAGAAATCAGAGTTAACGTTTCGGTTCAAATGACCCTTCCTCAGAACGTTCTAGGGTCGTGGGTTCAAATTCCAACACAGAAGAGAGTGGAATTTGAATTCAAAAAAATGTTCCTCCAGAGAGACAGTGTGACAGAGAAGTGTAAGGTATAGGGTCAAGGTACAGATCAGCAATGGTGTGACCATTACATTGTGAGCAAATCCAAAAGAAAACTATTGGACATCAGCTCATCTGATACAGGCAGTGTACAGGCCAGCTAAAGAAAACCCTGATCTTATTCTATTGGATCAGATGAATGGCCACGCAGGTAGTCACTGTACCAATAACTCAGGAACCTGGTTTGATACCAGAAAACATGATTTTGCATCTCACCATAACAGCTCGATAGACCAAATTCAATTCATTGAGTACATTTGGATTTAAAAGCCAGTAATGTTGACTGTGCAAGTACTGTGTTGCGGTAAAAGTCCATCTGGTTTAGACATGTTCTTTAGGGGATGGAATCACATCATCCTTCCCTATTCTGTCCAAATGTGACTCCAGATCTCCAGCCCTGTAGGTGAGTCTCTGATATAGCCTAACAAGCCTTTCAGTTGTCAATAGGGCTGCTCACCACCAACTTCAACATGATAGAAAATACTGACCTTGATGGCAACATGCACATTCCTTGAAAATGAAAATATGGTCAATTTTCAGGGAGCATCATACTGGGCAATATCTGTGCAACATCTGAATGTGAGAGTGACATGACCAGAAGTTATAGAACATAGAACATAGAACAGTACAGCACAGAACAGGCCCTTCAGCCCACGATGTTGTGCCGACCATTGATCCTCATGTATGCACCCTCAAATTTCTGTGACCATATGCATGTCCAGCAGTCTCTTAAATGTCCCCATTGACCTTGCTTCCACAACTGCTGCTGGCAATGCATTCCATGCTCTCACAACTCTCTGTGTAAAGAACCCGCCTCTGACATCCCCTCTATACTTCCCTCCAACCAGCTTAATACTATGACCCCTCGTGTTAGCCATCTCTGCCCTGGGAAATAGTCTCTGGCTATCGACTCTATCTATGCCTCTCATTATCTTGTATACCTCAATTAAGTCCCCTCTCCTCCTCCTTTTCTCCAATGAAAAAAGTGCAAGCTCAGTCAACCTCTCTTCATAAGATAAGCCCTCCAGTCCAGACAGCATCCTGGTAAACCTCCTCTGAACGCTCTCCAAAGCATCCACATCTTTCCTATAATAGGGCGACCAGAACTGGATGCAGTATTCCAAGTGCGGTCTGACCAAAGTTTTATAGAGCTGCAACAAGATCTCACGACTCTTAAACTCAATCCCCCTGTTAATCCTCAAGCCAAAACACCACTTTCTTAACAACCCTGTCCACTTGGGTGGTCATTTTAACGGATCTATGTACCTGCACACCAAGATCTCTCTGTTCCTCCACACTGCCAAGAATCCTATCCTTAATCCTGTACTCAGCTTTCAAATTCGACCTTCCAAAATGCATCACCTCACATTTATCCAGGTTGAACTTCATCTGCCACCTCTCAGCCCATCTCTGCATCCTGTTAATGTCCCACTGCAGCCTACAACAGTCGTCTATACTGTCAATGACACCTCCAACCTTTGTGTCGTCTGCAAACTTGCTGACCCATCCTTCGATCCCCTCATCCAAGTCATTAATAAAAATTACAAACAGTAGAGGCCCAAGGACAGAGCCCTGTGGAACACCACTCACCACTGACTTCCAGGCAGAATATTTTCCTTTTACTACCACTCGCTGTCTTCTGTTGGCCAGCCAATTCTGTATCCGGACAGCTAAGTTCCCCTATATCCCATTCCTGCTAACCTTCTGAATGAGGCTACCATGGGGAACCTTATCAAATGCCTTGCTGAAGTCCAAATACACCACATCCACAGCTCGACCCTCATCAACTTTTCTAGTCACATCCTCAAAGAACTCGATAAGGTTTGTGAGGCATGACCTGACCCTCACAAAGCCGTGTTGACTGCATTTAATCAAGCCATGCTCTTCCAGATGGTCATAAATCCTATCCCTCAGAATCCTTTCTAACACCTTTTGCTTTCTAAAGTATTTTTTAAAGACTTCTATCATGGGATGTGAACATTGTGGCACAGCCTGAATTTGTTATCAGTTCTTAATTACCCTTGAGGTGAGTTGTTTACCAGGGCAATTAAGAGTTCACCAAATTGCTGTGTGTCTAGAGTCACATGCAGGCCAGATTATGTAAGGTCAACAAGCACCCTTCACTCAAGGAGATATTAATGAACTGAAAACCTTTTTACGACAGCCAACTGCAATTTTATGTTTACCATTGCTAACACAATCTTTCAATTCTGTTCATGGAATTTGAAATTTCACCAGCTGCCCTGGTATGATTTGAACATGTGCTCAGGGCATGTAGCCTATATCCTGGTCCAATGACAGTACCACAGTCACCATCTTATCCACAGCAGTTGAATTCAAGCTGCTTTCAGGGGCGGCACAGTGGTTAGCACTGCTGCCTCACAGTGCCAGGGACCTGGGTTCAATTCCCACCTCAGGCAACTGTCTGTGTGGACTTTATAATTCTCCCCGTGTCTGCGTGGGTTTCCTCCCACAGTCCAAAGATGTGCAGCAAAGATGTGCAGGTTAGGTGAATTGGCCGCGCTAAATTGTCCATGTGTTAGGTGCATTATTCAGGGGTAAATGTGGGGGAATGGGTCTGGGTGGGTTGCTCTTCAGAGGGTCAGTGTGGACTCATTGGGCTGAAGAGCCTGTTTCCACACTGTAGGGAATCTAATCTAATCATCCGCATAAGAGTTGGTCAAAAATCCCAAAACACAGAAAACCCAGGTAAAATGAAATGATAAAAAGTTACGAAACTAACTTTGACTGAAATAAGCCATTCAATAGATTATTCTTTTCATTTACATTTGATGTTCTCTTTGTTTGTTTTACAATTGTAATTCTGAACCTGAGCAACTTTTTAAAATCTGTATAGTTCAATAAAGATTCCATAGCTCAGTCTAGTGCCTGTGCTTCAAATATGATCAAAGAAATGATTTTCAACTGCCAATTCATTGATCAAGATTTCACATTCTGTCCTGATCCTATCTTTCGATCCTGTCCATACATCTGTACTGGTCAGGAATCTCAACATAGTCGCAAGGCAAGATTATATTGAATGATGGACAAGTCTCAATGGGCCATTTGATTCACTCATGCACCCATTTTTCATGACCTGTTGTGGTAATGGATACTCTGACAGAAGGTACTTCCCTCACCTCCATCTGGGGATGTGGCAGGGAATAGTTGTTTCCTTCTCAGTAATGTTTCACAACACTAACAGTGCACATTTATAAGCATGCGATGCATTTTGAATCTGGAATATTCATAATAGGTGTCGATAATAATGTTTTATCCTGAAGACTTCTAATATTTTGGTGTGGAGGTAATTCTAGCAAATTATCCTTGTGTCTGTGAGTTGTGCTCAATGTCCAGTCAGGTTTGTAATTGAATTTAAAGCATTGAGTTTTCATTAACTTCTGCAATGGCCAGGAGAATATTTTGAGCCAGAGCAAGTTGAATAAAAATGATAAAGCTATCAATACAGATTGAGCTTTATTGTTGTACTGAGTTATTTCATGACTTGTAATGCAGCTACACTTGATGAAATGTTCTTCATAAGCAGGGGCAAACTCTAAAGTACAGACTATCCCCTCCCTGGAACTGGCAAGAAGGACCAATAATTGGATGAATTAGCCCTGGTGAGATAAGTGATCCCTACTTGCTTCTTCAGCAATTATGTGCTGGGTGACAAGCTACTTTGGAAGCCTCCTTAATCTGTCACCAACTAATACCCAACTATTTGAGAGGTTCAGTTCATTCCCCGTCTGATTACCTGCCTTCTCTGTAGTCAAGAAAAGTGGCTGGACTAGGAAACCAATGTGAAGTGCCTGCTGGGTTTGAACAGGGTGGGAAGGAACATACATTTGACCTCATCTGGTTGCCAGTTGGGCCATGGTCTGACACCATTTCTCTTCCCTGTAACTTCCACCTCACAAATCCCAAAAGACAACAATCCACCATCTTGGTCTGGCTCCCCCAAAGCCTGAGCCTCCAGCAATGGTTTCAAGGATCTAAAAGCCACTGGTCTCTGATTGGCTGACAGCTTCTGGTGAGGTGGTACTTCAATACCTAGGCTTGTGATTCAGAAGGAAACTCACTGGCTAGCTCTTTAATACTTTATTGGAGCTTGATCAGGCAAGATTCCTCATCGTGCAGGATGGGGAGCTGGTCACCTCTACTATGTCCAAACCCTTCCGAACCCTTTGTCATGAAGTATTGTATCTCAGTCTGAGTTCCTATATGAGTATCTCAGTCTGAGTGTCATGAAATGTAATCTTTAATACTTAACTGATTGTGATTGCTGAATTTTCAAACAGTAAAGGCTTTTTTTTTTAAACGTACCGACCATATCCAGTTTCATCTCTTGCTTTAACCTACTGAGTACCCATGCCCACTCCCACAGGTGGACATACATTGTTACTGTTGCTTAAATACACATTAGCCTCTGAAGCATCATAAGCCAAGACACTGGAGACCCACTCATAAATTAGAAGAAATCACAAATGTAAATAGTCACATACACCCAGACTGCGTTTTACTGTAAAATTGATGTCTACAGAATGACTGGATGCAATTTAAATGCCATCTTTACCAGTTAAATTATCTTGATGTAGTCTCTAAAACCAGGATGATTTATGTTCATGCACCAGTCATTTAGGCTGTCTTCATCCTGCACCTACAGTGAACTGAGTGAACAAAATTAGCATGCTCGCAGTAAGGAGACAGTAGAAAGTTCACCAGAATGAATGAATGTTGGTAAAAGTGACATGTCCTCTGTCCGTTCCTTTAATAGTTCCACCAGTTTGATTTTCACACATTTCTGATAAAATGGTTTGAGTATCAGAGACTTTTCATCAGACACAAATTAGCTGCTGGGAATAAGCTAAAACTGATCTTTATGGAGCTGTTGTTGCACTTTTGCCTCTGATGCTGGAATACTGGAGCTTCAAGTCCTACTCCCTGCCAATAAAATGAAAATGTAGGCAGACACTCCCAGCGTATGATGTTTCTTGTGTATTAGTGACACTGTGCTATACTAGCAGAGGTGCTGACTTTAACATGAGCCATGATGTGGAGGTACTGGTGTTGCTACGGGATGGCTTAAGTCAAAAATCACACAACACTATGTTATAATCCAACAAGTTCACTTGAAAATGCAAACTTTCAGAGCACCTGCTCGGTCCTCAGGCAGTTAGTAAGAGAGAATACATCAGGCACATAATTTATAAATAAAAGATCAAAGAGTCCTATAACTTATGCAAATGTATTGAACAAACTTAGATGGCTATTAACTCTTTAATCATTTCGAATGGACGAGCAGGTTTCAATTAATATTGAAATCCCAGAATTTCTTTCAAGTCACTGCCCCAAGATAATTTAAGGTTTTACCAGAATAAAGCTGACACCTCGAGTCAGACAACACCTTTTAGATGTGAGGCCATGTTTCAAGTCTGTTTGTATCTCAACCTGGAGCCAGACTGGTTTTAATTCCAAAGTGGGACATTTGGCCTTGGATCTCTGTGTAAACATCCTGCAAGGTGGACTTTAGGACAGGCAACAATGCAGAGTGACCAAGCAGAAGCTGACAGCCATGCTTGGTACCCATGAGGATGGCCTCAACTAGGATCTTGGGTTAATGTCACACTACAGATGACCCCACCACACTATACACTCTCTCTCACACAAATGCACACACTCACACAGACCCTCTCACATATACACACACTCGCAATCACACTCTCTCACAGACATATACTCCTTCACACTCACGCACACATACTCTTGCAACACTCACACGCACACTCTCACATACATATACTCCCTCACACACACACACTCCCTCTCTCTCTCTCCCTCTCACACACACAGACCCTCTCTCATATGCTCTCTCTCTCTCTCTCTCTCACACACACACACACAATTCATTGGGTGAATTTGCATTTGTAGATTTGTATTTGCAGATACATTCCATTTTGTTCAAAAAGCATAGAATCTGTAGACAGTCAGTCAATGTAGCATTTCATCAATTCCTACTTTGGAAATAAAAAGTGTCTGACTCCAGGTTGACATATAAGCAGATTTGAAACATGGCCTCACGCCTAAAATGCATTGTCTGACCTGAGGTCAAAGAATCGTAGAGATGTTAATGCACCAGAGCCTGTCTTCATCCTGCACCTACGGTGAACTGAGTGAACAGAATTACGAGCACACTTGCAGTATGGAAACAGTAGAAAGTTTAACAGAATGAATGAATGTTGGTAGAAGTGACACGTCTTCTGTCCATTCCTTTAATAGTTCCAGTACTTTGATTTTCACACATTTCTGATAAAATCAGAGACTTTTCATCGGACTAAAACTAGCATGGAAATAGACACTTTGGTCCAGCTCGTTCATGCCGACCAGATATCCTAATTTAATTTAGTTCCATTTGCCAGCACTTGGCCCATATCCCTCTAAACCCTTCCTATTCATAAACCCATCCAGCTATATTTTAAATGTTGTAATTGTACCAGCCTTCACCACTTCCTCTGGCAGCTCATTCCAAACAAGCATCACCCTCTGAAAACATTGTCCCTTGGGTCCCTTTTAAATTTTCCCCTTCTCACCCTAATCCTACACCTCTAGTTCTAGACTCCCCCAACCCAGGGAAAAGACCTTGTCTATTTATTTTATCCATACCCTTCATGATTATTTAAACCTCTATAAGGTCACCTCTCAGCTTCCCATGCTCCAGGGAAAAAATCCCCAGCCTCTTCATACTCTCCCTCTAGCTCAAATCCTCCAACCCTGGCAACACCCTTGTAAATCTTTTCTGAATCCTTGCAAGTTTCGCAACATCCTTCCAATAGGAGGGAGACCAGAATGGCATGCAATATTCCAAAATTGGTCAAAACAATGTCCTGTACAGCCGCAATATGACCTCAGACCGCCTATACTCAATGTACTGACCAATAAAAGCAAGCATACCAAACACCTTTTTCATTATCCTATCTACATGTGACTCCACTTTCAAGGAACTATGAACCTGCACTCCAAGATCTCTTTGTTCAGCAACACTCCCTAGGACCTTACCATTAAGTATAAAAATCCTGCTCTGATTTGCCTTTCCAAAACACAACATCTCACATTTAATCTAAATTAAACTCCATCTGCCACTCCTCAGCCCAATGGACAACCTAATCAAGATCTTATTTTACTCTGATGACGTGTCCACTACACCTCCAAATTTGGTGTCATCTGCAAACTTACTAACTATATCTCTTATGTTCACATCCAAATCATTTAGTGTCACCTTTATTCTGACAAAACCTGAAGTTAATCAGGAAAATGACTTGAAAAGAAATTCTGGATTGACGTACTAATCGATCAAAAACTGCACCTCCATTTGAACTGATTAAAGACTTAATAGCCATCTAGAATTGTTCAATGTATTTGCAAAAGTTGTATGACCCTTTGATCTCTTACTTATAAACTCTGTGTCCAATGTATTCTCTCTCATTAGTGAGGAGAAAATGAGGACTGCAGATGCTGCAGATCAAAGTAAAAAAATGTGGCACTGGAAAAGCACAGCAGGTCAGGAAGCATCCAAGGAGCAGGAGAGTCAATATTTCAGGCTCAAGCCATTCATCAGGAATGTGGGGGTGGCTCAAGGGGGCTGAGAGATAAATGAGAGGAGGGTGGGGCTGTGGGAAAGTTAGCTTGGATGGCAATACATAGATGAGGGTGGAAGTGATGCTGATGGTTGGAGCGCTACCTATCGTTTGGAGGAAAAATACCTCACTTTCCACCTTGGAACCCTTAAACCACACGGCATTATTGTGGATTTCACCAGTTTCCCAAACTCCCCTCCCCCCAACTTATTCTAGATCCTACCCTTCAACTTGGCACCGCCTTCTTGAACCACTCTACCTGTCCATCTTCCTTCCCACCTATCAGCTCCACCCTCTTCTCGGATCTATCATTATCACCCCCACCCACCTTCATCTACCTATCGCATTCCCAGTTACCTTCCCCCTAGCCCCACACCCTTCCCATTTATTTCTCAGCCGCAATGAGCTCCCCCTCCCGCCACCCCACATTCCTGATGAAGGGCTTATGCCAGAAACATTCACTTTCCTGCTCCTCGGATGCTGCCTGACCTGCTGTGCTTTTCCAGCACTACACTTTTTGGCTCTCTCACTAGCTGTCTGAGGAATGGGAGGAGGCTCAGAAAGCTTGCTTTTTCAAACAAATCTAATGGACTATAACCCGGGTGCCGTGTGCTTTTTGACTTTAACTTGATCAATCAGCCTGAAGCCTGTCTGCATTTTCAAGTAGTTATTAAAATCTCAAAGAATGGGGTGAGTTTTCCTTCATGTCCTTACACTTATCCCTCAATCAACATCATCAAAACAAATGATGATTTGCTCATTCTTATGTCATTGTTTGTAGGAGACTGCTATGCGTAAATTGGCTGCTGCATTTTTTTCATTATCGTGCTGACTATAATTCAAATGGACCTGAGTCATAGAGTCATAGAGTCATGGAGATGTACAGCATGGAAACAGACCCTTCGGTCCAACCCATCCATGCCGAACAGATATCCCAAACCAATCAAGTCCCACCTGCCAGCACCCAACCCATATCCCTCCAAACCTTTCCTATTCCTATACCCATCCAAATGCCTCTTAAATGTTGCAATTGTACCAGGCTCCACCACTTCCTCTGGCAGTTCATTCCATATATGTACCACCCTCTGCGTGAAAAGGTTGGCCTGTAGGTCTCTTTTATATCTTTCCCTTCTCACCTTAAACCTATGCCCTCTAGTTCTGGATTCCCCAACCCCAGGGGAAAGACTTTACCTATTTACCCTATCCATGCCCCTTAAAATTTTGTAAACCTCTATAACATCACCCCTCAGCCTCCAATGCTCCAGGGAAAACAGCCCCAGCCTGTTCATCCTCTCCATATAGCTCGATTCCTCCAACCCTGGCAACATCCTTGTAAATCTTTTCTGAGCCCTTTCAAGTTTCACAACATCTTTTCAATAGGAAAGAGACCAGAATTGCACACAATATTCCAAAAGTGGCCTAACCAATGTCTGTACAGTCACAACATGACCTCCCAACTCCTGTCCTCATGCTCTGACCAATAACGGAAAGCATACCAAACGCCTTCTTCACTATCCTGCAACTCCACTTTCAAGGAGCTATGAACCTGCATTCCAAGGTCTCTTTGTTCAGCAACACTCCCTAGGACCTCACCATTAAGTGTATAAGTCCTGCTAATATTTGCTTTCCCAAAATGCAGCACCTCGCATTTATCTGAATTAAACTCCATCTGCCACTTCTTAGCCCATTGGCCCATCTGGTCCAGATCCTGCTGTAATCTGAGGTAACCCTCTTCGCTGTCCACTACACCTCCAATTTTGGTGTCATCTGCAAAGTTACTAACTGTACCTCTTATGCTCACATCCAAATCATTTATGTAAATAACAAACAGTAGAGGACCCAGCACCGATCCTTGTGGCACTCCACTGGTCACAGGCCTCCAGTCTGAAAAACAACCCTCCACCACCACCTTCTACCCTTGAGCCAGTTCGAGTAGGGCACAGGATATCAGGGGGATGTGACAGCTGCTGCATGAATGCAAGATTTTCCGACTCGCCAACCTTACATTTTGATTTCTTTCTATTGTTCATATTAGCTTGGTTCGATCATGATTCCTGCTGGACTTTTCTGATAATATAAACGTGAAATATTTGCAAAATGTCCAAATGAAGGCAGAGCTTATTTGAATGGTTTATTGTCACATGTATTTTACAGTGAGAAAAACAGTAAAACACAGCGAACGTTTTTCCACTGTTGCCACGATCTCGCACCATTTTGAATAGTTTTAAGAATAAGAAAAAAAATAGAAAGCTCTCTGCTGCCATCTACATTGGACTCAACCAAGTCACCCACTCTTCAGGTGTCATCTACTGTTTCCAGGCTGATTCTCTTCCTCCAATGACCCGCTGCCAATGGCGCCGGACACACCAACATGACAGCTCCATCTCTCACCGCTGGGCTCACCGACTCAATGTGACTGTGGTACCCTTCTGCCATCCCTTTGCCGCTGCCTGTGCCAAACCCAACCAAGGAGGAAGTTGCTGATCCTCTGGCACCATCTTTCACAGCTGGACCCACTTCGTCAAAGTCGCCTCTAGCGACGTAGCAGCCGCTGATCCCGATGCCAGGTCCTCTGCTCGCCCCAACAAAGTAAGATGGGGTTCCCTTGGCACTGCAACAAAATCTGTGCTGGGGTTCCTTGCCGCCGTCCAAGCTCACAACAAGAGATAAGTAAAAATCAAGAGAAAAATGAAAACAAAGGAAAGAAAAGTGGTTGGAGTGGACAGATCCTGGTTCAGGGGCCCTGCTCCACCACCATCTTGATGATGGAACCAGGTTCATATGTTGCCCCACTGCCACATAGACCTCCCATGAGCATCACCATTTGCAGTCTTGAGAGCTTATTCTGGTAGGGTAGCAGGGGTGACTCTGGGCTTCAAATAGGTCCATTGTTTTCAATTGCAAGCCTACGTTTTCAAAGATAAATAAAACTGAAAATGCTGGAGAAATTTATGATGTTGTGGAGTCAGGGTTGGACTGGGGTGGACAAAGATAAAAATCACACAACACCAGGTTATAGTCCAACCAATTTATTTGGAAGCACTAGCTTTTGGAACGCCGCTCCTTCATCAGGTGGTTGTGCTAACCACCTGCTGAACGAGCAGCGCTCCGAAAGCGAGTGCTTTTAAATAAACTTGTTGGACCATAACCTGGTGTTGTGTGCTTTTTAACTTGGAGAAACTTAGCAGGTCTGGCGACACCTGTGGAGAGAGAAAAATAGATTTAATGTTTCCAATTCATTCTTTAGAAGCCCTGTAAGATGAGTCATATTCGACTTGAAAGGTTAACCTGTTGCCGTCTCCACATAGCAGCTGCCAAACCTGAACATTTCCACACTTTCTGTTTTTATTTCAGATTGCTAACATCTGCGGTAGTATTATTTTTAGTTCGTAGATTGTGGACTACTGATTAACAGCATCCATAGTATTAGCCCAAGGACTTCAATCAGCAATAGTGCTGCTTTACAAAGAAAAACAAATGCTTTAAATCAAACCAGGTTATAATTGTTTGTGCCAAACAGAACAGACATTGTCAGTATTCAGCAAATTGACTTACTTGTGATACTGTCAGATAAAGGAATTGGCTCGTAATTGGTTATGGTTAATTTGTGGCCACTTATTCTGATTATAACACAAAGCTTTTCTCTGCAACCACTCCGCCCACTTTCCCCCCTAAAAAAAAGCATGCGGTCTAAAGTAATGCATCACAGTATAAAAAGGTGATGAAACCCAGAGAGAACAACCTGAGGTAGTCTGCCAAGTGTCAGAAAAGTGCAGAGGGAAGAGTGTTAATAGCAATTCCACTAATCTCTCGCAGAGGTGAAATGATTATAAATTTGTTATCACCTCATTAGATCCAGGAGGGAAATGAGGAGACTGCTCGTGATTTTATGAGGGAAAACATTCATAAGGCTTAAACATTTTCTTTCTCTCTTTTGCAAATTGCCTGAGTAAAGGTTGTCCCAGTATGGTGTACGTGTTCTGAATGCAACCAGTACATCCGCTACCTATCAGGACTCTATTAGCTGAGGCAGGCATGCACAACTCATAAGGGCCTGGCAAAAGGCATTTACAAACTCAGGCATTTTTCATTTCTCCAAAAAACATTTTCTTTGTACCGTATTTAACTGAAGAAAATATTCAAAGGTGAATTTTAATCACAGTCAGAGGTATCTTAGTTGATTGTGTTGAGAATTCCAATATATTTTTGAAGTCAGAAAGACAGAAGCTAGGAGCAGGAGTAGGCCATTCAGCCTTTCAAGCCTGTCCTGCTAGTCAATACAACCATGGCTGACTCTTTCTCTCACTGTCACACTGAGGCAGAGGGAATGGATTAAACATGTAGCCAAAATCAAACCTGGCTTTGG
Source organism: Chiloscyllium punctatum (assembly GCF_047496795.1). Taxonomy (NCBI): domain Eukaryota; kingdom Metazoa; phylum Chordata; class Chondrichthyes; order Orectolobiformes; family Hemiscylliidae; genus Chiloscyllium; species Chiloscyllium punctatum. The sequence goes on from NC_092775.1 coordinate 61,718,822, forward strand.
AAAGAGCTTTCTCACTCACAGGAGAGCAAGCTGCAGTTTATTTACACAGGATTATAATTATGTTCACTTGTTATCTCAAGTGGGTTGAAATATAAAAGCACCGTTGTGCTACTGAGACTTTATAAAGCTTTGGTTAGGTCCCATTTGGAGTACTGTGTCCAGTTTTGGTCCCCACACCTCAGGAACGACATACTGGCACTGGAACGTGTCCAGCGGAGATTCACACGGATGATCCCTGAAATGGTTGGTCTAACATATGAGGAACGGCTGAGGATCCTGGGATTGTATTCATTGGAGTTTAGAAGATTAAGGGGAGACTTAATAGAGACGTACAAGATAATACATGGCTTGGAAAGGGGGGACGCTAGGAAATTGTTTCCGTTAGGTGAGGAGACTAGGATCCGTGGACACAGCCTTAAAATTAGAGGGGGTCAATTCAGAACAGAAATGCGGAGACATTTCTTCAGCCAGAGAGTGGTGGGCCTGTGGAATTCATTGCCACAGAGTGCAGTGGAGGCCGGGATGCTAAATGTCTTCAAGGCAGAGATTGATAGATTCTTGTTGTCTCGAGGAATTAAGGGCTACGGGGAGAATGCGGGTAAGTGGAGTTGAAATGCCCATCAGCCATAATTGAATGGCAGAGTGGACTCGATGGGCCGAATGGCCTTACTTCCACTCCTATGTCTTATGGTCTTATGAAAGTCAAATGAAGGAGAACTTAGCTTCCTTTAAAATTTCATTCAAAAAAGCAGTCAGCTTGCACAATCAACCCTTGGGATAACAGCTGAAGATGTTCCTCTTTGTTCTTGAAATTCTCAATGGTTTGAATTATAAAGACAGACTCAATAGGCTGGGACTTTTTTGACTGGAGTACAAGAGGTGACCTCATAGAGGTTTACAAAATCATAAAGGTTATAGAGAGGGTTAATGGCAGGTGTCTATTCCCTAGGATGGTGGATTTCAAGATTAAGGGGCATATGTTTTACACAAATGGTGATTTAGGTATGGAATGAACATCCTGAGGAAGTGGTGGATTTGGGTACATTTACTATGTTTAAAAGGCATTTGGATGAGCACATGAATGGCAAAGATTTGGAGAACTATGGACAGGAGCAGGCAGGTTGGACGAGTTTAGTTTCTGATTATGTTCAACATGGACTGATTGGACCAAAGGGTTTGTTTTTGTGCTGTATAACTCTGACTAACCACACTCATGTGCACTCACTGAATCATGCACACCTCCCCCAAACACACACACCCCCATACACACACTCTCACACACCCCATAGACACTCTCTCAAACATCCTCACAGATACACAGACCTCCCCCATACACATTCTCTCACATGCACATACACACGCTCTCACACACCCATACACACACATACGTATTCTCTCAAACACCCTCGTATACACGCAGGCCTCCCCCATTCATATGCACATACACACACACTCTCACACTCCCATATACACATACACACTCTCTCAAACACCCCCATGCACACACAGGCATACACTCACACACCTCCCCATCCACACATACACACACCTTCCCATACACTCCCACAGTTTCCCATACACTCACACACCTCCCCATCCACACATACACACACCTTCCCATACACTCCCACAGTTTCCCATACACTCACAAACCTCCTCCATACACACACTCACACTAACACCTCCTCCATACACACACACACCTCCCCAATCCACACTTTCACACGCATCTCTACACACATTCACACACACTCACCCAATGGGAATGAAGTGTTTTCGCAGAGAGACAGTCGATTTCTATGTCTGAGGAGCTTTTGACCTCCTGCACAATCATGGACTGAGAAACACAGTCAGAGAAAGCCAAGTGTTAAAATATCAGTCATTTACTTCACATCCCTTCAAAAGTACGTAAATACTTCTCTAAACAGCTTTGTTGCTCTTTCCGTCTGTTATTTTCCCCTGCATTTTTATTTGCAGCTTTGAATCCAGTCTGCAGGGAATTTCTTACCACAGGAGATGAAACATCAAAGATGAAGTACATGATTGCTTCTTCTCCCCGTCCCACCTCCCCCCCCCCCGCCCCCCCCCCCCCCCCCCCCCCGCCTCCCCTTTGACCCTGATGATCCTATATAAACCACTTAATTCTCACCATGTTCAAGAAAAGCCATGCTGGGTTTATTGCTGCTCTCTGGCACGACCTTTTGAGGCCCCGATTCACATTCAGTAACTAGGTGTAAGCTTCTCACTTTCTTTGCAACACTCCACGCCGAGTCAAAGTAGATCACAGAGCAGCTGGGGCACAGAACCCGTGTGAAAAATCCCATACTACTTCAGGAAAATGAGGGTGGATAGTGAGAGGCACATTTTCCACGGTTTATTACAGACAAATGAACCACAGGGAGACTGGAAAATAGATACTTTTCATCTTTTACAAAAAAAAGACAATCCTAATGTTCCAGAAATTACGAACGCTGTTAGTTTGGAATCAGACAAGACAGGATTCAGTGCCGTATCGAGTGACTGAAAGACAAGTTGATAAAAGAATGAAAGACTTACATTTATGTAATGCTTTTCATCAACCACAAAGTGCTTTGGAATCACTGTCGTTGTTGTGGTGTACAAAACATTAAAGAAAGACACAGCAAATTCCCCAACCAGCATTTCTGTTATCTTTGTGATTTTTTTTGAGGGATAAGTATCGGCCCAGACACTGGATATTGCTCCCCTTGTATTCTTCACAGTCATGTCATGGGATCTTCTTCATCAACATGAGCCAGCAAATGGCACTTCTTCTTTTATATTTTTTTATTTTTCTAATTTATTACAATGATTCTGTACTTATGATGGTCTGTGATACTGAACCTTTTATTTCTTATTTTTTTAAATTTTTCTCTAAGAATTTATACTCAAGAATCTGTAGCTAGGTACCTTTATATCTAAGGTGGCACTGTAAGTGGTGATTTGTAAACTTTCCACTGTACTCAGGTGAGCACATGTGATGATAAACTTAATTCTGTTCAGGAAGATGGACCCTCTAACAGTGCAGTAAGTGCACCAGTCCCTCAGTACTGTTCAGAAAACATTTACCACAATGCTTGAGGGTTTGAGTAAGGGGAGAGGCTGAATAGGCTGGGACTTTTATCATTAGACCTCATGATTTTATAGAGGTTTATAAAATCATGAGAGATATTGATAAAGTGTATGGCCTATGCCTTTTGAAGTTTACGGGACATATTTTCAAAGTGAGCGGAGAAAGATTTTAAAAAGACATATTTGTTTTTACATGGAGAGAGATTCATGTGTGGAATGCATTTCCTGAGGAAGTGTTGGATGTGGATACAGTGACAATGTTGAAAATACATTGATAAGTACATGAATAATTTGGAGGGATATAAGCCAAGCGCAGGTAGGTGGGACAAGTTTAGTTTGGGATTATGGATGGCATGGACTGGTTGGACCGAAGAGTCTGTTTTCGTACTCTATGATTGTATAATTCTACTGCACTAGGATGTCAGCTTTGATTCTTGTGCTCAAGCTCTGGTGTGGAACTTGAACCTAATACCTTGTGACTCAGAGGGGAGAGTTCTGCCAAATAATCCAAGGCTGGCAACATCATTGAACAAATTAACACATTTCAATTTTTTTGTGATTAACACATCCCTTGATTGTGCAAACAAGTTGGCGAATGAGGTTAATGAATATCTCAAGCTAGAGCTTGAAATACAGTCCAAGGCTAGTGGGAGTGCAGCTACCTGCAAAACAGACCAATCAGCTCAGTAGATAATTATCAATTGCCTGATTTAAGAATTGTGCAGTTGCTATCGTTATCCATTCTATAATACATGGATATCATTATTAAAACAGGGCACTGCAGTGGGTGTTATACAACTCAACTTTCTGAAGGTGTTAACCAATGCATTTGTCAAGACATTTGTGATGATTGAACATTCAAAATGAAATGAAGTGGGAAACAATGAATGAATAATAGATGTAACAGTATTACAGAAAAAAAAACTCATTTCTGCCACATATTTCACAATGTCTGAATCTCAAAAGGACTCGTACTTTAGAAATGTAGTCAGTGCAAGATAGAAAACATGGTAACCAATATATGCACAGCAAGGGACCACAGTAATAAACAGAAACATGATAATAACTACAAAATTTGTTTTAATGGTTTTAGCTGAGGAACAAGTATTGGAGAAAACATTGGCAAGAAATACCCTGCTTTACTTCACAAGATTGGAATGGAATGTTTTATATCCAACTGAGAGGGCAGCCATGGTGTTGGATTAGTAAAAATCCTGGAAAGACAGCTCCTCCTTCGTACCACATCCAAATATCAGGCTAGGTTATGTGCTGAACTGTTTGAAGTCTGCAACCTTCTGTCTGAGAGGTGAGAATGCTGAATAAAGTCCCATGCCCAAGTAAAGACAAAAGAGTCAGAGATGATCATTCTAATTGAGTTGTAGTAACCATCATACTTTGGTTCGCCATGGATGCTTTGTTGGGGAAAGAAACCAGCCTCAAATGTCTGGCATCATTTTTGTGGATTCTCAGAATTCTCGAAGATGATGATTGTTGCTGGCTGGAATTTATGTCTAGGCCTGTGATGAACAGCTGAGGGGGGAGCAATACCAATACCCCTGTCAATGAGGTACAAAGGCTTCAAATCCTGATTTAATAACAGATGAACAATCTGAAGGAATAACCAAGAGAGGAAGAAAGGTCCGAGTCACACCGCACCCAGTCTTGGAAATATTCCATTTGTGGCCCATCATTGCTGTTAGATTTGATTCCCTACAGTGTGGAAACAGGCCCTTCAGTCCAACCAGTCCACACCAACCCTCCGAACAGGAGTCCACCCAGACCCATTCCCCTACCCTACATTTACTAATGCACTTAACACTATGAGCAAATTTAGCATAGCCAATCCTCCCAACCTGCACATCTTTGCGTTGTGGGAGGAAGCCAGAGCTAACCCATGCAGACACAGGGAGAATGTGTAAACTCCACACAGACAGTCGCCCAAGGCAGGAATTGAACCCAGGTCCCTGGCTGTGTGAGGCTGCAGTGCTAACCATTGAGCCACCATGCCACCCTAAAGAGGACAAAGGAGCATGGGAACATATGAACATAAGTAGACAATTCAGCCTGTAAAATTACTCTGTCATTTGATGTGATCATGGCTGTTTGAACATTTCACTTTCACCCATGCTATCATATGACCTTGTATATACCGATAATCAGAAATCTACCAATCTCTACCTGAAAGATTGAACTTCCACAGCTCTCTGGACTAGAGAATTCCAAAGATTTGCAACCCTCTGATTCAAACAATTTCTTATCTGTGTCCTAAGTGCCATGCCCCTTATTTTTAACTTGAGCCCCCTGGTTCTATACTCCCCCAACCCAAGGAAACATTGACTATGTTAAGGCGTTCCAGCAGAAGTCCTAGGGTTGGAGCCCTAAGTAAGCTTTACATGAACCACCCAGCAACTTCACTTTCCCGAGCAAGAGACACAGTTTGCTGCTGTATAATTTTGAATTGGAGTGGGTGGAAGTTCCTGCTGGGAAATGTAAGGATCATATCTGAATGGAAGAGCCTTGTAATTATAAAACACTTCAATGTAAAAATGCCCCATGGCACTTGGACAGGTGTAAGCAAACTGCATCAGGAGTAGGGAAACGAGCAGATGCAATAGTTGAAAGCTTGCTCAAAGAGATCAAATTCAAGGTTTCTAAAGGTCACCAGAGTTGAATAAGCAGCCATGATCAGAGTTATTAAATCTAAAATTAGATTGATGTACAGACTCATTTTGTGCAAAGCCAAGAAAGCATGAGAGGACATAATAATAAGGTGATGTAACAATACCATCAGCATCAAATTGTTGAGTGGATGGGAGATTGTTTTCACTAATGGACTCTCAGTTCAAGAATTGACTGGACGTCTCATTTCCATAAGAAAAGGAAGACAAGTTTGGGATTTTGTGAAGTAGCAATGTAAGCTTTCTGATATTGTTCTCTCAGGATCTTGGTATAACTCAAAATGAACTGGAGGGAAATAAGGGATTGGAGTTTCAGCTCCCAAGGAGGTGTGAACTGGACAGTGAGACATTGAGGCTATGACCATCTCCAATAAAAGACAATCTAACCATCACCCCAAGATATTCAATGGTGTTACAACTGGACTTGCCATGTCAACACAGTGGCTACAAGAGCAGGTCAGAGGCTAGGAATACTGTGGCAAGTAACTCACCTCCTGACTCCCCAAAGCCTGTCCACCATCTATAAGGTACAGTACAGAAGAATGATGGAATACTGTCCACTTGTGGCTGCATCCAAACTCTTTCCAGGACTGGTATTCATCGCTCCAATTTTTACCTGCACCCCACTCACCACCCCTCGCAGAGAAATTACACTAGCCAGTGCAAGGTGTGTTTGTGGAGCTCTGAATTATCCCGACTTGAAAATTTAGGGCATTGTTACTGCTTTGGTTTGACTCTGAAAGTGAATTCTGCAGTCTATAACACTAATATTACAGGTGTGAATAGTAAATTAATAATCAATTTCAATCACACTACAGAAATATTCAGTTATTAGACAATAAATGATATTGAAATAGTATAATTAGCAGCTTGGTAGCACACAACTCCCAATTGCCAGTATTACTGATGTTTGTCAAAGAGATGAAACACACTTTCATTCCCTTTGTTACTTTAGTTTAGATATAAATGCAACCTAAATCACATGTTACTCAATTTAAACAGAGCGATGACTCATGTATGAAACAATTACATCCTTACAATTCTTCAAGGTTCCTGTCAAGTGTTGAGATCAAAATTCATCCACAGTGAGGATTTATTATAATGGGAGAAAGAGAGTTATGAATATACATTATTGGCCTCATTACGACTCACCCAGGCTCCTTCAACAGCATCTCCTAAATATTTGGCTGCCGTCACTTAGAAAAATAAAAGCAACAAGTGTGGAGAACCCACATGCAAATTCTCCTCCAAGCTATACGTCATACTTGAAACTACAGATTCATTCCTTCATTGTTTTTAGATCAAAGTCCTAGAGTATGCCCTCGAAAGGCATTATGGGTATATCTTCACTGGGTGGACTGCAGTGAAAATGGCTCACCCACCCATCTTCTCAAAGTGAATTTGGGATGTGTAATAAACTCTAGCTCACAGTGCTTAACCATTGAATGTCACTCTTAGATCATCTGCCAATTCTTAGGACCAAGTCTGGTACGGTCTGATCTTTCTTGGTTGGCAAATGTTCAAATTAAAATGAGAAGGTGGAACACCATGCTGTCTCTAATCAACCTAATCTCACAATGTGTACCTGACCTCAGTGACCATGGGTTATGAATTGAATTTACAATAAATTTGGTCATTTGTGTGTTCACATACGAAAAATAACCATCAAAAGAACGGATTTGTTGTGATTAAACCCAACCTGTTTTCTAAGGCCCTACAGCTAAGGGGATGTATGTCTCTTTTTACTTATTTGCTCATAGGATATGGGCATCACTGTGTGGGTCAGCAGACAGTCCATCTCTATAGTCCATCCTTAGTTGCCATCTGGAAGGTGGCAAAGAGCTGCCTTTTTATTTGATTTGATTTCTTATTGTCACACGTACGTGATTATTTTGTGTGTTATCAAGTCAAGTCATGCCTGACATAAGGACATTATGATAATAAAACAGAATGAAGAATACAATGTTACAGATACAGAGAAGGTGCGGCGCATCGTAACTTTAATGTATAAGAGGTCCATTCAAAGATCTGATGCCGTTAATGATCTGTCGACCTGGTGATGCAATAATGTGGGACTGCTTGCATGGAAGAAGCTGTTCTTGAATCTGTTGGTATGTGTTTTCAAACTTCTGTATGTTCAACCTGACAGAAAAGGGCGGAAGAGAATATATACAGGGTGGGATAGGTCTGGGCTTATGATGGCTGCTTTCCGAACTCTCTGTAATTTCTTGCGGTATGAAATTATGTAAGATGATCCCAGAATGCTGATCAAGGCAGTATTTTGACCTATTAACAGTGAAAGAACAATGATATATTTCCAAGTCAGAATGGTAAGTGGCTTGGAGGGGAAATTGCAGATGTTGGTTCTTCATGTATCTGCAGCCCTTTATAGTTTCGAAGGTAGTGACCAGAAGCTGAATTGGGCTAGCCATATAAATACTGTGGCTACAAAAGCAGGTGAGAGGCTAGAGGTGGCACAGTGGCTCAGTGGTTAGCACTGCTGCCTCATAGCACCAGGTTCCCAGGTTCAATTCCATCTTTGGGGTGACTGTCTGTGTGGAGTTTGCACATTCTGTGACTGTGTGAGTTTCCTCCACATGCTCTGGTTTCCTCCCACAGTCCAAAGATGTACAGGTCAGGTGAATTGGCCATGCGAAATTACCCATATTGTTAGATGCATTAGTTAGAGGGAAATGGGTCTAGATGGGTTACTCTTCGGAGGGTCGATGTGGACTGGTTGGGCCAAAGGGCCTGTTTCCACACTATAGAGAATCTAATCTAATCAATCTTACAGCCAGTAACCTACCTCCTGACTCTCTAAAGTTGGCCACCATCTACAAGGAACAAATTAAGAGTTTAGTGGAATATTCTGATTTATTTGGATGAGCACAACTCCAATAATACTCAACAAGCTTGAGGATATTCAGAATAAAGCAAGTCACTTGACTGGGGCCACATCCACTCTTTCCATCACCAACACTCAGTACCAGCAGTATGTACCATTGACAAGGTGAACTGCAGAAATTCACCAAGGCTCTTATGACAGTACCCTGATACCATTGAATGGCAAGGACTGATGGTTAGATTCTCTTTTATTGGAAGTAATCATTGCCTGGCATTTGTGTGATGTGAATGTTACTTGCCACTCTGGGTATTGTCCAGACCTTGTTACATTTAGGCATGGAATGCTTCAGTCTCTGAGGAGTCATGAATGGCAGGAACATTATGTAATTATCAGTGAACATCCCCACTTCTAACCTTATGATGGACGGAAAGTCGTTGATTAAGCAGCTGAAAATGGTTGGCCCTTGGACACTACTATGAGGAACTCATGCAGGGATGTCCTGGAGCTGAGATGACTGACCTGCAAAAACCATGACAATCTTCATGCCCGAAATGTCGATTCTCCTGCTCCTTGGATGCTGCCTGACCTGCTGTGCTTTTCCAGCAACATATTTTCAGCTCTGATCTCCAGCATCTGCAGTCCTCACTTTCTCCTATCCCTAATAAAATACCTGTAAATCCAGTCCCTCAGGCTTCCCTCCAAAAACTTGCCCTCCACCGACGTCAGGCTCACCAGTCTATAGTTCCCTGGCTTGTCTTTACCGCCCACATTAGCCAACCTCCAGTCTTCCACCACCACACCTGTCATTATCGATGATACAAATATCTCAGCAAGAGGCCCAGCAATCACTTCACTAGCTTCCCACATAGCTCTAGATACACCTGATCAGGTCCTGGGGATTTATCCACTTTTATATGTTTCAAGACATCTAGCACTTCCTCCTCTGCAATATGGACATTTTTCAAGATGTCACCATCCATTTCTCTACATTCTATATCTTTAATGTCCTTTTCCATAGTAAATAATGATGCAAAATACTTGTTTAATATCTCTCCCGTCTCCTGCGGCTCCATACAAAGGCCGCCTTGCTGATTTGTGAGGGGCCCTATTCTCTTCCTAGTTACCCTTTCTTCCTTAATGTATTTGTAAAAGCTCTTTGGATTGTCCTTAACTCTGTTTGCCAAAGCTATCTCATGTCCCCTTTTTGCCGTCCTGATTACCCTCTTAAGTATACTCCGAATGCCTTTATACTCTTAGAAGGATTCATTTATCCTGTCTATACCTTACATATGCTTCCTTCTTTTTCTTAACCAAACCCTCAATTTCTTTAGTCATCCAGCATTTCCTATACCTACCAGCCTTTCCTTTCACCCTGACAGGAATATACTTTCTCTGGACTGTTGTTACCTCATTTCTGAAGACTTTCCATTTTCCAGCCGTCCCTTTACCTGTGAACATTTGCCCCTAATTAGCTTGAAAGTTCTTGCCTAATCCCATCAAAATTAGCCTTCCTCCAATGTAGAACTTCATCTTTTAGATCTGGTCTATACTTTTCCATCACTATTTTGAAATGAATAGAATTATGGTCACTGGCCCCAGAGTGGTCCCCCACTGACACCTCAGTCACCTGCCCTGCCTTATTTCCCAAGAGTAGGTCAGGTTTTGCACCTTCTCTGGTAGGTACATCCACACACTGAATCAGAAAATTGTCTTGTACACACTTAAGAAATTCCTCTCCATCTAAACCCTTAACACTATAGCAGTCCCAGTCTATGATTGGAAAGTTAAAATCCCATACCATAATCACCCTATTATTCTTACAGATAGCTGAAATCTCCTAACAAATTGGTTTCTCAATTTCCCTCTGACTACTAGGGGGTCTATAATACAATCCCAATAAGGTGATCATCCCTTTCTTATTTCTCAGTTATACCCAAATAACTTCCCTGGATTTATTTCCAGGAATATCCACCCTCAGTACAGCTATAATGCTATCCCTTATCAAAAACATCACTCTCCCCCTCTTCTCTTGCCTCCCTTTCTGTCCTTCCTGTAGCATTTGTATCATGAAACATTAAGCTGCCAGTCATGTCCATCCCTGATTGGAGTAGAGTTCTGCAGCTGTTATGGATGCCTATTCTTGCGTTGCTAGATCTATTCAAAGTCTATTCTATTTAACATGATGATCATGCCACACAACACAATGGAGAATATTCTAAGATGAGGCTTTGTCTACACAAGGAATGCATGGTAGTAACTTTTACTGATCATGTCATGGACAGTTGCATTTGCAGCCAGCAGATTGGTGAGGATGAGGTAAAGTATATTTTTTCCCTCACCACCTGCCACAGATGCAGATATGTCCTGTCAGACCTGACCAGCTCAATCAGTAATACTGCTGCTCAGCCTCTCTTGATAGTAGCTATTGAACTCACTCATGCAGAGTACATTCTGTGTCCTTGCCACCTTTAGTGCTTCCTGCAAGTGCTTTCAACATGGAGGAGTTTTTTTAAAATTCAGATATATGATGTGGGCACCACTGGCATTTATTGTCCACCATAGTTGCCATTGGAAAATGGTGGTGAACTGCCATCTTGAACCACTACAGTCCTTGTGTTGATGGTTGATCCATAATGCCCTTAGGGAGGGAATTCCAAGATTTTGACCCAGTGATAGTGATGGAATGCTGATATATTTCCAAGTCAGCATGGTAACTGGCTTGGAAGGGAACTTGAAGGGGGTGGTGTTCCCATGTACCTGTATTTGTCCTTCAAAAGGGAAGTGCTAAATGGGTTTGGAAGGTGCTGTCTGAGGATGTTTGGTAAATTTCTGTAATGCATCTAGTAGGTAGTACATGCTGCTGATACTGAGCGTCAGTGGTGAAAGGAATAGTTGCTTATGGACATGGTGCATCAGCTGAGGGTGGACGGTACACAATAATCAACAGACATTTCCCTATCCCAAGTTTGATCTGATGCTCTGAAACTTCATCGCATCCAGAGTCAATGTTGAGGAGTCCCAGAGCAACTTCCTCACAACTGTATGCCACCATGCCTCCATCTCTGCTGAGTCTGTCCTGCCAGTGAGACAAGACATATCCAGGGATGGTGATGGTAGGGTCTGAGACATTGCCGGTAAGTTATGATTCCATGAGTCTGACGATATGAGGCTGGTTGCTTGACTCGTCTGTGAGACAGCTCTGTCAGTTTTGGCACTAGCCCCCAGATGTTAGCAAGTTGGACTTCATAGTGTCGACACAGTTGTGTTTGCCTTCACCAATGCTGGATGGTCCGTCTGTTTTCATTTCTTGTTCTCTGCTTTTGTGATCCCAGTCCCACATCCTCTGGCTGAATCTTAAAACCATTGTTTAACTGGGGATGGGTCCCAGAAGAGTCAACTGCATCCGAAAAGCCAAATAAAAAATACATTCCATTAATAAAACAGCATAAGTTTAGATTAGATTCCCACAGGTCATTTGGCCCCACACGTCCACACCGACCCTCAGAAGAGTAACCCACCCAGAACCATTTCCCTCTGACTAATGAACCTAACACTATGGACAATTTAGCGTGGCCAATTGACCTGGCCTACACATCTTTGGACTGTGGGAGGAAACTGAAGCATCCAGAGAAAACCTACACAGACACTGGGAGAATGTGCAAACGCCACACAGCTACCCATAGGCAGGAATTGAACCCAGTTCCTTGACACTGTGAGGCAGCAGTACTAACCACTGAGCTACCACGCTGCCCATGAGGGGCATCTGAGAGAGCTGCACCTGACACATCTCAATGACTTCCCAAAGGTATTCAAACCAAATTATTATATTTCTGAACTGAAGGCACTGCTTAGGAAGTACATATTATGACAGGTAATCTGTCCACAGCCCCCACCAACAGCATGTCAGCTGAATAACCAGTTAAATTGTTGATTCGATATGATAGTTGAGGCTTTAATCCTGTCTCCTTGGAGTCAGCTGTGTTTCATTATCAGTGTGAGAATTTGGAGGTAGATTATTGATTATTTTTAGGTCTCATCAATGTGAGCTGAACTCATCAATCTTGGTTTGGCAATCTAATCTCTGAGGAGGGAGTAAAAGTTGATATAAAGAAGCTGAGCACTGTGCCATGGGAGATTCATCAACAGTGAGTAGCTTACCATCAATGGTGTAATAGATAAGCCAAACCCATGGTAGCTCATTGTTTAGCACTGCTGCATCACCAGGGACTCGGGTTCAATTCCAGCCTAAGTCAATTGTGTGGAGTTTGCACATTCTCCCCATGTCTGTGTGGTTCTCTGGGTGCTCTAGTTTCCTACTACAATCCAAACATGTGTAGATTAGGTGGATTGGCCTAATGCATGATTACATGGATAGGGTAGGAGGATGAGTCTAGTTGGGATTCTCTTCAGAAGGTCAGTGTGGACTCAATGGGCTGAATGGCCTACTTTGCACTCTAGGAGTTCTATCTCTCTCAATTCACTAATGCTGCATTCAATTCTGTGCCAAACTATAAAGTTTCTTTCACCAGACTTGGCAGGGTAGATGCAGAAAGGTTGTTTCCCCTTGTGAGACAGTCTAGGACCAGAGGATATAATCCCACAATAAGGAGTTGCATATTCAAGACAGGGACATGGAGAAATCTTCTCTCAGAGTGTTGTGAAACTGTGGAAGTCTTTACCACAGAAGGCTGAGGTTGAGCCATTAAGTATATTTAAGGCTGAGATAGACAGATTTTTAATCAGTAAGAGTAATGGGGAAAGGCAAGAAAGTGGAGTTGAAGATCATTAGTGCATCATAGGTGGCACGGTGGCTCAGTGGTTAGTGCTGCTGCCTCACAGTGCCAGGGATGTAGGCTCAATCCCAGCCTCAGGCCTGTCTGTGTGGAGTTTGCATATTCTCCCCGTGTCTGCATGGGTTTCCTCCAGTACTCGTTTCCTCCCACAGTCCAAGGATGTACACGTCAGGTAGGTTGGCCATGCTAAATTGTCATTAGTATTCAGCAATGTATAGGTTACATGCATTAGTCAGGGATAAATGTAGGATAATAGGGTAGGGGAATGGGTCTGGGTGGGTTACTCTTCCGAGGGTCGGTGTGGACCTGTTGGGTCAAATGGCCTGTTTCCACACTGTAGGGATTCAATGATTCAGCCATGATCACACTGAATGATGGAGAAGATTCAATGGACTGAATGGCCTACTCCTCTCCTATCTCATGATTTTTCAGTCAAGTTGGCTATCATCTTGTCATATCTTTGATGTTTTCTTGTTGAATATATATCCATTTTGTACAGTCTTGAGGAGAGGTTTTACATTTTCGTGTGTTGGTACAAATGGAACATGCTTTATTTGCTGGTTTCCCATTGCAGCAGCAGTGTGCTTATGGCACAATCTATGCTCTCTGTTCAGTTTCAGGAAATACGTCCATCAACCTTTGGGATCAGATCTTTGGAACTGGCCATGGGAGTGGCTGCTTTTTGCAAACTTGAGCCAAAGCAGGAAATCAGATTTTGCCTTTCAGAAAATGGATTGAAGAAAAATGAGTCAGAAGTAGTATTTCTGGTCAAAAATCAATAAAACATTGAAGCGTCCAAACTTAAGCTTCCATATAGTTTCTTAATTTTGTCATTAGATCATATAAAGTGTGTCAGTTTTGAACTGAGTTAAGTCAAGCTGAGAAAATCTTTATTGACCCTACTTAATATTCTTAACTCAGCTCTTTCCTTCATTATTCTGAATCTGGATACACTTATTTAAAGTTACCTAATATTAATTATCAATCAAATATTCACACACATGAAAAGTATTCATAGACAGGTTAAGATCTTGAAGGTTTTCATGATGGGGGGCTTTCAGCAATCAAAGAGTCTGTATATGGAACTTATCAGATTGGAAGTAACAAGCAGGATGCGGTGTTTATGATCTGGTTGAAGGGGTTGCTTAGTGGATCCTAGATATTCCTACGTCCCCAAAATCAGTTCCTGCTAACTGCTGATACTTGGTGAGTGAACTATGCCATGTAACCCTTGTTACAATTTCATGTCTCAGTGTGATTATTGTCTGACACAATGACATGTTGACAGTCTGTGACTACAAGTTGTACAGGTTAGTCATCATCTCTGCCAAGCTCACCTTCCAACATCTGTTGGCAAGGGATCTGAAGGTTATCAAGCGTAGTTGAGAATCTGCAACTCAAAACACACACAGATCAACCATGGTGAACCAGGTTCAAGGGGATGAAGGGTCCAATGCTGCTCATATTTCATGTATTCAAAATACAAACTGCACTACTATTTCTATAAGATACTGAGTTTCATGTACTTTTTTTAGTTTTAGAGTGGTAAAACAGAGACCGGATCCTTTTCACTTGTAAAGGTCAATGCAAAAGAAGCATAAGCATAATCTGTCACCTGAGGTAAGTTACACACATTTTGTCAAGTTCTGGCAGGTCTCTAATTGTATTCTGCTAACATGGCAAAGAAACTAAAATGTGCTCTTTTCTGGAAAGGTTGAAGTCTTTGGAGTGAGCCATGCATAAATCCAGTTTCTAGGCTAAAGCTCTGCATTGCATAAAGGATATGGAAATAGATGATTGCTACTAGCTGTGTTCTGTTTTATTCAATCTCCTTAGGACCCAAACAACATTTCTGGAGCAATTAATATAAAGAGTGTAGATAAAGTTTGACTTCACCTTTGCATTATGAATAACAGGCTAATAGTGCTCACAGATGCAATTCACTGTGACGATCTTCACTGACATTTGCAATTTGTATAGCCATCAGGTTAAGCTAATAGAAACCTTTCTTAAATTCAAACAACAAAAAAGCTGTCAATATTCAGGAACAGTGCAGAGCTAATAGAACAAGTCTTAAAATCAAGCCAAGAAAAGAAATAAGTGGAACACTAAGTACAAGGTTGAAAACACATAATAAATGCAGAAAGTTGAATATTAAATGGACAAATATCAGAACAGCAAGGAGATGGATATCAAATGCTATAACACCCAACGAACTGGAAAGCCATGGATTCCCTGTCTGAATTCAGACATTTTAAACAAAGGATGCAACTACGCTTCATAAATCAGGCAGTTGCAAAATCAATTATAAAGTCATAGAGATGTATCGCAGGGAAACAGACCATTTCGTCCAACACGTCCATGCTGACCAAATATGCTAAATTAATTTAGTCCCATTTTCCAGTATTTATCCCAAATTCCCCTAAACCCTTCCTATTCATATATCCATCCTCTGCACTGTTCCTGAATGCAGACAGCTTTTTTGTTGTTTGAATACCCATCCAGATGCCTTTTAAATGTTGTAATTGTACCAGCCTCCACCACTTCCCCTGGCAGCTCATTCCAAACATGCACCACCCTTTGCATGAAAAATTTGCACCTCAGGTCCCTTTTAAATCTTTCCCCTCTCAGCCTAAACCTAGGCCCTCTAGTTTTGGACTCCCTTAACCTGGAAAAATGACCTTGGCTATTCACTCCATTAATGCCCCTCATGATTTTATAAACCTCTATACAGCCTTCCCTCAGTCTCCGATGTTCCAGGAAAAATAGCACCAGCCTATTCAGCATCTCCCTATAGCTCCAATCTCAGCAATATCGCAGCTCTTTCAAGTTTAACATTATTCCTTTAGCAGGAAGACCAGAATTGCAAGCCATGTTCTAAAAGTGGCCTCACGAATGACCTGTACAGTCGCAATATGATATCCCAACTCCTATATTCAATGCATTAACCAATAAAGGCAAACATATCAAACACCTTTTTCACTATCCTGTCTACCTGCGACTCCACTTTCAAGGAACTGTGAACCTGCACTCCAAGGTCTCTTTGTTTGGCAACACTTCAGGCAAACATGTGAAAATGCTCACAGCAATTGATAATAGGGTTGCCATAGAGTCAATACTTGGGGCTTATCTGAAGAGGACCAGAAAGCTCCTGCAAAGATATGGAACTGTGAGAAGACCAATTGCATGCAAGAGTCAACTTCAAATCTAATCATAAGTTGATGTCCTATAGAAAAAGCCACGGGAATCATTAGATCAATTTGTTAGTAAAAGGTTTTACAACCAACGTGACATTTCAGAGCAGAGAATGGAATTGGTGATTACCTCAGTATCTATTGAAACATTGTAAAAAATGCTCTTTGAGAAAAAGAGCAGTCACCATAGTGATTTAATCCGAGCAGATGGCAGAAAACACACAGCCACTGGTGACAGACAATGGCACCCGCAAACAAATAATATTGACACTAGCCAGGACACAAAAAGTAAGCAAATTGTGTGGCAAGTACAGTCAACTGCATTGCGAAGCTGTCCTACATTCCAAGATCCGTGCAAGGTGTGTGGTACAAAAGGACAACGAGTCCACTTATTCAAGAAATTTGGCTTGAAAGATGGAGCCAGCAGCTACAACAAGGAATAACCAAAACGAGGACAGACCTAGCAGAGCATTTGGTGGCACCAGAGGCCTGTATAAATATAAACTGATACACCAAGTTCACAGCATGACAGATGCAAATGAAGACCCAGAGTGGAGCAACTTTCAACCAGAGGTACAATAGGCTCTCCACATTATGAATATAACACACTGTGTGGGAGCAGTTAACCACCTCAAACATTTTTGCCACATTTGATTTTATTTGCCCAAAGAATACTGACACACTCAAAACCAAGGTGGAGATGATAGCTAGAACAAATATCCAACAGGTCTACATTCTAAAGCAAATGCACCAGGATCATTGGAACTCAATAGTACAACTGATGACTACCAGGATTCTTGACAAAAGGCTCCTGCCCGAAACGTTGGTTTTCCTGCTCCTCAGATGCTGCCTGATCTGCTGTGCTTTTCCAGCACCACTCCAACCTTGACTCTAATTTTCAGCATCTGCAGTCCTCACTTTCACCTGCATACAATGTGTCAATTTTTTTTTTATATTGTTACTTTAACAATACAATGCAGCTATGGCAATTCAACATAGATTCCACAAATACTCTACCTCATTGGCATAATTGAAACAGCAGCAGCAGGATCACCAGTATGTACAGATCTTAACATTATGAGAGCACCATGATGGCCATGATAGCAGAAGAAAGCCAGAAAACTATCATGGAGTCAGTCCAGGATTTAGAGCAATTGTATTATTACCTGAATGACAGCAGATTGGGAAAGGTGGTAGTGCAATAAAACCTGGGTATCCTTGTACACCAGTCGCTGAAAGTAAGCAAGAGGTGTTGAAGAAGGCAAATGTGCTATGACATAGAGGTGAACCTTTCTGTTAATTCAACCAAACACCCAGAAAAGCTCACTTTGCCTCATAATGTGTTAAAATATGAGTGACAGAGAACTCCCAAATTCACTATTTAAAGAAAATAACATCAATTTATTTTTTAACTGGAAAAGTGAACATTAAACAACAATTTCACAACTCTAAGCCCCTCTTTCTCTTAACTGTCTATCTACCTCCAACTCGATAACAAAATGATGAGACACTTATTAAAATTGCATCAACTTAATTTCAAAACTACACAGTGGCTGTTGTCTTCAGTGTCTGTCTTCTTCTGGCTGGTGATCTCCTTGGATCGTCTTCTTTCTTTTTACTGTGAATATGTTTCATATAAAACGATACCTTTGATGGAAAGGATTTCCTAATTTCTTAAGGCTCTTTTGGCAGTTTGTCTCTCTCTGATTTTCAAAATGTGAACAATTTTATATCCCCAACGTCGGATCATCTCATTGGCTCAATGTTGGTGAAACAATAAGTTCAAATATGATTGGGTTTTAGTCTCCTGGGGCATAATTTAAACTTATTGGTTAAATTCGAATGTTTGCCAAAACAACAACCAACTCGGGTACCCATTTCACAGCCAAATGTTACATATTTTCAATTTTCCAGTACACTCTGAGACTGCCACCTAGTCATATACATAGGTGCTTGGCATCTCTTAGTTCAGAACAGCATTCACTCTCTCTTAAAGGTACAGTATGTGCATTCAACTTCATAACAAATGGTGTATGAGAGGATTCAAGCACAGGAACAGGGAGGCTTTTCTGAACTGAATATGGTCTTGGTGAGACCAAACCTGTGCAATCTCCTTATCTGAGAAAGAATTTTCTGGCAACTGAGAGAGTGTACAGAAGGTTTACTAGACTGATTCCTGGGATGGTAGGACTGATGAATGCAGAGAGACAGGATCAGTGAGGACTATATTCACTAGAATTTAGAAGAATGAGGATAGAATCTCAGAAATCTATTCAATTTTCACAGAATTAGATGGAGTAAATGCAGACATGATGTTCTCAACGGAGATCAGAACCAGGAGTCACAATCTGAGGATAGGTCTTTTAGGACTGAGATAAGGAGGAATTTCTTCACCCAGAGAGTGGTGAGCCTATGGAATTTATTGCCACAGAACGTAGTTGAGGCCAAAGCATTGAATGCATTCAAGGAAGATATACATGTAGTTCTTTGGACTAAAGGGAATAAAGGATATGGGGAGAAAGCTGAAAGACCATACTGAGTTGGATGATGAACCATGATCATATTGAATGGTGGAGCAGGCTCGAACAGCTGAATAGCCTACGCCTGTTTGTGGATTAAACATGAATGAAAGTTTCAAAGGCAATGCTGTATTGAACTTCAGAACAGATGGAATTCTGGGATTATTGCCCTCTCCAAAAAATGTAATACTCGCATCGAAAGAAAGATTTATGTATGAGCTGGATGACTAGGATCCAATGGAACAATGCAGATCACCCCACAGACTGGTGCCATCTGTGTACTATGTGTACACAGTCATATGTGTACTAATGAAAGACAGTGCAATTACAGCATTGCAAGGTACAGATTTATAATTCTCTGCTTAAAGAGATGTCCACATTTTATCATGACAGGAATGAAATTCCAAGTTGACAGGAAACAAATTCTTCCCCAAGCTAGATGCCTAACATGGATATTGGTTGATACATAAGCCAAGAAATCTCAAAAAGCCCTGAATTGGAATAAAATATTTGACAAGGATACAGGGAATAGGCTGGAAATTGGCACCAGGCAAGAGGACCAGTGTAGGTGCAATGGGGCAGGCATTTGTCTTACACCTTTGACTTAATGTGGGCCAGAGTACGTTTTGCAACCTGAATAAATAGAGCTGAAACACGACTTACATGATCTCCTTTTGTACTGTAACAATTCTGAGATCGAGTGAAATCACTACCTTCAAAAACAGCATTTGGAAAATATTGCTTCCTGAAACTACATAGTATAGACAGGGTGGATAGAGACAAGCTTTTTCCCAGGGTGAATGATTCAATAACGAGAAGTCAAGGTGAGAGGTCGAAAGTTTAAGCGGGATACACGCGGCAAGTCCTTCACACAGAGGGTGGTGGGCGTTTGGAATGGGTTACCAACAGAGATGTTAGAGGCAGGCATGGTAGATTCACTTAAGATGCTTCTGGACAAATGCATGTGTAGGTGGGGAGCAGAGGGATACAGAATTGACCAGCTTAAGAATTGACTAACATTTTTAGACTGTACATTTGGATCGGCTCAGGCTTGGAGGGCCAAAGGGCTTGTTCCTGGGCAGTAAATTTTTTCTTTGCTCTTTCATTGTAAATTTTGGGTTACTGTCAGTTAATGTCTATTGCAGCAACAAATGGACAGATTCACAGAAAATGTACCTGGGTGTGTGGATGATATAGTGGTAACAGGCAAACCTAAGAAGAGGATGATCAGAACTTTCATTCACTGATGGTGGCAACTCACCATAAAGGGCTCAGATTTAACAGCAAGAAGTAGCAGGTGAATCTAAATCAGGTCAGTTTTGGCTCTCCATGTTCAGATTGCAACATGTACCCTGGTCCAAGTTAAGTCAAGGTGTAAGATAAATACTTGCCTTACAAGATAAAGATGACCTACAGCAATGCCTTGGATTCTTCAACTTATATCCAACAAACATTCTGAACTTTTCTGTCAAAGCATCATCATTGAGAGAGTTATAGAGTCATGAGGTCATAGAGTCATACAGCACAGAAATAGACCCTTTGGCCCAACTCATCCATGCTGACCAAGTTTCCCTACTTAAACTAGTCCCAGTTGCTTGCATTTGGCTCATATCCCCCCAAACACTTCCGGAAGCTGTCCAAATGTTTCTTGTATCTACCATTTCCTCTGGCAGTTCATTTCACAGAGGAACCACCCTCTGTGAAAAAGTTGCCCCTCAGGTCCCTTTTAAATCTTATTCTTCTCACCTTAAAAATATGCCCTCAAAGTTTGAACTCCATCCTCTGTTCACCTTAAAAATGGGCCTTCATGATTTTATACACCTCTGTAAGATTACTCCTACGTGTCAGTGAAAAAAGTCCCAGCCTATCCAGCCTCTCCTTATTAAATCAAACCCTCCAGTCCCTTGTAAATGTTTTCTGAACCCTCTCCAATTTAATAGGAGCCTTCCTATAGCAAGGTGACCAGAACTATATACAGTACTACAAAAGTGCCTTCGCAAACGTCCTGTACAACCTCAACGATGATGTCCCAATTCCTAATCTCAATGGTCTGAGCAATGAAGGCAAGTGTGTTCAACACCATCTTCACCACACTCTCTACCTATGACTTAACTTTCAAGGAACAATGTGGCAGAATTGTGTTGCCCTAGTTTCACTTATGCTCCTCAGAAAAGATGTACTTTAATCAGGAGGACCATCAACACAGTTGAAAAAAGTGCACCCTGCAGTCCCAGGATCCAAGGAAGAAATGACTCCTGTAAATTGGCACTTCATGAATTATGATTCAAAACTGTTGTAAGTGCATTTCCAATTATTTTAACACAGAATGTGAAACATTTGCACTGGAATTTGGTATCATATAATTCACTCCAGAAACTGTTCACAAACCATTGGAAATGATTTGCCACAAATGCCTTCCAATAGTTCCTTCTGGATTACAATGATAAAAATACGATAAGACCTTGATGCTTGCTTCAAAACAGGTACCACATTAGTCAACTCTGGTATACTAAGCAGCTTTCCAAACTCGAGCAAGGACACACATGTTCCGCTGGATCTAAAAACCAACAGAACAGACATCAATCTGAAAGATGAACTCAAACTTGACCTTTTGCATAAAATGTGTGACCAGCTTTGATCAAACAAACCACAACTGAAGGCAATGCAGAATGTTATTGTCGAAGGGTGATCTGACACAATACAAGAGGTGCCAGACACGCTCAAGTGCTCTTAACCTTAGAGAGAGATGGGCTCAGTACCTCAGGAAGCATTATTGTCAAAGGAAAGTAAGTACTTGTGCCTGAAGCTCTCTGCAAGGACACAGCCTCATTAGTACACGAGTGACATATGGGTACAAAGCAGAGGAGACAGAAAACATGAGATAGAGTCTATTGGCCAGGTATTAAAAGGTTAATGAGAATGTATGAGTCATGACCGAACCACTAGCCACAGCTACATGAAGACTTTCTACACCAGCAGGAATACAGAGTGTCTCTCAGTCCAAAATTACCACTGATCTATTTTCTGTGAACAGAGATAACTTGATTTTGCTCTTTCTTTCCAATGATCTGACAGGTAAGAAGCACTTCAACTCATCAATGGCAGACACATTGAATATAACACTCAGTCTGTAGGGTTAAGAAATCAGTTCTGACAATGGACTGCAGTGTTTGTGCAAAATGTTCACGGATATGTGTGCTAAATAGGCATGAACCAACTGAGGTTCTCATCTTCTTACACCAGATTAAACCGTTTGCTGAGCAGCTTGGGATGACATGGTGGCTCAGTGGTTAGCACTGCTGTCTCAGAGTGCAAGGGATCTGGGTTTGATTCCAGCCTTTGACAACTATCTGTGTGGAGTTTGCACATTCTCCTTGAGTTTGTATGGGTTATCCCCAGATGCCTGGTTTCCTCTCACAGTCCAAAGGTGTGCAGATTAGGTCAATTGGTCATGCAAAATTGCCCATAGTATGCAGGCTGAGTGAACTAGCCATGGGAAATGCAATATTACAGGGTAGGGTGTTGGTCTGGGTGTGATGCTCTTCGGAGGATCGGTGTGGACTCAATAGACAAAATTGCCTGCATCCACTCTGTAGGGATTCTATGAAATGGTTTGCACCATTAAATCACTCATTCCAAAGTGTAAAAGAACAGAACTAAATTGTTGTGTCACTGTGTTACACTTCAGAATTGCATCTCGAGATATTAGCAGAGAATATCTGAATTCTCTAGCCATCTGAATTCTCAGAGAAGCAGGTGCAATCCTTGACAAAACAGGGAAGATGAAATTGGTATATGACCACCATGCTGACACAAGATAATCTGAGCTACATATAGGACAGAGTAACACACCCCATAATGGGAACATAATTACCTGCAGAGTCTACTATATGTGCAGTGAACCCAGCATTTATGGAGTCACAATACCTTACAGGGCAGCACTAGGCAGGAACAAAAGCCACTTAAGGGACACGTATAACCTGCCAATTGTATACACTCAGATGATGATAGAGTGTTCGAACATCAGGGCAGTAATCAATGCACTGACAGCCCATCCGCAAACCAAGAACCATGAAGGATGAAATGTATATCTCTAGAATGTTGCACCATAACAAGATCTGGAAGAGTTGCTGAAATATATGGCCTCTTAGACTTCTCTGCTTGTACATTTTACAATCTCTCTCACTGGGGAGTAGCAAAACAAAAGTTATATCATGTTTATGTGCTTTTACTTGAAGTATACAAGAGCTATCATTGAGAGGAAAAAGGTTATGCTGGCCTACCACCTTGGGTGAGATATCCCTTTAAGAGTTCAACATGCCAACTGTCCCAATACCAAATGCTATCAAATGGCTGCGAGCCACATGCTTTCTCAACATGAACCCTTGAGACTGAAGCTATATCTGTATTTTATATTTGATTTTAGCTGTAAATGAGCCCATCACAGATTTTCAAGTAAATGAATTACATGGACTTCATTTGTCTTTGAGATATCACAAGAATATTATTATATGGATCTTAAATCTGAATTCAAGGTTTGCTTGTGTCCATCAGGATCTTGAGGCAGTCCTGCACATGCAGTTGCATTGTAATTGCCAGGAAATGTAAATTTCCAGTGGACCTATTCGCGCTATTTGGAATCCACAATGAATGTCTCCAATACTGAAGGCAATGGGCACGTTATCAGGTCTTACCTATTTTTATCCTGGAAATATTGGGCTGGTTAATGTGTGGTATAGCTCAGTGATTAACAAGCAAGTCTGCACTAGGGACCATAAGTTATCATCAATTAGCCATCCCAAGTGGAGCTGACTATCCACCAAATCAACCAACTCCCGACTTGAAGTCAGTACCCCCTCAACCTTACCTGCCTATAACCCCTGACCTGATTACTCCCTTACACTGATTACCTCTCTGATCAACATGACTACCCATCCACAAGATCCAACAAGCACACATACCTGACTGCCCCACAACTCAACATGAAAACTCCCCAATGACCTGACCCGATCCAACTAGAGAATGCACTTCAGCCAATTACCTAGTTGATTCAATCTGACTACACCCACTCACTCACCCATTGTGTTACACATTCATTCCTCCATTCACCCACTCATTTATTCATAGAAGATAGAATAATACAGCACAGTTCAGGCCCTTTGGCCCTTGATGTTGAGCCAACCTTTTATCCTGCTCTCAGGTCAAACTAACCTATGTACCCTAAATTTTACTATCATCCATGTGCCTATCCAGCAATCACTTAAATGTCCCTCAAGTATTTGACTCTACTACTACTGCTGGTAGTGCTTTCCATGCACCCATCACTTTCTGTGTAAAGAACCTACCTCTAGCATCTCCACTAAACCCTCCAATCACCTTAAAATTATGGCCTGTCTTAATAGCCATTTCCACCCTGGGAAAAAGTCTCTGACTATCCACTCGATCTATGCCTGTCATCATCTTGTACACCACTACCAAGTCACCTATCATCCTTCTTCACTCCATTGAGAAAAGCCCTAGCACCCTCAACATTTATTCATAAGACATGCCCTCCAGTCGAAGCAGCATCCTCTGCACCATCTCTAAAGCTTCCACATCCTTCCGACAATGAGGTGACCAGAACTGAACACAACCTGCCAAGTGTGGTATAACTAGGGGCTTTATAGAGCTACAGTGTAACCTCACGGCTCTCAAACTCAATCTCCTTGCTAATGAAAGCCAACGCACCATATGCCTTCTTAACAACCCTATCAACCTGGGTGGTAACAGTGAGGGATCAATGGACATGGACCCCAAGATCCCTCTGTTTTTCCACGCTGCCAAGAATCCTGCCTTTAACCCTGTAATCTGCATTCAAATTCAACCTTACAAAATGAATCACTTCACATTTTTCCAGGTTGAACTCCATTTGCCACTTCTCAGTCCAGCTCTGCATCTTGTCAATGTCCCATTGCAACCTACAACAGGCCTCCACGATATCCACAACTCCACCAACTTTCATGTCATTGGCAAATTTATTCACCCACCCTTCTACTTCCTCATCCAAGTCATTTATAAAATCACAAAGAACAGAGGTCCCAGAACAGATCCCTGTAGAACACCACTGGTCATCAAGCTCCAGGCTGAATATTTTCCATCTCCTACTACCCTCTGTCTTCTAAGGGACAGCCAATTCTGAATCCAGACAGCCAGATTTCCCTGTACCCCATGCATACTTCCTTTCTGAATAAGTCTACCATGAGGAACCTTATCAAACACATTGCTAAAATCCAAATACACCACATCCACTGCTCTGCCTGCATCAATGTGTATTGTCACATCCTCAATGAATTCAATAAGGCTTGTGAGGCATGACCTGCCCCTCACAAAGCCATGCTGACTAACTCTAATCAAGCTATACTTTTTCAAATAATCATAAATCCTATCTCTCAGAATCCTCTCCAATAATTTGCCTGCCACTGACATGAAACTGGCTGGTCTATAGTTCCTAGGGTTATCCTATTCCCTTTATTGAACAAGGGAATAAAATTTGCCACCCAACAATCATCTGGTACTAATCCAGTGAGCAGTGAGGACGCAAAGATAACCGCCAAAGTTGCAGTAATCTCTTTCCTCGCTTCCCATAGAATCATAGAATCCTTATAGTGTGGAAACAGGCTCTTCAGCCTTGCAAGTCCACACCAACTATCCTATAAATATTCCACCCAGACCCATTCCTCTATATAGAACATAGAACATAGAACAATACAGCGCAGAACAGGCCCTTCGGCCCTCGACTCTATGAATCTACATTTACCACTGACTAATGCAGCTAACCTAAACATCCCTGAACACCAAGGGCAATTTACCTAACCTGCACATCTTTGCATTGTGGGAGGAAACCGATGAACCTGGAGGAAACCCATGCAGACACAGGCAGGATGTGCAAATTCCACACAGTCGCCCAAGGCTAGAATCGAATCCAGATCCCTGACGCTATGAGGCAGTAGTGCTAATCACTAAGCTATCATGCCGTCACTTTTTTCTCCCTTTCTATGTAACTACTCATAGAAACCTCCCAATCTTTACTATCTCCTCCAGCCCACAATGTTTGTACAAAGTTAGTGCGATGAATAGCAAGGACAAAATTTACTATACAAAGGAATTCACACTTTCTGCTTTGCTACCTGTGTCCTCATAGAGTACACAGCAGTGATTTACCTCTGAAAGGCAGTCACTGTTTTATAGGCAATTGCAATTGCTGACTTGATCAGAGAAAATCCCACAGATAACAAAATTCGATGAGCATCAGTTGATCTGTTTTGCTGGTGTTGGTTAGGTTGTAATTATTGACTGTATGTCAATAATTACACCTGACGAACCACCTGATGAGGGTGTCGTGCTCTGAAAGCTAATGCTTCCAAATAGACTTGTTGGACTATCATCTGGTGTTGTGTGATTTTTAATGTTGTTGACTATAGGATTACCAGATTGCAAATAGAACATCCTGCTCCTATTCAACTAGAGTCACGAGATCCTCCAAATCCATCTGAATGGAAGGAGACAACCTCTGTTTAATATCTGAAAGGCGGACTCTCCAACAATGTAATTCTCAGCTGTGTGTCAGTTTGCAGTGTGGAACCCATAATCTTTCCCACTCTCAGTGTGACACTGAGCCAAGCTAATACTTGATTTAATGATTCTGCCACAAACTTAGAAATAAATTCAGCTGTGATTGCAAAAGTTCTCTCACAGAAAACATGAACGTTTTCAAAGATTCGGAAACAAGGAAAGTGAAGAATGAATGTTTTGTTCTGTTATCAAACTGGAATGTATACACAGGGATGTATCAGTTTAACAGAAGTGTCACTTTTCAGGAAAGTAATACGTTCCTGTCAGCTGGCAGATTGCATTCCAGGGTTAGAGACTGTAAATAGTCCATCAACCAACAAAAGGATCTTAGGACTTCACATTTCATTACAGTTGCAGCGATTTGAGGAATAAAAAAAGTAAAAATGACTTGGTTTCCTGTCGTGTTTTGTATTTAATGACAGTCTCAGAAACACTTGCCAGAATTGAGGAGACACAAGCATTTCAACACCAAGTAATACTCTTATCTTGAACTTGTTTTCAGATCCTTTATTGTTCAAGATTGAATGAAAAGGAATAACATCTTCAATTCTTCTACTTCATACACATATTGTTCAGCCTCCCTGCTGACTCCAAACATTGACTTCAATTGAAATAAATGTTTCAGTTGAAACATTGACAGATGTTAGCACCTGGACATTTAGAGTCTTAGCTATCAATGGTGGGTATTAATAGATTGAACACAGACATAAAACCAACTCAACTCAGAGACCGTGATAATCGTTTTCGAATCCAGATGGAGTTCTCTCTGATAATGTGCAAGAATTTACTTCTGGTCATTTCAAATTCTTTGTAGCCTCATATTGATTTTTTTCACTTTACTAGTGCACTGAGATAGCCTCAAGGGGGTGATGAGGAAGAGAGTAAGGTATGAATGATGAAGAACCCTCTGTGAAAGAGTGATGACTTTCCTTTAGCCCTAGCCATGACTTTCCTTACCATACTGCTCCAGAGAAGCTTTCCCCTCACCAACTGTTGAGGGATTGAAGGTTTCAAACTCAACTTTCTTTCCTTAGGCATAATGTTGAGCATTACAATGAAGGGCCATGAGCTAGTACAACAGAGGAAGGAACATTACAGGATCAACAAGTAGACCTTCCACCAGCAACACAGTGATCACAATCTGCCAATGCTGAAAACAAGACTGGCTTCAGAACAAGGTAGGCATATTAGCAAGGCTTCAAAGATCACAACTTGTTCATGCACCAAATGGCATCATTTATAGGAAAGAAACACTTTGTTAAAGGACAAATGAATAGCTGGATTGTCTTCATACTTTGGACCTTCAAGAGTAATAACACAGCTGGAAATAACTGAGACAAGGGCTGAAAACACTCAAGGCCTCAAACAGACATACACTGATCCTCCACAACCTACAATGGAACATCATCCATGTTCTGACAGGTTACTCCAACTGCTTTTCAGACTTTCCCTGTGAAGTGATTCCTTTATATCCCATCCTTCTCCAAGATGTGCTGAAAGTAAGGTCGAAAAGAGACTTGGTGTGTGTTGAATGGGGTGGGTGTTGTTAGCAGTGATTTGTGGAAGTAAGAGAAACATAAGTCGCTAAATGTTATTGGAAATTATAGTAGTAAATGATTTAGAGGCTTGAGAGGTGGTATAGGATAATGGCCAAGTCCTATTATGCTAATGAATGGAATATATCTTCAATGATACCTTCTGGCACCTAGACATTCCTGGAACTAGAACTGAGCCAGCAACTCTGCTTACGTTATATAATGATCAAAGGTTCCTGTCTGCCAGGAGAAGGTTGACTTGTGTCTCTCTGTACAATCTTAATACAACCTCACAACAACTGGGGATCAATGGATCGCATTTGCCGCTCCTGATAGTTAAGGGAATGTCTCCAAATTGCACAGCAACATCAAAACAAATCAATCTTACTGCTAACCCATGGTTCAAGCTTTAAATGTTGTTGGGTCACCTTGAAATACTGATTGTCCATTTATTTGTTAGAAAAACATCTTTGGGCAACACAAAAGTCCATTTGATCCTTTCAATGTCTTCTAATGGCTGTAATCTAAGCCACTGTATATTCACCTTTGCATATTTGTTTTAGACAAACTGTTCCTCTTTTCTGGCAGAGGAGTGGGTAGAAAAGCAGCCTGGTAGTTGCTTAGGTGATATTTGGCTTGCATACTTCAATCAACCTCTAGCCTGAAATAAAATAAAGTCTAAAAATGCTCATACTTTATTGTTGTGCTTTCTCGCCTGTTGATTAATTGAATATTTTGTTTAAGTAATAAATGACAAGTGCAGAGAGGGATGAACTGTTCTGTGTAGTGACACTATAAACATAAGCATTGTGCACACACATTGCAATCTCCTCACCATTCCATTTCTCCTTCTATCAATACCTAGGAGCAAGAGTTCCAGAAATTGAAAGTAACGGATGCTAATGTAGGACAGCAGGATAGTTGCAGCTGAACACCTTGCATTAATGATTTTTTTTGTCTGCGTTCTCAGAATAATTCAGTTCTAACACATCATCTGGATCAGTAACACCTCTGTGCCGCATACTGATGGCGGCACCTTTGCTGATGTTCCAAATCATTCAAGAAAGTTTACTTATGATCTCCTTTTACCCTTTTCCTAACTTAAGATAAATATTTGTTCCATTTTTTTAAATGACTAGGCGGATTGGAAATGCCAGTAGAGACCTTTTGAACAGATGGCCTGCTCAGTGCTGTGCATTCTATCTAATTCTATACAATATAGCCTCATGTATAGAGTGACAATAATTGCGTCAACTTTACTCTTAATGTCACCCTGAGCTCCATACTTACTGAGCTGACTGCAGCTTACCTGTAATTGCAGAACAGTGTGACAGCTCAATCCTTTGCTACACATGCGTCTATATGCAACTGCCCAGCCAACTGTTCCTTTGTGATGCCACTTCCCATGAATTTTCTTACAAAAGGACGTCAAAACCTGAATCTCAATTCACTGCCACAGCAACGAGCAGGAAAATTGCCAGTCTGCACAAAAGATTATAATTGCCAAACAACACATGCTGGGAGGAGAGAGTAAAATATCTCAGTGTGAGTAAAAATTATGTACTATAATGGCAAAATGTGTTTGAATTTTGCACTTAGGTGGTAGTAGCCCTGTTATCTCATTAATTCAAATCGGCTCTTACCAGAACTGAGAAAACTGCAGTAATAAAGAGAGCAGGAGCCTCACTTCCTGTGATTGTTGCTGTTGTTGAGTTGTACTTCATATGATTACAGTTGTCTATGAAACCACTGTTCACTCAGCAATGTCAGATGCAGAGTGTTGATCCTGCAAGGAGGTTTGTTTCAATCTTTGCTAAAATGAAAGGGAAATTAAGGCAATACTATAGGAGGGGCATGGATAAGCTGAATAGCCAAGGCCTTTTCCACAGGGTTGGGGAGTCCAAAACTAGATGGCATGGATTTGAAGTGAGAGGAAAGTTTTAAAAGGACCTTAAGGGACAGGTTTTCATGCAGAGGGTGGTACCTGTATAGAATGAGCTGCCAGAGGAGGTGGTAGAGGCTGGTACAATTACAATATTTAAAAGGCATATGGATGGGTGTATGAATAGGAAGGGTTTGGAGAGATATGAGCCAAATGCTGGCAAATGGGACCAGAATAACTTAGGATATCTGGTCAACAAGGACAAGTTGGACTGTAGGGTCTGTTTCCATGCTGTATAACTCTATGAATTTGACAGAAAAGTACATACATCTATAACAGTAATTATCTCAAATAATTAACCAGTATCATATGGTGAGGTGAAGAACAATGTGAGGTGAGGGTTGGTGAGAAAATCTGCTTTTGTTTTGAAATGATAGAGGTTTTCTGCCTAGTTTACCTCTTTAATTTTCTTTTACCAGTCAAACCATTCAAAAAATAAGGGGTCCAGTCCAGAACTGAGATTGCAGCAACTCTAAACACCAAGAAGGCTCAATTTCAAAATGTTAGCTTGCTCTCTCTCCATGGATGTTGTCTGCTATGATTCCCAGCATTTGTTGTTTTCAGCTCAGGCTCATTTTCAGCATTGCAACCTGCCAAAATGGATCACAAAACTTGCTGTATTGTTACAAAGACTCCCAATACTTCATGAAGATCCTTCTACCTGCTAATCTGATACCTAAAGTCATTCTAGTCCCATTTAGTGCAGTTCACTGTTTGCACACAATAAATGTTATCTTATCACTCTTACCCACATCGCAACAGTAAATGAATTATTCTGATCATTTGTATGCCATTAAGTGTTCATCTTATTGAAACAGTTAAACTGGAAAATGGAAGAGAACCACATTCTAATACAGGGACAGAAAATGTTGCAAGTTAACATGTCAGGCAGTAGCAGTTAGAGAGAGAAACCTAGTTAATATTTCAGTTTGAAGACCAGCTGAGGTCAAGATACTGTTTAGCATTTCCAGTTTTTATTTTGAACAACAGATGGGCTTAGTAGGGAATTAATGCAAGTGTAATATCCCTTAAGTTGAGATGCATGAGAGAGATAATAGAAGCAGTTTGACAATGTGAGGATCATGTCAACAACATATTAAATGCAGAAACAGTACTGTCTCTACATCCTATCTCCATCTCTTGAGGGCTATTTTCAAATAGGTAGTTCCAGTTGACTTTCTTGTGTTTGATCCCTATCCTCAAGATGGTAAGGTTGCAAGTAAACATCAGCTTCAGGGAAGACATATAGAGGACAGGAAATGTATATGCATGGAGGATCAAATACTTTGTAGAACATGTTGCTTGTTGATCAATAAACAACTTGTGAGTGTTCGGCAATGAAGTCAGCTAATCAAAGAAGATCTATGTTTGGTATGATGTCGCATAAGCATTCTAGAGTTGTTAACCTTTGACAAGCTTTGAAGAAGTGTACATCAGGGCTGAAATTCGATGGGTAGTTATTACAGAGTCAGTGATCAATGAACGGATTAGATAATGAAGGTGGCATGGTCTTTTTTTCAGGCTCTATCATCTGCTGAGAAGCTGTGTCAGGACTTGAGAACTAAATGATTAAATACGGGGAGATTGGTGATGTCCACTTTCAGGTATAAGGATGCACTGAGGATTTTTCCAGCATCACTTAGCAATTTGATGTCTTGCATGACTGCCTTGGAATTTATTTGCTAATATTCATAGCATCAATACTTCACACATGCCCACTCCCACCTCAGTTCATCTAATCTACAGTATTTTCTTTGCTTCTCTATTTAATCAAAAGACATTTACATGCAATGCTAGTTCTTCAGCTATTAACATGTCATTTTACAAAGCCATTGATTGTTTTATTTATTCACTTGCAGCATGTGAGCATCAATGCCAGTCCTGGCATTTTTTGCCTGTCCCTAGTTGCCTTGAGAAACTGATGACAGACTGTCTTCTCACACCAATGTCATTGGCTTACTACAACTCAGATTACTAGACCACTTCAGAGTCAGCCCTGTTGGTCTGAGGCTGCAGTCACATTCAGGCTGGACCAGGTTAGCACACTGTTTTGTTTCTCAGGAGAACATTGACAAGGCTTTTGGGTGCTGAGTGACAATTACACACCACATAAATCAGTGGCAGAGTTGGACCAAATGTACACTGCTGATGGATAAAGCCAGAACTGGGAGAGTTCTGACTGCCTGATATATAGGCTGTAGGACTGGGTCACTAACTCAACACTGCTAATATCATACACAGATTGGAGAAAACTAATCGTTGATTCATTGAATACAGTGCAGCCAAAAAGGAATGGAGAACAATTGGACAAACATATTCCTGGGCAGCACGGTAGTAGCTCAATGGTTAGCACTGCTGCTTCACAGTGCTAGGGACCTTGGCTTGATTCCAACCTCTGGCAGGCTGTGTGGAGTTTACATATTCTCTCCATGCCTGTGCAGCTTTGCTCCTGTTTCCTCCCACAGTCCAAAGATGTGCAGGTTAGGTGGATTGGACATAGGGAATGCAGGGTTATGGGGGTAGACGCTGTTGGTCTGTGCGGAATGCTCTTCAGAGGGTTTGTGTAGACTTGATAGTCTGAATGGCCTGCTCCCACACTGAAGAGATTCTATGATATTATGACTCAATGCCCTTATAGCTGTCACACCACCAAAGTTATACCTGTGGTTTGATGGTGAATGGACACTTTTAATTTTTCAAAACAAATGGAGAATTCACAATCTGCTAGCAAACAAGTTGGGGTTGAGCAGTCACATGACCTCTTTCCTTGTTTGCGGGTATGCATGGAAATGCGCAAGACTGAAAGTTAGTTTGATTCTTTGGATAAGACAATAAAATATACACTTTTGGGTCATTTTTTTTTAAAGTAAAATTCAGCAGGTCCTTGTGGATTTTATTGCTGTTATTGCCTAAGAACCTGCAAAATCTATTGCCTGCAAATGGCTACAGAATATATTTTAATTGATGCTGGCGTAAAGAAACTCAATCATTTCCAATAAGCTGCAAATGGTTTAAAATTGGGAAAAAAGAGACTATAGTTGCCTGTAAGAAACCAACTTGCTATAAGGAATTATCAATTTTTGAGAGCAGTCCTTTTGATAGAGAAGGCAGCTGAGGGAAGAAATCCAGCCCAAACAGAAGAAAGACCCAGGCTAAAATCTACTCACAGACTTGAATTTGTTTTTACTTTCATTTGTTCATGAGATGTGAGTGTCATAGGCTGTGTGAGCATTTACCGCTGAACCATAATTCGCCTTGAAATAGTGCTGCAGTTCCTTGGATGTAGAGGCACTCGCAGTACTTTTAGAAAGAGAGTTCCAGCATTTTTACCCAGCAGCAATAAAGGAACAATGACATAGTTCAAAATCAGCACGGTATGCAGATGGTTGCATCTGCCACACCTGTCCCACTATGTAGCCGAGCTCGCAGGTTTGGAAAGTCCTGTTGATGGTGTGTAACTGCAGTGTAATTCGTAGATGGCAAACTTTGCATTGATGCTGAGTGGAGTGAATGTTGAAGATGGTGAAGGAGGTGCCAAACAAGCTTTTTGAGTGTTATTGGATGTTCATCCTTTTAGGCAAGTGGTGTGTACTCCATCTCACTCCTGACTTCTGCCTTCTCAACGGCAGACCAGGTAATGGGGAGATGGGAGGTCAGTTTGTAGCCTCTGACCTGCATTTGTAGTCATAGTATTTATGTGCTAGTCCAGTTCAGTTTCTGGTCAATGAAAACTGTCAGCATGCTGATGGTGGCAGATGCCAGAATGGCAATGCCATTGAATATCAAGGAGACATGGTTAGATTTTCTCCACCAAATTCCAGGCCATTCTTATATTGGCAAAAATGACAGTAGTCCCAACATTGATCACTAGGGAAAACAATTGCACATCGCCCTCCACTCAGAAAGAGTATCTTTGCCCTCTGGCTCTTAACCAATTTAATATTTCTTGCAGAACCTGCTACTGCTCTTTTAATCAGCAATTTTATAAACAAATCTATTATATGGTAGTTATAGAGTCATAGAGTCATAAAACACAGAAACAGACCCATCTGTCCAACCAGTCCATGCTGACCATAATCTCAAACTAGTCCCACTTGCCTGCACTTAGCAAATATCCCTCAAAAGCCTTTCCTATTCATTAACTTATCCAATGTCTTTTAAATGTTGTAACTATACCTGCATCCACCATTTCCTCTTGTAGTTCATTCTACACATGGGTCACTCCCTGTTAAAAAAAGTTGCCCCTAATGTCTTTTTCAAATGTTTCTCCTCTCATCTTAGAAATATGCCAGTTTTAGACGCCCCTACCCTAGGGTAAAGATACATGCTGTTCACCTTATCTCTACCCCTCATGATTTTAAAAACCTCTACAAGGTCACCTCTCTACCTCCTAAGCTTCAGTGAAAAGATTCCCAGCCTATCCAGCCTCTCCCCATAACTCAAATCCTCCATTCCCAGCAACATCCTGGTAGATCAGTCCTGAATCCTCTCCTGTTTAATAGTATCCTTCCTATAACAGGGTGACCAGAACTGTACACAATATTCCAGAAGAGGCCTCACCAATGTCCTGTATAAGCTCAAAATGATGTCCCAGCTCCTATAACTCAAAAAATCTGAGAAATGAAGGCAAGCATGCTAAACTTTATGAAATATCTTTTGAAAGTCTATGTACACAGCATCAGTTGTACTACCCACTTCGTTACTTAATCAAATAATGTGTTAATCTATAATCTCTCTGTAAAATACTGTTTGAGAAAGGATGAGCTTAATGCAGTAGAAGATCAAATTAGCTTTAGAGTAACATAGGCAGAAGTGAGGACTGCAGGTGCTGGAAAGCAAAATTTAGATTAGAGTGGTGCTGGAAAAGCACAGCAGGTCAGGCAGCAGAGGAGATGACCTGGGGGTTGCAGTGTGAGAGAGAGAGAGAGAGACTCACTGAAATTCTTGTGGAGAGAGGAGGAGTACCTCTTCAAGGTATGCATCCTTGCAAGAGGATTCGCAGTAACATAGTCACAGAGTAACATAGTCAGGTTCACAAGAACCTTAAGTTGAAACAAAGTCAATTATGTAGGCATGAGCAATGAACAGACTAAATGTGTGGTGGGAAGTAAATAGTGGAAAGATTTTTAGAAATGATTCAAAATTTTATACAAAATATCCTCCTTTGAAAAGCAAAAGAATTAATGAGATAGCGACCTCCAACTAGGGAGCTGAAGACTAGATTGGAAGAAGAAACTTATCATGTTATGCAGAACAGCAATAAACCCAGAGTTTGATACAGATTTGGAAACCAACAACAGGCAGCCTGAAGATTAGTAAAGAAGGAAAATTAGGAAATAAGGATGAAGTAGCCAAGGTTTTTACAAGTAGTTAAGATTGAGAAAGGTAGCTGAAGGAAGTGTTTGTCACTTTGAGGAAAATACAGGAGAAATTATCAAGGGAAATCAGGAAATGGTAAGGATATTGAAGAAATATTTTTGTCTGCCTTTGAGAAGACAAAATTATGTTCCCGAAATAGAGAGTATATTCTTAAACTCACTGCCACCCACAGTCATATAGATAATCCTACGCAGCACATGCCTTTTTCTAGAAAGGTTTAGTCCTCTCGCAAGCTGAATTTTCAATGACAGCAAATGTGAGTTTATTGCATAAGAAATATGCACAGTAATTACAGGCACACAAAATCTTTCTTCTCTGTGGGTTCAGTCAGTTTTTAATGTCATTTTCCATCAGAGTCTATTAAAGAAAACATTTCCCAGCATCTCTGACAAACTCCCCAAATATATGGAAGCTGATCTGAATTGCTGAATAAGGACAGCTCAGGAAAAAAAAAATTCTTTCCTTTGCTCCTTTCTGAGCAAAAGCCATCGGCTAAGCCAGTCAGAAATATCAAACCGTGAGAATAAAATGGACCAAATACAAAGGGTTCACATCAAACCCCTGTCCAGCAGAAAATGTTAACCAAAAAGAAACCCCATGCGAACAACAGAGGATGATGAGTAAATTCGCCACTCAATATCAATATCACTTGTTCTCCCCCATTTCTGTTAGATGTGTAGGGAACTGAATAAATAGGGTGCAACGTGCCTTGGGTGACAGGATGAAATGAGTAATTACCTGTAAAATAGAATATATCAGGCAGAGAGTAAAGCAGGTTGCTGATTTGTTACCATGTTACATGCAAATGGCCAAGTTAGTTCCTTCATCATGTAATGCACCTTATAACAAGCCCTTGCTCACAGCCATATAAATTTGGAATAAGCACATGGAAACGATCCATTGTTGCTCAATTGTATGCCCTCCTCTCCCAACCCTCTCAAGGCAGTTACTTCACTTCAGGTAACATTGCCTTTGCTCCAGTGGAGGCATTCAGTCAGCCAAAACAAATGTCATGGACAGTGTATTGAAACTACTTTATAACAACCTGTTGAAGGGATCGACAGTAGACAAATCTGACCAGGTCAATTACTACCCTATCAATCTAGTCTCGTTCATTAGCAAAATAATGAAAAGTGTGATTAAGGCTCTTGTGGTGCAGTGATACCACGGGCCAAGAGGTCTGGGTTCAAGTCCTACCTGCTCCAGAGGTGTATCATGACATCTCTGAGCAGGTTGATTAAAAATATCTGAAAAGTGTTAGAGACACTGTTATGAAGTGGCACTTAAACTACAATAAGCTACTCAATTTGAGGTTTGTGCTAGAATCATTCAGTTCCTGACCTCGTTACAGCCCTTCGTGAAAATGTGGACAGAAGAAGAGCTAGACATAAAATGGTATGTGAAGGTTATGGACCCCAACATCAAGGCGTCATGTGTCCAAGCACAATATTGAAGAGACCTAGCAAAACTGGTGTAATTGGGAACCACAGTGAACAATCTCCACTGGTCAGAGTCATATCAGAGGTGAAGAAAGATGATTGTTGGAGGTCAATCTCAGCTCCAGGACAATGTTTCAGGAGTTCTTCAGAAACTAACCTAGCCCCAACCATCTTGAAAAGTCATCTTCCTACATGATCTCCCTGGCATACTTAAGGGTGGAAGTGGGCTTGTTCCCTGATGATAAAACAATGTTGCAACCAAAAGAGAAAATGCTGGAAAATCTCAGCAGGTCTGGCAGCAACTGTAAGGAGGGAAAAGAGCTGACGTTTCGAGTCTAATTGACCCTTTGTCCAATATTGCAAATCATTTGTGGTTCCACCCATACTGGAGCAGTCCATGTACACATGCAGCAAGACATGAAATTTTAGGTGGCAAGTAACATTTGCATTCTACAATTACCACACAAAGATTACCTCCAAGGAGTGAGAATCTAATCATCTCCCCTTGACCTTTAATAGCATTACCTTCACTCATTCCCAATCATCAACTTTCTCAGGGTAAACTGAACTGAGCCAGCAATATTAATACTATGGAAGTCGGAAGATCGGAATTCTGTGGTGAGTAATTCACTTTCCAAATTTCAAAGTTTCAAATTCTAAATTCTAAAATCCACAAGACACAATTCAGGAGTGCGATGGTATACTCTTCAATTGTCTGGGTGATTGCAACTCCAATAATATTCAAGAAGCTTAACACCATCCAGGCCAAAATAGCACACTACATTGTCCACTATATTCAAGATTCACCTCCACCAACAATGACATGTAGTGGCCACAATGTATACCATGTACGGGATGCACTGCAACATCCCTCTAAGTCTCCTTTAACAACACTTCCTAAACCCACAACCTTAAACACCTAGAAGGCAGACAGCAAATGCACGGGAGCACCACTACCACCATCTGCAATTTCATTTCCGGGCCACACACCATTTTGACTCAGAATAATACCACTATTCCTTCACTCCCAATAAGTCAAAACCCAGGAATTTCTTCCTAACAGCACAGGTGGACGTATTTAACCTCCACAGACTGCAACAACTGAAAAAGCTAGCTCACCACCACTTTAGATTAGATTAGACTAGACCAGATTACTTACAGTGTGGAAACAGGCCCTTCAGCCCAACAAGTCCACACCGACCCGCCAAAGTGCACCCACCCAGACCCGTTCCCCTACACTACGGGCAATTTAGCATGGCCAATTCACCTAACCTGCATTGTTTTGGACTATGGAAGGAAACCGCAACACCGGGAGGAAACCCACACAGACACGGGGAGGATGTACAAGCTCCACACAGACACTTGCCTGAGGCTGGAATTGAACCTGGGTCCCTGGCGCTGTGAGGCAGCAGTGCTAACCACTGTGCCACCATGCCACCCGCCTTTCTCAAGAGCAATTAGGGATTGGATGCCACTCTTTGCAAGTGACTTCCACATCCTGAACAAATTAACCACATTTCGCTGAGAATTACCTTGGCTCCTTGTTATTTCTCAAACCCCCTCAGAATTTGTACATTTGTACTCCAAGTCGTCTTGAAATTTTCAGACTCTATCATCAGTCTGATTCCTATTTTATTAATTATTTTCCTGCCTTTACCAAAATATTCCCTAGGCCTCCTCCAACCTCTAAGCCCTTCTCCTTATAAAAAAAAATCTCTCCCAGAATGAAACTGGGTTCCATTGACCTTACCTAATATCTTAAGGTATGCCATATGCTTTTGGACACTTTGATTTTAACTGTAAGCCTTTCTGCCTGCGCATAGCACATTCAAATGCTCTAAGAAAGTCATAGAATCCCAACAGTGTGGAAGCAGGCCATTCAGCCCATTGAATCCACGCCAGCCCTCTGAGCAGCATTCCCACCCAGACTCAACCCGTCCACCCTATCCCAGTAACTCTGCATTTCCTATGGCTGACCCACCTAGCCTGCACATGCCTGGATACTATGTGCAATTCAACATGGCAAATCCACTAAACCAACACATCTTTGGACTGTGAAAAGAAACCTGAGCACCCAGAGGAAACCCACATA
The DNA here is from genome assembly GCF_047496795.1 of Chiloscyllium punctatum. Taxonomy (NCBI): domain Eukaryota; kingdom Metazoa; phylum Chordata; class Chondrichthyes; order Orectolobiformes; family Hemiscylliidae; genus Chiloscyllium; species Chiloscyllium punctatum. Next base: position 61,757,939 of record NC_092775.1, read on the forward strand.
GACACAGGAAGCATTTCTAAACTCCACATGGTCAGCCACCCAAGGCTGGAATCAAACCCAGGTCCCTGGCACTGTGAGGCTGCAGTGCTAATCACTGAGCCACGATGCTGTGCAGTAGAACTTACTGTAGCTCCTTCCTAAGTTGGGGACCAAAGACTTATTACTGATGGAATTTTAAGATTACTACTGAAAATGAACTGATATGGAATATGTCTTCCTACTATCTGCAACAAAATCTTACCATGGTTAGCCCAGGCTACAGAGGATAATAATTTTATGTTTGGTGGGTCTGCCATTTTTTATGAGCTATTTTGTCTATAACTGCATAGTTCCTTTAACATATCCCATTGATAAAAGGGCTTCTGATTGTGATCACTACACTTATGTTTGCATATATATCTCCAAGGTAATCATTACCAGTTGAGCAATGCAGATACACTCATGTGACAGTTCTGGTATTTCAGTCTGATTTAAGTAGTTTTAAGAAGATAAAAATCGGGCTTTACTTTTGTTCAGCATCATGATGTCTGAACTGAAAATTGAAAGTATATCACCACTTTGGAGTTTAAATATGGAAACATTCGCTTTGTGAGGCAGCTGTGCGCTGTAAGACTATCGAAAATTTCAAGAAAGAAATTATAGCAAAGCAACCTGGAAAGTATAAAATGGAAGTAAACAATGAAAAACACAGGAGCAGCATGAAATGGGAAGCACAAATTTCCATTACTGTATATGTAAATGGAAGCTATCCATCAAAGAGCCGAGGACACAGCATGTAAAGAGAAAGCAATAATAGGAGAAACTGAGAGCAAAACACAACAAGAGTAGAAATTAGATAAGAGGTTAAGATGAGCATTGTAATAAAATGCCACGGAATAATACTGAAAAATAGGAATAAGGAAGGACGTAAACACCGTGAGTGACTGATTTAGATACAAAAGTACCTAGGCGCAGCTTCTTTAGTTACAAAGGAATAGAGAAATATAACATCCACCATTTTAGAAACAGAAGTTCAGTACAACAGACCTTGCTGCCACTTATCTTCCAGTCCGCTCTGGATCCTGGCTCCAAGCTATGTGGTGGCATGCTACACACAAATGAACTCACAAAATATTCCCATAGAGAGGGTTTGTCATTTGACCACATACAATGTCCGACAGAAGATAAACATCAGTTGGAGAACTGAGCAAAAATAAGGTCAAGTGTCAGTGGAATAAGATTGGATGGGAGGACTGCTTATCATCCCTGAGAACGGCGATGGTCTTTCCTACCCCAACAGCAATATAAGTGGTGGCTGCCAGGAGCAAAGTGGAGCACTGGTTTTGGCTTGGGGATCAGGAAAAAGAGGCTAGTGTCTGATCATTGACTAACCTTTCAATGGTCAGTTGACCGGTCCACATTGAATGATTTGGCCACTTGGCCACTGGGAAAAATGGAGATGGTGATGTTTCCACCTATCTGTTATCTTGTCTTTCAAGAAGGTGGAGGCCATAATTTCACAAATTTGGGGCAACTGCAGGGCAGAATAATATTGTGCCCACTCAACAGGTGACTTATATATGTCAGTATTGCTTAAAATGTTAAATGCAAATGGCTGGAATGCCTCAGAGATAGACATGGTTATAATTTCCACTTTCTTTGTTGATGCATGATCCCAAACAATGGACAATGACCTCGCGGTGTCGGCATGGTGACCTCCCAAGCTGGTGCAGTGACTTCCCAGTGTTGGGATGGCAACCTACTGGCGTTGTAACCTCCCTGCTCGGTGATGCCTCTTCCCCAGGGGTCTCTCAGTACAGTGTGGCAACTTCAAGTGCTTTCAATTGAAGCCTCCCTGCATGGCATGTCACCGGCACATCTTGAAGCCAGGGTCCAGTGCGGACTGGAAAATAAGTGGCAGCGTGGTCTGTTGTACTGAACTTCTATTTCTGTAATGGTGGACATTATACTTCTCTATTGCCTTGCAACTAAAGAAGCTGTTCTTAGTTACTTTTGTATCTAAGTCAGTGCTGTGATTGGTAACGTATACATTTTTCACTGTACTTATTGATTATATGTGGCAATTAAGGCTATTCTATTCTATACTGTTGATTTCTTGTGTATTTTTGAGCAGACTCTTCCTGCACCAGACTGGAATGTCTGAGTGTTTTTTAATGATTCATGACTAGATGCATGAATACAAATTTTAACTCCCTTGGAGTTTTGCTATAGTTAGGACAGACAAGATAACATGTTTGACTGCAGCATGAGTAACTTTGGAAGGACTTGTTAATAAAACACCCATACCGGGACACAGCTAGCATTCTTTTCACCCTTGTGGATTTGATTGCAGATGGTTGAGGGTTAGTGAGCTGACGTATCTTTTCAGTTTTGCATTAGCAGCCAGAACATTATCACACAGGAGTTGGTTACTGAGAGGGAGAAGTAATAGAATGGTTGGAATAAAGATGATTTCCCTCAAGCTTTCTGGATCACGTAGTTCACATCATCCATGTTAGAAATAATAATTCAGAATAAGCAAGAAGGGACCTTCATGCTCTCAGAAGCTAATGGAGAAAAAAGAATATAATCAAATTGCTGAAAAGAATGCATCGCATGTAGCAAAATAAAGAGAAAGATTTGCATTTATATAGTGTCAGTTGTGACCTCAGGATTTCAGAAAGCATGTATAGCCAATGAAGTACATTTGCAGTGTTGGCACTATTGTAATGTGCAAAATGTCATAGGATCCCTACAATGCAGAAAGACGCCATTCAGCCCATTGAGTCTCCGCTGCCCCTCTAAAGAGTATCCCATCCAGATCCACCCCATCCCATAACCCCACATTTACCTTGGCTAATCCATCTAGCTTGAACACTCTAGATCACTATGGGACAATTTAGCATGGCCAGTCCACCTAATCTGCACATCTATGGACCTTGGGAGGAAATGTAGATATGGGGAGAATGTGCAAACGCCCCACTGGCAGACATCCAAGGCTGGAATTGAATCCTGGTCCCTGGCAGAGTGAGGCAACAGTGCTATCCACTGAGCCATGTCGCCACCCAGTTGTAGTACATTATCTCACATAACATCAAATCATTGGAGGCAGGGTCACTGAATTTTTTAAGGTGAGTAATGTAGATTCTTGATTGACAAGGATGTCAAAGCATATGGGGGTAGACAAGAAAGTTGAGTTGAAGCCACAATCTAGTAAGTCATGATATTATCGATGGAAAAGCACGCTCAAGGATCCAAAAACCTCCTCCTATTCCTCCTCTGGAGGTCTCCATATCACAGATTACAGTCTTCGATTCACTTCACATGATATCAAGAAATGGCAGTAGGCATTAGATATGCAAAGGTTATGACCTCTGGTAACATTCTGACAGTAGTACTAAAGCCTCACACTCCAGAAATTTTCAAAATGCATTGCCAAACTGTTCCATTAGAGCTACATCACTGGCATCTACGCGACAATGTGCAAAATTGCCCTGGTACATTCTGTACACAAATACAGGACAAATCCAATCCAGCCAATTACCACCCAACAGTCTACTCTCAATCATCAGTAAAATGAGGAACATGTCAACAACAGTGTTATCCAGTGGCATTTGCAGAGTGATAACTTGCTCAGTGATGCCCAGTTTGGGTTCTGCCAGAGCCACTCAGCTCCAGACCTCATTACAGACTTGATTCAGACATAGACAAAAGAGCTGAATTCCCAAAGTGAGAGGAGAATGACAGCCCTTGAGACCCAGGACACATTTGGTGGAGTGTGGCATCAAGGGGTCCAAGCAAAGTTTAACTAAATGAGAATCAGAGGAAATCTGTGCACTTGTTGGAATCATAGCTGACATGAAGCAAGATGGTGGGGTTGTTGTCAGTCAGTCCTCTCACCATCAAGACAGTACCCCCCCACACCTTTTGTCCCAGTGCGTGGATGTCAGCAATTTCTAAACATGGAAGTCAAAGCATTAGCACATCGATTGGCATGAGTGGAGCCTCCAAGGAATTCTGGAGCAGCTGTATGGCTTAAAGGAAACATTGCTCCGAGGTATCACGAGAGAAATCCCACAACATAATGTCCTTGGTCTAACCATATGCAACTGCTATATCATTAACCTGCCTCCAATATTACATCAAAAGTGGGAATGTTCATTAAGGATTGCACAATGTTCAGCAGCATTTGCAATTCCTCAGATAGTGAAGCAGTCCATGTCCAAATGCAATAAGACTTGGACAATAACCAAGTTTAGGTTGATGACTAACATACATGCCACAGAGATTCTAGAGAATGAGGTGATCAAATGAAAATTCAATGCCATTCCATCACCATGCTATCACTATTAACATGTTGGGGTCACCTTTGAATAGAAACTGAACTGGACGAGCCACATAAATACTGTGGCTACAACAGCTCATCAGATGCTGGAAATCCAGCAGTGAGTAATTCACTTCCTGACTCCCCAAGGCCTGTACAATATCTTCAAGGCACAAGTCAGAATTGAGATGGAATATACCCTACTTGCCTGGATGAATGCAGCTCCAACAACACTTAAGAAGCTTGAAACCATCCATGACAAAGATAGACTTGATTGCCAAAACATCCACAAGCACTCACTCTATCCACCACAGAAACACAGCAACAGCAGCTGAGTACCATTTACAAGATTTGCTGCAGAAAGTCATCAAGGTTGCTGAGCACCTTCTAAATTCACAACCATTACAATCAATTGGTATGACCTCCCAGCTATAGAATCCATCTACCAGGCCCGCTGTCAAGGAAAGGCCGCCAGCATTCTCAAAGATCCATCCCACCCTGGCAATGTTTCTCTACAACCACTACCATCAGGGAGAAGGTACAGAAGCCGGAACACACGCACCAGCCAGTTTTGATACAGTTTCTACCCTACTGTTGTTAGAATACTGAGTGGACTCACAGACTCTTAGCATTTGCCTGTACCTATGTTTTTGTTTTTCCCACTGTTTACTTATTATTTACTTTCTATGCTATTTAACTCTGTGATCTGCCTGTATTGCTCACAAGGCAAAGCTTTTCACTGTGCCTCGGTACATGTGACCATAAATTCAATTCAAAGGGCAGGACCTGTAGGTAACCCTAATCTTAAACTACACCTGCAAATACACCTCCAGGCCACTGACCATCTGGCTTGGAAGTATATTGTCATTCCTTCAGTCTTACTGGAACAAGTGCTGGAACCCCCTCCCAACAGTCCTACAGGGATATTTGCTTCAAACAACTGTGGAGATTCAAAAGGACAGCTCACTACCACCTTTGAGACATGGGCAATAAATGCTGGTTCAGCCATTAAAGTCCATATGCCGTGAATTAACTTTGAAATTGTGTGTTTTTATGTTCCTATATTATCATAACTGGATTACCAGGTTTGGTTTAGATGATTGTTGAGGAAAAAGTATTGGCGTAGACACAGTAATGAGTTCCTCTGGTCCTATATGAGTAGTGCCACATGATTTTCTATATTCACTTAACAGGACAGATAAGAACATATAACATAGAACATTTCAGCGCAGTACAGGCCCTTCGGCCCTCGATGTTGCGCTGACCTGTCATACCAATCTGAAGTCCATCTAACCTACACTATTCCATGTATGTCCATATGCTTGTCCAATGATGACTTAAATGTACTTAAAGTTGGCGAATCTACTACCGTTGCAGGCAAAGCATTCCATACCCTTACTACTCTCTGAGTAAAGAAACTACCTCTAACATCTGTCCTATATCTATCACCTCTCAATTTATAGCTATGCCCCCTCATACTCTCCATCACCATACTTGGTAAAAGGCTCTCCCTGTCCACCCCATCTAACCCTCTGATTATCTTATATGTCTCTATTAAGTCACCTCTCAACCTTCTTCTCTCTAACGAAAACAGCCTCAAGTCCCTCAGCCTTTCCTTGTAAGACCTTCCCTCCATACCAGGCAACATCCTAGTAAATCTTCTCTGCACCTTTTCCAAAGCTTCCACATCCTTCTTATAATGCGGTGACCAGAACTGTACACAATACTCCAAGTGCGGCCACACCAGAGTTTTGTACAGCTGTAGCATAACCTCATGGTTCCGGAACTCGATCCGTCTATTAATAAAAGCTAAAACACTGTATGCCTTCTTAACAACCCTGTCAACCTAGGTGGCAACTTTCAAGGATCTGTGTACCTGGACACCAAGATCTCTCTGCTCATCTACACTACCAAGAATCTTACCATTTATCTCAGTACTTTACATTCCGGTTACTCTGACCAAAGTGAATCACCTCACACTTGTCCGCATTAAACTCCATTTGCCACCTCTCAGCCCAGCTCTGCAGCTTATCTGCAGATAAGGCTTTAGTGTAATACCTTACCTAATTGTCAGCACCTTCAGCACTCTGTCAATCATGCAGTTTCGTGCTCATTCTCTGGAGAGGAACCTGAACCACTGACCATCTGAATCAGATGGGAGAGACCCTCCAACTCTGTGTTGGACTGGTTATAAAGGATGCTTCTCCACTATGTTCACTCTGGATAGTAGAGTTCATTGGTATACAATGATATTTTTCAACTCAAGTTACCTGAAATTGACCACACCAATACAAAAGATTGTTGAACTTTTCACACAAATTGCATTCATTGCAAGTGGAGTATCTGCAATATTTTCTATTCATTAAAAAAAAAATCACACTAGATGTTGTCCCCACTCACAACTGACTATAGCCCCAGGTCAAATGGATCGCCATGGCAAATTTTAACGAATCTGCTTTTTAAAGAGGTTCCAAATGCCAGGCTGCATTTTAGGGCAGTAGGGTCAGGGATGTACACATTTTAAAATCTTTTGTAATTTTTTGAAGTAATTTTGAGTGACTGAATATGTGCGCATTTACAGGTAGTGATTGGGAATGCTTTTTTGGCTGAAGCTCCTTTAGGGAGCTTTCACTTCTTTGGCTAATATCATCGCATAAATGTTTTTTCAAGCATATTTTCCTTCCTTCAAATTATGGTAATAGAAGTTAGTTTAATACATTTTGACACACAATTTGTTTTTACAAGATTTTGGTCTTTTCGATTTGTTCAATCCATTCCATTACATGATTTTTCATAATTGGAGTCTCTTATTTCATTTTCCCCCATGAAGTTGGCTACACCAAGTTGAAAGTATTAAAAGAAATGCTAATGAAGTCAGATGCTTTCCTGTATAACCCTTGTCTTTCATCAGCTGAAGGCAGGCAATAACTGGAGGATAGTGGGATGATGAGAAAGCACCCTGTGTTTGTGGTGTTCATCAGTAAAGCAACTGCACATTCCATGTAGAGAGTTTAGCTGACAATAGTGTTAGACTTCAGTGCAATACCCTGATGCATGAATGGCTCACTGCATCTGGAATCATGCAGGAACAATGGTGAAGTACTAGGAGGCAATTTCTATTATTCCTGTAATAGCAAACATGCCCCTGAGTCCGAGAGCTGTGGGTTCGAGCCCAGTGGCAGGAATCAATCATGAATAATTCAGTGTAGTGTTGTGCAAATTCTGCATTGCAAATTGAGCAAGTTCTGCAAGATGTTCATTTGAGGTTTCATTTTGTCCTTTCAAGTCAGAGTGAAATCCCAGGAATCTGGTCAAGGAATGGCACAGCATTTTCCTGTTACCATTCTCAGCATCTGTTTTTCAGCCACCCAAATCATTGTTATTCATGGGAACTTGAATGGACAAAATATTTGCTTACAGTTGGAAATTAATGAGTTGACCGTGAAGTGCTTTGGGATAGCTAAGGCTCTTTATGCTATTACATGGATGAATTTTCAATTTCTGGAAAGGGACTCTCAGATGAATATAGAAGAATGCATATTCAAAGTGACTTTCTTTTCTTGTCCAGAAAAAGTTTTCTTTCCTCATTCTTTCTGAGTACAAAGGACAATGTATGCACATTGTAGAGATTCAATGAACCTTTACTGCAAACACATTGAGAAAAATATAATAGAAGCATCAGTTAGCAGGGAGTTAGATAAATATCTGAAGGAAAAGCATTACCAGGACTCTAAGGGCAAGCAGGGGAGTTGAACTAATTAGCTAATTTAAAGAGCTGGTAAAGACTTAATGGGCTGAATGGCCTCTTTCTGTGATCTTTACCTTGAAAAGTGATAGGAAAACCTACGCATTGATACTTGCTAATGATTTAAAATGAGCTTTCTTTTCTATGTATATCATGCTATTCCTGATGGATCTAAGCCTGCAGCAAAAACAGCTCTTAATTTGGCACTAATTGAGGAGTCTCACTAAGTCAGCTGCATTGAAGCAGTTGGTGCAATATTTACAGAGTTGTAGTCAAAGTCACAATTCCCACAGTTAATACATTTCATGTTTAATTTGAAACTCCTCATCCTGCAAGTTACTACAATTTGAGCTTAATTGAAGAAAATTCGATTCTTCAGTTTGGATGTTGGAAGGACACTACTGCCTAGTTCACCAATTATTGATCACCTCGTCAATTCTCACTCCTGCCCAATAGAAAGGGAGGATTTGATGGGATTGCAGTTGCCTTCAACAGGGTATCTTTATCTGATGTGGCAATACTTATATTATCATTTATAACATAAGAAACTAGTTCTGGTAATGTGGTATAGAAGGACTCAATAGATGTTTACTACAGTTGGTTATACTATACCATTACTATATCCAAAGTCATAAAAGAGAATGGGCTAGTATTAGGCTTTTCAGTAACAATAGCTTCAAGTAATTCAAGTTAAGATGGTGGCTGAGATCTTTATACTCTCAGGTTACTTGCTCTGATGTAGTTGTGATATCATTAGCATGTCACTTAAGGTCTCTTGATAAATCAATGCCCGTCTGTACTCTGTCAGCATAAGCACCCCTATCTTTTCACTGACAATTTAAACTCACTTTCTCTGCTACTTCACCTGACCATAATGCTCATGATTGCATGCAGCACTTTCCCCATTCACTCTCAGCATCCCGCCCCCCACCTCCCCTGGCAGTAGTAACCTTCTGCACTGCCTAAACACTCACTTGGTACACTGCTCTACATTCACCAAAAGTAAGAGTGATGTCACCCATTTTCATCTCTCTTTAATAATCTGCTCCTCTCTCCCATGCCAGGAGGGAAGCAGCACAAAGCAAGGCAGAAAAAGTCAAGATGGGTGTATTTCCTCACACTTTCTGTGGACAGCATCATGACTGTGACTAGCCCAAGTGGCTGACTGATCATGTCCAAGCATCTGGACTGGTATTGGAGGCTATTCTTGATTTAGTATGCCAGGACTCCTGTCTAAAAGATATCCCAGTTGATGACTGAGGAATGCTGACAACCATAACAAGCTTCCTTCTTTTGTATCTGTACTAAATGGTAATGCAAAATATAAGTAATGTGAGTCTGATATCTCAGGTAGAGAGGGTGAAGAGCAGACAAGCAATGAAATTAATTATTTATTGTCACATCCATTTTACAGTGAAATGCTATAAAATACAGTGAAAAGCCTTCCCTTGTTGCCATAATTTAGTGCCATTTTGATAGTTTAAGAATAAGAGAAATGAAAAGATATCAGATCCAACTAACGGGTATCAGATCCAACTAACATTGAAGTCACCAGTCCTTTGACACCACTTTTTACCGCCGAGCCAATTCATCATCACCACCACTCGCTCCAGGCACACCAACTTTGGAGACTATCGCCACGTTCGATGTTGCCATGGTGCCCTCCTCCCATTGCCAGCACCAGACCCAGCCAATGGTGCAGTCAAGGCAGGAATGCTGTGAACATCTAGATAGGCTAAGAGAGAGTGAGTGCTCTTACAGCAAGTAAATAGTCCAGAGATACAGCCTAGTCTAGTCCATGGGTGTATATCCCTGAGTGCACGGTGTGCTTGCTGCAGCATTACAATGCAATCCAGGGTGCAGCACAGAAGTGCATAAGTCATCTGCATGTGGATTGGAAATGTGCCGTGAGGGTTGTAAAGAGGCCACCACATATTGGATGCCAATATCCATGGACTTGGAGTGGGTACATATGGTTGGTGTCTGTGGTACGTACCTTGAGATGTTGGTGCCCAGTGTTGAACTGGATTTCCTTTGAACCAAATGACTAGCTGAATTGGAGAGTGTGGTACTGGAAAAGCACAGACGGTCAGGCAGCATCTGAGGAGCAGGAAAATCAATGTTTCGGGCATAAGTTCTTCATCAGGAATTCCTGATGAAGGGCTCTTTCCCGTTACGTCGACTCTCCTGCTCCTCGGATACTGCCTGACCTGCTGTGCTTTTCCAGCACCACACTCTGACTCTGATCTCCAGCATCTGCAGTCCTCACTTTTTCCTAGATGAGCGCTGAACTGGATCTGCTTCTCATATCAAGCTTTCTCAATGTCTGGCTTATTTGGTGAGTACAATGAAATTAAAAACTCATTGTTGGGCTGTCAACAAGGTATTGAACAAGCAATAAATCCCCATTAACTGGATGACGGCAGAGTAGGACACTCCAGCCAGAGCTTGTCTGCTCTCTGTTTCTTAGCTTTTTTCTCTCTTTCTCTTTCCCTCTTTTATGTTTTTTTTTCTCTTCTGTCTTTTTCTTTTTCTGCCAACAGCTCAGAGCACAGCAGGGATAGCAGCCAGCAGGGCAGAAGCAAAGATGGCTACTGGTTGGGAACTAATGGCACCTAGTCTGACCATGTGGAAGCCCTTGTAGAAAGACTGTAATGTCTACCTTTTCAGTTTTTGTTCTTATTTTCCTAACTTAGACTATGTACATTCATCATGCAGTTTAACTTCTTTTCTTTAGTTTCTCTATTTTTTTGTATCTATGATTTGTAGATGCTGTGTGTTGGTGATGTTTTACACTTCTTACTGCACTTCTGTTCTTTTGCAACTTGAGGACATGTGACAATAAACCTAATTTCAATTGAGTAAATATATAAGTATATGCATAAAGAACACGCTAATGGAATCACTGTAAACATTGACAAATTCTTCTGCCCTACCCTATCCCTCAGGTGAATCAGTAAGATTGATTGTGGGTGGTCACAAAACATTCTGGTTTGGAGCTTTCTTTAAAAGCTGTACCCACCATGTCCTTTTCCAGGCAGAATTTGCTGCACATGTTCTGTATGGAGTTGTTGGGGTATTTGTGATAATGGGCCAGTGATAGTCAGTAGCGAGTAAGGCAACTCACTGTGGTGACCTTGGAAGAGTGAGGTGAAATGCAGCGATTATGTTCTGTGAGATTTCGCTCAGGTAACTATCGTGATGATCTGGATTTATCAGTCCAGGTAGTGAGTACTTTTATTTGTATTACCTAATAATTTTATTGTCTCACCACAAGTTGTTAAAATCACAAAGTGGAATCTTGTAAAGGACTGAGCAATGTGAGCTTTGTTGAGAAGTCAGAGAATCAGACAGCAACTTCAGCAAGGCCTATCTCAACATTGAGATCATCTTGCTCCCTCTTTATTGCTTTTCACAAGCAATGTGGCAAGATATTTGCCAGGTGAAATGCTAATTGACAGCAATTAATGCTTGTTAAAATGCCTTGTTAATGCCACAACTCACCACAGCTTTTTATCTTACCAAAATGCCCCAAGTTTAAAACTGTAATGATTATGTTAACTTTATGATCTGTGTCAAATTAATACTTTATCTCTGAGTCAAAAAATGAGGGACTTAGGTCCCAGCTGACATACTTGAACAAGTTAGGCTGACACTTAAATGTAAGGTCTGAAAAGCAATGATTTGAGAAGATATCTGGAAACACTATGACACAATGTTGTTTTCATTTACTCCCACAGATACAGTCATAGAATCACAGAGATGTACAGCATAGAAACAGATCATTCAGTCTAACTCATCCATGCCGACCAGATATCCTAAATTAATCTATGCCCATGTGCCAGCATGTGGTCAATATCCCTCTAAATCCTTGCTTTGTAATTGTACCAGCCTCGTCTTGAAGTTCATTCTATGCTCGCACCACCCCCTGCATGGAAAAATTGCCCTTTAGGTCCCTTTTAAATATTTCCGCTCTCAACGTAATCCCATGCCTTCTAGCATTGGACTCCCCTACCCCAGGGAAAAGACTTGATTATTTACCCTAACCATGCCCCTCATGATTTCATAAACCCCTACAAAGTTACCCCTCAGCCTCTGACTGTGACAGTCCAAGATACTGAACTCTTCTAATCATACACCTGATATAAAATGTTAATTACCCAACCAGCTCCAACACTACTGCATGGTTTTACATTTTCTGCAGTCAGAAAGCTGAATCCAGTATAATTGCTTGATGCAGTCCATGGATCATCAGAAACCAGCACTTGAGCAGATGGTCTTTAGGTATCGTGGTGGTAGGACAGGAGTTTGTTCTCAGAAATACAAATAAACGTCATAACTTTGCCCCAGCACCACCTAGTAAAACCAGGGTGACATTTGTGGGAGAACACCAGTGGGCTCCAGTGTTGTACCAGCCCAAATAGAGGAAATATTCTTGTTCATTGCCCATTGTCACAATCTTGAATCTCTCCAACTTGCAGTGTTATGAACATTGACTCTGCTTTCCTTCCACCGATGCTGCCAGACCTGTTGGCTGGCTCCAACATTTTCTGATTTTGTTTCAGATCTTCAACATCTGCAGATCTTTGTTTATAGTATTGCTGTAACGGTACATTCTCTGCACAGAACACAGTGAATCAGCAAAGTACTTCACCATCACCTTCTCAAAGGATGGACATTTAGATGCATATTCTCCGAGAAGAATTGAAAGCGGCTATATGCTTCAAACCTTTCTTCAATGTATGCAAATTCAAGTACATATATCTTGCAAATATCCATTTTGTTTTGTATTTTTCAGCCCAGTATATATTTTATATATTCTAGTCTATTCAAAAAAGTGAAATTTTCATTTATTTATTCAGAGTATGTTTGATTTGTTTTGGTGTAAGCATTATTGTCTTGTGTACTCAAGTACAGGAGTACAGTAAAAAGTATTCGATGTCGCCACACACAGCATCACCTTAGGCACAAATGTACCGAAGTACAAAACTTACACATAAGTAATAACATAGAGAAACAAAGTTAAAAGTAAAGCATTTTTTCAGTATCAGTAGAAAAGTAAACTCTAGTCTTTCCTATTATTAAGCTGAAAATAAGGAATAAAGGTCAAAGTTCAACAGTCTTTCTTAAGTGCAGTCCCTTCAAGTGCATTCCCGTCATTCCTGATGAAGAGCTTATGCTCAAAATGTCGACTTGCTTGCTCCTCGGACGCTGCCTGACCGGCTGTGCTTTTCCAACACCACATCAGCTCTGACTCTCCAGCATCTGCAGTCCTCACTTTCTCCCACTGCCTTCAAGGGCTCACTCTCAAGGAAACCTCAGGTTTCATGCTGCTGATGCAGAGTGGTGGGGGTGGGGAGCTTTTCTGGCTGAATCATCATTTATTGCCCATCATCATTGCACTTGAGAAAGTGGTGGTGAGCTGCCTTCTTGAACCACTGCAGTTCATGTGCTGTCGGTATGCCCACAATGATGTTAGGGAGAGAATTTCTGGATTTTGACCCAGGGACAATGAAAGAATGGCAATATATTTCCAGGTCGGAATTGGTGAGTGACTTGTTCAGAGAATTGTGTACAGTGACTTTTATCCATATAACCCTCTCCTTATCCTTCTACAGGCTGTTGGTCGTAAGGTTGGAAGGTTCTGCCTAAGGTACATTGTTAAATTTCTGCAGTGCCTCCTGGAGAAGTACTCAATGCCACCACTATCAGTAATAGAGGGAATGATTGTGTGGGGATGTGGTGATAATTAAGCAGGCTGCTTTGTCCTGGATGGTGTCAAGATTCTGAAATATTGTTGGAGCTGAACACATTCAGGCAAGTTCAGAGTACTCCATCACAATCTTGAATTGTTCCTTGTAGGTGGTGGACTGATTTTGGATAGGCAAATTATTCATGATTCCTATTCTCTGACCAGTTCTTATATTCACACTATTTTTTTTGTGGCTGGTCCAGTTCAGATCTGGTCAACGCTAGTCCCCAGGACATTATCAATGAGGGATTCAGTGATGCTATTGTCATTGAATGTCAAGGGGTAGTTCTTATATTCTCTTTTTTAAAAATTGTCATTACCTGGCAGTTATGTCATATCACTGTTATTTTGTCGCCTATCTGCCCAAGCCTGGCTATTGTCAAAGTCTTACAGCATTTGGGCATGGACTGCTTCGGTATCTGAGGAGTCATGAATGGTGCTGAATATTGTGAAATCATTGGCAAACATCCCCACTTCTGACCTTATGATGGAGGGAGAAAGTCACTGATGAAGCAGCTGAAGATGGCTTTAGAAGTCTCATCAGTTTTGGTAAGATCTGAAATTAAAATGTTTTCTGTGAAGCCTGTGCCAATTAAATTGCTGAAAATTTGTTGTCTGGGTAATAAAGATTTGAAAACCATCATTCTTTTTTTGTCTGCTGCTCTTTATAATCCATTTAACAGTGGAATTCAAATTCAAGTGTAAAATCCCTCAGCAAAGTAACCATATATTTATCAGGTTATAACTGCTTTCTGTCTTCATGCTTTTACACTGGGTTTGGAATACTGTGGTTTCCCTTTGCCTGCATATTATTATCTTTCAGATAGACTGAGGCAGCATAAAATTACCTTCTATCATGGTATTGACAATTACTTATAGCCAATCAGAACACTCTGACTTAGCCATAATGAACGATCACCATCAATAATTGCTCAAAATAAACTTCAAACACAATTGCTATACTAATTCGGCTCAACAGGGACTTATAATGGTCTGTACTTCACATTTTCCAAGCTGTGTTACAAGGAATAGAATTCACTCAGAAACAGATAGCTGAACAAAGCTCTCCCAGTCACATCGCCTATTGTGGTGTCACATTAAGGATGCAGCTTCTCTCAAAAGCATTAAAGGCAGAAATGGGTGAGATTAGAGAGGTGCCTATAGGAATATATAGATCTCTATTTGGAAGGTGTTGGAATATATGGTATTCAACAGAGATTTTTTTTAAAGAAACTCAATTTCTCTTCAAATTTTCTTTTTAGACTCTTAATACAGTTCCTTACTCTTAACCTTGGGCTCTGTATAAATTGATCCAACCATCACAGTGGCTCAGTAGTTAGCAGTGCTGCCTCACTGTGCAACGGACCAGAGTTCGATTCCAGTCTCAGATGACTGTCTATGTGGAATTTGCACATTCTCCCCGTGTATGTGCGGGTTTCCTTCCACAGTCTAAAGATGTACCAGTTAGGTGGATTGGCCAAGCTAAACTGCCCAGAGTGTTCAGGGATGTGCAGGTTAGTTGGATTAGTCATGGGAAATACCAGGTCACAGGGAAGGGGTGGTGGGGTGGGTCTGGTTGGGATGCTCTTTAGATGTGGACTCAATGAGCTAAATAGCCTGCTCCCACACTGTAGAGATTAATGTGATCACTGTATATTGCAGTCTGCAACCAGATTGCCACTAGCTTCTGTCAAAGGGCCACTTTGAATGATTTTCTTCATTGACTTGCAACAGAACATGGGAAAGTTGAACTGCAGACATTTTAAGCAGCGAGCTCAAGTGATGGTCCCTATATGTGCAAAATATTATTGTTGGAATTGGAACGAATTTGATGGTGATAGAATCTTTACATTGATTGTTGATCTGTGTTTGATAAGTCAAACTCATTGCATTGCAGAACGTGGTTTTTACGTGGGCCACAATGTGAAAGCCCTGGGTTCCTGATGATGATGATTGCCTTCCAATGGGAATAATGGCTGCCTGATTTCCAACTGGGTAACACATGGGTGGTTGTTTGAATCAGGAGTAGGGCACTTCTATAGCACCTAATGTTGGCCTGTTTCACATGAGGGACTAATTGAAAATGAAAGTTAATTTCCTGTGCCTTTTCAGGATTCCAGTTATGAAACTAAAGTACAAATGGTACTAAGTCTGCTCCACTGTTATTAAATTGTTACAGTGGCTATATTTTCATAATTATTTAGTTGGCTGGGAATGCTTCAGAAAATTCTGAAGTTGTGAAAGGTGCTATATCAATGTCAGTCATTTATTTTATTCATTTATAAGAGGCACCTGGTTAGTGGTCATTAAAGGGCCATCTCATGACTGGTTTTATTAATGGTTCTAAATCTTTAAGGAATGTTCCTGTTTTCTTGGCAGAATATTGCTGGATGGAGCTCACTCTACACCAGGATTACCCAATATTCCTCAACTCATGCCCTCCCCGGCTCACCCCCAACCCTGCAATGACAGGTCCAACAAGTCAACCAGCACATTGCCTCTGTCACAGCAAGCAACGCTGTTAGGCAATAGTGCCATGGACCTACTTCCCTGGCCTCTTCCTGATACTGCCCCTGAAGTGATCACTGCCTGAGACATACAATCCAGGAAATTCAGCCTCCTTGATGCTGCTCAGTGAATCCAGGTCTGTCACACATTTGGAAATCTTGGATTTGAAATCAAACATTTCAAGGCACCGCTGACCTTTGTGGTCTCTAAGACACAAGCAGTGCCTCTCACAAAATGCAAAAATTGCAAACCTAGTCAATTTCTTGTTTAAATGTGTTATTTTAATTCATGCTATAGACCTGTTCTGTGCTAGTACTTATATTAATTTACATGCGATTGAAAGTTTTAATCTCTCAGGTCTGATTTGAACTGAATGTTCTAGCTCAGACAGAAAATAGAAATAAGTATTCCTCAGCCAATCTCTGGTTCACTTTCCTTCGACATTACATCTAGAGTTTTTCTGATCTTTTTTATTTTGAATGAGCTCAGACTGTCGCCTACTGACTCTCCATCACAAGCTCAAAGAACATCATCTTATTTTCCACTTGGGGACCAGGCAGCCTCTCAAACTCAACATCGAATTCAATAACTGTTTACATCCTTCCTTGTTTTTTAACCCACCCACACCCTAATTCTATCATGACATAGGTAGCTTTCAGCATAGTTTACACATTCTCTGCTCTTCTCATCTCTCATTATCACACATTCAGCTTCTCTTTTGTCCTGGATTACTATCAACAATCCCTTCATCTGTCTATTCCTTTCATATCTCTCTCTGTCCATGGGCTCCATCTCTACATATCTGATCACCCCTTTTTCCAACCTTGTTTTCAGTATAAACACCACTTTTTCCTAGTTGTTATCAATCCTAATAAAGAGTCACTGGACTTGATATATTGACTTTGCTTTCTCCCCCCGATGCTGTGAATCCTGCTGAGTTTCCCTTGAAGTTTCTGTTGTTGTCACCATGAAGAGAGTTCACCTTGAAGGATTCTGTATGTTATGCATACACAATGTTGTGATGTTAGTCTGTTGTGGATCTGCACTGAAACAAATCAGTTGTTAGTGTAATGTTTGCTTCATGACTTCATGTTTTACTGTGTTTAGTAAACTAACCCACACAGTTAATCAATCCTTTCCAAGTGATTGATTAAAAGACCACAGTCATTAATATGTTACTATAGTCACATTTTCAGGAACTAGGGAAGATATCAAAAAGTAGGAATTTGAAGGCAATACTGTCTGTATCATTCCTCGTGCCATTCCTTCGTGAAAGTACCAATAAGAAGACTTGAGGATAAACATGCAGCCAGTGGCCTGGTGAGGAAGGGAGGCCTTGAGAGTCCTGAAGCATCAGAGCCAGTTCTGGGGCAGGCACCATATTCAAAAAATGCAGGTTACAGTTCAACAGGACTGGGGCCAATATGGCAAAGTTTACTGTTGTGTTTGAAGTGCATTAAAACTCAACTAGCAGAATGGTAGACATCAGCATACAGCAATAAAAAAGAGAATT
Organism: Chiloscyllium punctatum; assembly: GCF_047496795.1. Classification (NCBI taxonomy): domain Eukaryota; kingdom Metazoa; phylum Chordata; class Chondrichthyes; order Orectolobiformes; family Hemiscylliidae; genus Chiloscyllium; species Chiloscyllium punctatum. The sequence goes on from NC_092775.1 coordinate 61,775,760, forward strand.
AGGAGTGTCCTTGAATGATGTACAGGAGATTTATGAGAATGGTTGCAGATATGAGGTGTTGTAGTTATAAGGTTGTATTGGAGAAGCTGGGGTTGTTCTCACTGGAAGATTGCAGGGGAATTTGATAGAGGCATACAAGCTTAAGATCGATTTGGTTCAGGTAGACGGGGAACAACTGTTCTCATTTAACAGTCCAATAACTTGTGGAGATACATGTAAGGTTTTAAGAAAGTGATGCAGTAGGATGGGAGAGAGTATGAGAAGATCTTTATGCTGTTACGGTCCAACTTGGGACCATTTAACATTTAACAAGAAATCAGAATACCTCATTTCAATCAATAGAACTATGCCACAAAATTACATTATTTTATGTTATGCACTCAGGTTCACTTCAAAATTTCCCCAAGAATTATCTGATAAAACACATGGGACCAAGTATGTCAAAGTCCTCTGGAGAATTCTACTCAGTTCCAGTCATTGGCAGTCTTCATAAGATTCAAATTGAGATTAAACCTCACTCATCTTCCACACTGGCAATGATAAAGTCAGTGGTTCTCTCAGGTACAGTAGATGACATACGGTCATCTTTGCACCTGATGTGGTCTCCTCTACATTGGTGAGACAGCACACCAACTTGCGGATCATTTCAGAGAACATCTCTGGGACACAAACACCAAACAACCCCACCGCCCTGTGGTTGAACACTTCAACTGCCTCTCCCACTCCACCAAGGACATGCAGGTCCTGGGGCTCCTCCATCGTCAAATCCTAACCACCCAATGCCTGGAGGAAGAACACCTCACCTTCCACCTTGGGACCCTCCAACCACATGGAATTAATGTGCATTTCATCAGTTTCCTCATTTCCCCTCCCCCCCCTCACTGTATCCCAGTCCCAAGCCTCCAACTCAGTATCACCCTCTTGACCTGTCCATCGTCTTTCCCATCTATCTGCTCCACCCTCCTCTCCGACCTATCACCTTTGCCCCCACCTTCATCTACCTATTGCATTCTCAGCTACCATCCACCACCGCCACCAGCTCCCACCCCCACCCCCCCCATCAGCCCCATACCGCTCCCATTTATCTCTCATCCCCCACCAGCCCACAAGCTTCATTCCTGATGAAGAGCTTATGCCCAAAACATCGATTCTCCTGCTCCTCGGATGCTGCCTGACCTGCTGTGCTTTTCCAGCACCACGCTTTCAACCTCAATCCAATTATGCCTCATTTGTAATTTCTTTAACTTAGCCTACTTTCCCTTCAGTAATTCTTTCTCTTCTATTCTGACTGTCTGAAACAAACCTGCTGGATTGCTTTCTATTAGACATTTTGTCAACCAATATAGTCACGCATTTTAATTCACTTACATTTACAGCAATACTTTTCTCAATATTAAACATTCCCTTTAAAATATTAACATGAACTAGATAGTTGCAACAATATGTTGAATGGTAATAATTTGAATTTACTGCTCATGAAGTTGGCAGAAGCAGAGATGGTTATTAATTTCAGTCGGAAAGTGGTAGGGCTCTTGAATAAATTATATTTTATTCACTCATTGGATATGGGTGCTGCTGGCTGGCCAGCCTTTATGGCCTATTATACTAATACATCAGAAAACCTATGAAAATACAACAGGAACTGAAACTACTGTTGGAGAGCTGGCATAAACTCTGTGACTTCTTCTGTGCCATTTATAACTCTCTGACTCATAGTTCAAAACTGAAAATGTTTTAATGCTACTGACAGTGGATTTGGACAGATGCTGGCAAGTTTCTGCTGAAGAATGCATATAAGTAGACAACCAGTGTGAATAACCTTTGATCTATCAATGGATATACAGCTTGGTTCACCATCATGCTTGCACATGGATGAAAAATTGGCACATGACTTTTGGCGCTGATAACATTGTACCCCAACAACTATCAGAGAAAGAGGAAAAAAAGTACTTACAGAATGTTTAAGAATGATCTCTGTCTATCATCATCATTTTTTTCAACATCTTTACACCAGAGAAAATCTTACTTCGTTCATGATATTCATGAGTATATAACAGAGGTAGATCATCCTCATTAGCTATAATACTTCTATTTACTGATTATACCCAGGTCCACATTTCTTCTGGTTTCATCTTATTAAACATGTAGCCCATTGGCATTCATCAATCCTCATTTGTTTACACAATTAGATTAGATTAGATTAGATTACTTACAGTGTGGAAACAGGCCCTTCGGCCCAACAAGTCCACACCGCCCCGCCGAACGCAACCCACCCATACCCCTACATCTACCCCTACCTAACACTACGGGTAATTTAGCATGGCCAATTCACCTGACCTGCACATCTTTGGACTGTGGGAGGAAACCGGAGCACCCGGAGGAAACCCACGCGGACACGGGGAGAACGTGCAAACTCCACACAGTTAGTCGCCTGAGGCGGGAATTGAACCCGGATCTCTGGCGCTGTGAGGCAGCAGTGCTAACCACTGTGCCACCGTGCCGCCCACAATGTTTCTAGCCACTTACTCTGACAAATGCACAGACTTTATTGATATTCATTGTTCTTTGATTTGACTGCATTTGACTGTTGTAATATCTTTGTCAAAATGTACTTATTGTTTACACTCGAGTTTACATTTCTCTCATCCTGTAACTTGCCAGCATTCACTCATTGTTATCTCACTCTTAAGAGTCCCTTATGTGAAGACCTTTTATCAATGACTGAGCCAGTTTGTCCCACCAAAACAACTAGGGAGGAAACAATCTTTTGATGGCAATATATTTACAAAGATTCTGTGGACTTCAAGTGGAGGAGCCTGCTCTGAATGCAGATATCCCCACAAGAGGAGAGAGGCAGCAGCACTCGAATCACATGACTGGGAAGTCTTGATACAGCAGGATAATTTGAACGCATTGCTGAGTTCAAACAGACCTCATTTTGGTTATTGCTGGAGCCACAAACTGCAGTGTAAGAGTTATGAACAGATAGGGCAGGCATAAATATTCCTGACAGATAGACAAGATCTGCTTAATTATCATAGTTTGTGTAACTCTAAATTCTACCTCCTTAAGCATGAGAGAAAAAAAAAACAGATTAAAGCTATCATTGAGAGTTTAAATAAGAGCACCCTTCTTTGGACTGTTATGCTTAACAGGCCATCTGGTGTAGCTTCAAAGAAGCATGAACATGCTGCTTCAGTAAAGTTCCCTGGCATTTCCCAAGGATTATTATTATGACTTGATGCACACAAGACTTTTGTCCTGAATTGCCATAATTATTTCAGCCTGGACCTACGTGCAAGGAATACTGGGGAAGGGGAAGGAAAGTTAATGATCTTCTGCACGACACAAAGGTAAAGGCCACCATCTGCTTTCTCAGTCTCACATGGTCACTACTCATTAGTTCTCCACATACATTGATGCTTAAGGAATATAAGGATTATAAGGATTATAAGGAATATAAGGATTATAAGGATTATAAGGATTATAAGGATTATAAGGATTATAAGGATTATAAGGAATATAAGGAATATAAGGATTATAAGGATTATAAGGATTATAAGGATTATAAGGAATATAAGGATTATAAGGATTATAAGGAATATAAGGATTATAAGGATTATAAGGATTATAAGGATTATAAGGAATATAAGGATTATAAGGATTATAAGGATTATAAGGAATATAAGGATTATAAGGATTATAAGGATTATAAGGAATATAGCTCTCATGATTGCTGGCATCATTCCGCTCAATAGTTCTCATGTTCCCATCTACCAATCATAGAACATAGAACATAGAAGAATACAGCGCAGTACAGGCCCTTCAGCCCTCGATGTTGCGCCGATCCAAGCCCACCTAACCTACACTAACCCACTATCCTCCATATACCTATCCAATGCCCGCTTAAATACCCATAAAGAGGGAGAGTCCACCACTGCTACTGGCAGGGCATTCCATGATCTTACGACTCGCTGAGTGAAGAACCTACCCCTAACATCAGTCCTATATCTACCCCCCCCTTAATTTAAAGCTATGCCCCCTTGTAATAGCTGACTCCATACGTGGAAAAAGGTTCTCACTGTCAACCCGATCTAACCCCCTAATCATCTTGTACACCTCTATCAAATCACCCCTAAACCTTCTTTTCTCCAATGAAAACAACCCCAAGTGCCTCAGCCTTTCCTCATAGGATTTTCCTACCATACCAGGCAACATCCTGGTAAACTTCCTCTGCACCCGTTCCAGTGCCTCCACATCCTTCCTATAGTATGGCGACCAAAACTGCACACAATATTCCAGATGCGGCCGCACCAGAGTCTTATACAACTGCAGCATAACCTCAGGACTCCGGAACTCAATTCCTCTACCAATAAAAGCCAGTACGCCATATGCCTTCTTCACTGCACTATTTACCTGGGTGGCAACTTTCAGAGATCTGTGTACATGGACACCAAGATCCCTCTGCTCTTCCACACTACCAAGTAGTCTACCATTAGCCCAGTAATCCATCTTTTTATTACTCTTACCAAAGTGAATCACTTCACACTTAGCTACCCTCTGTACTTCCAAGTCACTCACTGAGGATCTCATCATCTCTGCTGCTCACGTATTACCACTAAACACCCTTCCTTACACTTCCAATGTACTCAATCCCTCCCTTTGTCTCGTTGAAGGAAGAATGGGTCCCACCTCCGACTGATGCCTCCACAGCACCCCAACTGATTTGCTTACAATCCCCAGTCAGACTGCAAGTAAGTGCTTACCAGGACCAGCCTTTGGATTGTATAGGCATGAATTCTCAGACTCTGGAAGGATCACATGCTGGACTGATGTGGCCAAATTCCTGGACTGGAATTAGATGAACCCCTTGGTTGACTGTGGCAGCAGGAACTGAATAAGTGGAAACTGTTCCCCTTTGACTTTCCAACAAGACCATTTGCTTGATTCACATGTTGCATTTCTGCCATGTAAGCCGTTGGCACATGCTGCCAGTGTGACACTGATGTACTCTGGTGCTGTACAGCAACACACCCACTCTTCTGAATGTTCAGAGCTTCCACCCCCCCCATCCCATGACAAACTGCCTCCTTCTCCCTTTTTGCTAAGAAACAATGCACAAGCCTGAGATGCTGGCAGTCTGTAACTGAACACTAAAGACCCCATGTCCTAAAACCAAATGCAAGGTACAGAAGCTGGAAGCCTAGAGGTAACGTAAAAGTGAGTTATTATGAAATAAGCATGCGATGCAGATGGGTGAGATGAGTTTGTGTCCTGCGCACAACATTACCTGGAAGAAGCATGCAGGACATAGATGTCTCTGAGCTCTGAAGTGAAGTGCTGGCTGTAGTGATGCAGGAGTTGGTCTGGGAGTAGGAGGCCATAATGATGTGGTGAGGCCAGTTATTTGCCCCTGCCAATCTGCACAGATGAATGGTTAAGGAGGAGAGCACAGTGGTTCGGTGGTTAGCCCTACTGCGTCACAGTGCAGGGACCTGGGTTCAATTTCACCCTTGGGTGTCTGTCTGTGTGGAGTTTGCATGTTCTCCCTGTGCCTGCATGGATTTCCTCCAAGTGCTCCGGTTTCCTCCCACTGTCCAAAGATGTATTGATTGACATTGTAAATGCTGGGTTAAAGGGAGAGGGCAGGAGGTTAGGTCTGGTTGGGATGTTCTTTGGAAGGTCAGTATGCACCTGATGGGCCGAATGGCCTGCTTCCACACTGTAGAGATTCTGTGATGAGCCAGGGAGCATGCAGGGACGTTGTGCTGTACACAGTTGGATAATGGCTGGGACAGGCGACAGCCACCAAATTTCTGCTCTGATATTCATAGCAGAAATTTGTGCCATCTAATTTCTCCAAGGAAGAGAAAGAGGAGGAAGAAGAAGAGAATTGAAGGTAGTTAATAAATAACTCAAGTCAGTTTTAATGAGATGCAAATGCATGAAAATAAGACAGTCATCAATAAATGGTGAAAATTTGAAGTCACCATTTAAAATTGAAGGCAAAAATAGGAAAAGATTTTATTGGTGATGAGGGTCTAATGTTTTCATTTTCCCAATTTTTTTGGCATTACCCATTTCACATCAGTGAGGGGAATACTATGCACTTTCTTTTTCTTTCTCTCTACATAGGTCACCTGAGGTCTGCCCATGATTTGATCAATCAATCCAATCCGATCCCAAACCCATTTCCCTGGAGTGAGAATCAGCCCCAACAGGCCTCTTTAAACTCAAGGCAGATCTGCAAGTTGGGAAATTTCTCAACTGGAGCTATAACCTATAGCCTTTAACTTTACTACAGTGACATTTTCACTGCATGCAATGTCCTGCAAATGTCAATGTGGAAGTTAAACTCATTACGAGAAAAAAGTTCCAATACGTGCATCAGCAACTATCTGTAAAAGTGCACAGTGTTGACAACAAAAGGTTTGGACATACATGCTTGTATTGGCATCTGAGAAGGACAAATGATTGGCTGATGTTTCAGCTGGTGAAATATTAATATCAAATTCTCTTTAGTCTTTACAGTGGCTACCAGAAATCTGAATGTTGCCTTAATTTCAGCTTTGTAGTGTTTTCTTTCCTGATGTTCTGCTGAGGTTTATTTTGGTTTGATGGCATTTTTATTGGAGTCAGTTGTGGGACCATTCTGATCTCTGTCGTATGATGGACCTCATTTTACTTCAGCACATGAAGTCTTCAGTCACCTTGTTCTTTTGGCTTCTGTGCTTCATCCCAGCCGGTTTTCACACTAATTCTTCAAGTGCAAAATGCCAATTTTTCAACAAGTACACCACTCCCCCATTTCTGACTGTCCATTTGTCTGAACCGCCTCTTGTAAGATTGCTCAATTAGTGATAAGTTGTGGGCTGAAAACCTTTTCTCTGTTATGTCAACCTTACTCATCATTTTAAACAAAAACATTCCAAAAATAATGAAAGAATAGACCGAGCCTCAAAAGGTGGTAAACTAATAAATGGTTCTGTTGGTGTGTTTTAATCGATTAGTGGTGAGAGGAGGCTGAAGTGGACCATAAGCCCTACAGTAAACTAGTTACAGCATGATCTATGCTGATAGCATATCATCTGTGTAAAAGTATACTCTGTAAACTTTAGATCATTTAGTAATCTGGTGCATGTCCTCTTACAGTAGGCCTCAATTCCATATTGCCCCTGTACATGTTGTCTTATATTGGTTTCTTATAACATAAGAAGTAGGAGCAGGAGTAGGGCATCTGGCTCTGCATTAATGAGATCATGGCTGATCTTGCAATGGACTCAGCTCCACTTACCTGCCCGCTCACCATAAGCCTTAATTCCTTCACTGTTCAAAAATCTATCTATATTTGCTTTAAAAACAGTCAACGAGGTAGTCAGAACTGCTTTACTGGGCAGGCAATTCCACAGATTGACAACCATGTGGGCGTTGTTGTTCCTCCTCAACTCAGTTCTCAATCTGTTCCCCCTTAGGTTGAGGGTATGCCTTCTGGTTCCAGTTTCACCCACCAGTAGAAACAATCTGAGGTTGTTCTGAGGAGGGGTTACTGGACCTGAAACATTAACTCTGATTTCAGTCCACAGATACTGCCAGATCTGCTGAGCTTTTCCAGCAATTTCTATTTTTTGCCTCTGATTTACAGCATCTGCAGTTCTTTTGGTCTTTATTTAGTGGAAACAATCTCCCTTCAAGCAACATATTGTTTTTAAAATTCTCACCTTTGGTTTCATACCTTTCCATAGTTTTGCCCCTCCCTATATCTGTAATGTCCTCCAACTCCATAACCCTTTGAGACATCTGACTCTTCTAGTTTGTGTTTCTTGTGCATACCCAATCATAAATGATCTGCCATTGTTCACTATGTGTTGGCTCCACTCTCTAAAATTCCCAACCAACACCTCTCCATTTAATTTTTTCCTTTAAGGCACGCCTCTAGTCTTTTTGTCATCTGACCACATAAATTCCTTTGTGGCTCAGTGTCATACCCTTTAAATATTCTGATATAGCACTTTGGAACATTTCATTATCTTAAAGATGTTATAGAAATGTAAATCATTGTTTTTCCTGCAATAGTGTTATGGACCAGACTAAAACCTCTCACAATATATTAAGAAGGTGAACTAGTCCCAAATATTTTCTTATTTTAAAGGTAAATGTGAGGTGTTGTGTTCCAGATGTAATTTGACCAGTCAAAATGCTAGATTTAAGGAAAAAAACACTGTATTCATACTCTACAGTTAAAATACAAAAGAAAAAATAGAGAAAAGAATTGGCTTAGCTGTAGCTCTATTGAAATGCTTAATCACATAATTGATACAATAACGACTATTATTAAGTAATGGTTCCAATACATTAACATTCTGTAAACACCCCCTCAACAAACGCAAATTCAGAAAATCTGATTATCTCACATGTACCTCCAGCAGCAGGCGTAGAATCCCATCTTTTAGCTGTAACTGAGAGTAGATAAAATAGGTTGCACATCCAGATTCAAGAACCCAGCAGCAACTGCTGAAAACGAAAACTAAAAATCCTGGTTCTCTTGGCAAAGGTGGTGTATTGTACTCCGTCAATATACATTTAAGATCACATACATGACAGTACCACTTGATCACTGCACATGCCTTGAGGACATAAGTGTTCCAGACTCCATATTAGCATGGGACCACTTGAAACATGACATGCTACATAAGGGGAGCTCTTCCACTGTAATTGCACAGCCAAATACTAGCCAAGACGTAGATGCATCTATGAATGCAAAAATTATATGTAATCACCAGCTGTCAGAAACATCTGATAGATTTATCAATAACAGGTTATTCACATCCAATTTCTCATGTTATGAGGGATAAGATAAGCACTGTTACATAAAGTAAAACAACTTAGTAAAAGTCACATCAGTTGGCACTGATTTATATCTTCCTCACACATTAAATAGGTTGATGTCAGATGAAAGTGATAACTGAAGGAAAGATGTTGCCGACTTATTGAAAAGCATACTCATTCCTCTGAAACAAGGCTCTGGACAGTGCAGCAACACCTACTCAGCGAGATTATATTCTCATGTCCAAGCATAGAATCTGAACCATCACTGTCTGACTCAGAGTCTTGCAAACTGAATGAAGCTGACACAACATTCATCATGCTAACTTCTCTCATCCAAGAAGATTGATGCTTGAGAGGGAATTGAGATGTGAAGGGTCTTACACATCTTGTTCCTGGCATTTTGTCATTTTTATAAGCATAGATCATGGATTTCCCACTAAAGGCAGGCAGGCACTTAACCTAACATTCAGAAGCCATGATGCAGTGAGACCTTTGGCACTGCATTTGATGTCAGTAAGGTGATGGTAATGGTGAGGGAGTAAGGACACAGGATCTGGAGGGAGAGGAACGCTCAGGTCGGCAATAGAAATACAACAGCTGACTGACAAAGGAGAAGCAAGATGAAATTTCAAAAACTGTATTGTTTAAGCCAGGGGTATGAAGACCCTGCAAGAAATCTTTAGGTTACACCAGCCACAGGCAGACCACCCCCAACTTGAAGGAAGCTCCTGAATTAGTCAGAAACACCTCTTCCCACTAATGGCCAAAGGCCTTTTGTAGAATTCCTAGTTTCTGGGGTTGCTTCCCTCTTCAATTTTATTTTGTTATTTTAAACGCTAGAGTACATAGGCATCAATTTAACAAGCACAGAATCAGGTTTTTATTGACTTCATATCCCACAACTCAACATGAATTCTTTGGTAAATAAATAATTCCAATATGAATATAAAAGTTTTTATTACTACCTTTACTATTCACTCAAACAACTCAGGTGCATCACACTCCTCAATTATAAAGATCGTATCTTTTTATTCCTCAGTATTTTTAGTTGTGGATTGCAATGGAAAATCAACTGCTTCAAAATCTAAGAATTGTGGAAAGGATGACTGCCTTTTTAAAAGCAGGTTGCAGTCACTCATTGTAAATATTTTCAACACTGCTGTTTGTTCAAGTAGAGAGATGTGGTTTAGCTGCAGACAAGCTAAACAATTGGCTGATCATCCAATTCAATAGCCTGTTCTTACTTCCCCCCACCCCCCAACCCCCCAGCTCCCTTTAGCCCCAGCATTAAATCCAAACTCCTTCTTGATATTATACAATGTTTTAGCCTTGATTGCTTTTTGTGGTGGCAAATTCCACAGGCACGCCACTCTCTGGGTGAAGAAATTTGTCCCTATCACAGTCCTAAGTGCTTTGCCTCATATCCATACACTGTGGCACCTGGTTCTGGACTCCCCAGCATGGGAGAACATTCTGCCCGATCTAGTCCCGTTAGAAAGTTATAGGTTTCTATGAAATTCCTCCCCATTTTTCTTTCCCCATCTTACCATGATCGTAATTCTAACTGATTCAACCGCTCCTTATGTATCAGTCCTGCCAACCCAGGAAGCAATTTGATAAACTTTCCACATTCCCCTAACTCAAGTTATAGCCATTCAGATAATATTCTGCCTTCCTGATTTTGTTACCAAAGTGGATAATCTCACATTTATCCACATTACACTGCATCTCCTATTCATTTACTCACTTCCTCAGCCTCTCCAGTCACACTGAAGCACCTCTGCATTCTCCCCACAGCTCACCCTCCCACCTAGCTTTTTGAGTCATCTGCAAATGTGGAGAGATTACACTTAGTTCTGCCATCCAAATAATTAATATAGATTATGAATATCTGGGGTCCGAGCACTGATCCCTGTGGTACCCCACTAGTCACTGCCAGCCACGTGACCACAGCATACAATGTTTCAGTCTTAGACCACATCATTCTCTGAACTCTGTAGTTCATGTATGCTGCCACTATTTCACAACAGATACATAATGGGATATAGAATATATAAACATGGAATCATCAATACGCACTCAACCAATATCAGCCTTTCTTAATATCCTGTTACCATGGTTATATGGTTCACTGTTTATCTTCTAATTATTGTGTGACAGGAAACACACTGACCAGAATATCATCTCCTAAACCATGAAGATATGAATGTATACATTCAAGGGTTCCTTCTGATCCTCATCCTTGTCTTAGGTCTGCTTCAGAATGCATCACTGCCAGTAGTTTTAATTCAGTGTGCGCTAATTCCACAGACAATAATATACACAGGTATTGTGAACACACAATCCCATACACATCTATACACTCCTTCCACAAAGTTCACGCTCCCACCACAGACAGATCTGACAAAATGTGAGGCAGGACTCCGGGAAATGTTATTTTATTAAGACTGGTCTTTTCAGGGTCCCCATGACCCCTTCTTTCCACCTCTTTTAAAATGGAGTTGTACATTTCTGTGAGATTTCTGCAAAGACATTTTTTTCTCCCATGACATGGTCAAACTCACATCATTTAAGATTGCATTGTATCTGTATTCAAAATTCACAATCAATACTGGAATCAACTAACATAGATCACACAACAGCAAAGAAAAAGATTGTGTTTTGAAGAAACTGAAAAGAAACATATTTTCTTCAAGGTTAAGACAAGCTGCTATGGAGATAGCATGAGAAATGGAAGATGTTTTGCTTGAAGAGACATCAAATATGACAGATATGGACAGGGCAATGAATAATAACATTATCCTCTGCATGCATAATGACTCCAGCATCGCAACAAACATTAGAAAGATTGTCTGCATCCAATGTGGAAACAAAAACAGCTATATTGCAAAGGACAAATTCAGAGGGATACTGGTTTCAGTACAGCTCCATGGACCTAATGTCATTTTGTTGTTGCGATTAAATAATGTGAAGCACACAAGCTTATTGTTTCAATGCAGGATTTTTAGAGTTTGTGATAGAGGCTTCAAAATATTTTCTTTGGCAAAACTAAAAAACAATGCTTATAAAATGCTGAAGAAGGCGTTTTGTAGGCTTGCCTGTATTGTTCAGTGCATTGAGTATAGTAGTTGGGGTGTCATGTTGCGATTGTACAGGACTTGGGTTAGGCCACTTTTAGAATACTACATTCAACTCTGGTCTCCCTGCTATAGGAAACATGTTAAACTTGAAAGGGCTCAGAAAAGATTTACAAAAATGTTGCAGGGATCAACTCGGCAAATCTGTTTTAGTCACACCTGAGCAGACAAAAGGAAATGATTTACTCATTGAATGCTCATTCAAATTGTATGTCTTATTTCTTTCTCTTTAAATTCTGAAGGACAAGGTCATTGTACTAATTTGAGTTGCGAAGCAGCAATCTTGAAACATTACCTTTTTCTTTTCCAAGGGATTTGTTTGTATCAAGCATTAAAGCAAGATTCTGAGCTCTGATGAAGAGTAATCCAGACTCAAAACATTAGCTTGCTCTCCTCCATGGATGCTGTCTGACCTGCTGTGATCTCCAGCATGTATTGTTTTCAGTAGAGATTCCAGCATCTGCAGTAATTTGTTCCTACGTTAAAGCAAGATTCCATCTATCTGCTCTGGTGAAGCAGGTAGCTGTCAAAGTGTCTCTGGTAGCTTCTGGTGCTTTATCACGATGTCCTGCAACCAATGCCATGAAAGAAACACTGAAAAATACTTGTTCTGAGATCCTGGTTATTTGTTACACATACACACCTTGTTTTTCTGAGGACAAGGAAGGTGACTATGCATTGCAGAATGAGAGTCACACATAGGCCAGAGGAAGCAGGGATTGCAATTTAAATTCTCTGACAGGCATTTATGAATCTTTTTTTCACAAAAATCTAGCAGCCTTCAAGTTCATTTTATGGTTTTAGCTCAGAAATTACTTGACGTGTTTCCTAGACAATAATATGGAATACTTGCTTTACATGAAACACTATCATTTGAAAAATGCTTGCTGTATTTGTTTACTTTCATCGACTGTATTTGAAAGCAATTCTTTGTAAACAAAGTATTCTTAGATAATGCAAAGACGTGATAATGCAGAACTGCAGACTGATACATTGCAAGATCTAGGGGTATGTACCGAGGGACTCATTAAAGCTTGGGACAGTGGGGAAATACAATTGTTTAAGGTCTTTCTGCTGAAGTTAAATGGGGCTCCATTCAGTTATCAGACCCTTCTGGTGCCTCAAATGTATGTAAATATAGTCTGGTATCAGTAGGAAACGCTTTGAGTCTGTTTGTTGGATAGAGTCAAACTTCAATGTTTGTTTCCCACTTGCCACTTGCCACACGAACTGCTTTAGGGACTATGTAAGTATATAGAGATACTTTTATGAATAAAGTATATTTTTGAAATTAAAAAAAATGTAAAGTTAGGTCTTCCTGTTTCTCTTGCCTTTCCTTAACATTTCAATCAGCTGCCTTGCTCGGCCAAAGCAATTTTTTCGAAACAGTGTCGGAGGAGGCTTGCAAGATTTTTCTTTCAGTAGTTTGTGGGCAGCTTCCTCTATAAGGGATTTCAAAATTGTGTTTTTTATTCACATACAGGAAGTGGGCACTGCTGGCTAGGTCAATATTTATGGCCCAGAGGACAGTAAACTTTCAACCACATTGCTGGTTGTCAGTAAAGTATTCCTTGAGACCGACCACTTTGGTGGGATCTGAGAGGCCTTCAATCTTAATGATCTTCCATCATTGCTTGGGTTGCTTCTGCTGTTCTGGGGCCTTGTAGAAAGGGGTGGTACTGCACCAGCGCTTGTTTGGATACATTTCTAATGTTAATCCGAATACTGAAGCACATTAGATAGAACGACACAGACACTGCGACACAGGAATAGGAAATTCAATCCAAGTGATTGAACAGAGTATTTATGTTCCACATGATCATTCTCCCCATGCCCCCCACTCACCCTTCCCCACTGCATCTGGGTCTACCATATTGTTTTTATCCTTTTTCCTGCTTGCTTATTTCAAACCTTCTGATGACATTTTTGCTATTCATCCAACTGCTCAGTTCTGCTGCACAGTTTGGTGCTACAGGCTCTCTCCATTAGTGACTAAACATATTTCATACATCGAGAGGGAGAGAGAGAGAGAGAGAGAGAGAGAGAGAGAGAGAGAAGAGATCTTAAGGTCCGTGAACTCACTTGGTTTGTAACAATGTCCCAGAGGAAAGAATGACATTTCCTTGTTCAAGTTTCAATTAATTTTTATAAGAGGAAGGTTAGTTTTATCATTTGAGTTAAAATGTGTCGTCTTCATACTGAATAGAATATATTGGTTGTGCTTCACAAGTTGGATCTTATTTTTATCACTCTCACAAAAAAAAGATACTGCTCATGGCCCCTGCTGATTGCAGAGTATGGTACTGAGTCAGTAGAAGACTGCAATCTGCTCTGACTGTGATCAGATGTTATGTTCCGTTTGTTTGTTTTGGACAATACATTTCCTCCTGACGACATGCTATATCCCTTTCATAAACCAAGCTCTGGCATTTCACAGCTAACGTAAGATTGCCTTTAAGCGTTGGTGTGTGGAAATGAAAGTGACATAATAGCCGAGTTGTTCTATTCATCAGAGTCAGTGTGAGAAAAAGTAATTTTCCTTATCCAGATTATGTGGGAACGCAGCACTTAAACATGCCTGTGCAGAGAGAAACCAGAAAAGAAAATTTACATATCCAAGGGAAATAAACTCATCTGCATCCAGTTATTGTACTGAATTGTGTGGCACATCTCTGCATTTAATGGGTTTGCTGCACAATCGGAAGCCTGCACAAATGGGAGGGCAAAGCAATGAAACTTCCAGATTCCTGTCTTTGATATTTAAGAGGCCAAAATGGCATTGGAGGAATTGGTTGGCAGTAGCAGAATAATTTGTGATAAGAACAGAGGAATGATCATTAATGGCGGCAGCATGCAATAAAGTGAGGAAAGTCACATCCTGGAAGTTGAGAGAGTGAAGAGCATTCATTGAGAGAGGGGAGTCCTGGCCCAGTGAACGATGAGTGTTAGTAGTTAGAGAGAGAAAGAGATGTGTAGTGGCTGTGAGGAAGGAAGGAGCAGAAAATACGAGAGAGGGAGGAACGGTGGTCAACAGAGACAATAGAACATCATGGCAGGTGGCACAGTGGTTAGCACTGCTGCCTCACAGTGCCAGAGACCTGGGTTCAATTCCCGCCTCAGGCGACTGACTGTGTGGAGTTTGCACATTCTCCCCGTGACTGCGTGGGTTTCCTCCGGGTGCTCCGGTTTCCTCCCACAGTCCAAAGATATGCAGGTCAGGTGAATTGCCATGCTAAATTGCCCGTAGTGTTAGGTAAGGGGTAAATATAGGGGTATGGGTGGGTTACACTTCGGTGGGTCGGTGTGGACTTGTTGGGCCGAAGGGCCTGTTTCCACACTGTAATGTAATCTAATCAATGGTCACTTTTAAGAAAATGATGAGCAGAGAGATGGAGGAATATGATATTGATATAAATCAGTGGCATTTAGCTTTTGGCTTGCAGTGAAAATTTCTCTGTTTCTGAACTACAAACAGATGAGACTTTACAATACTGTGGGATGTTTATAAATCCCGTGCTGTGTTTTTGTACAGGTTGAGCTCAGGACTCTTTGTTCTCCATTTTCCTTTCATTTTCCTTCTCATGCTGTGCACCATCTGAGGCTGAGCAGGAGATGATGGTGTCACTGGATCTTTCAATTTGATGCAGACGTATGGAGTCATAGCAAGAAGCGTTCATGGCATAAAAGCAACAACAATCCACTCCCCAGTGGAAGAAGAATGTTTGAAGTCTAATCACCGTTGTAGTGGAGGAAACACAGCAGCAGGATTTCACAAACAGCACAGAGATAATGACCAGATAACATGCATTCAGGTGTTGCTTGAAAGACAACAATTGGTCTGGGCCATGGGGAGCATTCCCCTATTCTCCAGAATAGTGGCATGTTATCTTTTTACATCTATTTAAAAGGGCAGAGAGCATAATAGTCTAACACTTCACCGGAAAGATCCGTAAACTATAAAGTATAGGTGCAGGATTAGGCCATTCAGTCCATTGAGTTTGCTCTGCTATTTGATCATGGCTGATACTCTCTTGGTCCATTTGCTTGCCTTTTTCCCGTAACCCTTGATCCCGTTACGAATCAAGAACCTATCTCTATCTTAAATAACCTGTTGACTTGGCCCCCACAGCCCTCCACAGCAGTGAGTTCCACAAATTAACCGTCCGCTGGCCGAAGGAATTCCTCCTCATCTCAGTTCGAAAGAGTCATCCCTTCACTCTGAGGCTATGCCCTTGAACCCAGTCTCTGCTACCACTAGAAAATGCTGTCCACATTCACTCTATCCAGGTCTCTCAGTATTTGTGCTTGACTTGCAGGAAAACAATTACAGAACATTCCCACAAAAAGTGATGGCCAAGATGTCAATATCGAGGAACACATTAGCCATGATTGAATGGTGGCAGACCTGGTGGGCCAAAGGCCTAATTCTGCTCCAACATCTTATGCCAAAAGTGAGGACGGCAGATGCTGGAAACCAGAGTCTAGATTAGAGTGGTGCTGGAAAAGCACAGTAGGTCAGGCAGCATCCGAGGAGTAGGAAAATCGATGTTTCAGGCAAAAGCCCTTCATAAAGACTGAAGGGAGGGAGCCTCCTGGGTGGAGAGATACATGGGGAGAAGGTAGCAAAGAGTACAAGGGGTGGATGGGGGCGGGGATGAAGGTGATAGGTCAGAGAGGAGGGTGGAGCAGATAGATGGGAAGGAAGATTGACAGGTAAGACAGGTCATAAGGATGGTGCTGAGCTGGAAGGTTGGAACTGGGGTAAGGTGGGGGGAGGGAAAGTGAGGAAACTGATGAAGTCCACATTGATGCCCTGGGGTTGAAGTGTTCCAACGCAGAAGATGAGGCGTTTTTCCTCCAGGTGTTGGGTGGTGAGGAGTGGCGATGGAGGAGGCCCAGGACCTGCATGTCCTCAGTAGAGTGGGAGGGGGAGTTGAAATGTTGGGCCACAGGGCATTGGGGTTGATTGGTGCAGGTGTCCCGGAGATGTTCCCTGAAGCGCTCTGTGAGAAGGCGTCCAGTCTCGCCATTGTAGAGGAGACTGCATCAGGAGCAACTGATACAATAAATGATATTGGTGGATGTGTGGTAAAACTTTGATGGATGTAGAAGGCTCCTTTAGGGCCTTGGATTGAGGTGTGGGTGGGGGAGGTGTGGGCGCAGGTTTTGCAATTCCTGCAGTGGCAGGGGAAGGTGCCAGGAACGAAGGGCGGGTTGTTGGGGGGGCGTGGACCTGACCAAGTAGTCATGGAGGGAATGGTCTTTGCAGAAGGCGGAAAGGGGTGGGGGGGGAAATATATCCCTGGTGGTGGGGTCCGTTTGAAGGTGGCAGAAATGTCGGTGGATGATGCGGTTAATGCGAAGTTTGGTAGGGTGGAAGATCCACAAGCCTGACCACCCTGGCTGACCCATTGACTCAGCCTGATTCTGCCCCACCGAACTCATCTCTACCTACCTCGACACTGTCCCATCCCCCCTAATCCAGGAACTCCCCACAAACATTTGAGATACCACCCATGCCATCCACACTCTCCAAGACTTCAGTTTCCCCAGCCCCCAACATTTCATCTTCACCATGGATATCCAATATCTCTACACCTCCATCAGCCATGACTAGGGCCTCCAAGCCCTCCATTTCTTCCTCTCTAGACATCCCCAACAGTATCCTTCCACTGACACTCTCATTCGTTTGGCTGAACTGGTCCTCACCCTTAACAATTTCTCCTTTGAATCCTCCCACTTCCTCCAGACCAAAGGGGTAGCCATGGGCACCCACTTGGGCCCCAGCTATGCCTGTCTCTTTGTTGGCTACGTCGAACAGTCCATCTTCCGTAGTTACACCGGCACCACTCCCCACCTCTTCTTCCGCTACATTAATGACTGCATCGGCGCCACCTCATGCGCCTGCAAGGAGGTTGAGCAGTTCATCAACTTCACCAACATATTCCACCTCGAACTTAAATTCACCTGGACCATCTTTGACACCTCCCTCCCCTTCCTGGACCTCTCCATCTCCATAAATGACGACGGACTTGACACTGACATTTTTTTTTACAAGCCCACCGACTCCCACAGCTGCCTGGATTACACCTCTTCCCACCCTACCTCATGCAAAAATGTTATCTCGTATTCCTAATTCCTCTGCCTCTGCCGTATCTGCTCCCAGGAGGACCAGTTCCACCACAGATCACACCAGATGGCCTCCTTCTTCAAAGACCACAATTTCCCTTCCCATGTGGTTGAAGATGCACTAAAATGCATCTCATCCACATCCCGCACCTCCGCCCGCAAACCCCACCCCTCCAACTGTAACAAGGACAGAACTCCCCCGCCCCCCCCCTCCCCTCCCAGTCCTCAACTTCCACCCTACCAACCTTTGCAGAAACCGCATCATCTTCGACACTTCCGCCACCTTCAAATGGGCCCCACCACCAGGGATATATTCCCTCCCCACCCCTTTCCACTTTCTGCAAAGACCGTTCTCTCTGTGACTACATGGTCAGGTCCACGCCCCCCAGCAACCCACCCTCTCATCCTGGTACCCTCCCCTGCCACCACAGGAATTGTAAAACTGCACCCACACCTCCCCCCTCACCTCCATCAAAGTTTCACCTGCACATCCACCAATGTCATTTATTGTATCCATTGCTCCCGATGCAGTCTCCTCTACATTGGGGAGACTGGATGTCTTCTTGCAGAACGCTTCAGGGAACATCTCTGGGACACCCACATCAATCAACCCCAAAGCCCTGTGGCCCAACATTTCAACTCCCCCTCCCACTCTGCCGAGGACATGCAGGTCCTGAGTCTCCTCCACCGCTGCTCCCTCACCACCCGACGCCTGGAGGAAGAACACCTCATCTTCTGCCTCGGAACACTTCAACCCCAGGGCATCAATGTGGACTTCACCAGTTTCCTCACTTTCCCTCCCCCACTTTACCCAGTTCCAAACTTCCAGCTCAGCACCATCCTCATGGCCTGTCCTACCTGCCAATCTCCCTTCCCACCTATCCACTCCACCGCCCTCTCTGACTTATCACCTTCATCCCTATTCCCATCCATCCATTGTACTCTTTGTAACCTTCTCTCCACCCTCACCCCCTCCTATTTATCTCTCCACGTGGGAGGCTCCCCGCCTTCAGTCCTCATGAAGGGCTTTTGCCCGAAACGTCAATTTTCCTGCTCCTCAGATGCTGCCTGACCTGCTGCGCTTTTCCAGCACTACTCTAATCTAGACTCCTATATCTTATGGTTGGTCTAATTGATTCATTTTTTGCATTATAACCTCCTAACTATACTAATTTGCTAAAAAGAAAGTAACTATCTGGCAGGCATTAAATCTTTTTTTAAAGTAACTCTTAACAATGGGCATAGCAATTATGAATGCTTTATGATTATTTTCTAATAGCATTTTTTTACTGCAAGGACAATATCCCAGTGAGAGTTGGGATTACTCCGCAGTATAAGAACACAGGTCGAAGTGATGGATTTTCTTCCTGAACTGTTGTGATAAAGGTGGTTCCAATACAGCTAACAAGTAGGGAGCTCCAGGGTTTTGACCAAAATATGAAGACAGAATAGCAAACCTTTATCAATTCAGAGTGCTGCACATTATAAAATTGTAGTTATTTCAATACAGAAAGAACAATTTCTTTGGGACTCAATTGCTTACACTGGAAAGATAGAGGCGGAGGGCTGACCTGATAGAGATCTGCAACATTGTCAGAGGCATAGATAGTGTGGATAGTCAAAGGCTTTTCCTAGGGTGGAAAGGTCAACTATAAGAGGGCACAGGTTCAAGTGAAAGAATGTTTATGGGAGAAGTGTGGAGAAAATGTTTCACCCAGAGGGTGGTAGGTGCCTGGAATACATTGCCAGTGGAGGCGGTGGAAGCAGGAATGTTAGCAAGATCTTGATGACACACATGAATGGGAGGTGAACAGAGGGATAGAAATCATGCAGAGGAAATAAGTTGTTAATCTAAATAAGGGTTAGAATTGGTGCAGGCTTGGTGAGCCAAAGGCCATATTCCTGTGTTATATTGAATTATACTGTATTATAAATTGTATTGTATCTGGCTTGGAGGTTTTCCTGACACACTCTCTGAATTATTAGACTAGATCCTTGGGTTACTAATGAACCCAGTCTCCCTTTACAGTGATTGTAGTTTTGAATCATGGAATCCCAACCAGACCTATTCCCCTATCCCTGTATTTCCCATGGCTAACCCACCCAGCCTGCACGTTTCTGAACACTATGGGCAATTTAGCTCAGACAATCCACCTGACCTGCGCATCTTTGAACTTTGGGAGGAAACCGGAGCACCTGGAGGAAACCCACGCAGACAATGTGAGAATGTACAAACTCCACAAAGTCACCTGAATCAAACCTGGGTCCTTGGCACTGTAAGGCAGCAGTGCTAACCACTGAGCCACCGTTTGTAAGCAAACACATCTTGCAGAGGGAAAAGCTAAGAAAAATATATAAAGATATGAACACACAAACAAGGAATTAGTGTGGCTCACTCAGCCCTTTGAGCCTGCTGTGTGATTCAATAAGAGCATGATGATCTGACCGAAACCTCAATACCACATTCCTACATAATACCTGAAAATCTTTCATGCCACCAAGAAATTCTCTCTCTTTTTAAAAATATTTACAGGTTCTGGCATCCACCGATTTTTGGTATTTAGGATAGTGCAGCCCTTCGTCAATGCAGTTGTACCTGTGATGTGTTACCAGCTATGAGAAGTACAGGAGCAACTCAACAAGGTTTCTTTAAAAGCACCTTTCAAACCTATGACATTTACCACCTAAAAGAACAAGACGTGAAGGCAGATGGAAACACCACCTCCAAGTCACCCTCAAATTAACAGCATCCTTTATCATTACCATCTTCGGGGTGAAATCCTGGAACTCCCTTTTTAACCACACTGTCAATGTAACTACACCACCCAGCTTGCAGTGATTCAGGGAGGCACACTACAACTGCACTGACTGGATAGCAACCTACCAGGAGAAATTACCAACTCTTATCCAAATCTAGACATACTGTATTTTTATTTGTGGGTTATACAAAGTCTGTGGTAAAGCCTCACCTATTTCTCACAGGAGCTAAGACGTTAAAAATGAGGTACATAGGTTGAAATGGATACATATAGCCTTCAATATAGAGTATTTTAAATATTTTAAACAGATTTGCATTTTGACATAGCTAACCATTTCCAGTGATATGCAGCAAGACTACAAGCACAGCTCTCATCCAGAGTTACAGAAAGCCTTTGCTTCATGAATAACACTTTCAAACTCCTCTACCTATTCATTTGGTCCAATGTCATTTGAGTTCATAAAAACCTGGAAGAAGGAATCAGTGATGAGTGACAACAACCAACATTAGTAAATGAATTCCAAGGCACATTGTTCAGTGCTAATTAAATTCTCGAGAGGGCATGCCACCATTGCTGGCACCTCCAGTTATTTAATCACGGCTTCCTGGGCATGAACTTGATTAATTGGGTTGCCACTCTGTTTAATCGACATGCTGGTCATTTCTCTCCATTGTCGCTTGTCTATCAGGGTGACAGAATGCAAGGGACAAGGGCTGGATGTACAACTATAATTGCTGCTGACAGACAAAATGTCAGAATGTATCACCTCTTCACTGCACTCAGCTGCATAATTAATGAGATAATTTGAAATGTAGAGGCTGTTCTGTTTGCCTCTCTCTCAAGAACCATATTCAACTCACTTTCAGTTTGCAATCATCAGCGTTAAACCAGCTGAAGATTGTAGCTCCAATCCTGATTTTTTTTTTCATGTTTCGTTCAATGAATTCCATAGTTTTTACTTTCCTCATTGCACATGTCCATGTGTATAGATAATTCCCCTTGTTCTTAGAAATGTTTCCACCATTTTGTTCTTTAAAGATTGATTGGAGTTTTCAGTGTTGTTATTGGCTGTGATTTTTGGTGATGATTGGCTTAGGTGTTCAGTGATGGGATTGGCTGGGGTTTCTAATGACATGGTAGGTTGGGCTTTTCAGTGATGTGATTGGCTGGGGTTTTCCATGATGGATAGGTTGGAAGTCTTCAGTGATGGGATTGGTCAGGGCTTTTCCACAATGGAGTGGGCCATGGGAAATCAGTGCTGGGATTGGCTAGGCTTTTCAGTGTAGTGAATCACTACAGTTTTCCCAATTGTGCAATCTGGCACATTTCCTCCCATGCATTCTAATTCCTAGGCTCTTGCTAGATCAGATTCTTGATAATATAGTTCCAGCATAAAAGTATTCAGTATATTAAATGGATATGCAAGGTGATGCTTCAGATTCCACTGTCTCCAACGTTAAGTGGAAAAACAGGATCATGTTCAATGTGAAGTATGACACGTTTTATAGTGTGCTCACCTCTGAAACACAAAATTCAAAGAGATACCAGTATAGTTGGATCGGGGAGTTGTCTTTCAGACAAGACCTTAAATTAAACAATACGGATTATCTGGTCATGATTACATTGCTATTTGTGGGAGCTTGCTGTGCATACATTGACAGCTGAATTTTCTGCATTACAACAGTGATTGCACTTCAAAAGTATTCCATTGGTTGTAGTGTACTTTGCCACATCCATTGGTTGTAAGAAGCATGATAAACGTGCACCCAATCTGGGACATAGGCAACCTTTGGCTTCTATAACAGGAAGGCAAGATCATCATCATTGTAGAAGAGCTCAGAGCCGATGCCTCCACAAGGTGTTTTTCCAAGCAGGAAAGCCCAGGCCACTGGGGAGGGGCTGAAACCATCCTGTACCACAGTCAAGTTGTCCTTCTAGATGAGCCAGCATAGACATTGAGAGATGGACCAACAGATAATGGTGGTGAAGAGACACTGATATGTGACAATGATCTTATCCAAACCACTCATAAGTACATAAGTAGGTGAGGGGGGGAGACAGTGATAGTGGAAAACCAGTGGGCATATGTGTATTGGTTCCAATATTATTGGCTTTTACAACCCTAAAAAAGTTCAGAGTTTTACTGCTTTTCATAAGATGTCAATTAATATTGATCAGAAACCTTAGATAAGGTTCCCTTTATTAGGCTAGAGGTATAAATGCCAATGGGAGCCTCCTGTCATCACAATGCTTTAGATCAGATAATACCAAGCAGACTGGTCATTGAGCTCAGATAGTTATTTCCATGGAAGCCACCTTCAGCAGTATGTTTTAACCCCTCAAACACAGAGGACTAAGGCTGCACACCACTACCCTGAAGGTTCCCTCCAAGTCACTTACTAACGTCACTTGGAAATGTATGGGTGTGCCTTCAGTGTGGCTAGATTAAAACCCTGCATCCCCCTGCCCAAGGGTATGCATCATGTACTCATCTCAAATAGACTGTAGCAGTTCAGATAATGGTTTACCACCTATCTTCTCAAGGGCAATCCTGGATAAGAAATAAACATTCACCTTGCCAGTGATGCACAAAATCCTATTAAAACAGGGGCAGCACAAGGGCTCAGCGGCTAGCACTGCTGCCTCACAGCGCCAGGGACCCAGGTTTGATTCTGCCCTCAGGTCACCGCCTGTGTGGAATTTGCACACTGTCCCCGTGCCTGTGTGGGATTCCTCTAAGTGCTGTGGTTTCCTCCCACAGTCCAAAGATGTGCAGTTTAGGTGGATTGGCCATGCTAAATTGCCCATAGTCTCATGGGATGTGCAGATTAATTGGTTTAGCCATGGGCAATGCAGGATTACAGGGATAGGGTTGGTGGGGAGCGGTGGGTGTGGGTGAGATGCTCTTTGGAGAGTTGGTGTAGACTTGATGGGCTGAATGGCCTGCTTCCACACTGTGCGGATTCTGCGAACAAAACTGTATTGAACAAAAAGAGTGCCAAAGACACCCCACTTTCTAAATGTTGCTGGAACATTATCCTTGGTTTTCTCAGCTGAGGTTATAATGTTGAGAAAATGCAGATTGTCCTCTTTCAATATCTCCCTGACTGAACTAACGTGCAGTGATGCATTGCACTAAATGTCAGGCATAACTTGTAATGAAATCCAATAAATGGGGGCAGATTGTTATCAGGTCTCTATAGAATTGGGAAGGCTTGAATGCTGCAACAATTAAAAATTAAATATTTTACTGAAATTCACAACACATCTTTTAAGCAATTAATGCACCTGACAGTTTCTTCCTAGCATTGGGACTAATTTTGCAAGTACATGGATTGAAGAACTCAGATAATATGTAATGCATGGGGTTGTGGGGAAAGGGAATGGGGGGGGGGGCAAGATTGCATTGTGCAGACACTGTGGGTTTTATGTGAGTTCTTACTCCACACAGAGGTTGAAGTCCACAGTGGTGTCTTCTTTTCCAAACAAATTCCCTGCTGGGCACCAGCCTGATGAGAGAAGAGGGCTGTGTCTTACTGTATGGGCAAGTGATTGTGAGGGAGGAGTGTGGGTACAAAAGGTCATGTAGTAATTACAAGTGTCACAGACAGAAGACCTAGGACTAGAAATGATCTTGGAATGCAGTTGGCGGTTGTCAGGGGGATGTTTGATGAGGTGGAGCGATGCCTAGTCCAACTGCAAGAGTAGGGCAGTCCTGATGGCACACATGTTGGAGATAGCCATTCTGGTTTTGGCGTATTGGACAGAAGAAAGAAGGCAGGAGGCATATTTAAGTGGGTATGGGATGGTGAGGTCAGTGCAGGCATATTCAGTGGAGCAGGTCAGTGGTTTTAGGTAAGCAGAATATGAGCTTGGTTAGGAGGTGGGGTTTCCTGGAGGGAGAAGAGCAATCTTGTCCCCCTGTTCCAGAGGGCTTGGAAAAACACTTTCTGTTCCATACTGAGGGTTGCAAAACATGCAAAAGATTTAGGGTGTAGGTTTGCTCGCTGAGTTGTAGGTTTGATATCCAGACGTTTCATTACCTGGCTAGATAACATCATCAGTGGCAACTTCCATGTGAAGCGAAGTGTTGTCTCCTGCTTTCTATTTATATTTTTGTCCTGGATGGGGTTTCCTGGGGTTTGTGGTGATGTCATTTCCTGTTAGTTTTCTGAGCGGCTGATAGATGGTATCTAGATCGATGTGTTTGTTTAAGGTGTTGTGGTTGGAGTGCCAGGCCTCTAGGAATTCTCTGGCATGTCTTTGCTTAGACATCACAAAAAGATATTTCAAAACTGAGGCAGATTATCTCAATAATATATTTAATTTTGAGTGTCTCCCCTCCTGGGAGCAGATTGGTTTCCCTTCTCCTAACTTAATTGAACCTGGATTTACAAAAAGAAATTCTGTTTTGAACAGTGTTGAATATGAATTACATTGGAAACCAAACTGATTTGTTGGATTTTGACTTTTGGGACGAGACGAAACAATTTGCCATCATTATGAGAAGTCACTACACCATGGGTATCAACACATTGAGCAAGCAATGTTAACCATGTGGTGAGAATAGGAATTGGATGGTTAGAGACAGCTGGTTGTAAGTTGACCACCTCCTGAAATATGTCCATGAGAAGTGTGTAATTCTGAGCGGGCTACAGGAATGGAAACATAGCAGAGAAGTTTAAGTTAATGACACAACAGTGAAATATGATTGAAAATCATTTCTTTTGCTTCCCTATTGAATAATTGTTAAAACAGTTAAAACAAGAGGAGAAAACATAGCTATTATATAACTGTTTATCAAGGTGAAGTAAAACTTGAAATTAAAACAAAAATACACAATGATCAACCTCTGCCTGTGAAGACAGAGAACAGCTAAAGTTTAAGGTTGGTTGCACTAAACATAGCAGTAATGAACAATACTTAGTGCATCAACCAAAGCCATCAATGTGTCAGCACCAACAGTGGAGAATATACAATGTAATAATGCAACATTACAGCGCAATATATAGTAAGAGTGTCGATATTAAATAATGTGCACTATAACAATACTACAAAATAATACTCAGAATACAACAGCAATGACATTGCAACAGTCTATTAACAACAACCTTGTAGAAAATTACACAATGTAAAAAGTAGTACCATTACAGAAGAATTAATATACTTCACAATGTCAAAAATACAGCGTGCAATTGTGTTAACATTGCAAGGTAGCTGGAATAACACACCTCACAGAACAGATCATGAGCCCAGAGCTTCCAGCCTGTGAAAAGTTGAAATTCTCTTTAAAACTGCTTTCTAGACCCAACTGCAGGCTGTTTGACCGTACAATACCCAGGAAAGGTGAAATAGATTAAAACCATGTCTAATTCTGAGTTAAGTATATGACTGATGTCTTGACTTCTTTCCCTGCCATAAAGCTCCCTCCAACCTTCCACCATAGCCAACTACCCCTCTTTCCCAATGAGCCCAGCCCCTGATTTCTCCCCAGACAGAACAACATCTGCCCAGTGAAATCTTACCCGAACTCACTATCCTAAACGTTTACCACCCTATCTAGCTGGCACCCTGTCACCCAAACCGTTCACCACTTTACCCATTTGGCACCCTACCATTTTACTCAACTGACATGCTATCACATGTCACCTTCCAACCCTACAATCTTGCTAATCCACCCACCTCTCACCCTCCCCACTTACCTATTTAGCTCACTCATATTCAGGAGCGCGCTCAAAAGCTTTGTCAAGGAACTAACATTTTTCAGTGTGAATCAATGAAACCTGAACAGAATATGGCTGCTGGTGTTCTAAAAAAAGGGAAGGAAGGGGCTTGGATTGGCTTCCTCCATGATACAGAACTTTGAAATAGGAATTTGACACAAGCCTGGTGTGCATTTCTGAAGAGGCCGGGTTTGAAAGTCTCAGCCAGAAGTGCAAAACTTTGTAATTGTGGAAAAGGTTTGAAGTGGAACAGCAATCTGATAGTGATTGCTATTCCTTAAAAAAGGGCCATAATGTTACAGTATCACTGTTACAACACAGAATGTAACATGTCGCTGCTACAGAATAGGATCTAACAATGTCACTGTTTAAAACAGATTGCAATAGTCTTACCATTGTCAAACAGGATGCAAGTGTCGACGCTGCAGAACACCATGAAGCACCAGCTACATGACACTACACTGTCTGCAGCACAATGATACCAAAATTACCGGACAGAGTAAAAGTGTGAACTTTGCAGAACCAATTTGCAGGTGAATAAACAAAGGAATTCAGTTTCAGAAATGTAACAATGTAAATGGCTTTGATCAATACATATAGGGCAGTATCTGGGCAGACAAAGGGGAAATGGGTGTTGGGTGACAGGGGGTGAAGGGGCAAGGGGCAAGTTGTGGGAGGAGTGGTGTCTGTTGGATCCCAGGTCTGAGGAGTGATGTAAGGGATCTGGAGGATGTGCAGCAGTGGGACCGGGGAGCTTACGGTTTGTTAGTCTATGAGAGGTTGTTAGATTGCCTTATAAATAGTCTAACCTTTCCTGAGCAACCACTTACTCAACGACACAAGGGCCCCCAAATTCTTTAATTTATATGGAGACTTTTAGAGGATACCAGGCAGAGGAAAATTGCCAATTGAAATCTTCGGTTTTTGGGCAATTCCCATGGAATTTATTATGTTAGCAATACCAAAGGATTCCCATCTACATAGACTCTCATTTCACTGCAGAAATGATTACCTGGTCAGTGAAAAATTGAAGCCATAGTGTTTTGGTGCCAACAATAAACACAGAGTAAAACTCTCAATATGACTGAACAATGCACACATTTATAGTCTCGAAACAATGTGAACTGTTACAATCTCAGCATTAAGAGTTTACATATTCAGTATCACAGAATAAAAGTGTGTCAAAGTGTTAATATTACAAAATGCACTCAAATCAAAACTGCATGACAGAAGAACGAAAGCCATTGTAATAGTCTCAATGTTTCAGAACAAAACGCACGGTGTTACCATCTCATTATTTACCCTTCAACATTTGAAACTTTAGAACATAGAACATAGACCATTACAGCGCAGTACAGGCCCTTCGGCCCTCGATGCTGCGCCGCCCTAGCAACATTACAGAACACTCATTATGTTGGTATCAATATTACAGAACACAATGCAACAGTACAAGCATTACAAAACAACACATGTAGTGCAACTGTGTGACTATTACAGATCAATAAACACGTTCTGGATTATTTGATAGGATGGTCGGCCCTTGGTGCTTCTAGTCCATCCATCTGTCCAATTATCTGGCCACTGTAACCTTCTGGGAGACGGCCTTTTATTTGGATGCAGGTGGTCTGCCAAAGCTGCAGATCTAACAGAGTGCCTATAGCAATGTTAAAACAGGAGGCATGGGCTCTCCACGGCTGATAGGGGGACATGAGAACATGTCAACGTGGAGGTGCACTTGATTACCTACTGTGAATTTATGAACAAAAGAAATTTGAAGCTTTTACACCATCAGGGTGGAGGTGAAATCCGTCCAGAGATATGATCAGAGATAGATTTGCAGCATTTCCTTCATTCAGCACTATCATGAGGACTGACTGGTACTGACTGTCCCCTTACCTACCATCGAAGGCCACTTCCATTGAGTTGCTGACTATAGCAGGTGGATCAGTAAAATAGAGCATCAACGTCACAGGTCACGCTGTGATAGTACTAACATTATGGAACCATACACATAGCTTAACAGTGTGAACCTTTCAAATCAATGCTGTATTACTATCATTGCAATGTAATGCATTGTTCAATGAAACAAAAGTGCACTGATAGCAAGTTTATTCAAAATGTGTTTGATAATCAGATAAATTGATAAATGATCAAGATTATTTTCTGATTAATTTTTTCCCTTATTCCCTTAGCTAAAAACTTCTAGAAGATTTCAGTTTTGAGTCACATGGTCTACTTGAATGAGGCTGCTTGCACATGCAGTACCAACTGTTTGGCTCTGTAGGTTTTAGTATATATTAATAGGACACATTGGCCAGTTTTATCAAACTGATCTCAATACTATTGAAATACATTTGATGAGATACAGGAATATGCTTTGGATCTAGTTTATGGCCAAACAGAATACTGGCAGCCACTGATCTCAAATCATTCATGTGGAATATCCTTTTGAACAATATAATGAGGATCTTTAGTCCAAGTCCATGGAAAATGCAAATACCCCTGAAAACAAGCTGAACCTTCAGAAGAATCATTCAGTGGAGAAATAATCACTGAACTCTCAGAATGCTACAATTTGTTCAGCGGCTCAAAATACTTTGATGTTACGATCTTGCTGATTTCAATCACAAGGTTGTCAGTGCGGAACACAGAAACTGCAGGCAATCTGATTTTTAATGTGGGAAATTGACCAGAAATTGACAAGTAGGTAGTTGAAAGAGAAATATTACAGCTTTAACTGGGAAGGCTGCAGGAAATTGGTATGTTGCATGTATTTAGTGACAAGAAGGTTCCAATTATTTTTTAAAAGTGTTAGTTTAAACCGATGTTATTTTGCGATTGCAGGCAATGTCTGGATATATTGAAATACTGCTCAACTGTATAAACCCTCGGCTTAGCATATGCGTTTTCTTACTGTGTTATCAATTCAGTGTTACTTATGATTTTCCTCTTTTTTCTTTACTTTATTTCCCTTACCAGTCTGAAACCACAGGAAATCTAGAACCCATCGCACATCCCTGGAATGTATGTGATGCTATCAACACCACCACACTGTTGTTTGGCACACTCTTCTTCAACTGCTGCTGGTTTGGAGTTCAGGAGCTTCAAGATCGGGATGGTGTTACCACAATCACAAGAAGGGAAATGGATGGGCTTTTTTTGACTTAGCTGACATTTGAACATCCTCCATTGGTTTATATCCAGATGCTTTAGGGCCCAGCAGGAAGTTTGAATCGTGAGGTTCAGGTTCAGGATCTCACATGTTGGCTTCTTATGAAATGGTATTGTGATGAAGGAGCTCATTCTTTGACAGAATTATATCATTAGAAACACCACACCTGTTTGTCTCCTTTGGACCTGAAAACACTTTCTTTACAATTTCATAGTTATTTTCCATTTGAATATTGTTATCGAATCTGCTTTTATCTTTGAGAAAGTGTATTCCAGATGAAAATCACTCATTGCATTCAAAAAAAATCCTAATTTCTCACCTGGCTCCTTTGTCAATTATTTAAAGATCTGATGAAACTCAGGTCTAGCATCATCTACTAAGAGGGATGACATTTCGATGCTTCTTTGGAACTGAAATCTCTGTCCTCTGATAATGGACTGGTCCCTCAGTGAAAGCAATTTCTCTTTACTCACCACAGTAAAGCCTTTCACAATCTTGAGCACTTTAATTAAAAATGTGATTTCCTTGTCATCTCATGGTGGAAGTAACATCTTGGGGGAGTATTGATAACAGGAAGAAAGTGAGGACTGTAGATACTGGAGATCGGAGTCAAGAATGGGGTGCTGGAAAAGCACAGCTGGTCTGGCAGGATCCGAGGAGCAGGAGAATCAATGTTTCGAGCATAAGCTCTTCATCAGGAATGATGATAACCTCTAAAAGTGGAATGTCTTTGCATTGCAACCATCATGAAGATCTGAATGTAGCAGCAATGCCAAGGGAAAACTAACTTACAGAGAAGACTCTGGGACCCAAATGATTACAATCTCTCAAAGGAAGTGAAACTCTCACTCCCCTTTCCATCTGCTTTGCTCTCTGGCCTGCATATCAATGTCGTACACAAGAAAAGAAAATGAAGGGTGTTGGGTGTTGCCACCATGGGCGGCACGGTGGCACAGTGGTTAGCACTGCTGCCTCACAGCGCCAGAGACCCGGGTTCAATTCCCGCCTCAGGCGACTAACTGTGTGGAGTTTGCACGTCCTCCCCGTGTCTGCGTGGGTTTCCTCCGGGTGCTCCGGTTTCCTCCCACAGTCCAAAGATGTGCAGGTCAGGTGAATTGGTCATGCTAAATTGCCCGTAGTGTTAGGTAAGGGGTAGATGTAGGGGTATGGGTGGGTTGCGTTCGGCGGGGCGGTGTGGACTTGTTGGGCCGAAGGGCCTGTTTCCACACTGTAAGTAATCTAATCTAATCTAATCTAATATACTGGACGTAAAGCGATAAAGCTTTCTCCTCTATTTCTCGGGAAGTATTTCTGCAATTAGTGGCTGTGGTGTGAGGCTGATGAGGTGCTGACAAGTTCATCGCAAAGTTTCCATCTTGAAGTAGGTTTGTACCATACCAGGACAACATATCAAATTACCCAATCAGGACCAATAGAGTTGTAGAGATCTACAGCACTGAAAAAGGTCCTTTGGCCCTCATGTCCACACCAAACAATTCCAATCCAGCAATGACAACATTTTGTGTAGTGTTCTGATTTGCAGAGTTATTTAAAAGGACACCCTCTGTCCGAAGATAATCACTGTCATTCATGACTGAAGGAAAATGCTTCACTCGCTCTCTCTCTCTCTTTCCCCCTCTTTCCCCTGTGTTTCATTTTGAAAGATGGGTGTTCATTCATTAACTGTAGCTGTGTTTTCTTCAGCCAGGCGTTCTCCACGATTGTGGAGTTCTGCACATTTCTGTAGTGAAAAGGCATTTTTCTCCATCAAACCAGCTCTCTGTTCTGTCACATGAGATAGTTCGCTCATTGCAAGATCTTTGTGATTCTTTTGTAGCCTACAAGGTTTGTTTACGCTGTTTGACTGCCAATAGGTGAACTTTCAGTTCAGTCACCTCACTGAGATGGTCAAATTTTACTGATTGTCGCTGATGTCCAAGCTAATCAAGTCCATTATTATACGCAACTTTAAACTCTGCAGACACATTCCATACCTCCAGGACCTCAATATTCTGATATTATTAGTTTTGATTTAAAATAGGAGAACGTGAGGACTGCAGATGCTGGAGATCAGAGCTGAAAATGTGTTGCTGGAAAAGCGCAGCAGGTCAGGCAGCATCCAAGGAGCAGGAGAATCGATGTTTCGGGCATCAGCCCTTCTTCAGGATTCCTGAAGAAGGGCTGATGCCCGAAACGTCGATTCTCCTGCTCCTTGGATGCTGCCTGACCTGCTGCGCTTTTCCATCAACACATTTTCAGCTTTGATTTAAGATACTCTGTAATGCTCTCACCTTTAATGATGCTAATGAGGTTCTTGTGCAGCTTCCAGTAGCTATCCATAAAGATCAACAATTTATGTACACTGAATATTAAAACAATCCACTCTGATCTTTGATTTATGCTCCTTGGATAATTTTTTATTTGTTTCTGTATATCTTCTTGAAGGGTCTTTGCTCAGTATTGAAGTATTTTCTCTCAACATGTCTCGCTCATGTTAACATCGTTTGTACATGATTGAAAAGATTTACTGCAAACAACTGACCTCTGCCTGACATCCTGAGGAATGATGACTCTGATTTCTCTCCACAGATGCTGCCAGACCAGCTGAGCTTTTCCAACAATTTCTATTTTGGTTTCTGAGTTCTGCCTGCACAGATTTGGCACTGTCTACACTAATCAAAACTTGAACGGTCTTGATTTGTTTTCTGAAGCAATGAAACAACTTTCTTCCAATGACTGAAGCTCTTTTTTCTAAATATATTAAACATTTCAGATTTAGTGGTCACTTTATTGGCTGCAGTAATTTCTGATGTTTCACTTGCTTTTGCTGCTAATTGATCTAGCACAAAGTTACTTATTTCCTTCCTAGCAGTGATTTTGTTTTCTATTCTAGAAGGAACTTTTGTATTAAACTAGATTTCAGTTGCTGTTGCTGCATCTCCTGAGCAAGATCTGTGCAAAGTGTAGACAATTTTACTTCACCTTTACCTTCATTGCAAGTAACTAGCTCTCATTGAAAGAGACAGTTGGATGTTTAGGAACACGGTCCCTTGAATTAGAAATCGCAGTAATGTCTGAAACTACCCATTTAAGCAAATGAACAACTTTTGTGCCGGTTTCCTTCTTTGTAACTATTCTGAAAGAGCAAATGAATGCCCTCTGGTGGCTGGACATTACTTCCTTTGGCACCTTTGTTTACTATTATTTCCAGTTTCTGTTTTGTGAGAAATGCAAAGTCTGCTCCATGTTAGTGCAGTTCTGAGAGTGAAGTACCTTCAATGTTTGCTAACCACAGGATGAATATAGCTACATAAGCAGCTCCACTTAGTAAAGAAATTTAATGATTAGAAGGCACGTACAAGGCATCATCAACTTATTTTCTATTGTTAACAAAACGAATGTCATGATGCAGAGGAGCCAGTGTTGGACTAGGGTGGACAAGGTGGACAAGACAACACTAGATTAGAGTCCAACAGGTTTAATTGGAAGCACTAGCTTTCAGAGTGCTGCTCCGTCATCAGGTGGTGAAGAGGCAGTACTACACAAGCTAGTGCTTACAAATAAACCTGTTGGACTATAACCTGGTGCTGTGTGATTTTTAACTTTAACAACATGTAGCATGCATCTGGTCTTTTATTCTGACCTTTGTATTTCCTGATACCAAAGTGTAATGAAAGATGAGCTGAGGATCTCTGGCCTCAAAGGATCAAAACCTTATCTCCAGTATCCAGCTGAAAACCAGTTTCTCTGTCATTTACAATAATCTCTGCGTAATAAAATTTATCCTGCAGATTTGTGCTGCCAAGGAAGTTGAATTTTTACTGTGCATCTCTCTTTGGAAAAGTTCATCCTATCCCTTACATCCACGTTCTGACGGACTGCTGCAATCTGAATTTGATTTTCTGCATTGCAATTGCAATCTTATCTTAGTTTCTCTCAGCGGCCTGATGTCTTTTTACAAAATGGGGTTTAGTTTAGTTTGTAATGGTGGAATTCCTCTGTGGTTTGGACTACTCCTTATTGGAAAGCAGGCTTGCTTTTGGTATATTCTTTCAAGACCTTGGCTCTTCCCCATCACTGTACAGTAGCTATTTTGCACAGTGGCTGATTGATTTCTTTCTGTTGCTCATACTCTGCCACAGACCATCAGCAGCTCTTTCTTCAGTTTCTGCACAGGATTCCACAGTTAAGTACTCATGTAGATGCCGAAGCTTGTAGCTGGCCAGCTTTTATTACCACGGAGTTTCACTTTAGGTATTTGCAGTACCTCTGGGTTTGCATTGCTAGGCTGGCCTAATGGCTATCCATCATTGGTTTCTCTTCAGATTAGTACAGAATGCCTCTATGGTTCCAGTTTATCATGAAGCAACATGAGATCCACATACTTTTGAGTGAAAACAACAGACTTTGTTGCATGTATCTATATATTGGGGATGGTATCTGTAGTGATTATAATGAGGTCAGCCTCATGAGGACCTCATAGAATATGAGTTTCTTGACTGGGGCTGTTAATCTGGTCCAATCAGGGAGCCATGATTGACTCGGGCTGTTAATCTGGTCCAATCAGGGAGCCATGATTGACTGGAGCTATTAATCTGGTCCAATCAGGGAGCCATGATTGACTGGGGCTGTTAATCTGGTCCAATCAGGGAGCCATGATTGACTGGGGCTGTTAATCTGGTCCAATCAGGGAGCCATGATTGACTGGGGCTGTTAATCTGGTCCAATCAGGGAGCCATGATTGACTGGGGCTGTTAATCTGGTCTAATCAGGGAGCCATGACTGACAGATATAAACAGTAGTGTACAGCAGTTGGACGGTAGTGTGGGGGTAATATAATAAGAAAAAAAAAGAAAAAAAGGACTCTCCAACTGCACACACACGACATGGAAAATAACTAAACAGTAGTGTCAGAGATCCTGTTCAGTCTGACGGCTATCTCTGAGGGAGCTGGATCAGTGTCAAGGGCTCTCCACGTGTAAATACAGGGGGACTTGGTGACGGGATGGATGGAGTTATTTCACCCTCCAAACCACTCTTCGTCCCGACTTAGAAATATATTGCCAAACTCTCACTGTGGCTGGGTCAAATTCCTGGAACTCTCTCCCTAATGACATTGAGAGTGTATCTACAGCAAATGGATTGCAGCAGTTCAGGAAGGCAGCTCACCACCATCTTATCAAGAGCAAATATAGGTAGGCAATAAATGCTACTCACAGCCAGGACTGGATACGAAAAAATATAGATCCTCAACCGTATCAATTTTGATTCCCAAAAATAAAATTCATCAGTCAACAAATGCACACAAATGGAATAACAAATGTGTCTCTGAAGTGAGCTGCAATAACTTCTACCTCTTCCAAGCACTGTGCATTTGCGATAATTATGTTTGAGATACACGACTATGCATTTTCATCTGTTCATCTGTACATCGAACATTGCTTCATAGTTTGGTTCCTTACACTGGCACTTGACAAAGCAGCATTGCTGCTTTTAAAAATATCAAAGTAACAGTTTGCATTCAAAGTATGTTGATTAAACGCCCATCACCTGCACATTGCCTGAGTTTATATTTTTACATCCAAGTTCTTGGTGCTGATTTTACAAAGTAGACAGCACTAATTATACCTTTAAATCGTACAAATTACAGGCTGGCTAATTAAAAGTATTCTATATATTGCTTCGTTGAGGTTTAAATTGAGTAGGTTCAGTACACACAATGTGTTTTGTTTGTCAGTTCATCATTAATATTTTCACATGATTTGACAGAAAACTTTCCAAGATTACCCATTCAGCAAAAAAAAAATCAATTTGAAAAGAAAAAGTCTGCTTTAAATTAAGTGTCAAAGATTTCAAGCTCCTCGGCAGGCTGGCACCCAAGCACTGACCCTTCCTAATAATAAACCTGAATTGCAGAACCCATGCCCTCCCCCACCCACATCCCTTACTGTCTCACTTTTCCACCGCCTAAAGAAGTATTCCATTGTGCAATAAATATGTTTCGTTGCCACAGGAATCAGAGGGAGTCGATGCATAAACTTGGCATTGTTGTCTGTGCCCTTCTAGCCACTGGTCAAACTTCAAATCCCACATGCCTCAGAGGGGTTGATAGCAACTCTGAACAGGTTGACATAGGGTGGCATGGTGCCTCAGCGGTTAGCACTGCTGCCTCACAGCACCAGAGTCCCAGGTTCAATTCCAGGGCGACTGTCTGTGTGGAGTTTGCACATTCTACCTGTGTCTGTGTGGGTTTCCTCCAGGTGCACTGGTTTCCTCCCACAATCTACAAATGTGCAGGCCAGGTGAATTGACCATGCTAAATTGCTTATAGTATTAGGTGCATTAGTCAGAGGGAAATGGGTCTGGGTGGGTTAGTCTTCAATGGGTTGGTGTGGACTTGTTGGGCCAAAGGGCCTGTTTCCACACTGTAGGGAATCTCGTTAGAGATGACAAAGAAGGCCATAAGGTAATGTTTGAGTGGAGGCTGTGTGAACCTCTCCTATCAGGTATTAACCAATTCTAATTCAATCTTCCTCCAGTCCCAACTCCAAGCTTGAATTGCTGTTTGCCATTGTGTCTAATGACAGCAGAGTTAGATTGTCTGGTGTACAGTTTGGTTAGGCCAGGATGAAGGATCATCTAACATTCCCAGGCCACAGGACTAATTTGTTGGGTTAAAATGTCTGTTACTTTTTGAGATTAACTAAAGGTAAAATGATTGAATCAGTCAATGTGTGAACTCAGCGTGAAATTATATTTGGGTTGTGTCCAAGTAGGTGTTGCTTTATTTCATGTATACAGCAGCGACTGAGAGATTTGCATAATTAGAGGGTGTGAGGATGTACACTTGCACCCATGTAAATATGTAAATTTATACATCCAAATCCCCAGGAATCCAATTGGAATCAGATATAGCAATATGGAATTGTCATTTTTCACATAAAGGGTTAGAAAAAAAAGGCAATGCATACATTTTTATATTCTATTCCCTGAAAAATCTGAATGTGTACTCACTGTCGCACATGAAAGAATTCATACTCAATACACATCTTGGGAAATTTCCTATAATACTCTTCCTAAATTATGTCTGCAGTAATATGAATTCTCCCCCTTCCATCTTTGACACCTTTCCATGCAAAAGCATTCCCTCCAACACAATTTGATCAAACCCAAAGTGATCTACTACTTCAGATGTGAAATAATCTTCGAAATAATTGAGTTTCTGTGCAGTCAAATGAAGCCAAAACGCACAAAACAATTTGTCAAATGATCTGACCACTTAATCAACTGTTAGTTAACATCTCAACTCAGCAATCTTAAAAAGAACTTGGACTAAGTTATGTCTCTGCACACAGGTTTGATTATTCTACCGACCTACAATTGAAGTCTATAGTTTGTCATGAATCATGCCAAATGCTTTGTCGCCCTAATAAATAAACCAATGGATATATTTCTCATTGGCATTCATAGCATAGAAAGAGGCCATTCAGCCCATCATGTGTGTACCAGTCAACATAGATCTGACTACACTAATCCCATTTTCCAGATTTTGGCCCATAGCCCTGGAGGCTATGGTAAGACAAGTGAGTTCCTAAACATTTTGAAGGTTTCTGACTTAGTCACTCTTTTAGGTAATGAGTTCAACACTACCACAACCCTCTGAGTGAAAAACTTTCTTCTCAAATCCCTTCTTTGCCGTTCCCTCTTTGCTTAAATCCACACTCCCTTGACATACACTCCTCCAGAATATTTCTATCCTTTCTATCTATGCCCCTCATATATGCCTCTAATACATCCCTTCTCAATCTGTGCTGCTCCAAGGAAAACAGTTACAGCCTATCCAACATTTCCTCTCAGCTCAGACACTCCAGCCCAGGCAGCATTCCGGTAAACCAAAGATCCTCAGACAGCACCTTCCAAACCCATGACCACTTCCATCTAGACGAACAAGGGATATATGGGAAAACCACCACCTTCAAGCTCTTCTGCAAGCCACTCACCATCCTGACTTGGAAATATGTAGCCATTCTTTCACTGTCACTGTGTCACAATTCTGGAATTCCTTCCCCAGTGGCACTATGGGTCAACCCACAACACATGAACTGCAGCTGTTCAAGAAGGCAGCTCACCACCACTTTTTCAAGGGCAACTTGGGATGGGCAATAAATGCTGGCCAGCAGTGACACCCACATCCCACAAAAATGAATAAAATTAAAAAAAACCTACTCTGCACCTCTCTTGTACAATAACATGCTTCCTACAATATAGTGACCTGAATTGTACACAATACTCTGATTATGACCAAACCAGTGTTTTATTCAGTTCCAGCATAACCTCTCCACTCTTGTACTCCATGCCCCTACTAACAAAGGCAACTATGACCCATATGCCTTCTCAAACACTGTATCTACCTGCTCTGCTGCATACAGGTCTACCTGCTCTGTTACATACATAGGGAAATAATAAATTCTATACAGTCTTTCTGTATCTTATGCTTATAGTTTGGTAAACGTTTCTGCTTTGGGTGTAATTAGTGACCTGAGCACTATACTGTCAGAGATCTCTGGATATGCACAGTGAGGTCCCTCTGATTGTCAGTGTTCATTCATAGTATAGTATTTTGCCTTGTTTGTGCTTCTGAGACGCAGTAGCTCATATTTTTCCAGGTTGATTTCCAACTGCTCCCATTTTGTTCAGCTGACCAGTCTGTTGATATCCACCTGTAGTATATAGCTATTTATCACACAGCTTTCATGTCATCCTTAAACACCTGGAACATTCTTCCAACTTTTAGGTCCAAATCAATAATGTACACCATAAACAACAAGTGCCCCAGCACTGGGCCCTTTGGAACCCCACTCAAGGCAGACATCCAATCTCAGAAACAATCCTTTACCATCACCCTCTGCTTCTTAACTCTCAACTAATTTTGGATCCAATATGTCACTTTGCCTTGGATCCCATGGGCTCTTAGTCTACCATGAGAGATGTTTAGCTTTGCTAAAGTCCTTGTAGACCACATCAAATACAGTACACTTATCATCAATCTTGGTTACCTCCTCAAAAGGTTCAATCAAATTTGTCAAATGTGACCTGTCCTTAACAAATACATGCTGACTATGTCTGAACAGTCCAAGTGCACACTTTGTTTTTATCCTTCAGAATTCTTTCTAACAGTATTTCTGTCAGTGAGCTTAGAGTTAGGGTTAGAGTTAGGGTTAGCCTGATGACCCGTAGATTCACTTCCTCCAATTTTAGTAATGGAAACAATAAATTCTAACCAGTGTCTCCGTATCATATGTTTACAGTTTGGTAGATGTTACTGCTTTGAGAATAATTAGTGACCTGGGCACTATACTGTCAGCCATGCATAGTGTGTTTTCACTCCAAATTTCCAAACAATCATATCTGCAGATTAATCTCTATAAAGTCTGCTTGCAGCCTATTTTTGATAAAATATTTACACTAAAAAATTTCATTTAAGAAAATGTTACAGTTTATACTAACATGGCTAAAAAATACTCAATTCCTGAATTCTACTTTTTTAATCAGAGCATTCAGCCTACCATCTATGAATATGCCAATTTAAAATACATTAAAAAACTATTTAAAATCTGTGGAACATTCATATCATGTATAGCAAGGGTTTTGTCTTGCATTCCCTGAGCAATGTTTCTTGTGCTATATTTCTCATGTATCAATGTAATTCCAAATTGTTTTATTTGCTTATGAGCAAGGTTTCATAGTTATAAAACATCAGTGTGTAATGTGGAAATATAATGCTATACAGATGATTAAAAAATAAACAGGAAGAGCTATTAAAGATCTTTATCAACAATAGATCAAATGTGATGCCAGTAGGACACTGCAAGAATCCAATCTTTAAATAGCTTTTCACCGTATCTTTCAACTGCTATTTGAATTTACAGTCTACCCATTAAATATGAGTGCAACAAAATACCACTTATCATCTAACAAATGATTAATAATTCTTGGGATATGGGCATCAGACCAGCGGTTATGATACATCCCTTATTGCCCTTAGGAAGGTCCTGGTGAGCTGCCTTACTCAATGCAACTGAATTGCATGCTCAGCCATTGCAGAGGACCATTAAGAGTAGACCGTATTAAAAATTTCAAGATACATGGGGATAATGAGAGGAAATAGCTTTGACAAGATCAGCCACGATCTAGTTTAATGAAAGAGCAGGCTTGAGGGGCTGAATGGCCTATTCCTGCTCTGATTTCCTGTACTTCTATGGCTGGAGGTCCGGATCAAATATTAGGGATTCTATGATAGTCCAGGCCAAATAAGAGGAGCAAATGTTTTTCTCTGAATTCCATTAGTGAACCTAGACAGATCTTTACAGTATTCTAACAGCAATCCAGTAACTACAGTAATCCAGGCATGGTCATCGTTACTGAGACTAGATTTTCTTTCCATTGTATTCAACTAAATTTAAATTCTTCATGGTATAATTTAAAATCCTGTCTCCAGGTCATTAGTCTAGTTCACCTGGATTATTAAAACAACTTTATTACAATACCCCGAATAGCAGGAACCAATCACCCTTCTTCCCAACTCAGTTGGCTCCTATCCTGAGTCTTGGGGTTTCTGAATCCATACTCTGTCAGCTGCCCAACAGCTGACTCAAACATCCTCACCACCTCCCTCAAGAACAGCCAGTCTTGACATCAGACTTAACCTAAAGTCTTGCATCATTCCTACCTCTTTTGCAGTCACAGGCTTCAACCACTTAACTGCCATGGTTCCTGCATGAGGACTGGCCTAAGTATCTAATGATCATCTGTCCTTTACTTATGGTCTTTCCTTGTTTCAAAGCTCTCCTGTGCTCAAACAGGTTCTCTGAAGTAATGATGTCACTGTCCTTCATTGAAGGAAGCTTTCTGCTTTCAACCTCCCAGCTGGACAACTTCACACAGAAAATAAAGCATTGTAACATGAAAGGAGTCCATTTGGCCCCATGCTTCTGCGACAACTGAGCTAGAGCCAAACCCATTTTCCAAGTCTTGATCTATCGTCCTGAATGCAGCAAGTCAAATGAAAATATTTTTAGAATGTGATGGGAGTCTCTCTTCTGATTTTTAAAGCCATGTTGGACAATTCCTACCATCCTCTGATTGAAAACAGCTCTGCTTGACTCTTCTCAAATTCTTCTGCCACCTACTTTAAATAATGCCAATGGTTATTGGCCTTTGTGATAATGGAAATAGTTCAATCCTATCCACTCAATCATGATCCTTCTGAATCTGTACACTGGAATGAAATCACCTCTCAGCCTCCTCTATTCTAAAGAAAACAACCTTATCCCAATCACTTTTGCCTCAAGTCTAAAATTCTACATTTCCATCATCAACTTTACAAATCATGGAATCCCTACAGTGTGGAAGAAGGGCATTCGCCCCATTGAGTCCACAACAACCTCCTGAAGAGCTTCCTACCCAGACCTGCACCCATAACCCTGCATTTCTCGTGGCTAATCAACCGAGCCTGCAAATCCCCGGACATTATGGACA
Source organism: Chiloscyllium punctatum (assembly GCF_047496795.1). Taxonomy (NCBI): domain Eukaryota; kingdom Metazoa; phylum Chordata; class Chondrichthyes; order Orectolobiformes; family Hemiscylliidae; genus Chiloscyllium; species Chiloscyllium punctatum. The sequence goes on from NC_092775.1 coordinate 61,817,044, forward strand.
GTTTAGCATGGCCAACCCACCTGACCTACACATCTTTGGGCTGTGGGAGGGAACCAGAGCATCTGGAGGAAACCCATGCAGACACGGGCAGAATGTGCAAACTCCATACAGACAGTCGCCTAAGGGTGGAATCAAACTGGGTCCTGGCTCTGAGAGGTAGCAGTCCTGATCACTGAGCCAATGTGCTGTTTCCAGAGAAAACCCATGCAGAAATGGGGAGAATGTGCAAACTCCACACAGTTGCACAAGGTGGTATCAAACCCAGGTCCTTGGTGCTGTGAGGCAGCAGTGCTAACCATGGGGCCACCATGCACCCACTCCAGTATGATCACCTCAGGTGATCAAAATTGTAACAGCGGCAATAGCACAGATTGCAATACTCTAACTATGACCTACTGGATGCTTTATACAGGTCTAACAAATCTCACTGCTCTTATATTCGAAGTGTCATCCAATAGGAGAAAACAACCCGTGTGTCTCCCTAACACCTTATCTGAGTGTCTTAGTGGTTTTAGGAATTTATAAATGCTCCCAGTTTCTGTTCCTCTTTACATAATAAGTCTCTCATTTTTTTGCCTCCCCCAAATATGTTACTCCTCACTTCTCCAGATTTAATCCAATATTTGCCACATTTCTGTGTACCTGGCTAGTCCATTGAAACCTTCATCAGTCTATGTTATTGCATCATACTGAGTGAGATAGTGGGGGATCCAGATGGATGACTAGTACCATAAGCAGAGGTTTGATATCAAAATTGTTCTCTTAGAACTAGATACTGTTGGAAATAGTCACCAGTTGATACAATATTACTCCTAGGTTGAGTAAATTTGACTTTTTTATATTCAAGGAGAAGGCGAGGACTGCAGATGCTGGAGATCAGGGTCGAGACGGTGATGCTAGAAAAGCACAGCAGGTCAGGCAGCATCCGAGGAATCAATTCTCCAGCTCCTCGGATGCTGCCTGACCCACTGTGCTTTTCCAGCACCACACTCTCAACTCTATTTTATATTCAATACTTTTTAAATGTATGCTTACTATCTGAATGGTGAAAGGACAAAGTGGCTTGGGCTCTATTTATGCTCCATACCTATGTGTCTATGAGCATTTTAGAATCAGATTATTTTCCTTATTCACAAAATTACAATTGTTAACCAGCATAACCTTTGTTATCTTGTGATAAAGGAAATGGTTCCTGTCTATCAGCTCAATCAAGGCCCTTCTTAATGTTGTACACTAGAATTTTATCCTATTCAATCTTGCCTCCAGGCTAAAATTCTTCCTTAGCCTATATCATTCACAGCGTAAAATGTTCAAGCTTAAAACCTTCAATATTCTACTATTTACCAACCTATCCTTTCCCTGCTCTGACTTCCCTCCCTCATCACATTTAAGGGTGCATATTGTATTCTCTTCATGACTAGGAAAAAGTGAGGATTGCAAATGCTGGAGGTCAGAGTCAAAAAGTGTGGTGCTGGAAAAGCACAGCAAGTCAGGCAGCATCCGAGGAACAGGAGAATCAACATTTTGGACATTCGACATTATGCCCAAAACATTCTCCTGTGCCTCAGATGCTGCCTGACCTGCTGTACTTTTCCAGCACCACACTTTTCATCTCTTTATGACTATCAAGGTTTTGAAAACCTGGATTTGTAGGGGAAAAGAAAATGAGACAGAAAGGAGTTAGAAATTGAGATTTAAAAATCCGAGTTGAGATAAAATATATCATAGCCGTTTGGAAAGAGAAATGTAAAGCAATCAAGAACAATGCGCATGATGGAAAGATGCTAGAAGCTGGGCAAAGAATTCAAGCAGAAAGCTACTGGAGAGAGCATTACAGAATTACAGCAGCAAATCTGTTTTTGAACTTCAGCAGTGCCACAGAGAGAAATGTGAATACATTGAGAGTTCAGATAATATACTGAAGGGATGTTAAAGGGAGCAACTTTTTTTGAAAATGTGAATAAGATATAAATCCTCAAGAATTCAATCTGTTGGTACAGTTTTTGGAATTGGGAAATTACTGTCTAGAATTCTAATGAAAGTAAATCCACAAAAAGCTGAGAGTCACAAATAAAAATAGAAAATGATGGAAGTATGTGGCAGATGCCTCAGTAACTGAAAACAAAAGCAAGCTAATACTTCAGGATATAAAGGCTGGTGTATCCAAATTGGGCCATTTAGAAAAGTTTCCCTTTTTAAGTGATACTGCTGGGTGTTTTATTTGTTGGTATCCCTGATGCTTCTGTTGAAAAATTCAGCACCATTGCACTGAATGGCATTACACCCACATGAAGCTGCATCTGAGGCTCTAAACTAGATGCTTCTGTCACTCAGTGCCAGAGGGGAGTTTCTTCCTCATTGACCCGAACTAAAGTTGGTCTGGAGTCCCTCGAGGTGATAAGCACTGCCTCTGACAGTGGTGCCTTAAACTGCTACGCCATCTAGTGCCACTTCAGCAACAACCTCGACTTCTTGAATTCTCTTAATAGCTAGAGTTGTTGGATAAGATCAAAGAGATCAAGCAGGCTGTCAATTTTGAAATTGTTAATTTTTTACAAATTCATATTCAATTATTGATGAAGTGGGTCTGAGCGAATTGGGTTTTAGGACCATGAATTAAAAATCTTTAACATATTTGAATTTTGAACTTGTGGAGCTACATTCTGAAACATATCAATTTGCTTTTATTCTAATTATTAATTTTGGCCATTAACAGTCTCTTCACTAGTTTGCTTTCACACTTCTGAACTTTGTTCTTTATTTTCTTGTTCCTGCACTTGTGTTGTCCTCCTTCTGTGACAATGATGAGCAACTACAGAGAGGACTTCCAGGCGAAGGTGCCAGTTTGAAGACTTTCAATTGAGATTCAGTGCTTTTCAGGAGAAATAAACTGGTTTATATCCAAGATAAAGCTGCCATTTTGAAATAGACAATCAGACATGTTGTGATAGCAGCAAATGAATTGAACTGAATTGAATTAGCTTCATTGTCAAATGCACAGAATTGGATATTTAAAAACAAAACATTCACAGGATGTGGGCTTCATTGTCCTGGCCAGATTTGTTGCCCAGAGGGCAGTTAGGAGTCAACTGCTGTTGGTATGGACTCAAATGTAGAACCAGATCAGGTTAGGATATACATTAATAAACCAGTTGGGTTTTGAACAATTAACAATGGTTTAATGGTCATTATTGGACTCTTAATTCCAGATTGTTACTGAATTTAAACTCCTCCATCTGCCATGACAGAATTTGAATGCAGATTATTATCTAGCTCTCATGATTAGATAGTATATTGACCAATACCACCAGGTCATGTTATGTTTGTGATTATTCAGGTGATACCTCATTTCAATGAATATTTTTGACTTAAAATGATTGTCTTGATGGGTATCAAAGCCAAGTTTCATTCCATTAATCCTCCCTAGATATGAAAGGGTTTGTTGATCTCACAAATAACATGGTATATCTCTGTCATTGATATTTGCTACGATGTTCCAATACATGATGAAACTGCTGCTTATATCCCTGCAATCACTTCAATGTCAAACACCAGTAATGTGGTTATCAAACATTTAAACCTCTCTTCCGATAGTGTGTGAAGTGACAGTCAGATGTCAGTCTGTGTGGTTCCAAATAAAGGTTTCACCTTGAAGAAAGGTGACAGCAATACTTTCAATGATGGAAAGTAGCAGAACATGCTAAAATAAATCCAGGGACTGAGGTAGTATTGCTGTAACTGAGCACAGTATTGAGTTGAAAAACCCTGAATCGTGCCCTCATTTGTGGCCATTACTGACTTCAGTGGGGGATTCAGTTGGCAATAACTGGATTGACTTCAGTACTTCTCAATTGTTCACATACCTTTGCTTCTGATTATGAACCATTGAATTTACTGTTACAAAATGCACATATAAATGTGATGTGTAAACTAATTCATATTGTCCATGAGACAAACACACCCCTGTTTCCTGAACCTTCCCCTCAGTAAAATCATGATCACAACTCGCTGTTAAATCTGCCATTATCTTCCACCTTCAAGACCCTGTCTTGATGCTTTTTCTTCTTGAAATTAACCGCACTTCTCCAACTTGCATATCCTCTCAAAAGTCCTGGAAGACATCGTCTCCTTCTGAATCCTTGGTCATCTTTCTTATAATGGCATTGGCTCCTACACCAGCAGAGGCGATGTTGGCAAGGTAGGCACAGCGGTGAAGGATCAGGAACAGCGACTTTGACATTGGTTGAGTCCGGCGTAGACAGTGGCAAAACAGTGGCAGGAGGGTTATGGACTCTCTTTAAGCTATATCTTTTTATTTTTAATCGTTATTCTTTAACTGCTCAAAAAGCACCAGTGACGATGGAAGCTTTTCATTGTAGTTTTACAGCCATTTCTGGTATAAGGTGGTAGTTCAGTTCCTGTGCAGCACTATTTAAACTAAAGGGGCCAGAAATGCATTATGGCCAATACGGGTAATTATATCCAAACAGGCATTCTACAAATAATGATCTACATTCTTCAATCGCATTGTAGACAATTGGTGTTGAAGAAATGCACATTGTAGCAGAACCAACTGGACTATATTTTTCACTGTAAAACACACATGACAATAAAATCATTTGTTCATTATTCATTCAACTGCTTGATTGAACCTTGTTGATCAGGTTTCCACAGAGCCAACACACTGGAGCAGCCACTTGTCAGTGTCAATGTTACTTAAGAGAAGTCATCTCTCCACATCCACCCTGCAGCCTTACCATGTTTGACCACACCATCCTCTGCAAATTCCTTCTATTTTTTCAGTTGAGTGGATCAACTCTCTCTGGATTCTGTTCCTATCTATCCAGTCACTGTTAACAGATCTCCATTAATGCTCATCTTTCATATCTAGAGCTTTCCAAGGATTTCTCCGCTTTCTCATCCATCTTCTGCTCCTGAGTAACATTATCTGAAAACACTGGTGCTACATTAATCCAAGGTGTTATTGTTATGGAGAGAATAGTACTCAGCTTCCCACTTGATTAGCCCACCAATGTTCTCAGTCTGAACACATTGAGAAAAGAGTGGCTAAGTTTCATATTCCAAATAGAGTCTGCACATTTAAGAAATGGAAGATGACAAACTTAAAAGGAAGAATCTGCTGCTACAGCAAAAAACATTCATAGGAGCAGCCATGTTCAGAAACATGAAGAATACATATTGTAAATAAGAAGAGAAAGAGAAGTGCTTTGGCACCTAGATCATGAGCATAAAGATTTCTGCTGCCTTTTGTAAAGTGCTTTAGCTGCACCATCACAATTTATGATGTCAGTGAACCCAAGGTTATTCTCCTGTTTGGTTTATCTGAACACAAGATGTTAGAACCAACATGCTACACATCTTCAGAAAAAAATGGAAGTGTTCTTTTTGTGATTACAACTTTCCAACATTTGATGCTTCCTGATTAACAAGCACTAAATGCAAGACAGTGTTTCTGCACCAGCACTCCAAAGAATGGAAAAGTTTGAGTTGTCTGTTTGCAAAGTGAATCTCATCTTGGTCTAACAAACACTTATGGAGCGAGGGGCTGGGGAAAGGAGCCACCTTTGCATCTCTGATGCATTTTCTACCTGGTATTTAGTGCATTAAGCAATAAGCTAGATAGAATAAGATTGAAATTTACAGTAGAGAATCAGGCCATTTGGATCAATCGGTTTATATCAGTGATTATGGTCACCATGAATCTTCTCCCATCTTTACTTAACCCTAAAAACCAAGTCACAGAGTTATAGAGTTGTACAGCATTAAAGCAAACCCTTTGGTTCAACTCGTCCATGTTGATCAGATATCTTAAATTCTATTCTTTATCTCTTCGTATAGTTAACTTCCCTTAAAATGCATCACTCTGTATTACCAAATTTCACATACTAGACAATCTCTGACTATACAGGTTCTTCTGGATTCCTTACTGGTTTGATTAGTGATTATATTATGTTTCTGGTGCATGGCTTTATTTTTTTCAACAAACACTGACAATACCTTTTTGAACTGATTGTCACTCATCGTGTTAGTTTCTTTCCAATTGGCAGCACTTTGGGTTGCATTAACTTTGAAGTGAGAGAAAAGTGAAAATCTGGAATGTTGGCCATGGGGCTGAGCTACTGATAGTGGCAGTGCCTTTGAAGTGAGGTAAACTTCAAAGGTGCATAGTGAAATAAAAGATTCAATCACATTTCACATTGGTCATTATTACGTGCACCTTAGTATAAAGGTTTCTTCGGAGTGACATCTTAGATACAATAAATCACTAAAAACCCATTCAACTTTCATAATTTCCCATCCCCACCCATGCAAGACATACTAGTTTGATTCATATTCTGTTTTTTAAACTAGTAAATTTGTTTCATATTCAATTCCCAGTATAAATAATATTATTGGTTAGGTGTATAGATATTAGTTTACTCAAGGACAAATACTAACAGAGCTGGGACTTTGTTCTTAATCAATATGAGAGTTGCTGACTTTGGGATATTAAAGAAATTGAGTGTTGTGTTTCTGCCTGATGTTAGTTGGCTGAAGAAGAGAACAAGGTGTTTAGTCATGGTGCATTGGCCAACATGCTGTGGTTGACCAGTTGTCCCTTTCCCTTGCTCATCAATTTTCTATTACATGTTGGCACTCCTAACTGTGTTGATATCCAGCTCATAGGCCAGAATCAAATTTCTTGGGACTGAGGGTAAATGATCCTGTTATTAGTTTGTGGTGTGGCTGACATAATCTGATACCAGTTCCTGGAGGCTGAGCATCCTGAATGTCATGCCAATCTGACACAATGGCATCAAGAAAGATTGCATGTACTTCTAAAGTTATGCCACTTGTATTGACTAAAGATAATCTGAATAAACAACAAAGTTCCCTCTATTAACCCATCGCATGCTGCTTTGTGCTTATGGTTATTATGCCAAGCTCATGTAACTTTTTTTAAAATAGGGTGAGGTTTATCTTATGGTCAACATAAAGAAAGAATTGACATATGTAAAATTAGATCTCAACATCTCTATGGCAAACTTACCTTATATTGCGAGCCTCCTAAGTTTGAGAACAGTTCCTTCCTTGCTGACGGGAATAATTTAAATTGGAAGTAGAAGTCAACAATACAACAAATATCTGATGGCAACAATTACTTCACCAACCTCTTTGAGCCCAAAATAATAGTCTCCTACTTACTGCAAATGAGGTGACAGTGAAATGCAAGTCACAGTGCAAAAAACAGTTGAGCAATTTGAAGCATAAATGAAATCCTTTGCAAATTAGAATTCTACAATCTTTAGCATTGCTTTAACAACACTGCTTGCAAAACTGACCACCATCACAGATCGAATTCACTAATATAGAGAACTTTTGCTAATTGTAATCTTTTGTTGGTCTTCAGGGAGGCTCTTAAAATTGAAGCCACTTATTTTAAGGACAAAGAAATCATCATGCTCATTTTAATAGCATTTTCTTTTAGTTTACTGAGAATCTGACTACTGTACACCAATATGGCTAGAAAATGGCTCTGTTAAGTTATTTAAAGCACTTTTCTGTAATTTAAAGTCAGGTTACTGGCAGATGGTGAACGAGACACAAATGCTTGTTTGTTGTGGTAAACCCATATTCAGCTGTACTAATTAAACAACACCAAGTTGTTGCTTTTCAATATGTCAAAGAATACTTATAAAACATTTCTTTTCTAAAGAAGAAAGATCTTCTAAAACATTTCTTGAATATGCAAATTGTACACTTTCACTTTTGCCAACAAATGGATGAATTTGAAAGGAAAATTGAGAAAAAAAATCCCTTCTTAAAATGAATGAAATTTCGAACGCTACTACTTACATCCAGAGCAGACATACATGAACTGAAGGGAGAACAAAAGTTCTGTTACAACAAATTTAATGCCCATTCATAATGAATGTTTCAGTACTATTTGAAATGGATTATTCTCGTAAAATATTGTATTACCCTGTCACTGTAGCAGGTTTGCTGGCCTCATTAAGAGTGCTGGTTAGTTTGGTCACGACCAGGATTTAGCAAATCACTCTGTTACAAGAAGATGCTCTTAATTCCTTTATGGACAATGGGGATGGCTAGCCAGGAAGAGGAAACAAGGTCTGAAGGTGACTTTAAAGTATTTTTGTGAGTTACTATGCACACTATAGGTGAATTAGATTTGCAAAAATAAATGAATAAGTAAGAAAATTAGGCAAAAACTGCTGAGCAAACACTATTAACATATTATGTGTTATTTTCATGAAAAATGGCTTGCCTTTATTTCTCTGTATATAATGAATGTGATACGACTGAAGTTACTTCTGGCATTCGAGCATCTATTATTGCTATTTAATATAGTTTGTTTCAGTGTTACAATGTGCATGCTGAAGTAACAGCTGGTTCAAAGAGATTGCATCGCTCTAGACTTGTCAGCAGATGAATGATTAAGAGCATTCATTCCAGCTGAGCTATAGGAAACAGACAATGGCAATTTATTTTACAATAGTATGCAGTCACTTTCAGATCAGTCCCACAATTTCCAGAGGTAGATGGTCTACCTGCTTCCTTATATTTAAGTTTGAAAATTAACATGCAAACCTTTACTGTCTTTATTGTTTCCTGCAAATTAGCTTCATCATACAGTTTTTACTTTTTTCATTCAAGCAAACTGCAGGTCCCATTCTTTCTGTGACTGTTTGAGGTGAAGGGCATTTAACTCCTCTCTGTGAGAGGGTTCCATTCTACCACTCAAAGGAGATCACAATTTTAAATGCCTTCTTTCGTATGGCATTTGCTTATTTTTGGTGCTACCCCCTCCAAACCCCTAATCCTGTTTGTGCTAACTGCGGCTGAGGAAATGATAAAGTTCAGCCATCAGACTACCAAAACGATAAGGCATCCATTCCAATTCCTATGTCTTACCAAAAGAATACATTGAATAGTACAGCAATGGACTTCCATCCCCAACCCCCTCTACTCAAACTATGCCAGTTTAACAATTTGATTTCTCTCTTCTAAATACAGAGCAGAGAATGAGCTGAGAACATTCTGTCTAGTGGGAAGTAAGTGTCTCCAGAATGGTTTTCAATTCAAACCATCAGATTGGGAGTCCTTAATGCAGTGCAGCTGAATCAAGAATCAAGGTACCATTTCTTCACTGAGGAGTTGATGAATCATCTCTTCATTGAGGAGATTAGTTCCCATCTCTTATCTGAGGTACCCTCTATGCACTGAGAAACCATCCCTGCACTGAAAAATTGAGTTGCCATTTGCTCACTGAGGAACTGAGATCATCTCTACACTAAAGATCTCTTCACTGAAGATCTGCACTTGTTTCTTCATTAAGGAGCTAAGGTACCATCTTGACAAAGGGGAGCTTAGATACTATCTCTTCACAGAGGAGCTAAGGTACCAACATGGCTCCCATTGGATGAAAGTGGAGCTTCAATGCAGAGCTGATCGAAAATCCCTTGAGGCTGTCACCTCTTCACTGTGGAATCGTGGTACATTTTCTAATGTGGAGTTGAGAGCTTATCTCTTCAATAAGTAGCTCAGGTCCTATCCCTTCACCAAAAGGCTGGGGGTACCATTTGTTCACTGAGGAACTCAGGTCCCACCTTGTTATTGAGGAGCTGAGGTATTGTCAATTCAGTGAGGAGTCAGCAAGATTCAGGCTGAAGTAAAGATAGCCCTTACCAGCCGGTAAAGCAAATTGTAACTATTCAAGATATCACCATACAGCAGCAAAAATTACAAATGATAAACAAAAACTGTTGAATCTCATAACTGAACACAGAAAAAACTGATTCCTTTGAAATTGGTTTTCTTTTAAAATGAACCGTTTTTGAAACAAAAAAAAACCTGCCTGCTTTCAGGTTTATGATACCAGGAAACCAATTTATAAGTAATTCTCCTACTCAGCTCCACATTTTAACCAAAAGACGCTCAGAAAAACAAAACATTTATTTCCCAGCTATGTGAAGTTGATGCATTTCGGCTGGGATACTTATGGATACATTCTGACCAGATTAGAATGAGGTCCCTTACCCCCACTAAGTACATCCCTTTGCACACAGATTTTCTGCTGCAGCATCTATCCTTTTTCAGTAATAATCAATTAATATATTGATACCTTTTTTTTACAAAAAAGGAATTGGCAGGTAACCCAAGTTTTATGTGCCGAGCATGGATACCCCGTGCAGGTAAGAAGGTAGGGTGTGCATCAAAACCCTTAGGAAGCATTTGCTGCATCTATGTAACATGAAATAAAAGATGCAGAGCTCAACAGCTAATTACAAATGCAGGAGATTAAGAATTTGGTGTTGTTACTGACAGTTATCAATTAAGAAACCGAGCTGAGGCTCACTTATCAACCGTGCACGTTTCTTCGCCTCTAAAACCTTTTCAAAGCATTTTAAAAATGTGCACGAGGGGATAATTTTTCATCAATCTGCTTACTATTTTGCTCGTGAAGAATTCTTACTTGTAAATGCTATCAGCACCCAGGACAGCACATCACGAACAATCCGTTTCATTGCCACATACAGCCTCAATCTAAAAGTCAATAGATCTTTCCCTCCGACACTTGCCTGCATACTAAACGGAATTTGTCAGAACGGACAGCTAACTAGTGGAAACCCATGCGAATGTATTCTGTCTGCTCCATTGGAAGGCTCAAGTCTTGTCAGGACCGGAGTTGTGATGCTAACTTGCCTGCCCAGAGACCCTGGGAAACCAGTTGAGCAGCTGAGCAGCTGATCTGAGTGGATTTTCGGACTAAACGGACCGCGAGAAAGTAGCGGACTTGGAAATGTTAAGACAGAAGGAAAGGTGCAAAGTTTAACCAATATCCCAATAAAGTAACGCTCAGTGATTTCTTTTTTTAACCCTTCGACTGAAACGGGCCAGCTACTTGCAACTCAACACAGAAATAACAAAACACAGTTTCTCAAATCTCGCCGCTGTCAGAACGTTAGCCTGAACTTGAAGACAACGCTGAAGCGCACTTTACTGAATACTGGCTGCATTCGGAGTTGTCAGGTATCATAACCACAGCTTTCTACAGTTTCTATTCTGTCACAGACTGGCATCAGTTTGTTAGCTCGTGTTCCAAGGGAATCTGTTGAAAAACCTTACTTCCTTCCCCCACATCACTCGGATTTAAAACCTGCAGTAAATACCCTGATCTAAAACAGTCTTGCGTTTAAATCTGTTATTCACACCAAAACCTGGAGAAACCTTGTCCAGCCTCAGTTAACAGCAATAGTCTAGTTTACCTCTCTGCGCCAGCTGAGAGAGAGACAACCCGCTTGTCCTTCTGTCTTCCCACCCTAGTGGCTGGTGGTCTTGCTGGAGTAATCCCCCTACAACAGGAAAAAAAGGTTCCCCTCGTCAGCTGTGGTGCGAGCTCCAGTCCCTTCCTCGAACGCAGTGTGAAAGACTGCAGCTCCAGCCTCTAGCGCCGTGAAAGAGGAGGGGGATTGAGTCCAGGCGAACGCTGACAGCAGCTTCGCTCGTAGCGAGATCTTGGATCCTTTCATTTCATCCCCTGGTGGCCATTCAGGGAATAAAAAAAAAAGAAGGAATCTCCTTTTAATGAAATGCTTAAGAAATGCAAGGGACCAGCCAGACGTTGCTCAAGCGGGGCGCTAGATGAAAGGTTAACCCTTTCATCTCCGCTCTCAGTTGTGGTGTGGGAATTGACCGGCCAACCACTGTGTCCGTTGGAGTGGCGGCTCGGGTAATGCAAAAGGGACTGCGATTTTTGCTTTGCCTAAAGTTATCTAGCTTCACTTTATTGCTGTTGAGGTTTGGAGAGGGCACTTGTCCACACCAGTTCAGGAGGGTAGGATTTCAAAGTGAGCTGTGGGGCTCTGTGAGCATTTCAAACGGGCAGATGGCAGAGCTGACTGACTGACTGAAGCTGTAGTTTACCTTGCTTTGATTAAAGCCAACCTGATCGCGTCCTGTGTCGAGAATTAACGTTTCTCGTCTAACTTCCACAGAATCTGCTGCATTATTGCTCCTTGTTTGCTTTACTGCCAGACTTCCAACATCTTGGTTGCTTTTAGCTGATCACATTCTGAAGTGGACCTTCTGGTCCAGCGGGATTGTCATTATCCACTCTGCCCTTTAAAATGTTGCCATTTTGACGCCACTGATTAATCACTGTTCTACTTCACATGATTTGTTTCCAATTTGATTGAAACAAGCGGGAGTACTGGTGGCAATCTCAATTCGGGAGTTTATCATTGTGTTGCATGATCTGCTGGTAGTTGCTTCGTATCTAACACTACGTCCTGCACGTTAAGCCTGTGTGTTTACAAACTCGGTTTTATTATTAATCTGGCTGAACTAATCGGGCAGATATTGCACTAATCTGCCCAGGGTTTTGAGAGAACTCCTTCATTTCTTAAATCTCAGATAAAACCAAACCACCGCAGAATCAGCAAAAAAAAATTCCTCTAATTAAACGCTCGGAAAACTGAAGATCTCAGGCTGGGCTAACCACTTCTCCACTGCCGATCTATCTGTACTGTCGTCGTAATACCGACGATAGGCACAGCCAGATCGGTGTGTCAACTGAGGCCCATAAATGGACAGGTAATTCCCACCGCACGGCTTCAGCACCCTGCCGTTGCAAAGTAACCAGGACTGAGAGACACTCAAGACCAAGTGGATCCAGGCCAGCAGGTTTCTCAGCCTGGACTGGTGAAAATTAGAGGGTAGGTCCGAGTGGGAGAGTCACTGTTAGCTCAATGGGCCGAATGGCCTGCGTCCACACTGAAGGGATTCTAACATTTCTATGATTAAAGTTGGAGGGTGCCTCTTTGAAGGGACTCCCCTGACCATATTTGACCATATCCTCACCCCACCCCACTCCACCGCTCCCCCCACCCCCTTTGATGATTTAGTTGGGGGTTGGGGTAGTTTCAAGGAATTTGTTGCTTCAGTGAAAGCAGCTCATTAATTTCAGTCCCTGCTCTGAACTCCATTCCTGAGACACCAGCTCCATCCCTCACCCTAAGAATGAGCCGAGCTTCAGCCAGTCTTGGTGTTGACACCGTGGCTCAGTGGTTAGCACTGCTGCCTCATGGCACCAGGGAGCTGGGTTTGATTCCTCCCTCAGGTGACTATCTGTGTCTAGTTTGCACATTCTGTGTTCTGTGTGGGTTTCCTCTGGGTGCCCCAGTTTCCTCCCACAGTCCAAAGATGTGCAGGCCAGGTGAACTGGCCATGCTAAATTACTGGGCAAAAGTGAGGACTGCAGATGCTGGAAACTGGAGTTTAGATTAGAGGGGTGCTGGAAAAGCACAGGCAGCGTCGTAGGAGCAGGAAAATTGACGTTTCGGGGAAAATCCGTTCATCAGGAATGGAGGCAGGGAGCCTCCAGGGTGAAGCTTGTGGAGAGAGGAGGAGAACTTCTTCAAGGTAGGCATTCTTGCAAGAGGATTCACAGTAAGGTTAAAATCAACGAGGCAAAATTGAGGACTGCAAATGCTGGAAACCAGAGTTAGATTAGAGTGGTGCTGGAGAAGCACAGCAGGTCAGGCAGCATCCGAGAAGCAGGAAAATTGACATTTTGGGCAAAAGCCCTTCATGCTAAATTACCCATAGTATTAGGTGCACTAATCAGGGATAAATGTAGGGATGGATTACCCTTCGGAGGGTCAGTGTGGATTAGTTGGGCCAAATGACCTGTTTCCACACTGTAGGTAATCTCATCTAGTCGTTAAAACCTGGTTCTGATCACATCTATGTCCTTTGATTAAAGCTGTCAATTTTCACTTCTCCAGAGTGCCCCAATTCATCTGCTGCAAAAGTCCTCAACCGTGCCTTTGATACTTTTAGAGTTGGCTGTTGCAAAAGCCTTGTGGTGAACCACATTCTAACTTTTGTAAAGAGGTTAGCCAAAAATCCACTGCTTGACTTCTAGCTCACACTTGCTTCTTTTTTTCTCTGCCTCCCTTCCTTCCTTCCCTCCTTTCCTTCTTCCTTTCTTTTATTTTTTCTCTGTCTTTCTCTCTCTATTTTTCTCTTCTTTTCTCTCTCTTTCTTTCTTTCTCTCTTATTTTCTTTCTCATCCTCACTTCTTTCTCATGTAACTATTGAATTCCACTAGCACAACATTCTATTTCCCATCCAGCTCTCTGCATGCTGGTGACAAATGAGTCAAACTCTAATGTGAATTTCCATCAGGACCTGAATTTTCAGCCTGACAGCTGGGGCCACTCCCTTCTCCAGATGGAGTAACAGACAGCAAAATAAAAACACAAATAAGAGAAAATTGAGATTGGATTGAGAGAAAATCAATTTAAGGGCAGGAAGGAGAAACAGATTGCAGAAAGGGAAGTGATGGAAGAGGATAAATAAGAAAAGTCAAAGAATGGCAGAAAAAGAGGAGACTGAGTCAGAAGTAAAGGGAGAGAGCAAGAGCAGTAAAGAGATATGAGTGAATAAAGAAGAAAAGACAGTAATATATGGGAAGGAGGAGAAAGAGCAAGAAATGGGGCAGCATGGTAGCTCAGTGGTTAGCACTGCTGTCTCACAGTGCCAGGGATCCGAGTTGAATTCCACTCTCAGACTGTATGGAGTCTGCATGGAGTTTGCACATTTCCCCCGTGTCTGTGTGGGTTTCCTCCGGGTGCTCCAGTTTCCTCCCACAATCCAAAGATGTGCAGTTAGGTGAATTGACCATGCTAAATTGCCCACAGTGTTCAAGGATGTGTAGGTTGGGTGCATTAGTCAAGGGTAAATAGGGTAGGGGAATGGGTCTGGGTGGGTTAATCTTCAGAGGGTCGGTGTGACTTGTGCCTGTTTCCACACTGTAGGAATTCTAATTCTAATTCTAATAAAATGAAGGAAGAAAAAGAATTAAGGTAAACTAAAGACAAGAGTGAGAATGATAGGTCGGCTATCTATAAAAACAATTGAGGAAAGATGACAGGAAGTGAATGAGGAATGAAGTTGGAATTTAATGGAGAACTGAACCAGATTATGTGAGAAATGGAGGAATGTGAATGAGTAAAAACAGAGAGTGAGCTCAATGCAAAAGAGAGGACTTAGTGAAAAATGATGAAAGAGAGAGAGATGTGTTCTGTGGAGTGAAGCAGAGAATTGGAGTGATGCAGAGGTGAGGGCATGAGAAATGAAGAAGGATAGTGAGCACTGAAGGAGAGGTGCTGATGAGAAATTATGGAAGAGAGTGAATAAACTGAAGAAAGAAACCAAGGTGTGAAGGAACAGCATGTGAAGGAAATGGTGGAGGTGAGTCACTACGAAATGAAACTGAGAATTAGAAGAGCAGGAGAAGGGAAGGAGGAGAGTGAGTGAAAGTTCAGAGAGTTGGCTGACCGAGAAGAGTGAAGGATGGACTGAATGAGAATTGCATGTGGAAAGAGTAACAAGTAAAGGAGGGTGACTGAATATGGAGAAAGGTGATCAGGATGGAGGAGAATAGGTAAACTGTGAAGAGGAGAGTGTGAAGTCAAGATCGAGAATGAGTGAAAGCTGATGGAGTGGATTAGGAAGTAAATGAGGTGAGTGATAATGAAGTCAAGGGTGAGTGAGGAGTGACAAAATTCAAGGGGACAGTATGATGTGAGTGAGAAATGGGAATGAGGATTGAAGAGTGTCACAAATGAAAAGTGAAGGAGGAAAAATGGAGAAATCAGGAAAGAGAGAGAGAAGGAGGTGGATGACTGAGAATTGAAAGAAGAGGGTATGTGAGAAGTAAAGGAAGAGGTGGACAGGAGATCAGGGAGGAGAGTAATTAAGGAGTGAAATGGGAAATGTGAGTGAGGATTGAAAAGGAGAGTGAGTGAGCAGTGAATGAGAGTGAATATCACATGAAGGAGGATTATTATGGAAAAGAAGAGTGATTGAGAGCTGTTGGAGAATAAGCAAGGACTGAAGGAGAGGAGTGAACGCAAAATGAAGAAGCAGAGGAACCCACAAGTGATGGGGGAGTTTGAGTGAAAGTTTAGAGATAGGTGACTGCAAAGTGAAGAAAGAGAGTGAGTGAAAAATAATACAAATGCAAATTTTGCAAGATTTTTATGCTTTAAATGATCATTGTACTTCAAGATAAAACAGAATAACCTGGAAAGAAGGTTGTATAGCTTTATTCAACAAAATGCCAGATAGTTTACTTACTCAGAAAACAGATTGAGATTTGTGGAGCAGGGGTCAAAGTTCTCAATAAAGACAATGGCAGTTGGGCAGTCTTGTGTCTCCAAAGTTTTTGATAGAAGGAGAGGGAATGAGAGAGAGAGAATGAAAATGAAAGAGAGAGAAGGGTACCACAGACAGATAAAAGATATCATTTAGTCCACAAGCAGCAGAGAAGATAATTTGCTTTTTCTGTGGGCTACCAAGCAGAATATAGAAGGGAATATGCTCTGGTTAAAGAGGTGCATCCCATGGCATCTTAAAGGGTTCCACGATGCTTGTCCTTTGTGGGAATGGGAAGAAAGATCCCATGTAACAGGCCTGACTGCTCGAATTCAATTTTGGACTCCTCTGGAAACTGAGAGAAGTATGGTTTGATGATTACTAGATGGTATAGCTGAGTACCACAGGAAGATGCAAGCCCATTGGAAGCTAGGAATAGTTGTAAACTATTCTGAAAAAGTCTGGAAGCACACAGAGAGCATATTGTACATGTGTGCAATGTGTTTTTACTGAATACACTCAAGCATTAATAAATTGATTTTTCTGTTGTTTAAAGTATTGCCTAAAAAGTCAGATATGCACAATATTGTTTTTACTTTATTTGTTACGGTGCAAGTGTTGAAACTTGCAAGGTCGCAGGGAGTCAAATCTTTTCTGAAAAGTTATAGGTCTCTATGGAGATGGTAAGAAAAAAGATGTAACGAATGGGATTGAGGAGTGAAGAGAAGGAAAGAGACAGAGCAGTGAAAGAAAAGAGTGAGTGAACATTGAAAAAAACATGAGTTAAGGAGGAGAGGGAGAAGTGAAGGAGAAGACAGACATAGTGAGAACTGATGAAGGAGTGAGCAAAAAAAAGATAGATAGAGGAGCATTGATGAAAATTGAATAAGGTCAAGTGAGAAGTGAGGCAAGTGAGTAGGAATTGAAAGAAGTAAAATTTTGAAAGGAGGAGTTTCAGTGTGACCTGAAAAAAGAGAGTGAGTGAGTGAGTGGGTGAGTATTGGTGAAGCAGTGAGGGAAAAAAAATGAATAAAATTAAAGGAAAGGAATAAAATGAAAGACAAAAGAGGAAGACTTGAGAAAGAACACTGGCAGATGTGAAATAACCGAATTGAAAATAATAAAAAGAGGAAGAGATGCCTGAGAAAAGAGACAGAAAGGTTAGTGAAGGAGACAACCTGATTTAAAAGTAAGGGAAACAGAAGTGACATGGTTCACTGACACCAAGAGGTGAAAATTAGATTGGATGTTGGACATGTTTAGTCATTATTCTGCCTGAGTGAGAATGATTTCATCATTCTTGAGATACTCACTGTTCTTGTGCACAGATCCAGTCCAGTACTCAAAGTTGTTGAAGGTCTCTGGCTAATGATGAATGGCTTCTTATCTGAAGACTTTGATATTTTGCACGTGAGGATCAAATGAATGCACAAATTATAGCTCTTATTTTCAACATCGGCACAGTGACTCTGAGGTTAGCACTGCTACCTCACAGTGCCAGGGACCCGGGTTTGATTCCAGGCTCGGGTGACTGTCTGTACGGAGTTTGCATGTTCACCCCGTGTCTGTGTGGGTTTTCTCCCGGTGCTCCGGTTTGCTCCCACAGGTTAGGTGGATTGGCTACGCTACTGTATCCCACAGTGTTCAGAGATGCACAGGCTAGGTGGTTTAGCTGTAGTAAATGTGGGGTTAAACGGAAAGAGTGGGTGGCTGGGATACTGATCGGAGGGTTGGTGCAGACTCGATGGGCTGAATGGCTTCTTTCCGCATTGTGGGGAATTTATGATTCTACTATTAACACCAAACCCACCCTTCATCTCCAATCTACTGTTTCTTCACAGTTTTGCCTAAAGATGATATTTTCTGCAAATGGTTCAGTTCCTTCCAGTTCCATATGTGGAATTGATAGCGAGGTATCACAATCAATCCCAAATTTATACTCACCCAATATCCCCAAATAACCAGGCTGCAGTAGATGTCAGTGGATAACAATGAGGAGCAGAAACCCTGGCTGATTGTTTTTCCCTCTCCCAGTACACTGAGATCAATTATGCTGCTGTGACTACCATCCAGAACAGATTGGTTAAATCTGCACCAGTGAGTGATTGAAGCTAGAATGTCTCTAAATGTTTTGCAACTGATAAATTGCTTTTCAAACAAAAAAAACAGAAAATTTCCAGAAATGCCCAACAGGTCAGACTGCATTTGTGAGAGAAGTAAGAATAATATTTCATATTGCCCAGAACTATTTCAGAAGTGTGTGTGAACAATAATGAGTTAAATTTTCATTTTCAATACCTCTTGTGGAATAATTTTCTCGACTCTTTTTTATTGCTGTATGCCTTTTTTGAATCTTCTTAAATCCAAATGAGCCAACGAACCTGAAAGCCGGTACATCTGACAGCAGAACACACTCTCTCTCTCAATGTCCTTAAGTTTGATACAATATTGTAGACTCCCATTGTCTGGAGTTGAACCCATAACCTACTGACACAAGGAAGAAGCAGTGACTCAAAGCTGACAGTCAAATGTCTTATTGGCTCTTCTCAGGGTGACATTAGCAGAGCCCTGAGTGCAAGATGCTGGATGCTTTATTAGTTTCTTGTGCTGTCTAGTGAGTATCAAAAGGAAGTATATTTCAGGAGTAAAAAAAGTAGGAAATATGATGCCTTAAAAGTGAATGAATCACTGCCTTTCTAAATGATGATATTAGTAACTTGCAGGGTGAATGATGGGTCCACAAATTATTATTCTCTAAATTTACCAAGGAACAAATACATATTAGGAAATATAGGGAGATATTATTCTTTCAGTTCTAGTTTGTGTTAAAATGAGCTTGTGAAACCAGAATAAAATTAATACAAACATATCAGTTTAGAACATGAAATAATAGATCAGAATGGATCTTGCCAATGTATTACATTAATGTCTGATTTGCAAAATAAAAGCTGCTCTCTTGATATAACATTGAGTTTGACTTCCATTTAAAGTACATTTATATTATTTATGCTTTGGTGCAGGATTCAATATAGTCTTTAATAAACTGAGTTCAGAAATCTGCATGCTCCACCAGTGAGGGGAGCTGGTGCTTTAGGGGGATTGATGAGATATAAGTTCAAGGATCTGTGAGAGAGAGAGAGAGAGAGAGAGAGAGCGAGAGGGAGAGAAAAAAACATTGTGTATAATTAATTATACTACTTCCACTAAATTCTGTCTGTCAGCTCAGCAGTGACAATGAATTCACTATTGCCAATTGTGAATGAACTGGGCCCCTTCTCCAGACTGTCTCTTTCTTTGACAAGTCATTATTGACATTTATTTAACTCATGCTTCTTGTTCAGGATATGAAAGATTTTCCTACAACTCCCATTCTTGAACCAGACCAAGCCATCAAAGCCATCTTTCTTGGAACTTCTACATGCAATGTTCCTTGTCCAAGCCTTGTTTCATTACAACAATTTTCATTGCAATATTTCCATCAGCCAATTCTTTTCCATTGTTATTATCTTTCCCCAATAATGTTTTTCCCGATGAACACACATTCAGATCTCTGTAATAACATTGGCTTAATTCTTGCTTCCCACCTGTAACCTTTCTATTTATCCAGTTCTCTTTAGTCTTCCACAACCTGCTTAATCTTTCAAATGCAACAGAAGCAAATACAATTTTTGTTTCATTTCATAAATTATGCAGACAAACTGAATCCCAATAATTTCAATCATATTGCATTGAAAGAAAAGCCCACCTAATTCGTTATTCCATCTTGGTCTTTTCTCCATAAGTCTTTGCTTTCCATCCCAGTGTCTATTTGGGTATGTCACTACCACATGATGTTACATTGGTCGACAATGCAACACATTATAGACTTCCAACAAAACAGTACCACAATAATCATCAGGAGGGAATTAGAGAGAAGTACCTCCAATTTCTCCCCCCAAACTGCAAAAGGGGTCTCAGTCTCCACTTCAAACCTTTCCAGAGCTGTACAGGGGACTTGGAAAACTAAAAGGTTGGCAAGGGTTACTTTGCTTGAATAAGCCCCTGTCCTAAGCCAGCTGAAGCAGCAACTACAGACCCTTCACTGGGAGTGTGTTTAACTTTGGGCACAACACAGTTACTTCAAAACTGAATTTTGCTCTTCTCTCCCTTTGTTTTATTAACTATCAGGAGTAGTTTTAGTGCTCACCCAGAGTTGTGCTAGAATATCAATTGGAACGCAGAATATAAACAATTAAATGCTGAGGCGGTTTAAAGTCAACTCAACTGAAATTATTGTTACTTATTTGATACCAGGCGCTTTAGCATTTGTGATGGAACTGAGGGATGATATGCATTTCTGATTTCAGTCTGAATAGGACCAAGGACGATAGTAAAAAGATGAAAGGCTAAAAAAAAGATTGTCTTAAATTGGCCAAGTTGAGTTCATTGACCTTGGTTTCTAGTCAGTGACATGTGATAGGATGCACCTATCTCCCAACAGAGCAATCCTGACTGGCCAACAGCATACCAACTCTCAGTTGTGCAATGCATCTTGCAGTAAAAGAAGATTTCACCTCATGAGAAAAGCTAATAAATTGATCAGCTGAAATGAAAAAGCACCCGTGTTGCCCATTTTCATGCTTTTTATTTGAATTGCTTTGGTGTCTGTTTGATAGACATACTTTCTTTTTATTCCTGAAGTGGTGATGAACAAGCAGTGTCCACAGTGGATATGTCCAAGGCAATAGGTATAATGGGCACAGAGGAACTGGCTTGGTGTGATACATTCCAACAGCTGGCAAGCAAATACTGTTTAGCATTTGCTCAAATATCACACTCACCCCAAATTAAGAGTGAAAGTGAAAATAGATAACAAAGCCCTGACCTAATGTATCTTCTGGGGGGTTGTCAAAGAGAGCAATGATGAAATATCATACAAAATTCATGAAGCTTTTAGAATCTTGAGTATATCTGTATTTATCACTAAAAACAAATCTCTACTCTAATGCACGGCACAAGATCTATCATTACCATTTGAGGTATAAGGATTTATTCAAAATAAACTCTGTTGAAAAATGAATATGGACAAGAATAAAGTCATGATAGCTTAGTCAGTGTTCATTACTGTGCCATGATGTGGAGGAGCCAGTGTTGGACTGGGCTGGACAAAGTTAAAAATCACACAACACCAGGTTATCGTCTAATAGATTTATTTGGAAGCACAAGCTTTCATGGCACTGCTCCTTCATCAGATAGCTAGTGGAGCAGGATCATAGGACACAGAATTTATAGCAAAAGATCATAATGTCTTACAACTGATGCAATATATTGAACAAATGTAGATTGCTGTTCAGTTTTTCATCTTTTAGAATGAGTTGCAGATTCCCATTCATTAATATGTAAATCCCAGAATTTCTTTCAAGTCACACTCCTGGGATAAGGTTTTATTTTTAAAAAAGTGACATCTCAGCTCAGACAATGCATTAAAGGTGTGAGGTTAGAGCCGGTATGTATCCCAATTGTGATGTGGAGGTGTCATTGTTAGACTGGGGTGGACAAAGTTAATGCTCAACTCATCAATCACCAGTTTTGCCATGCCACAGTGAGAAACAGTAATGCTCTCCTCAGGAGACAGACATGGGAATGCAACCGATAGGATACCCTTTGTTGTCCAGTACTTCCCGGGAACGAGTAACTACATTATGTTCTTCACAGTCTGCAATACATTATCGATGAGGATGAGCACCTCACCAAGGCCTTCCCTATGCTTCCACTTCTCGTCTTTAAACAGTTGCCAAACCTTAAACAGATCATTGTTCACAGCAAACTGCCCAGCCTTTAGGACAACAATGACCACAACACCGTACAAACCTGTCATGGCAACCACTGCAAGATATGTCAGAGTGTCAACGTGGATATCATCATTGCACGTGGGGATACCACCCACCATGTGCGTGGCAGATACTCATGTGACTCAGCCAATGTGATCTATCTCATACGCTGCAGGCAAGGCTGCCCTGAGGCATGGTACGTTGGCGAGAGCAAGCAGACTGCTATGATAATGAACGAATAAACACTACCTAACAATCGCTACAGGGATGTTCCTTCCCAGTTGGGGAACTCTTTAGCAGTCAGGAATATTCGGCCTCAGATCTTTGGGGGACCGTCCTCCAAGGCGGACTTCGAGATATGCAACAACACAGAGTTGCCGAGCAGAGGCCGATAGCCAAGTTTGGTACCCACGAGGGTGGTCTCACTGGGACCTTGGGTTCATGTCACACGGCAGGTCACCCCACTACACTATACACTCGCTCTCTCTCTCTCTCTCTCTCTCACACACACACACACACACACACAAACTCTTACATACTCATACACTCTCTCATACACATGCTCTCTCTCAGGCACACACATATACACTCTCCACACTCCCATCCACATGCACACCCTCTCACAGGCATATAATCCATCACAATCACACACACTCTCTCTCACACATACACACACACACATGCACACACACACTCTCTGTTTCTCTCACTCGCTCGCATGCACACGCACACACATATAGGTCAATGGAGTGAATTTGCACTTGCATAATTATATTTGCAGATACATTCTATTTTGTTCAAAAAACACAGAGTTTGTAGGTAGTCAATCCATGTGACATCTTATAAATTCCTACTTTGGAAATAGAACCAGTCTTACTCAAGGTTGGAATATATTCAGACTCTATGCTCACACCTTTAATGCATTGTCTGAGCTGAGATGTCACCATTTTTTATAAAAGCTTAAGTTATCTTGGGAATGTGACTTGAAAGAAGTTCAGGGATTTACATATTAATGAATCAAAACCGAAACTCATTCTAAAAGATGAAGACTTAACAGCAATCTATGTTTGTTCAATATATCACATCAGTTGTATGATACTATGATCTTTTGCTGTAAATTCTGTGTCCTATGATCCTACTCCACTATCTACCCAAAGAAAGGAGCAGCTAGTACTTCCAAATAAACCTGTTGGTCTATAACCTGGTGTTGCATGGGGGCAGCGAAATACTCCATTTGGCTTTAGAATTCCTAGATTGCGGAATGAAAAATTGGCCGGGCTCCTACTCTTGAAAAAGACCATCAGCATAAATATTCTAAAATTCCTGTGAAGGCTCACAATCAGGAATTAGGTATGTGGGATCAGTACGCCCAGAGTATGTGCGATCATACGAAACCCATGATTCAATGCATGAGGCTGGAGTGGATATACACCAATAAAATTGGACAGCAGCAAAAAGCAAAAACAAATTAGTAATAACAGCAATTTGCAGAAAGCCTTTTTCATGCCAAAAAGTAAGAAGTCTGCTTTTCTCAGTTGTAATATGCTTGTAAAATGAACTCAAGCACATAACACGATTCATATTTGATGCTGTTTACCTTCCAGATGGAAAGTGTACTGAAACCACAATGTGATCACATACTGTGCATGAATTCTTATGTTGTTTTGATGGATCATTTTTTTTCAAACAAAAAAGCTTAGCTGGACCTGCATTCATTTATTGAATGTGGACGTCATGAATTATTGATGACTATCATATCTTGGGATCAGATGAGCAAAACCCATTTAAATCAGGGATACATATATCATGGGAAGGCATGCAATGTTTAAACAATTTGTTCGAGTTATTTGGAGAAATAACAGGTGTTGTGGATAATGGCTTACCAGGAGATATACTGTACTTAGGTTTCCAGAGACATTTGATCAAAAGCTATTGAAAAAAATAAAAGCTCATGGTGTACAGGGCAACATGCATTGTCAGATAGAAGATTAGCCAGTGGACAGAAAACAAGGAGTTGGTGTGAATGGCTCACTTTCTGCTTGGCAAAATGTAATGAATGGTGCACCACAGGTATCTATGCTTTGGACCACAATTTCTTTTTACAATTTATATAAATGACTTAGATGAAGGAAGTGAAGATATCACTGCTAAATGACACCAAGATAGTTAGGAATAAAAAATTACCAACAGAATACAACAAAGCTACGGAGGGATATGGATTGGATATGGGATTGGACCAAGATATGGCAATGGAGATCAATATGAGAAAATGAAAAAATATATGTTTTGGTAGGAAGAATAAAAAGGAAGATATTATCTAAACAGTGAGAGGTTGCACAGCAACCAGATGCAGAGGGATCTGGCTGACCTTAAGCATGATTTGCAAAAGGTTAATACACAGGTTTAGCAAGCAATTAGGAAAGCTCTTACAATGTTATTGTTTATTGCAAGTGCAATAGATTATTGAAGTAAGGGGATTCTGCTTTAGTTATGTAGAGCATTGGTGAGACCATATCTGGAGTACTGTGCACAGTTTTAGAATTCTTAGTTAAGGAAGGATGTAAACACATTGGAAGTGGTTCTGAAATTTACCATCCTAATACTTGGAACGGATGGAAGCTAGGAAAGGTTGGGCAGAATAGATTTGTATTCACTTGAGTTTAGAGTAAGAAGTGATCTAGTTAAAATATAGATTCTGGGGGATCTTGGCAGGGTGGATGTGGAAAGAATGTTTATCCTTATAGGGTGATATAAAGATCAAATAGTCACTGTTTAAAAATAAATGGTCTTCTATTTGAGACAGAGATGGGGATTTCTGTTTCTGATGGGGAATACTGAATCATTGGAATGTTCATTCTTGAAAGGAAGTGAAGTAGAATTTTACTTTAATTTTTAAGGTAGTGAAAGGTAGATTATTGATAAAACAAAGGGGGAGAAAGGTCACTGGGGTGGGCAGGAATGTGGAATGATCAGGTTAACCATGGTCTTAATAAATGGTAGAGAGGGTTGGAGGTGCTCAGTCATAATCATATGTTCGTATACCCGCGTGGACAACTCCACACTGTTAGGTTGGGCATTCACCTTCTGAGATTCTTTTCTTTGTTCGTTTTATTTGCCCCTCTGTGTATGGTTTCACTTCTGCTCAATGTTTGCAGGGAATATGATAGCTAGATAAAGGAGAGGACGGCTTCCTTCATTTCTCACTCCTCTGGTGAAATTTGTTGAGACACCAGGGGTCTCACCAGCCTGCTGGACACTACTGCCATTTCTTGTGGAGGCCCACCATAACCAGATCATGAGCTAATCAGGCAGTGGTGAAGCCGCCAATAGGCCCTAACCCTGGAATCAGGCCCTTTGGTGAAGAAATCCAGCTGCTGGCCAAACAGAGGAGAGGGGATCCTCAAAGCAGCAATAGGACAAAGGAAACATTTTTTTAATTAGATTCCCTACAGGGTTGTAAGAAGAAATCCCTGCTCCCAGGGTGACAGGGATTTCTAAGATCCCAGAAAAAAAGGTGAGTCATAAGGTAACATGGGGCTGGGGTACTCAGAAGCAAGGGTAGGCAGTCGGCTCCCAACAGGTTATCCTCCAACCGGTATTTGTCTATCGATCAGACACTTTAATCACAAGACACCACACCCCCCCTCCCCCCCACAATCCACAATCTGAGGATTTGAGCAGTGAGACCATCCTGCCTATTTAATGTATTTCCTGACTCCAAGTTCATCATTCCTGGAAGCTGGTTGACTGTAACATGTATTCTTTTTAAAAGACATGTTTCTGAAGTCAATGAATGTTTAAGTGCTTATGTGCAATGATTGTTAAATAAAACACAGGCAGGCAGGTTTCCTTAAGTCCTTAAAACAAGAGAAGTGCACTTATTGTTCTTGACCTGATTTGTGTATAGCAATAAAAACACTCCAAATTTTTACCAGCCACACACTCAAAATTAACATAATACAAATAGATAGCTGGGTGTGAGAAAAGATTTAGCAGCTGAAACTCCAGTGAAGTGAAAGTGGTAGTTTTCTCATAGGTTGGTGACTTGGGTTGGTCTAGGCTAGCTTGGAGGTCCTTCTGATTTTGCCATCGAAGTGGTCCAAAGATGATTTGTCTGTTCTGGTGATATTAGGGACTATGTTGAGTTCTTTAAGTATCTTGCAAGTAGCAAGTGATGGCTTGTGGTATTGCTGCTAAATATGAGGTCCAGAGACTCAGGTTTAATTCTCACTTCAGCAGATGATGGAATTTGAGTTGCAAAAATCTCAAATTAAAGGTCTAATGATGACTATGAACCCATTAGACTTGTAATTTCGGGAAGGAAATCTGCAGTCCTTACCTGGTATGGCTTATATGCAAATCCAGACACACAGCAATGTGGTTGACTCTTAACACCCTTCTGAAATGGCCTAGCAAGTGACTTAGTTGGATCATAAGAATGCACAAATTAGGAGCAGGAGTAGGCCTTTCACTCCATCAAGCCTGCCTTGCCATTCATCATAGTCATTCATTCGCATTGAATGTGATACTGTGCTCTGCTGAGATTCTGTAAATGAACCAGGTCAATTGTTCTGGCAAGATTGCACAGTGAACCATAACCTTCCCACAATAGAACTAGGGTCAAGCCAGACCAGGCAGAAATGCATCCCTCCAATAACTACAAAAGCTTTCTTGTCAAGTAGAACTACCTCCATTCAGTTCCAACACGACAATAAACCACAGTACAAAATTAGCTCAGTCTACACAATAATGAGTATCAAATTGCAAATCTTGATGATGGCTAAGATTGAGGGAAGTGAAAATTTCACTCGTATAATGCAATAAAAGATTTTTTTTTCTCAGATTTTATGTGCACATGTATGTACCGTAAAAAATGTGAATTATATATAATATGCATGTATCTATCTTATAAATTGCACTTGAATGGAATGATTAAACATGCAATTCTTCATGATTATTAATATATGCTGAAGGTTTTATTTTTGTTGTTTAGATGTGTCATAATCATCAAGTTGATAATATGTAGAGGTGTAATTTCTCACTGTTCTTGGATCCTTGTTTCGACGGGTGTTGACAACTGCGTACAGAATGTCTACCTTTGGCCTTGACAGCACCACATACTACTCACAACTTAATTTAAATGTTTTTTAAAATTTATCTTGCATGCAGCTTGGATATGGCCGCAAGCTGTCAGCATTAAGACAGTGTGTAATGTAGGTTAATTTCCATCTGCACCCTCTTACACAATGGTCTTCATTCCTTACCTATTAATATCTTTATGCACATTTCCATCAGGGGTAGTCACTAGTTTCTATTCCTTACCTTTATGTTGTGGTGGACTTGGAAAATGTGGATAAAGGTTTGAGTTTAATGCTTTACCTGTGAGGTGCCTGGGAGGGAGACTGGTCACCTCCCTGCTTCCCCCATCACTGAGTAAGGGACCACCAGCTCTTGGAGAACTGGCCACTTCAAAGACCAACTAATGTGAAATCTTCCAGATAATTTTTAAAATGTATTCATTGATTACGGATGTCATTGGCTAGTTAAACATTTCTTGCCCATCCCTAATTGCCCAGAGGGCAGTTAAGAATCAGCCACATTGTTTTGGATCTATAGTCATGTAAAGGCCGGACCAGTTAAGGACAGCAGATTTCCTTCACTAAAGGACATGAGTGAGCCAAAATTGACAATGGTTGCATGGCTACCATTAAGTTAGTTTTTTTTTCAAAGTTCCAGGTTTAGTATTTTTGAAATCACATTCCACCACCTGCCATGATAGGATTTGCAAACATGTTCTCAGAATGTTAACCTGGTGTTCTGAATTTCTCATGCAGCATCACTTCATCATCATCTTGTCTTCCATTTGTTGTGAGATAAAGGGTTAGGGTGACACCAGGATCTCTAAGTATAGATCTACATCTGTTTGCAGGCTAAGGTTGTTATTGTATGTGCTGCTGAACCAATCTACACTATCTAATGATCGGGCAGGTGTGTGGTTTGCTCTCCTGTTAAACAAAACAGCGATTGGGTTCGACAGTCCCTGGTGGGGCACTATAACAGAAACAAATCAAATAGTATACAGAACTGGAACAGAACCTTCTCTATAGTGTCAATTAACATCAATCAGTTGCTTACTACCTAGGTGAGGCTGGTTTACCTGTAATTATTCAGCCTAATCCCTCACCCCATTCCAAACCAAGGTTGAGGCCAAATAGTCCTCCAGCATCATATGCTTTTCCCTGGCATTAGAGAGAATGTAAACTGCGTAGGGTGGTTTTGAACCATTGACTTCTGTATTACAGTTGCAGTACATTCTTGCCTCATCACTCTATTGACAAAGGAGGAACAACATTTCTCTTGGTTTTGAACTGGACATTTACGCATGTGAGGTCAATGTGATTGCCAGTACTCCACACAAATGCATTGTAGATCAATTCACCTTTTTATACTGGGGCTAAGGGGCTATTCAGTTAACTATAATGGAGAGAGAATCACCTGTGAGTCATAATGAGAAGAAGCACTTACCTTCTTAACAAAATATGGTTTGTTTTTTGAACAGTAGGTCCAAGGATGTTTGGTTAGGTAAACATAAGAAGTAAGACAATTAGGAGACAATAGACATATCTATTATTATATTCCTTTTCCCCCACTCCAGACTATATCACATTATCAAATTGGGTAGAGCTTAATACAGTTTTTAACATGAACCCTTTCACAACCATTATCGTATGCAACAGTTATCAACTGTAACTGAATGTTTTACTGGAGGTTTGATAATGTACCCATCTATCTTTCACAGATATTCCCATTGGTCCACCACTGGATCCCAGATCAGTCCACTGTCAGGGAGCATTATCATGTTGCATGACTTGAAAAAAAACAAATCATTGCTACCTGACTGTAGTCAAAAGCCTTTTTCTCCATCCCCAAGTTATTACTCAATGTACTCAGGAAAATTAAATAAATAATTTTATTAATGAATCTTCATCTTATGTTGTTCATAGCAACGCCCTGAAGATTAATCTTCAATTCCTGGAAACTCCGGTCTAATATGGCAATTCTAATTCATACACAACTTTTTCATGATGCAATGTTTTACTGGCACTCCAAAAACCTACTGAGAGTTGATCTCAACATCTCTTCACTAGTGATTCCTGGCTGATTTATTTCAGCAATAAGATCTCTCTTTTGCCAGCTTTGCTTGCTTTCCTGCTACAGCATGGATTGCAGCCCCGAAGCACAATATGTCACAGTTATTTCTTAACCACTGTCAAATAAAATGACCTTGCCCATCTTTAGTTCTAATTCTGTGCTGCTCTGCTTGATTGCCAGTGAAGTTTGCTTGCAATGTGTCAAATGTTGTCATTATATCACAAGAAGAGACAGTGATTTGGTAAGTGAGCTATTCATGAATGAATCCTACTTTTGATGCACAAGGAGAGACGACAACCTCCCTTGTGGTTTTTGATCCAGATAAGAGCAGTTTTGAACAGTCACATGGCTGGTTCGGTTGCTTAGAGAATAGAAATCAACACTTGCTGATCACTAGTTCTAAAATTTCACTGATACCATGATTGCAAACTTTTAGTTTTTGGAGTGTATGAAGGAAAGCAGATGGATCGCGGTTTTTAATTTGGTACTGCTCCAAAATTTAAAAGACATTTTGATAAGTACATAAAAAGGAAAGGTTTGGAGGGATATAGGCCAAGCCCAGGCACGTGGGACTAGTTTAGTTTGGGAACATGGTGGGCATGGAGTGGTTGGACCGAAGGGTCTGTTTCCATGTTGTATGACTCTTTGACTCAATGACTCTATTTACGTGATCAGCAATGTGTTTTAGTCCTCTGTAGAGTAATCTTATTCCCAATCATCACAGACTGCAGGATGTATCAGATGTCTGCAATGTCCGATATGTTCTTAGAGCTTTACAACAGTCAAAGAGAAACAGAGAGTGAAAGATATATCCAGACAAGCTTCTTTATTGATTGTGTTATGGAGAGTTTGTAAAGTACATCCCAAATTGACAACTGAATGGAAGTAGCTGTGGATCTCTACCAGAAGCGGAGTGTTAGTGAACTACAATGTTTCAGTCAGTCTAGAGTAGGCTGCATTGCTACTTCTAAACATAAGTTGATTTCTGAGTAACTGCATTGTCAATCACAGCCTCATTCTGAAGAGGAGCAAGATGTTAGCTATGTTTGCTTAGATCGTATGTCACAACACTTCAAATAATGTGAGATGTTTTAGGTGATTTTCCGAGATGTGAAAGTCATGACATTTGTACACAATATCCAACCAGGGGGTGCTGAGACATCGGTCATTTGCATTCTGGGGGTGGGTTTTGCAGTCAGCGTGGGTGTGAAGGGCATTGTGGTGTTAAGGAATGGTCGGCACCAAACATTACATCCCTGCCTTCTTCTCTAACCAAACAATAAGGAGAGGCAAAGTTCAGAGGAGAGGAGAGGAGAGGAGAGGAGGGAGGAGAGGAGAGGAAAGAGGAGAGGAGAGGAGAGAGGAGGAGAGAGGGGAGAGAGGAGAGGAGAGGAGGGGGAGAGGGGAGGGGAGAAGAGGAGGAGAGGGGAGAGGAGAGGAGAGGAGCGGAGGGACAAGAGGGGAGAGGAGAGAGAAGGGGATGGGAGAGGAGTGGAGAGAGGAGAAGAGAGGAGGGGGAGAGAAGAGGAGAGGGGAGGAGAGAGGAGGAGGGTATAGGGGTGAGTAGAGAGCGACAATGAGAGTTTAAGCAGGTAAAGGAGCGCGAGTCTAAACAGTTTCTGGAAACCGTGGTTGGTAAGTTGCATTTTTGGTAAGTTTTGAGAAATTGTTATCGGAGCAAAGAGCACCAGCAATTTCAATTTAGTATTAAACATAATTGACATTGTGAGGATTAATTAAGTTAACGAGTAAACCATAGCAGGAGAGCTCCAAATTATAGTTTGCTCCTCTTGCTCAGTGTGGGAAGCCGGGCACATTTCCAGTGCCCAGGACCTGTGAGTGTGCCAGAAGTGTTTCCAGCTGCAGCTCCTGGAAGCCCGAGTTTTGGATTTGGAGGAATGTCGGGAACACTGTGGAGCATTCACGAGGTGGAAAGTGTTGTGGCTGGCATGTATAGAGAGTGGGTCACACCGCGGACTCAGACTCCACAGGCAGGTAGGGAATGGGTGACCACCAGGCAAAGCAGGAGGGCAAAGCAGGAATCTCCCCTGCCAAACAGAGATACCATGTTGGATACTGTTGAGGGGAATGGCCTCTCGGAGATTACAGCAGCAGCCAAATTCACCTCACCTTGCTTGGCTCTGCTGCAGAGCAAGGAATAAATAGACATGGAAATGCTTTAGTTTTCGGGGATTCAATTGTAAGGGGAATAGTTAGGTATTTCTGTGGCTGCAAACGAGAGTCTAAGATGGTGTGTTGCCTCCCTGGTGCTAGGGTCCTGGATGTCTCGGAGCGGTTGCAGGGCATTTTAGAAGTGGAGGACAAATAACTAGTGGTCTTGGTGCATGTTGGTACTAATAACATTGGTTAAAAAAGTGATGAGATCCTAAAAGCAGAATATAGAAAATTAGGAAGAAAGTTGAAATGTAGGACCTCAAACATAGTTATCTCAGGATTACTACCAGTGCCACAAGCTAGTCAAAGTAGAAACAACAGGATATACAGGATGAACACATGGCTGAAGAGATGGTGTAAGGTGGAGGATTTCAGATTCTTGGGGCATTGGGACCAGTTTTGGGAGAGGTGGGACTTGTACAAATTGGACAGGTTACAACTGGGCAGGACCGGGACTGCTAAAATTGGAGGCAAGCTAGGTAGTGTTTGGAATGAGTTAATATAGTGTGGCAGAACAGAACAGAACAGAAACATGTAAAGGGCTTCATCAATTTGTATCCTTCTAGACCTTATATAGGCTTCCTTTTTCTTTTTGACCAAGGTCATAACATCCCTAGTCATCCAAGATTCACATAACTTGCTTCACCTATCTTTCATTCTGCAGTAACGTGCCATTCCTGAACTCTTATCAATCGCCATTTAAAAAACTCCCACATGTTCAGTATGGATTTACTCTCAAACAGCTGCCTCCAGTTCTCCAGTTCCTGCCTAATATTGTCCACCTTCCCCCAGTTTAATACCTTCGCCTGAGGACTGCTGTTATCCCTATCCATGAATATTTTAAAACTCACAGTTTTATGGTCACTACTCCTGACATGCTTCCCCAGTGAAACTTCACTCATCCTCCTAAGCTCATTTCCTAAATCAGGTCCAGTATAAACCCTTCCTGGTTGGTCAGATTTCATACTGTGTGAAGAAACCCTCCTGAATGGTCCTTATAAATTCTGCTCCATCCAAACCCCTAGCACGGTAACTCCCAGTCAACATGGGTATGTTAAAATTACCCAAAGCAACAACCCTGCTGTTTTTACATCCTTCCATAATCTGTTCACATGTTCTCTCCTTTATCTCTCACTGGTTTTTGGGAGGCCTGTATATATACCCAGCATTGTGATTTCACCTTTCCTATTGCTGAGTTCTACCTATGTTGTCTCTACATGAGTCCTCTGATGTGTCCTCCCTCAGTACAACCATATGATACTCCCTTACCAGTAATGCAACTCCCTCACAATGACATTACCACAATATCATCACCTCTCTAAAAGCAAGGGAACAGCTCCCATTCCAGCTGAGGTGTCACCATGAGGGTTAACATTGTCGCTTGCCTCAATCATGGTGACCCTCAAGTTAATCTTAGCACCAAATGGCTCTCTGTAATGAGGAGAGCAGACAGTGGTCACTTTCAGTTCCAGGTGAAGGGCCAGGAATGATGTTCCAGCTCATTCCTTTCTTTAAACCATCGCTTCCTTGCACCTTCTGGGTAAGCAATGCTCCTTGTCCAAGCAATATTCCCACTAGATCACACTACTTTCTTCATATTCTGGACACTCTTTGTGCTCCTCTGAGCTAACACACTTCTGCTATTGGTATCTTTCTCTCAATAATTTTCCTCGACTTCCAACACTCACATCCACAAAAGAAAGTGACGATAACTATCATGCATGCCCTTGAGTTTCTTTCTATAAAAAATTCATTATGAAACTTTTCGATGAGTCTTCTTTTTTTTACTCTTTAAAGATTGATCATTCTTAAATTTCTTTCACTCACCTGAGGATTCATGCACCATAGAGTTGGGAGGAAATTAGGCCATGCATTTGTCAGCATAAGTCTCCATTCTTGGAGCAAATAAACAGTTCTTAAAGACATTGACTTTTTAACTTTCATAATAACCCACCTCATACAAAAAACAATCTTTTATTCTCATTATCTTCTTGATGCTTTTTCCTTACCTTAATTTTTTTATCCCTGGGTGGCCACTGTTAACCAGTGAGAGAATGGTTGCTGTCCCTCACCTTTATCCTGACATCCCCAGGACTCAAAAATAAATCTTCTGAACTCTGTTGTCTGCAGAGACATTAAAATAAATGGATCTTCTTTTTAAACCCATGATTAAATAAAAGCATTGAAAATATGTCAGTGTATTGATGATGGGAATATAGATTGTTTGACTGGATGGGTTGGTTGAAGCTGGGAGCACATTCCAACACTTAACTCTCTGTTTCAGTAACCCTGAGCATGTTTTTTCACTTGTGGGATGTAGGTGTTTAATGGCTGGGCCAGCATTATCGCCCATACCTAGTTTCCTTTGAGACTGGGTGTACAATTTCATCAGTTGGCCGACCTTTTTTGTGCAGAGTGGAACAATGCTCTTCCAGTTTGGGAGATGGGTAGGAAGTGTGCTGTAAGGGCAACCTGCTGCTTTATCTTTCATGAGCTTAATGTATTAGAAGGCAGGAAAATATGCATTTTAAATAGGATGCAGGGAGGGAAAGATGGGAACAGCAGACTACTGCAGAGTGAAAGCACCATGATTATTGCTTGGATAGAGGACATTCACCACATGATGTGCTGATCACAGTCACCCATCTACTGTACATACAGGGAATGAGATTATACTTGAGTGGTGTTATCTCTCACCATTGAGATACGGTTTCTACAAATCACTCTGTGCCATGAGCATCCTGCTATCCTTACAAAGCTTGATGCATGCTCTACCTGTCTGTTCTCTGAAATTTCTTTTTCATATTCAATCATGCGGATGAGGGCAAGTAGGCCACCACTTATTGCCCTCACATTTACAAGTCAACCACATCACTGGGGTTCTAGATGGCAATTTCCCCTCCATGATTGAACCAGTTTTCCCAACAATCAACAATGGATTCATGGTCATCATTAGACTCTTCATTCCGGATTATTTTTTAATTGAGTTCAGATTTCACCATCTGGTGTGGCAGGACTCGAACCCAGGTCCCCAGATCACCATCTGGGTTTCTGGATCAACAGTCTAGTGATAATACCATTCAGGCATCGCTTCCCCTGTGAGACAACAATGAACTCCCTCCCCTGACAGAGTGAGCATCCATCACCTCTCTGATGCAGTAGGGGATGATGAGTAAGGAGATGTTGCTTGCTGCAGTCCGAAGGGATCCCACTGGGAAGAAATTCAGCATCATTGGTGTGGCCATTGGCAGCTCCTTCTTTACTCTGTTATCGAGTCTTAGAGATGTTGAGCATGGAAACAGACCTTTCAGAGGTGACAAATCTGTTTCCAAGAAGTGATTAGAGCTCTCTACCTGAATTACTGAGGATGCATACACAGTTCCTGGCTAATGTGGAAGGAATTGCTACTGGAGACTCTACGCGGGAATCCTTTCCCTTCTCTGTCTAGGCGGCAGTTTGTTCTTTACTTTGTTGACTCTGTTCCACCTCCTTGACCTGCCTTGGTGATTACACCTTGAGCAGCAGTACCTAGGAGCTAATGGCCTGACCAGAATCCTTGCAGTTGCAGCTGAGGCCATGTAGGTCAGAGGTGAATCCACAGATACTACAGAGGTCGATTCTGCAGCCGAGAGATTTGAGGCAGAAACAAAAACCATACACATAAAAGTAGTCAAGTCGGGGAGTAGCACCGATAGCAGGCCAACATTGGGTGGGAGTTGGACACAATCCTGTATCTGATAAAGGTTGGTAGAACATGTGTGTCCCATCTCCGACACTCACCTCACATCTCGTCAGTTTTGCATTCTGATTGGAAATTGATTTACCACCCTCTCAGATAAGTCAATCAATTTCTCTGAGGGCAGCAATGCTTCATGGCCTATTTGCAGAGGAATCATCATGCTCAGAGAAAGGCAACAAATTGGTTTTCATCGATATCCAGAAATGGTACATGGCAGTGAACATGCTGAAGAGAATCGTGCACAGTTCGGATGGCATTGCTCATTCGAGAACAGTAGATTTGGAATGAGGGTATGACATTCCACGAATGTGCTTTCAGTCCACAGACAATGTCATCCCTTCCTCCTTCCCTAGGAACTGTCACTGGCTTTGGTGCATTATCCCAATGTCACTCTAATTAATGATGTCACATGCATTTCCTTTTATTCATTTGTGAGGTGTGGGCGTCACTGGCTGGGCTAGCATTTATTGCCCATCCCAAGTTGTCCTTCAGAAGATGATGGAGAGCTGCCTTCCTGCACCTCTGCAGTTGACCTCCTGTGGGTTAACCCACAATGCCCTAAGGGAGAGAATTCCTGGATTTTGACCCAGCACCAGTGAAGGAATGACTATTTTTTTCAAGTCAGGATGGTGAGTGGTTTTGAGGGGATCTTGCATTTGGTGGTGTTCCTATGTACCTGCTGCCCTTGTCCTTCTAGATGGAAGTGGTCGTAGGTTTGGAAGCTGCTGTCTGAGGATTTTGCTGAATTTCTACAGTGCATCTTTTACATAGTACACTCTGCTGCTACTGAGCACTGGTGGCGGAGGAAGTGGATGTTTGTGGCTGTAGTACCAATCAAATGGAATGCTTTGTCCTGGATAGTGTCAAGCTTCTGGATTGTTGCTGGAGCTGAACCTATGCAGGCAAGTAGTAGTATTCTATCACACTCCTGACTTGAGCCTTATAGGTGATGGACAAAAGAGGTGAGTTACCCGCAGCAGTATTCCTAGCCTCTGACCTGCTCTTGCAGCCACTGTGCTCATGTGGTGAGTCCAGATGAGTTCCTGGTCAATGGTAACCCCTGAGATGTTAACAGTGATGGCAACACCATAGAATGTCAAGGGGTGGTGGTTAAATTATCTCTTATTTATGATGTTCATTGCCTGTAGGAAGGTAAAATAAAGTGTAAAGTACGTAAGATATGTTAAAATTTTAATGAACCTTGATTGGACCCCACTCAGAGTACTGCATGCACATCACGTTATCTTATTGTATAAAGAGAAGACAGTGAGACATTGGAGAAGGTGTTGGGAAGATTCTAAAACATGATGTCAGAACAGTATGGGTATAGGTACCAAGAAAAGATATATCGACTGAGTCCCTTTTCCTCTTGATAAAGAAGACTGAGGACTGGCCTTTTGGATGTCCTTAAAATAATATTAAAATAAATGGATGTTTGATGACTGGTGCAGACATGATGGCCAAAGAGCCTCTCCCCTTGTTGTAAAAACATCCATTTTTCTATGACTCTGAAATTAACTCTAACTCATGCTGTTGACAAGAAAGGTACCAGGAACAGTTACACATTCAGATTAACCTCAAATTGGAGCCAAATAGGTTCAACTGTTCCTGATACCTTCTCAGCCAGAGAGAGGGTCAAAGTTTTGCTTAACTTTAGGACAATTATCTTGATTTTGAGATTGTTTAACCAGAAACTGAATAAGAGCACTTCTACTTCAGACTCATTTGGCTCTAGATTAAAGGAAGCATGCTAGAACTTTGAAAGACAATTGGCTGCATTTATCGTGGGTTGAAAACCCCACACAAACCAATTAACTTGCCAAAATCCACAATAAATCAGTTCATGAAAAGAAGCAAAATAAATTGATTCATTTGAATTTTTGAATGCTCATTTATCCCAAAGTATTTTACGATTTAGTGTGGGGAGCTCCTGCACAGTGTAAGGTATCTTCACAGCTAAAATGATTTGTAATCCTAGTGTCATCCTTTAGGATCCTACATGAGGTTAAAAAGATCTTCTGAAATGTTTAATACGTAATACCATTCTTATTGCAAAACAAATTATAATCAATTCTCCACAGTTTCTGAATTCATTGAACTTGTTTGAAAATCATAAATCAGATACAAAACTTATGATTTACTAAGGACTGCACAGAACTTAAAAGTGAATAATCTGAAAGTTATTGTTCATCTGTGTCAAGCCACTTGTTTCAATACAGATAGCAAACATTCTGATGTATTGTGTATGTGCTCCTCATTGTATTGTGTCACAAATAAACACAGTCTTAAAATTATTTTGATAGCATGAATACAGGCAGAGTGCTTCGATTGTGGGGAACAGCATTACTAGGGGACATGAATAGATGATTATCATCAAGAAATCAAATAGGAATTTCAGAAGAAACATCTTTACCATTTGAGTGAATTTAGATTTTAAGACTCTAAGGGTTGAATAAAAGTTACCATAATAGACTTAAATGCAGGCTTCAATTCGTGAATTTTACATGAATCTCAAGATTACTGTATCAGCAACGTTTTACAAATAAAAGGCAATGAAATAAAACGTTTTGAGACAGGAGAGAGAAAAAGGGTTCCAGATACTGACACCATATATCTAGGAGGAGGTTAAGTGTATCCTTTGTGATGATACTAAGGCATTAAGAGGATATTTTGTCCTTTTATTTCAAAGAGAGGCTTTAAGACAGAGGTGAGCGCTGTCTATTTGGAAAGCCAATAATTTAAACAGCTTGTGAGTCCTAGTTTGTTTTTAAAGTTAGAACAATAGAAGCAGTCTGGGTGAGTGTGGTTAAGCTCTCATAGAACCAGGAAGTTTAGTTTCTTAATTTTTTCAGCAGCAGTTGTTGCTGGGACTGTTGCTGCAGCACATTTACCCCTGCCACACTCCCTCAAAGTTCCCTTGATAGTTTTCCTCCTGGGCTGCTGGAGTTGATGTGAGACCATCTGTTTTCTGAATTTGCCTTTTTGTTAAGGGTGTGTTTATGCGATGTTACTATATTGGAACAGTTAGTATTTAGTAACTAAGTAATGTATTATTCAGTTAAGTTTTCCAATAGAGTTACAGCTAAGCCAATTCTTTTCTTTATTCTTTCTTTTGTTGTATGTTAACAACAGTGTACAAATAAAGTGTGCTTTGCTTCAAATCTTATAGTTTGACCAATCAAATTGCATCTGGGACACAGTATCTTACATTTATCCTTAAAAATCAGAGAGGGTTAAGGTCGAGACTATCTTCTTAGTATATTTTGAGGGCTCTAGTCTGGTCCATAACACCTGGTTGGATAAAAGAGATGTTAATAAGATCAACTCATGACTTACAATGGACACCTTGATTATATGAAGTAAGAGTGGACTTTTGAAATTAGATGCTTACGTGACCAAAGAAAATGGTGTAAGATACTCAACTTTTCTGTTCTCCTTTATAGTTTAACTTTGGTATAATTAGGCGGAGCTCTTCCTGCAGGACATGAAGAAAATGATCGTAAAGCTGCACTTAGTCTCCAGAGATTGATTATTATAAGGTAAGAAACTAACTCAAAAAAGAATGGCGAGAATAAGGAACTCACTACCATGGGGAATGGTTGAATTGATTAGAATAGTTGCATTTGAAATGTAGCCAAATAAGCCTTTGAGAGAGAAGGAAATAGAGGGCTAAAACTATAGATTTCGATCAGATACAATGAAAGAAAACTTGAGTGGAACAAAAGCAATGGCATGAACTTGTTGTCCTAATTGTTTGCTTCTGTGTCATATAATCTATGTAATCCTAACTGAGGTGATTTTGAATAGCAGTCTGTTGTAGTGTTAAAAAACAAACAGCAATGCGATATCGAACTGACCATCTACTTCACTAACATTATAATAATTTCATTGTTCCATTTTAAAAGTGTGCCATGGGATCTTTTGTATTAGCCTGACAGGACAAACAGAGTCCCCTTGAATTGGAAGGCAGCACCCCTGATAATACAGCACTCTCAGTACTGAGACTCAATTTGTTACCCTGTACTGTATTTCCATTGCTTTGGTCTTTGGATCTTATCATGAAACCTTCTTTCCCCTTATTGGGACGGGGGTCTGAGTAGATCGTGAGTCCTGTTGTGGCAGAAATGTGTCTTCTTCTGATGCCCCCAGTACTCCGGTTTAGATTAGATTAGATTCCCTACAGTGTGGAAACTGGCCCTTCAGCCCAACAAGTCCACACCGACCCTTTAAAGAGTAGCCCACCCAGACCCATTCCCCTCTGACTAACGTACCTAACACTATGGGCAATTTAGGGTGACCAATTCACTTAACCTGCATATCTTTGGACTGTGAGAGGAAACCGGAGCACTCGGAGGAAACTCACGCAGACTCGGGGAGAATGTGCAAACTCTACACAGACAGTTGCCTAAGGCTGGAAGCGAACCTGGGACCCTGGTGCTGTGAGGCAGCAGTGCTAACCACTGAGCCATCGTGCCACCCACTCTGCTGCGCCCATGAGTTTGTACTCTGCTGCTGCCTCCCATGGGGAATACTTACATTTTTTTAAGGCACTTGCACATCAGATTATATTATTGTTTGCCTTAGAGAATATCTAATTTGGAGAAAACAGAATTTATGTTAAAAGAAACCAGGAAATGACCAGTGTAGGTAACACTAATCAGATAAGAGTCAGCAAGTCCACTGAGATTGTTATCTCTCTGTATGTTTAACATTTCCAGATACTTGGAGGCAAAGAATTAGAGTCATAGAGATGTACACAGAAACAGACCCTTCGGTACAACTTGTCTATGCCGACCAGAAATCCGAAATTAATCTAATCCCATTTTCCAGCATTTAGCCCATATCCCATCCAATTCATGTACCTATTCGAATGTATTTTAAATGTTATAATTGTATCTGTTTCCACCACTTCTTTTGGCAGCTTGTTACATACATACACCACCCTAAAGTTGCCCCTTAGTTCCCTTATAAATCCTTCTTCTCTCAACTTAAATCTATGCCCTCTAATCTATTACCTCTATCCTGGGCAAAAGACCTTGGCAATTTACCCTATCCATGCCCCTCAGCATTTTATAAACCACAATAAGGTCACCCCTCAGCCTCCAATGCTCCAGGGAAAATAGTCCCAGTCCATTTAGCCTCTCCCTATAGTTCAAAACTTCCAACCATGGCAACATTCTTGTGAATCTTTTCTATATCCTTTCAAGTTTAAAAATATCTTTCCTATAGCAGGGGGACCAGAATTGAATGCAGTATTCCAAAAGTGGCTTATCCAATGTCCTGTACAGCTGCAACAGACCTCCCAACTCCAATACTCAATGCACTAAACAATGAAGGCAAATACCTTCACTACCCTGTCTACCTGTGACTCCACCTTCAAGGAATTATGAACCTGCACACCAAGGTCTCTTTGTTTGGCAACACTGCCCAGGACCCTGCCATTAAGTATATAAATCCTGATTTGCCATACCAAAATAAACAGGGCATGCGCAGGTAAGATGTTTCTACTGGTTGGGGGAGTCCAGAGTCAAAGGGCACCATTTGAAAATAAGAAAAATATCACTTAGGTTTGATGTGACGAAAAATTATTTTATTCCAAGCATTGTAACACTTTGGAATTCTCTATCCCAGATGCCTTTGGAAGCTCAGCCTTTGACTATGTTTAAGATACAGATTAATAGACTTTTCATTAACAGTGGTGTACATAAGACAATCAATCTTTAATCAAGATGAACAAAGTGACCTTTCTTTTACTGGGTGTACCACTTCATTGTTCGCAATGTGGCATTTGGAAGATCGGAGAACTTCAGGAGATTCACATCCAGGGAGACCTATAGGCTGTGGGCATACATGAAGGCTTCTGATCAATTTTTCTCACATGAAGAGCTCTTTCTATTTACAGGAACTCAACGTGAGTACTTAGTGAAACATGAAAATCACACAGATCTTACATCACAGGACTGAGCTATTGTGGTGTTTGTATCTGCTTCCACCCAACTTTACCACACTCAATCATCCGATCCCTGACATATCTAGCTTCCCCTTAAATATTCCTTTGCAGTTCATCAGAACTATTGGGTGGGTCAGTCACTCAGTGGTTAGCACTGTTGCCTTATAGCATCAGGGATCTGGGTTTGATTCCGCCCTTGGATGACTGTCTGTGTGGAGTTTGTACATTCTCCTCATGTCTGCAGATGCTCCGGTTTCCTCCCACAATTCAAAGGATGTGTAGGTTAGTTCAACTGGCCATGGTCAATTGCCCATAAAGTTCAGGGATGTGTAGGCTAGGTGGATTAGCCATGGGAAATGCAGGGTCACTGGATAGGGTAGTGGGATAGGCCTGGGTGGATGCTCTTCAGAGTGTCAGTGTGGACCCGATGGGCTGAATGGTCCATTTCTACAATGTAAGGATACAATGATTCTACTCCATGTAGTAGAGTTTCGCTTTCTCACCACTTCTTAAGGAAAGATGTTCCTCCTCAGTTACATTTATTTGTGATGGTGAACTACAAGCCAAACTGAACAAATTGCATCTTATTATCGTGATTTAGTTGTGTGAAATATTACTTGATTAGTAAAGAGAAAAGGAAAGTTCAAACACGGAAATTCTCCAAATAAAGACATCTCTTTAGAAATTAGGTAATTAACTTCTAATTATCTTTTTCATTTTATATTTTTCAATCCAGGGAACTTTTTGGAACAGCGCTGGCAAATATAATCTTAATTTTCAGTTCAGTGTGGTTGGTCGGCTTGAAGAGACTAACTGGGCAGCCCTGGTTATTGTGTCTTTATGTTCCAGTCTGTTTTGGTGGGAACGCGAAATATTCCAATTTGTCCTGTAAGAGGTGATTCATCTTGAAACACAGCTGATGTTTTCCCACTCTGGGCTAGCCGAACTGGAATAACTATTTGCCTGTTCCAAAAGGATGGGTCCATTTCCAGCCTCTACTAATGGGACAGAATACTCTATTCCTAATCCTCAGGGTGTTTGTTCAGGCCAAGTTTTCATGCATTGTCTTTGAATTTAGCGTTCACTAATTACTAATTGCTAAGATGATCATGAGTAGCAATATCATAAAACCAGTCTTGTACCAGAAGAGGTTGCATAAATACACCAACTAAAGTCAAATTCTCCAATTGACTGCATTACAACCTAGTCCAGAGGGGTGAATAAATTCCTGTCTTTTCTCTTCTGAAGTTTGCGTCATAGATTTTGTTTTTTTGTCACAATTCAATACGTTCCTCCAGATTTATAAAGTTATAAGGAAGCAAGGCAGCCAAATCTCTTCAGTTGATTAAAATTAGGGAGCTAGTTTAATTGTAAACTCCATCAGTAAGAAGTATAAACATTACTAAAACTTTTCTTTAATCCCATGATAAGCAGAAACACACGAACATGTGTGCAAACAGAAAAGAATCAGTTCATGGAATTAGTTCACATTTCATAACTTTATGGTGGTTGTGTGATGAACATTCATTTGAATATCATTGTTACCTGTTCATATTTGTATATGGCATTGTGCCTGCCACACAGTGTGTTTAAATTCTTATATATTCAGCAAAAGAGCTGTGAGTCAATTCTTAGTAATGATACACAATAATACTTGTTTATTTGACACAATTAATAATAGAACAATAAAGTATACTGTAAACTAATGCTAAACATTACAAACTACCTAATGGTTTAAGTTAACTTTGTATGATTGCATACCGCCACCCTAGTGGTCTCCACATGTGATGTCATCTGGTCTTCTCCTGAGGGTCTCAGGGATGTCTTCCCTTTCGGTGGTTATTCTCAGGTTGCCACACTGAGCGGGGTTTTGTGGCGATTCTTATCCTTCAGAGTCTTTGTGTCCTTTTTGGAGGATTTTGAGGATCTGCCAATGGATTGCTCAGACCTGACCAGGTGTTGGCAGGCACATTGATGGCAAGGTGTCCATTATGGTAGGTGGTGGGTGCATGTAGCCTCCTGCAAATAAGGGTACGAGGTGCCTCTGTGCCAGGCGAAAGACTCGATGTTCCTGATTGTCCTGAAGATGACGTCCCATTGTTCCATTTAAGTCCAGCTTCAAGTATGTATTGCAGGGTCTACAGCTATCAGGTTTGTTTGTGGGCAGCTGCAGCCTGTCTGAGTCCTGCATGATACTTATTGGCATCATGTTGGTCAAACTGGCTTCCTTTTCCAACAAACTTTCATTTATGGCCACTTTATCAAGGTTCATGATAAGTCAAATATTTTGTCCAGCCACAATGGAATATAGGTATCTCTGGCTTATCCTTTGTTTATTGCCCCATCCTGAGTTGCTATTGAGCAGGTAGTGGGAAGTCTGCTTCTGGAACAATTGCATTCCTTGGGATATAGGAACACCCACTATAATATTAGGAAAAGAGTTCCAAGTCTTTGACCCGATTAATATGAAGGAATGGCAATAAAATTCCAGTCAGGATGACATCCTGTGATCCAAAAGAATACCTATGGGATCTTTAATGTCCACATACAACACCAAACAGATTGGATTGGAGAGTGACAGGTTAGGCAACAGATGGAAGTATATCACTGTCTCAATAGCAGAGTGGAGTATTAGCATAGACTATGTCCTGAAGTATTGCTTGATGTTACAATAGTCTGACTCCAGCATGAGTAAAATGTAAACTGAGCCAGCTGACATTCACCCTAAATTATAACAGGATATCAGAAGTGGCAGAATGGATGGATTGGGGTGTGACATATTATTTTTCTTTGCATTTGCACCAACGTTTATGATTCAGTAGAAAAAACGTATTGCATAACCATCTCAGGCAAACATCTGTGTGGAGTTTGCACATTTTCCCCGTGTCTGAGTGAGTTTCCTCTCAGTGCTCCGGTTTCCTCCCACAGTCCAAAGACGTGCAGGTTAG
Organism: Chiloscyllium punctatum; assembly: GCF_047496795.1. NCBI lineage: Eukaryota > Metazoa > Chordata > Chondrichthyes > Orectolobiformes > Hemiscylliidae > Chiloscyllium > Chiloscyllium punctatum. The sequence continues at coordinate 61,861,003 of NC_092775.1, forward strand.
GTGAACTGGCCATGCTAAATTGCCTGTAGTGTTAGGTGCGTTAGATTAGATTCCCTACAGTGTCGAAACAGGCCCTTCAGCCCAAACAGTCCACATCGACCCTCCAAAGAGTAACCCACCCAGACCCATTTCCCTCTGACTAATGCACCTGACACTATGGGCAATTTATCATGGCCAATTCACCTGCACCTGAACATCTTTGGGCTGTGGGAGGAAACCAGAGTACCCGGAGGAAACCCACGCAGACACAGGGAGAATGTGCAAACTCCACACAGACAGTCGTCCAAAGCTGGAATTGAACCTTGGACCTTTGTGCTGTGAGGCAGCAGTGCTAACCACTGAGCCACCATGCAGGGGTAAATGTAGGAGAATGGGTCTGGGTGGATTGCTCTTCGGAGGGTCGGTGTGGGCTTGTTGGGCCGAAGTGCTTGTTTCCACACTGTAGGGAATCTAATCTAATCTAATCCAATCTAATAACCTTTTTCTCATAAACTAACCTATAAGGGTAGTGGCATGAACAGGAAGATGAACTTTGTATTCGCTTGCGAGGATGAATAGATAGCAATATTTAAATGTAAAGAAGATAATTATATTTGGGTTTACCAAACCATTAATGGTCTGTGATCATCACCGGGATTGAAATATCAAAAATGAGCTAGTGGATATCATATTCTCACTCTCAAGAATATGCATGAGACTATGGGTAAGACATAGGTAGCCAGAGAGACATCATTGTTGCGTTTCTCCTAGACTTTCTTCGTCAGATCCACAATCACACTTCTCCTCATGGACCTATACCCAACTTGATGGTCAAAGTGCAGTGTTTAAATTGACACCAAAAATGAGACAGTAAACTATATTTCTTTGCAATCTCTCACATTCTACATAAATTGGAAGAAAAACTGCCTAATCTACTCCAGAAAATATGTAATGGCCCGGAATGTTGTCATGTATTAAAAATTGCACAGTGCAATATGTTCTCTGAAGGCTACCAGACACATATGACGAACAGAGGGAGTCTGGAAGGAGAATAAAGGAACACGTTTTTCACAGCTTTTGCAGTCGTTAAACTTCTGATTATAGTAACGTCAGCTAGATGTACCTCATAGAATATGAGTTCCCTGATTGAGGCTGTTAAACTGGTCCAATCAGGAAGCCCTGACCTACAGATAAAAACAGGACGGTCAGATTCCCTCACACACAACTGGCTCTGAGGGAGCTGTATCAATGTCAAGGACTTTCCACGTGTAAACAAGCAATCATTTGATTACAAGATACTGGCCTTTTTGAAATCATTTTAGTTTTTTCTTACTGTTACCTTAACTGTGGAATCCCCATCTTAGCTGGCTCCAAAAGAATTGCCTAAAAAATTGAAGATTTCAATGAGCAATTTCTCTCTGCTCAGAGACCTCCAAATGTATCCATTTTAATCAAGGAATTCAGAGGGTTCTGCTAACAATAAATTAAGAGTTACTCAGGAAACGTTAGCTTATTATAACCTTGTCCAATTCCTGGGTAACTATTAAACAGACATCCAACTTATGTCACACCCCCCCAAATACACCTTCTCAGACCTGTTAAATCCCTCAGACCCTGACCCAACACTCCCCACACCCAAGCCCCCACACCCCTCTCTATTTCCAAGACTCGGTATCTGCTCTCCTGCTGTATTCAGTCCTTCCACTGACCATTATACATCCCTCCTATCCTGACCTACTCTGAACATCCCGTCAATTCACAATTAGTGAATTGGCATCCCACTTGCTTTGCCCAGGATTAGCAGCAGAAAATCCTGCACACAAACTGATCACATCGGAATAATGCTACTATTAATACACAGTTTGGTTGCACTTTGGTGAAATTATTATGTTGGCAAAAGTGGCTGTGATATTTCAAAGGTGTAGCATTAGGTTTTATAATCACAGATGATGCAAGATAAAAGGCCATAGTTTTCCACTATGGTGGGATATAATTGGAAAATATTTCTGAGGCACTTAGATCCATGCTTTTTGAAAATGATAATGACTCAGCACAAAATGTTTGGCTAACCTTTCTTAAGCTTAAAAAGCACACAATTTACAAATGATTATCTTCCAACATTTCTAATAAAGGCAAACAAAATATTTGAACAACCTTGCATGCAATTAAGCCAAATAGCAACACAACATGCCTTCAGTGATATTAAACACATTGACTGGGAAATTAAAATGCAAACAATCAAACGGTGCATCTCTAGTCATATGCAGTAAGCTCTTAAAAGATGTGATTGTATTCTTGAAAATTGTGACTTTGACTGAAGTGACTTTAAGAGAATCATAGGTTCTCGTAAGAATGAATGTTGTATTCAGAATTAAGTTTCATCAGACATGTCTTGTCTGAAAAAAAACAAGCTGAAACACTACATGATGCATCTACAGCAGCGTGCATTTCTAACTAAAAAATATGCAAAACAAAATACTTTGCTAGATATAAAAGAATAACAATACAGTTTTTTAAAAAAACATTACATCATCCTATATTTTACATTGAATGGCCTCCATCTAATTGCAGAAGGTGGTTACTGCAAGGAGGTACAGAATCCCTTCACCACCCAACTGTTGTCACAAGGCAGCCTAGTGGTATCATCATTAGACTATTAGTCCATTGGCCCAGATAATGTTCTGGGGACCCATGCTTGAATTCCAAAAGATGTCATGGTTTGGTGGAGGAGACCAGTGGGCAAACTGAGAGGCAAGACCAGGGCAATGGAGAAGGGAGACAGCACGGAAGAGAAGCATAGCAAAAGGGGAGGAAACAAGGGGAGGAGGAAATAATGGAAGGCAAGACCAAGGACGAGGGGAGGTAACAATGTGAAACCAAAAATCCCAATGTAATTCAAGGAAAAAGTCCTGAAAGCTAAAACATTGTTAAAATGAAATGACGTTAAGTGAGGCAACATAAAGCGAGGACTTACTATACATGCAAAACATTCGCGCAAGATAGAAGTCTACTGGAGTTCAGAAGATCACTCTCACTTTCTGAATCCCAATCCACTGAAGTGTAGGCTGCCAACAGTAACTACCACTCTGTAAAACTGTGAAAGCTGTTCAAAGCTCACTTGCCAGGAAGGCATCTACAAAACAGCAACAGCTTAAAGTTCAAAGAATGTTTCCACCGTGACAGTGCTTATTAACATGCAGATCCTGTTCTTGGTAAACACCGTGGACCTGTGGAAACCTTAACACCAATGCTGAAATTTGTTGTTCATCACTGAACACAATAACAAAGGCTCAAAGTTGTCACATACATATACTAGAACAAAAGGGCGAGAGACCATAATCAATGTAGACATGAATGTCCCTGAATATGCCTTGTGATCTCTTTAGCTTCAACAAATCAGCCACATGTGACTGTCTGCCTGAGAAAATGTTCTCATAACAACAGCGGCATCTGTCAATGTCGTGGGAGGCAAAATGTTCAACAAACTCTGGATTGTACTAATCTCTGAAAAACAGAAAATTCAAAGTTGTCCCTTACAATGGTGACAAGCAACTGAAGTTTCTCAGGATTTTGAAACACCGGTCTCATTTAAAGATACCAGAATGCATCTGGAGAATGTGACATGCTTATGACTATTCTCCACACAGTAACAGGTGTGCACACGATTACAGTTGTGTGCTTAATTCCTGTGCATGTCAACAGCATTTTCAATTTTTTTTTCATTTTTTGCTGACTTCTATTGACAAAGGTGTTAAATTTCAAGTTGTATGAAAAGCCTAACATGTCTCCAGTTCACATCAGCAGTGACAAGTAGCATTTCATGTCTAGAACAGCCAGTGAAGGAACTTTGAGGCTCACTTGATATTGATATTGCTGAGGAAGTTGGGGATGTACTCACTGCTTGGGTCTCAGCCATGCAATCTTCAAGAAGCTTAATTGTGAACCAGATTCAAATCTGTGTTAATGGGCAGCCACATAACCATACAATGAGAAACACTAACAATCAATAATATCACAGAGAAAGTAAAAGATGCCAAGCACTTTGTTGAACAGACCATATTACAGGATACTATCTCATCAAACTTGCAGAAGAAACGGGGTATTGTAATGTATTCTCCCGGCACATTGGGTTTGTTCAACACAAATGCTCAACTTGGGATTCAGTTCAGTCACTGAGATATTTTCAGCACAATAATTCAATCTCTGCTTCAAGGACTTGAGGGCTTGCAAAATATCAATGATGACATTCTCATTATCAATTGCATTGAAAATTTGAGACATTCCTAAATACATGTGTGCAATATCTTAGAGAACGAAATATGAAAATGGGAGAAGGAGAATGAAGCCTTGAATAAAGAGAAGACCAATGAAAACAGAAAAGGTTCTTCAGTCACGTTTTTGGTGGTGAGGGAATCTCACCCGATCAGTGGAAAGCTCAAGTCCTACAAATTTGTAGCTAGTCCAAAGTCAGCTAGGACTCAACACACACTGTTTTGACTTAATTCCTGACTTTACTGTTATCCATCTCACTGTGTGATCTGACAAAGCATTCCATCAAGTGGGAGTGGACTAAGTCACACAAACAGGCAGTACGTAGCCTCAAACTAAAGGATGTCATCACCTTGTACAAATGCCTACATTAATCCTGATGTGGAGGAGCCGGTGTTGGACTGGGGTGGACAAAATTAAAAATCACACAACCCCAGGTTATAGTCCAACAACTTATTTGGGGAAGTACCTTCATCAGGTAAGCAGCACTCCGAAAGCTTGTACTTTCAAATAAACCTGTTGGACTATAACCTGGGGTTGTGTGATTTTTACTTTAGAGCTGAAAACGTGTTGCTGGAAAAGCGCAGCAGGTCAGGCAGCATCCAAGCGTTCAAGGAGCTCCTTGGATGCTGCCTGACCTGCTGCGCTTTTCCAGCAACACATTTTCAGCTCTGATCTCCAGCATCTGCAGTCCTCACTTTCTCCTCGATGATTTTTACTTTAATCCTGATTTCGCAGCCTAACTAGTTGTGAATCCAAGCCCAATTTGCTTATATATAATTCTTGGTGCAGAAGGTCAAAACAAGTACTCCAAGTGACCAAGTGAATTGCCAAATTGATATAACCATACAAAAGCGCCTACTAGCTGGTGGTCAACTGGACTTGAAACAGGCACTAAAATTGGCTTTGTCATTAGAAATGTAGCAGGTAGAGTATGGGAGCTAAGGGCATTCCAACAGAATCGGACACCCTCAGCAGTCCAACTGAGATTGAGCAACACCACTTCAGTGGAGTTAACCGCAGAGCCTCACACAGGGCATATCCTGACCAGAGGGATACGTGGCACCTCAGAACAGTCAGAAGACCTGTCAGAAACCGTAGATTCTCTCCCTCTGTCTAGTATCAAGGAAACCTCAGAGTCTGAGGTGGATACAGCCTCAATACCATTACTGCCGGAAGAGGGGAGGGAAATCTCCTGAAAAGCTCTGGACACAAGAGACAAGTTACAATCCATTACACACCGGCCGTGTCAGAGTCCGAGTCAGATGAACCGGATCTGGGGCTAAAACATCACAGGAAGACCCTCTAGAGGAAGGGAAGGCCTCCATCCCTGAACTAATGGGGGTGAGGGGGTGGGGGATGGAATGGATGGAGTGATTGGAACATGGTGGATCTTATTGACTATAAGATCCTTTATTGGGGTTGTTAACTTTGGGAAAATCAGGGAGCTGTAACTGAGGTGGAGGTGGATACAGTCTGAGGTGGATACAGCCTCAATACCATTACTGCTGGAAGAGGGGAGGGAAATCTCCTGAAAAGCTCTGGACACAAGAGACAAGTTACAATCCATTATACACCGCCCGTGTCAGAGTCCGAGTCAGATGAACAGGATCTGGGGCTAAAACATCACAGGAAGACCCTCTAGAGGAAGGGAAGGCCTCCATCCCTGAACTAATGGGGGTGAGGGGGTGGGGGATGGAATGGATGGAGTGATTGGAACATGGTGGATCTTATTGACTATAAGATCCTTTATTGGGGTTGTTAACTTTGGGAAAATCAGGGAGCTGTAACTGACCAATATAAGCAGGGGTGCCCTTTGATGCTTGTCACTGGCCACTAGGATGTTGTCTTTCTTCCTGGTGGTGGGAAGTTAATAAAGATTTGCATACCTGTTGTCTTTCACTGTGTCTCACATCTGCGCACACACATCACGGGTTCTGGGGAAATTATAAGCACTACCGCAGTTAGGTGGTAGAGTGGGGAGAAAAAAAAAGATAAAAAATAAGAAGGGGATTTTAGAGTCTTCAGGAGCCTAACTCTGAGCTGGCTGATTGTAGATGTGCACTTATCAATAAAGTGTGACTTAGTGATGGGATACTGGCCTCTGTGCAATTATTTCAAATTTCAGCATTGTCCAAGGCTGGGACTACAAGCAGTCTCCAATTTCCAAGTCCTGGAGTCTTGGATGAGCTACTAATGTGGCAGTAAGGGTGGATGGGCTGAGAGTTGAGGGCGACCCCAGGGGTTATGATAGCAGGAAGTCAGGATCTAGATGTCAAAACTGGATAGCGGGGCTGTAGGGAGAACGCCCCTTTTGTGTTGTAGTGATAGTGCCTGTAACCTTGAACTGGGAGTCCAATTTCCACCTACTTCAGAAGTGTGTTAACATTTTTGAGCAGGTTGATTGGAAAAATAGAGAGGACCCTGAGGAGTGCAGGCAGTGGTAAATTGATGGGTGCCCAGTGTGAACAGGAAACTCTTGAAGGAGGTGCCACCTCACCCCACTCAAACCTGGGGTTGGCAGGAAGCAGCTCTTAAATGGCCATTCAGTATCTTCTTAGAAACATTCTGCTTCTTGAGCCATAATGATCCAAGTCCTCTGGCAAATCTGAGTCCTGCCAAATCTTAGTGCTCATTTCCAAGCCCTTCATAGTTGTGACATGGTCAAATGAGATATGAAGGAATCTTGAAGTATCCCATGATTTCTTCAGGTTATAGATCTGATTCAGGTCACAACCTTCTGTGTCTATGGTCTTTGAAAGGCCCTTTAATGAACTGGCCTTAATTGGACTGTGACTACTGAGTGCTTGAGTTAATAGGCATTCCTGAAAGAGCTGACAAACTACAAAACCCATGAAAAGACTCGAGCTTCTCATCTTGCCTCATACTTAATCGCATCCCAAAAGAGCACATTTACAATAAATAAACCAGAGACCACTGCAGTCTGTCATCAACAGCAATCAAACACAGCACAATTAAATAACAGTGACAGGCTGATTGCAGCACTGGCCTTGTTAATGATAAACCTGACTGACAAACTGTCTGAACCACTGTTGAAAGGCATGAGGGTGCATCATTGACAGTTGCACAAAGGGTGTGGTCATTATATTTAAGAAATAGGCATTCATGCTGATAGCAATTACAAATTTCTCAGGGAGAGGTCAGCTTGTCAAAGTCAGAATAATCAGCATAAAATGACTTGCTCTCATTCTCTATCATTCAAATTTGTTACACCATCAAGTGTGAACGTGCATGGACTAGATTCAGATGTTGTACACAACTGATCTGTATAGCTGATCTTGGTAACATAAAAGAGATGAGCTGTAAAAATATGGGTCCACAGCATGTATTGTATGTGGGCTTCCGGCAGCATTTTGAATGCAATGGCATCGACCGTGCATTTGTACATTTCTTATGTGATCTGCATCAGACTCCATCCTGGGGAGGATAAGACCATGGGCGTGTACACCAGGAGTATGCAAGATAGGCAGGTATTCATTAGCAGAAAGGACCTTGCTCACCAACAGTCAAGGGATAGTTACCAGGTTGGTCGCTTGTTGACTTCTACAAACTATTGCTGAGTTTGTGCAGGGTTCTGATGGGAGTATTGCATACAGTTCTGTTCGCCACATTATGGGAAAGATGTGAAAGCATTACAAAGGGTGCAGAGGAGATTTACCAGGATGTTCTCTGGTATGGAGAGAAGATCTTATGAAGAAATGCTGAGGGACTTGAGGCTGTTTTCGGCAGAGAGAAGAAGGTTAAGAGGTGACTTAATAGAGGCATACAAGATGATCAGAGTTAAAAATCACACAACATTGGGTTATAGTCCAGCAGGTTTATTTGGAAGCACTAGCTTTTGGAGTATTGCTCCTTCATTACCACCTAGTGAAGGAGCGGCACTCCGAAAGCTAGTTAGTGCTTCCAATTAAACCTATTGGACTATAACCTGGTGTTGTATGATTTTTAACATTGTACACCCCAGTCCAACACTGGCACCTCCAAATCATGATGATCAGAGGATTAGATAGGGTGGACAGTGAGAGCCTTTTTCCTCGGATGGTGATGGTGAGCACAAGGGGAGATAGGTTTAAATTGAGGGGTGATAGCTATAGGACTAATATCAGAGATAGGTTCTCTACTCAGGGAGTAGTAAGGGCATGGAATGCTCTGCCAGCAGCAATAATGGACTTGCCAACATTAAGGGTATTTAAATGGTCATTGGATAAATGTATGGATGATATGGAAAATTGTAGGTTAGATGGGCTTTAGATTGGTTTCACAATTTGCTGCAACATTAAGGACCGAAGGGCCTGTACTATGCTGTAATGTTCTATATTCACACTGTTATTTAAAGTTTACGGTGGAAGACATTGTGCGGAATATATTACAGGGCAGATAGAAGCCATTCAGCACTCAGTGTCTACTCTGAAACAGCATTTCCCTTCATGCCATTCTCCTGCCTTCTCTGTAAAACCTCTGCACTTTGTTCCCTTTCAAGCAATAAAATTTCGAATTCCTCCATCATACCACCCCCGGACACTCTCAAGCAGCACATACTGAGCCTTAACTGCTCACTGCATGGAGAAACCTTTCCTCAGATCATTTTGCTTCATTTATCAATTACTTTAAAACACTCTCACCTCTCCTTTATCTAGTCTGTCCAGTCCTCTCATGATTTTGCATACCTCTATCAGATCTCCTTTCAGTCTTCTTTTGCTCAATGGAAACAGTCCTAACTTCTCTAATCTTTCAGCCTAGCTGAAATTCCTTATCCCTGCAGCCATGGTCATAAATTGTTTCTGTCATCCTTTCCACTGCTTTCACATCTTTGCCAAATCTGGATGCAGTACTGCAGCTGAGGCTGACTTAGTGTCCTATACAAATTCAAAATCACCCCCTTTGCTA